>NW_024412376.1:50444912-50467900 GCF_014898765.1 Herpailurus yagouaroundi | reverse complement strand
CCCCCCCCCCCCCCCCCCGTCAGGAAGAGTGCTATCACCATAGATAACTACAGTATGATGTGAACTAGCTATGGCAGACCAGGAGGAACACAGCAATACCTGTTTGGTCAAAGTCCTCTATGTCCCATTGTTTGAGTGGATCGGTGAATTTTTGTCGACCAAACATTTATTCCTTTTCATCTTCTGAGGATTGTATTCCTTCCCTTTGAAGTTCCAGATCCCTACCCCCTTCTTAGTTCAAAATGGGAGGTATACCTCATTTGTCCTGTCTTTGGAATTTTCATGTCTGTGTGGGTCTGTACATAGAAAATTACATTTGGGGGCCCCTGGGTGGCCCAGTAGGTTAAGCAGCTGACTTCAGTTTGTGAGTTCGAGCCCCACATCAGATTCTGCTGATAGCTCACAGCCTGGAGCCTGCTTTGGATTCTCTCTCTCTCTCTTCCCCTCCCTCATTCATGCTTTGCTTCCCTCTCTCAAAAATAAACATTAAATTTTTTTAAAATCGTCCATTTGATTTTTCTCCTCTTAATACGTCTATTGTTAACTTAGTTCTTAGTTCAGCTAGAAAGACCTTGAAGGTGATAGGAAATTTGTGCTCTCTAATGTTCCTGCCCTCAAGTTCTTTAAAATTTAAGGAAAACTGAGATGTTAAAAGGCAACTAAACTAGAGCGGAAAGGACAGCAAAGTTGCCAAGGAAGTGATGTCCAAAGTGAATTTTAAAACCTAAGTGTGGGGGGGCGCCTGGGTGGCGCAGTCGGTTAGGCGTCCGACTTCAGCCAGGTCACGATCTCGCGGTCCGTGAGTTCGAGCCCCGCGTCGGGCTCTGGGCTGATGGCTCAGAGCCTGGAGCCTGTTTCCATTTCTGTGTCTCCCTCTCTCTCTGCCCCCCCCCCCTTTCATGCTCTGTCTCTCTCTGTCCCAAAAATAAATAAACGTTGAAAAAAAAAATTTTTAAAACCTAAGTGTGGGGCGCCTGGGTGGCTTAGTCGGTTAAGCATCCGACTTCGGCTCAGGTCATGATCTTGCGGTGCGTGAGTTCAAGCCCCGCATCGGGCTCTGGGCTGACAGCTCAGAGCCTGGAGCCTGTTTCAAATTCTGTGTCTCCCTCTCTCTCTGACCCTCCCCCATTCATGCTGTCTCTCCCTGTCTCAAAAATAAATAAACGTTAAAAACAAATTTAAAATAAATAAATAAATAAATAAATAAATAAATAAATAAATAAATAATAAAACCTAAATGTGTGGAAGGCAGAAGGGGCATTGAGAAAAAGGCAAACTTAGGGAAGAGCTTAGCTGTTTTAGAACACTGAAAGTGGTTGGGTGTGTCACGTTTCTTGAATAAGAGGAGAATAATGGGAAGTGCAGTTGAAGAGGTTGATAGAGGTCATGCCAAGGTGGTTCATGTTTAGCTGGTAGCTACACACCATTTAATAATTAGGTTGCCTACACATAGAAAACATTGTGAAAATTAAAAAAAATTTTTTAATGTTCATTTTTGAGAGAGAGAGCATGAGCAGGGGAGGGGCAAAGAGAGAGGGAGACACAAAAACCAAATCAGGCTCCAGGCTGTCAGCACAGAGCCTGACGCAGGGCTCGAACCCAGGAACCGTGAGATCATGACTGAAGCTGAAGTCTGGCACTTAACCGGCTGAGCCACCAAGGTGCCCCAACATTGTGGAAAACTTAAACTGCATAACAATATACTCTTCATATGGCTTAATAGAAAATCTCAATAGATTTTCCATAAAAGCCCATTTTTATAATATGGTGTATTGTATATTATTTTCCTGTGGCTAAAATTATAACAAAATTATTTTTATTTTTTGTTTTTATTTTTTTTAGAAATTTATTGTCAAATTGCTTTCCATACAACACCCAGTGCTCATCCCAAAAGGTGCCCTCCTCAATACCCATTACCCACCCACCCCTCCTTCCCACCCCCCATCAGCCCTCAGTTTGTTCTCAGTTTTGTTTTTTTTTTTTTTAATTTTTTTTCAACATTTATTTATTTTTGGGACAGAGAGAGACAGAGCATGAACGGGCGAGGGGCAGAGAGAGAGGGAGACACAGAACCGGAAACAGGCTCCAGGCTCTGAGCCATCAGCCCAGAGCCCGACGCGGGGCTCGAACTCACGGACCGCGAGATCGTGACCTGGCTGAAGTCGGACGCTTAACCGACTGCGCCACCCAGGCGCCCCTGTTCTCAGTTTTTAAGAGTCTTTTATGCTTTGGCTCTTTCCCACTCTAACCTCTTTTGTTTTTTTTTTTTTTTTTCCTACCCCTCCCCCATGGGTTCCTGTTAAGTTTCTCAGGATCCACATGAGAGTGAAACCATATGGTATCTGTCTTTCTCTGTATGGCTTATTTCACTTAGCATAACACTCCCAGTTCCATCCACGTTGCTACAAAGGGCCATATTTCATTCTTTCTCATTGCCACATAGTACTCCATTGTGTATATAAACCACAATTTCTTTATCCATTCATCAGTTGATGGACATTTAGGCTCTTTCCATAATTTGACTATTGTTGAGAGTGCTGCTATAAACATTGGGGTACAAGTGCCCCTATGCATCAGTACTCCTGTATCCCTTGGGTAAATTCCTAGCAGTGCTACTGCTGGGTCATGGGGTAGGCCTCTTTTTACAAATTTAAATTATTTAAAAATTTTTATTTATTTTTAGAGAGCAAAAAGGATCGGGGGAGGGGGAGAGGGAGAACCAGGCTCTGCGCAGACAGCAGAGAGCCCAACGGGGACTCAAACTCACCGTGAGATCATGACCTGAGCCAAAGGCAGATGCTTAACCAACTGAGTCACCCAGGTGCCCCCCCTTTTTAATTTTTTTTTCAAATTATCAAAAATTTAGTGGATTAAGACAACACAAATTATTTTACAGTTCTGGAGAT
This sequence comes from Herpailurus yagouaroundi, assembly GCF_014898765.1. Classification (NCBI taxonomy): domain Eukaryota; kingdom Metazoa; phylum Chordata; class Mammalia; order Carnivora; family Felidae; genus Herpailurus; species Herpailurus yagouaroundi. The sequence goes on along the minus strand of NW_024412376.1, from coordinate 50,464,994 downwards.
CAGAATATGAAATTGGTCTTGTGAAGCTAAAATCAAGGTGTTGACAGAGCTGTTCCTCTTTCTAGAGACTCTAGAAAAGAATTTTTTTTTTTCCCTTTCCAGCTACTGAAAGCTACAACACTCTTATATTCATGACCCATTCCTGAATCTACAAAGTCAGCGATATCAGGTGAGTCCTTCTCATACTACCATCTCTCTTGTTCATTCTCTTCTGCCTCCTCCTGCTGACTATAAGAATGCTTGTGATTTTAGTGAGTTCATCCAGATAATCCAAGATAATCTCCCTATCTCCTAGTCAGCTGAACCCACAACCTTACTTTTTGCATTTAACCTAACCTATACATAGTTTCTGGATATTAAAACATGGACATCTTTGGGACTCTATTATTCTGCCTACTATAGATGTTGACAAACAATGTCTTAAAAATAATAACACAAAATGCAGTGGGAAAGACCTGTAATGAATTGACAAGCATTTGTTATGTGTGGAGAATTTTATGAAGTGCTCTAAAATATCAGAACACACTATGACTTAAAGAGCTTAAGGAAACAAAACATACGCACATAAAACAAACTATAACACAGCAAACAAAAATAGCGTATTACAATTTGAGTAAGTATGTGAAACAATTTAACTTTTATTAGTTCAAAATTTAAGACAAACTCTACCCATAAATTATTTTCTAAAGAAGAGGAGTTGGTGTTCTTGAGGAAATAACAGATCTAGAATAACAACAAAAACGTTTCAGGTTGAGGGAGATTTTTTTATATATATTATATATAATTATATATATTATGTAACCCATTACTCTGGAAGAAGTGTCATCCTGAGGACATCTGATGTGTATAGTCATATAAATTATTGAATTTTGGAAAATCCGGATTTGAATGCAGAAGACCTAAATTCAAATTGGGGTATTATGAATTGTCCTCTTGCCTTAGAAAAGTCACTCTCTCTCTCTCAGGAAAATAAAGCATGTTACTTATCTCTCAAGATTGATATCATGACCATAATATGAATCTGCTTTGTAAACTTTCCAGTTGTATGCATGTCGTTTGTCCTGTCAAAAGCACAGTAATTATGGTGAGCCTCAATTGCCAGATTGAAAAATTAAGACTGTAATTTGTGGACAACAGAAATGTACTTTTGATTCTCAAACTGGGGGTAATGTATGGAGTGTTATAAACATCTATTATAGAATTAAAGAGAACAAATCAAGGACTACAATGTGAAGGCCACAATAGAAGTAGAAGAAAATGGTGAGAATCTAGATTTGGATTAAGAATCAAGAATTTCCCTGATTTGCAGCTAATGCATTACAGTGAAAGGCTTCCAAAGGAATTGATGATTGACTTTGGAAGGGAATGGAAAGATGAACAAAACCATAACACTACGTGGTATTTAGAAACAAAATGTGTGTATGGTTTTTTGGTTATTGTTTGTTTTGTTTGATATGATGAAAAAAATGGTAAAGATATTCCACCGCAAACTGGACCAGAATGAGATTATAATTGAAAATACAGATTTTGGCATCCTCACACATGTAAGATCATGTTGTCTAGACAACAACTGAGAAAGAGGATGAATGGATAGGTAGATGAAATGGATAATAACTTTCTTCTGTCAATGTCAAATTGTCATTACTGCCTGGAGTACAGGGCTCTGTCCAGTCTTAGCAGTGAAGAATCTAATATTCGTGTTTGCCACTGAAATAGTGTACATAGGGGCGCCTGGGTGTCTCAGTTGGTTAAGCAGGTGACTTCAGCTCAGGTCATAATCTCACAGATCCTGAGTTCCAGTCCTGCATCGGGTTCTGTGCTGATAGCTCGGAGCCTGGAGCCTGCTTCAGATTCTGTGTCTCCCTCTCTCTCTCTGCCCCTCCCCACCTTGCTCTCTCTCTCTCTCTCTATCTCTCTCTCTCTCTTTCAAAACTAAACATTAAAAAATTAAAAATGGTGGTATATATATATGTAGATATAGTACATACCATCTTTGATATAAATAAGTTTCAGAGACTCACTGTATATGTGCCTGTGTTCTTTATAGCAATTATTATAGACATGAATCGTGTGCTTCCTTATTAATCTAAATTTTGCTTACAAAGTTCCTTAAGGGCAAGGATGTGTCTTTTTGTCTGGTATGACCATTGCTTTGCATAGTGCCTGTCACATAGCAGAAGCTCAGCAAATGTATGATTAATTACAGTGCTTTTCAGAAATTCTCTTATATATTATTTTGCAAGTAACTATCTCTATAAATTGACAGAAACCATCTCTAAACAATTGGGGAATCCCCACCTTTCATTGCACAATGTTTTGCAATTCTTTAGCTCTCAATAACTATCTTGTCCACTCAACTGGGGGCACCTAACATTAAAAAAATGAAGCCACAGGATATATAGGCACACTCTCAGAATTATACTCAAGTTACAAAATAGGCTTAAAATTCCTTAACAGTGACCTGTTTCAGAACCCAAGTCTTAGAAAACCATACACGACCATACAATATCATTAAAATGCCATAATTAAGTCTAGACATCAATTCCATCTGGGGGTGGTCCTGACACCTTGGTTGTTATGGTTAGGAGTGTTAACTCTAAAGAAATAAGGGAAGGAAGAGAAAGAAGAGAGGAAGGAAAGAAAATTATTTTGGAACTCATTAATTTCATTCCCCACTTTCTATCCAAGCTAAAAAGCATTTCCTATTCCCATAGCATAACAAAATTCCTTTTTTTAAACTGTATTTTTACAATTGTCATAAGTTGTTATGGACACTGAATTCACAATAGATGTTTTGTACCTCCTGGGGCTTTAAGTCCTATTGCAATATGGCCTGAACGTTAGGCAGATATTATATTGGATAAACTTAGTCTTTGGCTATCTTTTTAGAAGCAAAGAATTGTCTATCAGTAGGAGAATTTTGCAAGAGATTCTTTCAGTTTCTATACGATAAAGCATTTTCTTTCTACTTATCAGTGAGAAGCACCTAATGAAAAAGACAGAATGCCCGCCAGAGTCAACGAGACTCTTTCCCAAAGGAAATAAAAGAGAAGCAAATGATTGCTTGAATAAATTTTTAGAAACACTAGTCTTTTCATTTCATTTCATTTCATGGGAAATAAATGGAAAATAGCATTGCTAAGATACAGTGCTGCATAATGAGCTCCAAGGGCCATGCCAAATCCCCAGCAAATTGCACTGCTGGCAGGGAGGTGCAAAGGGGCAATGAATGACAGTGGGGAGAAAATCGCCACCATTAGCACCTACAGTTATTGAAGGAGGACCTTGACTGGAATCAGAATAGGTTAACAGATGTGTCACTATTTCACAAATCCCATTATGAAACACGTGTAAGTTTTCCTTCACTCAGGCCAGTCTTACAAACAACATCACAGTTTGTCTTAAGTCACAAAGTTTCAGTACCTCACCAGCCTAGCTTCTAGGTGTTACCAGGATCCAGAACCGTTAAAAACAGTTCAGTGACTGACTTAACGAGCTTCTCCTCTCCGGACCGTCTGCCTTTTAGTGACTGCAAAGCTTCAGTTCTGATGAAGTATGCCTTGAAGAAAATGTTATTACTCTACAGTTCATAACTTCCTTGGCTCCCTTCAGTTTTCTAAAATAATAGCCAAAGTACAGAGAATATAATAAAAAGTATCTTGCTTGGATGTCCATTGACATTGGTAAATCTCTGAGATCAAACTTCTCCTGGCCACTTGTGATCTGAGATTATTGAACAGGAACTATTTTTTTTTTCTAAGTTGATTCTAATTCTCTTACTATCTTCAGAAAACTGATGTCTAGGCATTAAATAGTGACAACTATTAAGATCAGTAACAGAAGGAATTTTCAGGGTCGCTGTTTATTCATCTGTCGTTTCATTTGCTTTTAAAACTGATTTAGTTTACAGTGCAGAAATTGACACACAAATTGACTTTACACTGTCAGTGGATTAACCCTCACAGTTTTTACATTTTTGCCATTCCATTTTTGTATATAAACACTTGGTTATCTTATTGAGGTTCCTATGAGGTTCAAGATGAAGTTATTCTACATACCAAATATAAATCACGTAAACCTATGTTTGTTCTTGAAAATATATTGGGAGCATGAGTTATAAAATTATCTACCTAACCCCTCCCCCTTTTTTTCTTTTTTTCCTTTAAAGGTTTACTGCTCTGATATCCTTTATGTAGCATTTCCATTAGGTAGCTTCCTTAGGAATATGTACCACTTAGTAACATAGCAGAAAAATAGTGTATACACCTTGGTACCACAGAAACTTAGGCCCCACTTCCCAATTTTTAGGACCCCTAATTAACGTGCACACAGTATCTTAAGACTTCTAGACCCTTGCTACTCAGAGAGCAATCTATGCAGGAGCAGCAGAGGCTCCACGGGGGACACTTAGAAATGCAGGGTCTTTGGCCCCACCCCCACCTATTGAATCACTTCCATTTTAACAAGATTTCCCAAATAAATTTTATTTAATAAAGTGTGAGAAGCACTGCTTTAGGCATATTATATTTCATCATGTTCCACCAGAGAAAGGCAGCTACATTTCTGCCTTTCTCCTTTTAAAAGGTGATTTTGGAAAGACAAAATACGGGTCGGTAAGTAGAGAGGCTCACTGGCACGTCATCACGTTTGGAATCCATAGCTTCCTTCAGCCCAGATCACCACCCTGTTTACCGGTATCCTCCATTCATTGGCCTCTAGTAGCAGCAATTTTTCCAAAGGCACCACTATTATTTTTCCCCCCTTCTTTAGATCTTCTTTTTGGCACTATTCCAGCTAAGCCTTCTTCACTTAACCGTGAAGTGCCATAGCTCTTCTACAACCTGTGGAACGTCAACTGGTGACCGCTTTTTCTTTCTTCTGTATGTGTCCTCCATTCTGTCTGGTGGTGAGTGTCCTCCATTTTGGTAGGCAGGAACAAGCACTACCCTAGACTATGAGTTTCAGAAATTGATATGTCTAATCTTTCAGGGGGTTCGTGTAGCCATCAGTCAGTGTGTTGACAGACTAGCGCTTCTTAATATTCAATTGAATACATCGTAAGGGACCCCGATGTCAGAGTTCTCTTTCTGTGCCACTCTCTTTCTCCTGTCCTCTGCCTTGTAAACACTCATGGCCTTGATTTTCCTGGACTCTCCTCTGTCCCTTCACCACAGAGAGGCTGCCTTGCTTCCCTTGGATTTTCCTTGCCGCCCCATTGTTGGAAACTCTCTCAGGGCAGTAAACTGGGGTCTGCCCTCTCTACTCCTTCCTCCAGCCTCATCTGCTTCTTCTCTTTCTTTTTTTGTTCTTTTGGGTTTTGTTGTTGTTGTTTGTGTTTTGTTTGTTTGTTTTTTGTTTGCTTGTTTGTTTTGTTTTTTTCTGCTTGATATCCAGTTTCTTGAAAATAACTGGTAATTGGTTTGGTTTTTCTGTTTAAAGCAGGAGTAAACCCAGCTCATGTTATTTCATCTTAGCCTAAAATAGCACTCCCAATTTTGTCTTGATTTGAAGGTAGCAAGTAATATTAAAATTAAATTTGCATAGATAAATTATTTATACCAGTTCTGTAAAACGTTAGCTTTTGTTTTAAGTGGAATCAAAAGCAATTGTAGAATTCTGAGCATAAGAATGAGATGAAAACATACATATTTTCAATGTTTCCTTATTTCTTTTTTTTGTGGGGGGAGGAAAGGGGCAGAAAGAGAGGGAGACAAAGGATCTGAAGCAGGCTCTGCATGGTCAGCACATATGCTAATGTGGGGCTTGAACTCACGAACCGTGAGATAGTGACCTGAACCAAAGTCATATTTTAAAAGGAATTGGTCCATTTCTCTCTGTCACCCATGCATAGAATGTGCTCAGTACATGTTTTTTCATGACAATGTAATGTAATCCAGTTAATTACTTGCCTCAGCACCTGGCTCCAGACTCCTATCTATTAATATAAACCTGTTAAGCATCTATTTGACTTACTACTTCTTTGACCATTTTAATATGCCACTCTGCTAGATACTTGATTCTTGCTGTTTCAACTAATTCTTACAAAAATTAAGCATATTACCCTCATTTTTCAAAGGAGAAAATGAGACTTAGAAATAAGCATCTTCCCTACTTCACACACTTGGTAATAAAATTCAAAGTCAAGTCTGTCTGGCTCCCGTATATGGTCTTTGAGACATTATGCGTACTGTCTACATTCAAGGTATGGTATAACAAGAACCTTTGAAAAATGGCAACCTTCTCTTGTTCGAACTGAAATCTGGCTCTCCCCTAAAATCAGTGTCTTCCCAAAAGCTACTAGGAGACCGGGAGGTGAGACAGATTTTCTCCTTGCTCCTCATTGCCACTTCCAGAATATTGTGCTTCCTTCTTCATGATACGCTCAGGTTTGAAGTTCACTTGCTCTTACCACCCATATCACCTGCCACCTCTCTTTTTGCTATCTCTATAAGCCTTAATTGCTTCTGCTTACTCCTAAAAGATTTTAACAATTGGCTTTTACAAGATTCAGGACATATTATCCCCAAATAGGATACCTTAGCATACTTACTATTTTAAGCAAAAGAAATTTGAGAAATGGTAGATACAGGAAGTGCTCTCTGATGTTCTTTTTTCTTTCTAATTTTTTGTCATGTGTATTTATTTTGAGAGAGCATGAGCAGGGGAGGGGAAGACAGAGAAGGAGAGAGAATCCCAAGCAGGCTCTGCACTGTCAGCACAGAGCCCGATGCAGGGCTCGAACTCATGAACTGCAAGATCATGACCTGAGCAGAAATCAAAAGTCAGATGCTTAGCAGACTGGGCCACCCCAGAGCCAGGAGCCCCCTGACATTTTTTTTTGTTTTTTTGGAAGCAAGTCATAAGACACTCACATGAGAGGTGCCCTGCCTATACCAAGAGGAAAGGAGCACCCTTATCTCCAAAGAAGTAGGAATGCAGAGAGAAATCTGAAACAGTAGGGTTAAGTTCCCCCAAGTTTACCACATATAACTCATACCCTCTGTCCTATCACATTTTTCCACTCTTCGTCAAAGCAAAAAGTCTTCTGGTTTAAATACTACTTTGGGTCTTCATTTCCTTACAAAGCCTCCTATGTCACGTTGAACTTAAATATGTGTTTTTCTCTTGCTAACCTATCTTTTACTTCAGAGACCTAGGTAAGAACCTAGGTATTCTTCTTCAGCTCAATATAATTCACTCCTGGTAAAATTGTTGGTGATTTCAGTATCCATGAGGATAATCTTGATGTTCTTTGAGTTAATTGTATTCTTTTAAAATGTATATGTTTTCATGTCATTCTTCTCAAAATTTTACACTGGTCTTGATTTCACTAAAAAGTAATAGCTAAAGTCCTTACAATGCTGTATAAGTAGGGTGACCATGTAGCTTATTATCTAAGCTGAAACACTTTGAGAGGAAAAGAAGAGAATGGACAATCATGCTGAGAAAATAGGCAAACCTGTCTCTTCTGGGGAAAAATAATAACTTCTAGATAAATAAGGACTTTGCCAATAAGGCCCTCCATGAGCTGGCTTCTACCACATCCTCTTATATCTTCTAACACGCCCTTCACACAGTCTGCTCAACCACACCGGCTGCTTTGTTCTTCCTCAAATACACTAACAGTTAAGGACTATACACTGGCTTGTCCTCTATCTGGAATGCTCTTTCCCCAGATCCTCCTTCATTTCATCTGAATCTCTTACCAGGAAGACCTACCCTAGCAACTCAATAAAAATAACATGTTGCCTCTGAACTTAGAACTGCCCATACTCCTCACCCCACTGTTTTTCCCTGTAATACCTCTCATCTGGGAAAAATAAATTCCTATTGAGTTAAAAGCAAAAACTGATTAAAGGCACCATTGTCCTCAGAGAACTGATATAATTTTACCTAAAGAGAGGCTGATTCTTTGGTTCTTTAATTTAGGGAAATCCCCTAATCTCAGTGGAGATTTTCAATGGACCATTTGTATCTTCTTGGGCATAGTCAGGTCCAAGGATGAGATAAAGAGGATGTTTGTGAATTTCTTTGCATAATACAGTAAAGAATAGTGACTTTCTAAAGGCCATCGAAGGAGAGAGCTGAATAAGAATATACGATAGAACTTTCAGAAACTTCTACTCTATAGAAAGAAGAGTGATTAGGTCTTTGGGCAGTAATGTCTAATGTTACATGTTAAGTTTTCCCCTTTTTATGCTTTAATTATATAACTACCTTAGCATTAGCCTCCAAAGGGCGGTACATCCCTTCTGTAAAGAACAATGTTGCAAGAACAAGCGAAGGAAAGCAAAGATCCATATTGGAAATAAAACAGGCAAGGCAAGAAGTGGATCATTTGAATGGTCAGGAAAAATTGTGAGTTTGAGATGGGTCAAAAGAAAGACTAGCGGGGTCCAACCTCATTTACTCCATTTGGGTTTGATTCTATTTGAGCTATTAAAAACTTTGAAAATGATGCAAATAATTCCTGTCTATAGAAGAAATTCATTGCATCCACTATAAAGCAACTGATTACTGACAGTTGCTAGAGCACTTTTTGAATCTGTTATCTCATTTTAGCCCGTCTTTATTGCATGCAAATTATTTAAATTCTTCTTTGAATCAATAACATCTCACTAGTTCCTGACATTTCGTTTTATATTTCTAAGAGAGCCACAATTTTAACCTAAAAGAGTTTTATTAGAGCCCAGACTATGAGAAACCAGGCTACTTTGGGAAACATTGGAGTTCATCTGGATGAAGAAGAAAATATGCATAAAATAATTCCTGTCCCCTCCAAAATTTATCAGAGGAAGTTTGCCTGTGAAAAGATAAAAGGAAGACAGAGGGTTGTTAGGGTTGAATGAGTGAAGATCTCTAATACACACAGCAATCCATTCTACATGATAGATATCTGAACGAGTTAATCTCCCTTCTTCCCACTGAAGTTCTCCTATCACTGTTTTCACTTATCAAATATTTTTAAATGCTCTTTCTGTTTCAGTGGTTTTTACTGTACAAAGTCTTAAAACATTAGCTGTTCTGATAACCTTGATCGAGGTTGGCAAACTTTTTCCATAAAGGGACAGATAGTAAATATTTTATGCTTTGCAAGCCATATGGTCTCTGTCACAACTATTCAACTCTGCTGTTGTAATGTGAAAGAGTCACAAACACTACATAGATGAGTTCCAGTAAAATTCCAGTGGGTTCCAAAATTGTATGCACAAAAGCAGGATTGGGCTGGAGACCATAGTTTGCCAACCACTGAGATTATGATTTTTTAACTCGAGAGCTTATTACAAAACTATTAAAATAATGATTATTTAGAACTTTTAAAATTATAAGTTATCTAATAGAATATATGGTTTCACTTTTTTTATCATTCTAACTGGAAAAATATACAGAGGTACAAACGATTGTAAAGATATCTTACTAATGGCTAATGAATACTAAAAAAAAATCTCTAATAACATTTCCACAAGCATGGCAGGGCAAGTATAAATGAAAGATGGCTAAAATTTGCTTAAAACAATAAGGAATGTGGTTACAACTATAGACGTAACTATTCTAGACAAGGATATAGGAAAAAAGTAATTATCAACTCTGAGACTCTAAAATTGAGGTGTTGAAATTTCAATCCACTTCTTGTCATGGCATCAAAACTCAAGAATTTGAATCAAGGGATGGTGCTGTTGTGCTGCGTCAGTAGAACAGAGCAAAGACCGTAGAAATGCCAAAATGGCTAGATTCTATGTTCCTGACCCCCAAGCCTCAGAAATTCAGTTTGAAGATAAGGAATGGATAGCAAAATCCCCTGGGAATTGTGTCTGGTAGGAAAATAGATGTACAAATCCTTAGTCTACCTGCAAAAGGACAAACCAGGAGTCTTTAGCAGCTGGGGACAATAAAAGCCCAGATACCATCCAATAAGGAGAGCATTTAGTAGTCCATGAAAGCATGTGGTCTTATGAGGAATTGCAAAGAGAATTTACAAGTCAACAAAAACAAAACAAACATTCTGTTTTTCATGTGATTATAGCCGCCTGAAAAGTCAAAAGGAATTCCAAAACTTAGTTTATGTTGAAACTGATGATGATGCCACACACACACACACACACACACACACACACACACACGGTATAAGATATTTCCTTACATAACTGAGGCATCTGGGGAGTAGAAGGCAGCCTTTTAAACAGGTCTAAGATGGCTTGAGAATATAAGAAAGAAAAAAAAAAAACACTAGCCTCAGTTTTTATTGTTATGGGATCAGGCTGGAAGGGAGGTTCACATGCAAGAAGAGATTTGATTTTTTGAACATGCCACCTGTGCCAAAGAAAGGCAAACCCAGGCCTCTTTACCAGCTTTATCTGGGAAAGGGGAGGATGAGGAATCAAGCTGTCGGCAGACCTCAAAAAAATGGAGTCAGACTTCTTATTGCACACGTGAATATACCCCAAACCGTGGTTGTCATTAAATGATCCATATGTCAATTAAAAACACATATAAGGTAGAGTAAACAACAACAACAACAAAATATATATATATATATATATATATATATCCTAATTCTATTCCACAAAGACCTTCATAGCTAATAATTTAGTATATGATTCTGTATCTGCAGTTCTCAAACTTAGCTGCATCCTGGAATCAGCTTAGGATCATTAAAATATTGATACTTTTATCTTACCTCCAGAAAGTCTAATTGAATTGGTCTGGATTATCATCTTGGTAATAGGATTTTTATAATCTCTCCAGGTGATTCTAACATGCAGCCAAGGTTAAGAATCACTGTGTTAGAAGGTGTGTGTGTGTGTAATAAACATGGGATCAAACTACTCATATGGTTTATGAGCAGTTTTTCACTTAATATACAACCAGACATATTCCCATGCGCATAACTACAGATCTACAGCATCATTATGAAGTCTACCTATTACTTTACTGTGGATATTGCAATATATTCTATCCTAACAAGCTACTATTGTATGATACTTACATTATATCCAATTGATTGTGTTTATAAAAATACTTAAGAACATCTTTTATATATACCTCCTTGCTCATTTTTATGATTCCTGATGAAAATTTTCTTGAAATATAATTTTTGGCTTCAAGAGTATGCATATGTTTAAGGCTATTGAGTCGTCATCCCTCCAGCAGGAAGTGAGGTTGTATATTGCCCTTTTACTCCATCATTCTTGGGTATTATCTGTCTTTCTTAAATCTTTGCCTGAAGGTAGAAATAAAAATATATGTATCTAAACTTATCAATCTTTTGCTTTATGTCTTTAGTATCCTGCTTTACAAAGTATTTTTTTTTTTTTTTGCCACTGGTTTATGTAAATAATTGGCCACGTTTTTCAGGTTTCACATTGTTGTTTTTTTTTTTTATATTTAATGTAACCTATTTGAAATGTATTTTGGAGCAGATATATATAAAATATATAACTTCATTTTATGAAAACTTCATTTTCCTGAGTCAGTTATTCAATCATCCTCTATTTGCTAACCTCAGAAAACTCCTTTCTTTTTTCTTCTTTTTTCTTTTCTTTCTTTTTTTCTTTTTTTTTTTTTTTTTTTTTACATCCAAGTTAGTCAGGATGTCGATTCAGGAGATTTCTTAATGCCCCTTACCCATTTAGCCCATCCCCCCTCCCACAACCCCTCCAGCAACCCTCTGTTTGTTCTCCATATGTAAGAGTCTCTTCTGCTTTGTCCCCCTCCCTGTTTTTATATGATTTTTGCTTCCCTTCCCTTGTGTTCATCTGTTCTGTGTCTTAAAGTCCTCATATGAGTGAATTCACATGATTTTTGTCTTTCTCTAATTTCACTTAGCATAATACCCTCCAGTTCTATTCACATAGTTGCAAATGGCAAGATTTCATTCTTTTTGCTTGCCGAGTAATACTCTATTGTATATGTGCATACACACACACACACACACACACACACACATATATATATATATATATATATATATATATACACATATGCATACATACCACATCTTCTTAATCCATTCATCCATCGATGGGCATTTGGGTTCTTTCCATACTTTGGCTATTGTTGATAGTGCTGCTATAAACATGGGGGTGCATGTGTCCCTTCGAAACAGCATACCTGCATCCCATGGATAAATGCCTAGTAGTGCCATTGGTGGGTCATAGGGTAGTTCTATTTTTAATTTTTTGAGGAACTTCCATACTGTTTTCCAGAGTAGCTGCACCAGCTTGCATTCCCAAAATCTCATTTCTAAAGTGAGGGAGTAATACCTACCTTACATAGTTTCAGAATAGACTAAATGAGTTGTTATATATTGAGCACATAGAATATGACCTATGATAAGTACTCGGCATGTGAGCACTGTAATCTTCATGATCATCATCATGACCACATTTATCATATAACTTGGGCCTAAGTCTTAGTTCTGAGTTCTACATCATTGGATGACATGTTTACCTTGCCCCAGAACACCATTGTTTCCATGGGTATAGCTTTGACACACATGTGAATGTATTTTTTTAATTTTTTTTTAACGTTTATTTATTTCTGAGACAGAGACAGAGCATGAATGGGGAAGAGTAGAGAGAGAGAGGGAGACACAGAATCAGAAGCAGGCTCCAGGCTCTGAGCTGTCAGCCCAGAGCCTGATGCAGGGTTCAAACTCAAAAACCATGAGATCATGACCTGAGCCGAAGTTGGTCGCTCAACCTACTGAGCCACCCAGGCGCCCCTGTACTTTTTTTAAAGTTTATTTTGAGAGAGAGAGAGGGAGGAGCAGAGACAGAAGGAAATACACAGAATTTTGGTGATTCTCACATATCTATCCTATTGGAAAAACTTTTAAAAAATCTTATTGTCAAATTCAAAGGAAAAATTTTTATTGAGTACAAAGGAAAAATATGATTGAGTTAAACATATGAGTCAATCAGAGCAAGATTTACATTGCTTACAATTGTTTCTTCCTTCTACCTAGTAGGATGGAATGCCTCTAACTATTGTCAAATATCCTTTTATGTCTTTCTGTAAATTCATGGAGTGTTCTTCAGAGAGGTTTTGCATATTCTTATTAAGTTTATTGCTAGGAATTTTACATTTTTATTGGATTGTCAAAGGGTTATTTTTTCTGTTATATTTTCTAACTGGTTATACTTAGTAAATATAGATGGCCGCTTTTCTGTATTTATTTATAAGTGACTTCTTCACTGAACTCTCAGAGTAGTTATAATTCAAGGACATTATAATTCAAGACTTCTCTTTGTATGAAGAATGCCTTCTGTAGCAGCTAAATCTTTATTCCAAATTAGGTTGGGATTGAGAGGGAAGCCTGGGTCAGAAGATAAACATATCTCCTCAGTTTCAACTTTAGGATTGAAAAGTTTACTATCCCTTTTATTTGTGGAGTGTGTACTCCTTCTTTTTACAGAGCCACATATTAACAGTGACTAATTATAAAAGATTTTCGGTAAGAGCAACTAAAAAATATTAAATATAGCCTTAAGTTGCAAAATTAACTCCTAACATCCTTTTACCCTAGCAGTAATAATAAGTGTATCCCTAAACTTCATTCTATTATATATATTTTTAAAATGTATTTATTTATTTTGAGAGAGAGACAGAGCAAGTGGCAGAGGGACAGAGAGCAAGAGAGAGAGAGAGAGACTCCCAAACACGGACAATCAATCCCACAAACTGTCAAATCATGACCTGAGCTGAAACCAAGAGTTGTACACTTAACTATGACTAAGCCCCTCGGTGCCCCTTTCTAGTATATTTTTTTAGTAAAGTAGCTACCTGAAAGTGTGGTCCAATGGACTTCTAGGGGTGTCCAAGTTATTTCTTAGGAGATCTGTCATATCAAAATTGTCTTTTTTTTTTTTAATTTTTTTTTCAACATATTTATTTATTTTTGGACAGAGAGAGACAGAGCATGAACAGGGGAGGGGCAGAGAGAGAGGGAGACACAGAATCGGAAACAGGCTCCAGGCTCCGAGCCATCAGCCCAGAGCCTGACGCGGGGCTCGAACTCAAGGACTGCGAGATCGTGACCTGGCTGAAGTCGGACGCTTAACCGACTGCGCCACCCAGGCGCCCCTCAAAATTGTCTTTTATAATGGTACTCCTATTTGCTTTTTCACTGCGTTGTCATTTTCAACAATAGTCGAAACTCCATACTAAAACTGCTACTACCTTAGCATGAATCAAGACAGTGTATCAAGCTACTAGTAGTCATTGCATTCTTTAATTACCATCATGGACTTACAGATAAAATGGTTTCAATTAAGTATACCCTCACTAAACAATAAAAATTACTAACGTTATTAATGTATTACTAATGTTATTAAATCTCTACCATATATGTGTGTGTGTGTGTGTGTGTGTGCGCGCGTTCGTGCACACACACATATTATTGAAGTATAGTTGCCACATAACATCACATTAGTTTTAGGTGGAGAACACAATATTTCAATAACTCTACAGATTTTGCTATGCTAGTCACAACAGTAACTACCATCTGTCACCATACAACACTATTATGGTACCATTGACTATATTCCTAATGCTGTACCTTTCATCCCTATGATTTATTCATTCCATAGCTAGAAACCTGTGCCCCCTACTCTCCTCCACCCATTTTACCTATTTTCCCACCATCCTCCCTTCTGGCACCATCAATTCTCTTGTTAGTGTATCTGTTAAGTACTAATTAATGTATCTTTCTAAATCTTACAGTATTTGTCTTTGATTTATTTCACTTAGCATAATACCCTTTAGGTCCATCTATGTTCTTGCAAATTACAAGTCTCATTATTTTTAATACCTGAGTAATATTCCATATAGTGTGTGTGTGTGTGTGTGTGTGTGTGCGCGCACGCGCGCACACACGCATGTGTGTAAATATAACCTCTGCTTTATCCATTCATTTATTGACGGACACTTGGGTTGTTTCCATATTTGGCTATTATAAATAATGCTTCACTAAATATAGGGATGCATATATCTTTTCAAATAAGTATTTTCCTTGGGTAAATACACAGTAGTGGAGAAACTGGATCATATGGAATCTCTACTTTTAATTTTTTCAGGAATGTCCCTACTGTTTTCCACAGTGGTTGCACCAATTTACATTCCCACCAACAGTGATGAAGATTCCTTTCTCTCTACATTCTCACCAATATATTATTTCTTGTGTTTTTTATTCTAGCTACTTTAACAGGCTTAAGATGATATCTCATTTGTGGTTTTAATCTGCATTTCCTTAATGATTAATAATGTGAAACATGTCTTTGTGTGTCTGTTGGCCATTTGTATTACTTCTTCGGACAAGTGTCTATTCCGATCCTCTGTCCATGTTTTAATCAAATTATTTTTTGGTATTTTTTTTGGTGTAGAGTTGTGTAAATTGTTTATATATTTTGGGTATTAGCCTCTTACCAGATATAACATTGTAAAAATCTTCTGCCATTCAGTAGGTTGCTTTTTTGTTTGGATGAAGATTTTCTTTGCTGTGCAAAAGCTTTCTATTTTGGTGTAGTCCCAATAGATTCATTTTGCTTTTGTTTCCCTTGCCTAAAGAGACACATCTAGAAAAATGTTTTTCTAGCTGATGTCCAAGAGATTACTGCCTATGTTTTTTGCAAGGAGTTTTATGGTGTCAAGTGCCACATGTAGATCTTTAATCCACTTTGAGTTTATTTCTTGTGAATGGTGTGAAAAAGTGGTCCAGCTTCATTCTTTTGCATGCAGCTGTCCAGTTTTCCCAGCACATTCAGTGAAGAAACCATCTCTTCCTCATAGTATATTCTTGCCTCATTTGTTGCAGATTAACTAACCATTTAAGTATGAATTTCTTTCTGGGCTCTCTATTCTGTTTGATTGATACATGTGTCTGTTTCTGTGCCCAATACCATACTGTTTTGATTACTATGACTTTGTAGTATATTGAAATCTGGAACTGTGATACCTCTAGCTTTTTCTTTCTCAAGACTGCTTTAGCTACGTGGGGTGTTTTGTGGTCCCATACAAATTTTAGTATTCTAGTTCTGTGAGAAATGTTATTGGTGTTTTGACAGGGATTGCATTGAATCTGTATATTGCTTTGGGTAATAAGGACATTTTAACAGTATTCATTCTCCCAATCCATGCCATGTGTTTCCATTTGTGTTATCTTCAATTTCTTTCATCAGTATCTGGTACAATTGTTAATGTTGTTTTCTTAATTTATCTTTCTGCTACTTCATTATTAGTGTATAAAAAATACAACTACTATCTATGCATTGATTTTATATCCTGCAGCCTTACTAAATTCATTTATTATTTCTAATAGTTTTTTGTGGGGTGGAGTTTTTAGAGTTTTCCATATATTAGTATCATATCATCTACAAATAGTGAAAATTTTACTTCTTCCTCACCAATTTTGATGCCTTATATTTCTTTATGTTGTCTCATTGCTGTGGCTAGGACTTCCAGTACTATGTTGAATAAAAGTGGTGAGAAAGGACATCCTTGTCTTGTTCCTGACTTTAGAGAAAAAGTTCTCATTTCTTCACCATGAAGTATGTTAGCTGTGGACTTCTCATATATGGCCCTTATTTTGAAGTGTATCCCCTTTAAATCCAGTTTGTGGAGTGTTTTTATCATGAATGGATGTTGAGTTTTGTCAAATGCTTTTCTGTGTTTATTAAAATTATCATATAATTTTTTTATCTTTCTAATGTGGTATATATCAAATAGATTCATTTGTAAATGCTGAACCATCCTCATATCCCCAGATAAATCCCACTTGATCATGGTGGATGATCTGTCTAATGTATTGTTGAATGGAAGTTGCTAATATTTTGTTGAGGATTTTTACATCTATGTTCATCAGGGATATATTTTTTAGTGTATCTGGTTTTAATATCAGGGTAATGCTGGCCTCTTTGAAGCCATTCAGAAGCTTTCTTTCCTCTTCTATTTTTCAAAATAGTTTGACGAGAATAGGCATTAACTCTTCTTTAACTGTTTGGTAGAATTCACCTATGAATCCATGTGGGCCTGGACTTTTGT
The DNA here is from genome assembly GCF_014898765.1 of Herpailurus yagouaroundi. Taxonomy (NCBI): domain Eukaryota; kingdom Metazoa; phylum Chordata; class Mammalia; order Carnivora; family Felidae; genus Herpailurus; species Herpailurus yagouaroundi. The sequence continues at coordinate 50,447,954 of NW_024412376.1, read as the reverse complement.
GTGTTGGTAGTTTTTTGATTACTGGTTTAACTTCATTTCTAGTAATTGGTCTGTTCAGATTTTCTATTTCTGCTTGATTAAGTTTTGGAAGTTTGTATGTTTCTAGGAATTTATCCATTTCTTCTAGGTTGTCTAATTTATTGGCATATAATTTTTCATAGTAGTCTTTAGTAATCCTTTGTATTTCTGTGGTGTCAGTTTTTACATCTCTTTCATTTCTGATTTATTTGTATCTTCTTTTTTTCTTGATGAGTCCAGCTAAAAGTTTATCAATTTTGTTTATCTTTTCAAAGAACCAGCTTTGGTTTCACTGATATTTCTTTTCTTTTCTTTTCTTTTCTTTTCTTTTCTTTTCTTTTCTTTTCTTTTCTTTTCTTTCCCTTTCTTTTCTTTCCCTTTCTTTCTTCCTTTACCTTTCTTTCTTTCTTTCTTTCTTTCTTTCTTTCTTTCTTTATTTCTTTCTTTCTTCTCTATTTCAGTAATTTGTGCTCTGATCTTTATTGTTTATTTCCTGTTACTCACTCTTTTTCTAGTTCCTTTAGGTATAAGGGTAGATTATTTGAAGTTTTTCTGGTTTCTTGATATAGGCCTGTATCACTATAAATTTACCTCTTAGAACTATTTTCACTGCATTCTAAAGACTTTGGATTGTTGTGTATTCATTAATTTGTGTCTTTGAATTTTTAAATTTCTTCAATTTCTTTGTTAACCCATTCATTGTTTAGTAGCATGCTATTTAGCCTCCACTTGGTTGTGTTTGTTTGTTTGCTTGTTTGTTTCTTGTGATTGATTTCTAGTTTCATAGTGTAGTGGTCAGAAAAGATATATGATATGATTTCAATCTTCCTAACATTTTGGAGACAGGTTTTGTGGCTTAACATATTATCTATCCTGAAGAACATTCCATGTACACTTGAAAAGAGAACGTGTATTCTTTGGTTTGGGGATGGAATGTTCTCTACACATGTTAAGTCGATCTGGTCTATTGTGTCATTCAAAAACACTGTTTCCTTACTGATCTTCTGCTGGGATGATCTATCCATTGATGTAAGTTAGATGTTAAAGTCCCCTACTATTTTTGTATTACTGTCAATTTCTTCCTTTATGTCTGTTAATACTTTATGCATTTAGGTGCTCTGTTGTTGGGTATATAAATATTTATAATTATTAGACCCTCTTGTTGGATTCAACTCTTTATCATTTTGTGATGCCTTTCTTTGCCTCTTGGTAGAATCTTTGTTTTAAAGCCTATTTTATTGATATACATATAACTACCTGGCATTTCCTTTTAATGTTTGTTTATTTTGAGAGAGAGAGAGAGAGAGAGAGAGAGAGAGAGAGAGAGAGAGAATGCATGAGTGAGAGAAGGGCAGAGTCAGAAGGAGAAGAGAATCTCAAATAGGCTCCACAATGTCAGCATAGAGCCTGAGGTGGGGCTTGATCCCACGAACTGTGAGATCATGACCTGAGCTGAAACCAAGAGTCAGATGCTCAACCAACTAAGCCACCCGGTGCCCCTACCCTGTTTTTGTTTTTGTTTTTGTTTTCATCTCCATTTACATAAAATATCTATTTCCATGCCCTTACTTCCAGGATGGATGTGTCTTTAGGTTTCAGTTGAGTCTCTTTTAGTCAGCATATAGATAGGTCTTATGTTTTTATCTATTGTGCCACCCTATGTCTTTTCTTTTGATTTGAGCATTTAGACCATTTGCATATAAAGTACTTATTGATAGGTATGGACTTAGTCATTTTGGTAATTGTGTTCTGGCCATTTTATAGTTCTATTTCTTCTTCTCTTGTGCTCTGTCTTTGTGGTTGGCTTCCTGAAGTGTTACATTTGACTTTGTCTTCATTTTTTGTGTATCTGTTATAAGTTTTGGGTTTAAGATTACCATGAGGTTCATATATAACATCCCAAGTATATACCAGTTATATTAAGTTAATGGCAATTTAAGTTCAAACACATCCAAGACAATCTTTTTTATACTTCCCTTCAAAATTTTAAATATATGTTCTCATATTTTAGTTTTCTTATTCATAATTTGATTATGTCTTATTTTGGCCTTTTTATCCATTTAAAGAAGTCCCTTTAGTATTTCTTATAAGGCAATTTAGTGGTGATGAACTCCTTTAACTTTATTTGTCTGGGAAACTCTTTATCTCTCTTTCATAGTTAATGATAGCATTGCTAGGTAGAATATTCTTGGTTGTGTTTTTTTTTTTTTTTTTTTTTCTATCATCACATTGAATATATTATGCCATTCCTTTCTGGCCTGCAAAGTATCTATTGAAAAGTCAGCTGATTATCCTTGTACGTAATTGTTTGCTTCTCTTGTGCCACTTTTAAAATTCTGTCTTGGGGTGCCTGGGTGGCTCAGTTGGTTAAGCATCTGACAGCAGCTCAGGTCATGATCTCACAGTTTGTGAGTTCAAGACTGGAGTCAGGCTCTGTACTGACAGCTCAGAGCCTGGAGCCTGCTTCAGATTCTATGTCTCCCTCTCTCTGCCCCTCCCCTGCTCATGCCTTTGTCTCTGTCTCTGTATCTCTCTCTCTTTCTCTCAAAAGTAAATAAACGTTTAAGAAATTAAAAAGAAAAAAGATAATTAGAATTTTGAAAATCTTATATCTGCCACCATGTGCTTGATAATTTCCTAATATTTAAAGATTTTCTGATGGGATTAATGACAATAACAAATGTGTTTTTTATTATTGCATAAAATAATGTATCAACAATAGGAATATCTTCATTGCCTAAGTAATCAGTTTTCCAAATGACCAATTCATAATATTACAAAGTCCTATATAGGTAAGTGATACATTAAAAATGCATAACTAATGAATGGATTTTAATGTAACAGAGTACAAATATTCACTGACAGTTTCAGATTTCATATTGCAGCTAATCTTTAAGAAACTATCACTTGTCAACAAAGAATATTCACAATTATCTGTAAAGTCTATTAAAATACTCTTCCCTTTTGCAACTACATGTCTGTGTAAGGCTGAATTTACTTCATTTACTTCACCCAAAACAGTAT
>NW_024412376.1:50393922-50444902 GCF_014898765.1 Herpailurus yagouaroundi | reverse complement strand
TAGTTTTTAAGAGTCCTTAATAGTTTTTAAGAGTGTAAATTGTTTTGAGCCTAAAAAAATTGAGAATCACTGGTATAGGAAAAATAAAAGGACTATCCAGCATCATAGTAGAGTTTGCCTCAAACATAATAAATAACTTTTGATTGAACTCTTTCTGGCTATAAGAATGTTGGTGCTCATTGAGAAACTCGGATTTATTAATCCAAAGACTGTCCTAGAGTATCTGACATGGATTTCCTAAATATTTCTAATTCATTCCTCCCTTTGAGAGTCCTCATCTCTTGGTTAGGGCTAAAAGAGACTATATTTGATGAATAGATAAAGAAGATGTGGTATAGATATACAATGGGATATTACTCAGCCATCAAAAGAATGAAATCTTGACATTTGCAATGACATGATGGAGCAAGAATGTATTATGCTAAGTGAAGTAAGTCAATCAAAGAGAGACAAATACCATATGATTTCACTCCCATGTGGAATTTAAGAAACAAAACAGATGAACATATGGAAGGGGTGGGGGAGAGGGGTGGGAAGAGGAGAGAGGGAAACAAACCACAAGAGACTTTTAATGATAGAGGACAAACTATTGATTGACAGATGGAGGTGGGTAGGGGATGGGCTAGATGGGTGATGGGTACTAAGGAGGGCACTTGTGATGAGCACTGGATGTTGTATGTAAGTGATGAATCGCTATTCTACTCCTGAAACAATATTGCACTGTACATTAACTACAATTTAAATAAATTTTTTAAAAAAGAAAAAAAAGATTGTATTTGTCTTGGGTACAATGTTATAACTATGGGGAGAGAGAGGCTGACAAATACGTGCCATAGGAAGCCTCTGGACCTATTTGCATTTTGAATCCTTCTAACCATTGGTGACCTTCATAAGAACATACTATCTAAAACAATATTTCCTGAGATATGAGTCAAACAGCAAGAAATTTAGAGGGTTAGAGTTCCTTTCAACCATAGACCCCTCCCACTAATTCCTGTGAGTAGAGCATAGCACAGGTCTACTGGCTGGGAAAACCTGAAGTAAATGATTCAGAGATAGGGTCCTCAGAAGGTGGCTTTTCTCCTCTGACCTAAAAAGATGTACACTTCATGACTAAGAAGATATTGGTCTAAGAAAGTCTTAGGCAGGGTTTGTTTGTATGCTCTTTAGGTCTATGAAAGATATTTAACTCTTACTGCTTCTTTCCACAATTTCTTTTTGTATTTCTTCTCCTTCAGTATCCATTCCATTCTTACAAACACGCCTCTCAATATGTCCAATATTAAAATGCTATCCTTTTACCCTTTACTTGTGCCACCATACTACTGCCCTATTTATTCCTAGACACTTGAAAGAGTTGTATACTCATATTAAATCCAATTTTTACTATATGTTTATTCTTTAACATTTTTCAATCTGGCTTCTACCCATAGCACTTCGATGAAAATATAATGGCCAAGTGTTCATGATCTACTTGTGATGTATCCTCTTCTAAATCTATCTCCTACTGCTGTGTGACACAGTTGACTACTTCACGATTCTTGAAATACATTTCTTGTCTGGCTTCTGTAGGGTTGTCCTGGGACTTTTCCAATGTGGTTGGCTATTTCTCTAAATCTCCTTTTAGCTATATATCAGGCAAGATTAATTAAATTAAATAAATTAAATACCTTTCATTTCTCAGTCTTCTCCGACTCAGCAATTCAGTTGCTCAAGCTCTCTCTCTCTCCACCTCTAATATCTGAGCAAGTCGTTTAATTTTGACTGCAAACTTTGTTTCAAATGTGTTCACATCTCCAGAGTTCTGCTGCCACTACACTAGTATCATGCATCACTATATTTCTGGACAGTGGTAATGCTCCCTTTACTAATCTCCAAGTTTCAACTCTTGCCGATATTCAATTTATTTTGCTCAGAGAAGTCAGAAAAATCTTTTTTAAAATGCAAATCTAACCTATTCATTCTTCTGCTTGCAATTTTTCAGTAGATCCCCATTGAAATGCACTAGAGTAAAATCTTTTTGATCTTCCTGGATAGGGGTTTATCAATAATTTATTTATTTTTTTTCAGAGAACTACCCATGGTGTAAGTAATTTCTTCTATTAGTTTTCTGTTCTCAATTCTATTGATTTCTGCCCTTATTTTCATTATTTCTTTCTACATGCCTTGGATCTAATTTGCATTACTTTTTTCTACTCTGTTAAAGTTGAAGCTTAGATCATTAATACTTTTCTTCATTTACAGTGTAATACTTTAATTTGTAGATTGTCCTCTAAGCCCTATTTTAGCAATATATCATAAATTTTTATATATTTCATTTTCATTCAATAAAAATAGTTTTTAATTTTGTGACCTATGATTTGACCCATAGGATCTTTTAAAGTATGTTGTTTAATTTCTACATATATGGGGACTTTCAAGGTATCTTTCTGCAATTAATTTTTAGATTATTTCTACTATGATCGGAAGACATCCTTTGCATTTTAACTTTTTTTAAATATGTTACGGTTTGTTTTCTGGTCTACTTAACTTGCATTTTATGAACAGTTAAAAAGACTATTCTATTATTTGGGGTAGAGTGTTCCATACATATCAATTAACTCTGCTAATAAACATGATAATATTTCACATATTTGTTCAGTTGATTACTTAAAAAAGCAGTTGAAAACAAATGTAATTATGGATCTATTTCTCTTCTCAGCTTTTCTTTATATACTTTGAAGCTCTCTTTAGTGTGTAAAATTTGAGGACTATGATGTCTTCTTGATTAATTGACCCTTTTATCATTATGTAATGCTTCTATTTATTCTGGTAATATTCCTTGTGGTGAAGTTTACTTTTTCTGATATTAATATAGTCAATATAAATTTCTTTTGGTTATATTTGCGTTATATTTTTGTAAAAATGTTTTCAATTCAATTTAAAGTAGGTTACTTGGAGTAAGTATCTAGCTGGGTGTATCTTTTATTTGGTGTTCAGAGTACTTATATTTAATGTAGTTACTGATATGACTATAATGTCCATCTTCCTAGTTTCCTTTTTGTTTTATCTTTTATACCCTACCCCTTTCTGCCCTCTTTTGGATTGATGTGCTTTTATGAGCTTATTTTGTTCATTATTTACTTGTTATTCATACATTTTATGAAAAATACTTTTTGCCTTAGAATGTACAATATATGTTTTGTCTTTTTAATTAGAGCAGACTGCAATAAGTTAGCTGATAATGTGTTATATAGGTCCAGAAAACTGACGCTTTATGTGTACTGTAAGGACCTTCTACAGTATATTCCTGGTTTCTCCTTCCTTCTTTTGTCATATTGTTGCCATATATTTTACCTTCATAAATCAATTCACAATAAATTGTTATTCCTTTTGTTTTAGACCTATAGGAATTATTATTATTATTTTAAGTTTTGGAACACCTGGGTGGCTCATTTGCTTAAACATCCAGCTCAGGTCATGATCTCATGGACAGTGAGCTTGAGCCCCCATCAGGCTCCATGGTGAAGGCACAGAGCCTGTTTGGGACTCTCTCTGTCCTTCCCCTACTTGTGCATGTGCCCTTTTTTTCTCTCAAAAATAAATAAGTAAACATAAAAAAAAATGTTTTATATTTACATTAATTTATGTCACCTCCAGTGCCCTTCATTTCTTTGACTTAATTCATCATTCCTCCTGCAGCGTATATTGGGCCTCAAAATCTGTGTTTTCTATTGCTGTTTAACAGGTTACCACAAACCTACTAAACCTACCCGTTTAGGGAACTAAATTGAGGTACTATTTGCATGATATTGTAGATGAACCAAATGCCACTAAATTGTACTTTTCAAAATGATTAATTTTATATTTGTGAATTTTATCTTAAAACAAAACAAAAAGACACTGGGGCGCCTGCATGGCTCAGTTGGTTAAGCATTCGACTCTTGATTTTGGCTTAGGTCATGATCTCATGTTTCATGAGTCCAAGCCTCACATCTAGCTCTGCACTGACAGGGAGGCTGCTTGGGATTTTCTATCTCCCTCTGTCTGCCTATCCCCGCTTGTTCCCTCTTGCTCTCGCTCTCTCTCTCTCTCAAAATAAATAAACATAAAAAAATATTATTTATTGGAGCCAAGGGTTTCCATTCCCTTGAGGAGCTGATTAGAGCCTATTCAACTGAAGGTGATAAAAATGGAGATCAAAACAAAACATAACCATTTATGTTCTCCCAGTTTCTTCAGTCAGAAGTCCACATACAATGTCTGCTTAGGGTCATGAGGCTGAAATCAAGTTTTGGTCATGGCTACAATGTCCTTGGAAGCTCCGAGAACCCTTTTATGTTCATTCAGGTTGGCAGAATATGATTTCTTACGATTGCAGGACTAAATTTCTTACTTTCTTGTTAATTGAGGATCCTTCTCAGAAACTGGAAGTGTCTGTCATTCTCTGCAAATCATGGTGGCTTGTTGCTTTAAAGTCAACGTGACAATCCCTCTGACTTCAAGATGTTGAGGGAAATCTTCAGATTCTGTCCACCGCCTTACATTTATTCACAGTGCACCGTATTCATCTAGTGCTTATTTCTTGTGTTTGGGGTGGGATGATTTTGGTGAAAGTGTTTTCTCAAGTGATTTCAGCTTCCCTACCTTTAGAAAAAGGAGATACGAATGCCTTAAATAAACAACATCCTTTCATCATACATTCTCATATTCAAATTTCCTGCTAACATTTTGTAAGTGGATTTTTTCCTTTAAAAATGTATACCTTTAATCTCTATGAAACTTGTTTACCTGAAAAAAAAAAACACTAACAAATTAATTAGTAATAATGGCAGATTTTCACTAGGAAGAATGTTTGTAAACTATGAATATGTGAACAGATGGTCAGATTGAAAAATGACCATTATCAACTGCTTAGTATGGAAGATACACCAAGAATGTCTCAAGGAAACGTGATGATTAACTCATGTATAACATTAGTCTCCATACATTTGGACAACAAACTTTATCTATGTTGTTATAGTGATGGATTTCTTGGTGATTCACAAGTTCTTCCACTGAAATATTGGCATGGTCATGATCATGAATGTGATATATTCTCTCTTTAAGACTTATCTTTCTAATCTCAAGGTCATCTACTTTATTCTTTAATAAATCTCCCCATACTCTGAAAATATCTTAGGGTTAAATTTTCTGGAATTGACTTTCCCATGGTTCGGTTTTAGGTTCAACTATTATTAAGCACCTATAATAATAGGCCTATTTACATGCATTAGCTTAAAAAGTACTTTAATGTAGACCCTTTAGAAATCTTTGTCATTTGACATACGAGTCTAATCTGTAGACAACAGGTAGGAAAACAGCTATGGAAAAACAAAAGTATGAATTCTTTGGGCCAACTGAAATAATTGCTAATGTTCAGATGTTTCGATCATCAGCTTGAATTTGTTCCTACAGGGTTGAGAGCTCTGATGTGCTTGCCCATTAAAACAGCATAAAGCTGTTGGATGGATAAACGGAGAGCAGAAGGTGTGAGTTTGTCCTTTGCCCTTGTCCCCCCCCCTCTTTAGTTACAAGCCTCTCTGCAGTTTCCAGACTCCTGAGAGACCAAGGCTTGGCAAGGTGATTTCACTAGCACACTGCTTTGATGAACTGAGCTCACCAACCATAAACATTTAAAGTGTGGTGACAGTCGGGTTCATTTTATAAGGCCGTTGGTCCTGGGGAACAGAAGAAAAATAATCTAAATTATTTGTAAAGCCCCTCTGAGAGACCTGAATGAGCATCCGGTTTTGTTAACTGAACTAGAAACAATTTCCTCCAGAAGTGCTAGTGTTCCCTCCCCTTGACAGGTACTCAATGAAAGAAACTAAAGCGCCTTTGTGTAATTAGGTATTTGCCTGCAAGAGCCACTCTGACTCATTCCTCATTTTAAATTGTTTCCATCTACTTTTTCTCTCTAAGCATCTATTGGGTGTTTTGACCATTTTTCCAATGTATTTCTTTACTACTGTTCCTTTGCCTTTAATCATGTCCACCTCCTAAAATCCCCTTAGACCCCTGCAAGCAAGGTACACCCGTGACTTTTTTTTTTCCATTTCATTTTTTTTTGTTTGGAAATAAAGCTTGAGAGCTAATGAGAGCATTCAACTGAATATTCCTGAATTTAAGCAACTGAAGGCTTTTTAAATGAATGCTATATTTCTTTGGGGTGAATGCTGTTAATGGAAGTTTTTTCCCCTTTACTAAGGGCACATTAAGATAAGTTTAACATCTCTAGGGCTCAGTCACTTAAAAATAAGGGTATAAACACATTCTGAGGAAATGCTAGACCTTCAAATTTATCTTACACTGCAGCCAGCTTTTATGGCCTATTTTAAGAACTTGGTACTAGCTCTCCTGTTTAATGAGCAGTTTAATTTAAAGCTTAAAATTATTAAGTATTCCAATGGAGTCATAAATAATGCAGTTTATAATATTCTTATCAAGAGCATAAAGATACATTTGTCTTCCATTAACAACATACTTCTAAAGTAGCCTGACCTCTTCAGATGTATAAGAGCATGCAATTAGTGCAATTTGTCACAGGTCTTTTACACGTTAATAAGATGTAATTAATTGTCTGTTTTGTCTAATTAACTTTTCAGACATTGGCAGCGCTTGTTCTTTTAATACAAAGCAAGTGTGCCCTATTTGCAATTCTAATACTTGACAGAGAATTCTGACAATAAACTCAAGCCTACAAACCTTTGAAAAAGGGCATACGGCAATTAAGAAAGAATTTAACAGAGAGACAGAGTATATTTTGAGGATATTAACATGTTTTCAATGTAAAGAGTAGGAAATAAAATGCTACTCGGAACAAATAAAATGCTACTCCAAACTGTAAGAGTGGAGAAATCCGCATTAGTTAATAAATGAGCAAACATATGCATGCATACTATGGATATGTTAATATATACAAGGTTACATAATTTCATATTCATTTAGCCACTTTCTTTATTTATGTTTGAATTCAAATCTATAAGATAGTTTGTCAGTAGCTAGGGATTTAAGAATTACCAAGACAAAATAGTGAAATTACCTAAGCCTTAAAGTAGATGCCTATTCTCTGGGTAAACATTTTTTTCTCCTACTACAGTATAGACCACAGTGAATTTTATGGCAAATTTATTACATGTGAGCCAGTATATTCTTCATTTTTTTAGTGTATTTATATTGAGAGAGTGCATGCATGAGTGAATGAGTGGGGGGGGGGTGCAGAGAGAAAGAGGGAGAGAGAATCCCAAGCAGGCCCCTTGCTGTCAGGGCAGAGTGCAACATGGGGCTCGATCTCACAAAATGCGAGATCATGATCTGAGTCAAGATCAAGAGTTGGACGCTTAACCAACTGAGCCACCCAGGCGCCCCATATTCTTCATGTTTTTTCAACTGTAAAGTTAATATGCTTTAATTACAAATATTTGAAAAATACAGCTATTATGTACAATATTAAACATTCAAAAATATTACTTTAATGGAGAGAATCTAATAGGTACTATAATTTAACCTTGACTACAAAGAAAATCATCTATGGGCCTTTTTAAAAGTTCTGAATCTATGATTATAGGTAAAAACTCTACAGAGGATTGAGACGGATAGTCAAGTTTGAAAAGTGGTATACCACTATAATACATATACTTGTTTCCAAATTACCAGTATGACAAATCATACAACATTTTACATTCTGCTTCACTAAATATTTTCTTAGGACACTCCTTAGATTTTAAATCCAAGACCAAAGGCCAAATCTAAGTTTTTTAGAGTTCCTGATTCATATATTCTAATCACTTTCTAGAAAGATCCAGAAATTCGACACCCCTATACATAGTACCAGTCTTACATAGACTATGGTAACAATTTTCAAAATTTATATTTGATTTTAAGTCTATATTTTGCTTTTTTTTAATTTTTAAAATTTTTTATTTTATTTTAGAGGACGTGAGCAGGGGAGAGGGGCGGGGGGGGGAAGAGAGAGAGAGAGAGAGAGAGAGAGAGAGAGGGAATCTTAAGCAGACTCCATGCTCAGCACAGAGCCCAACACAGGGCTCTATCCCATGACCCTGGGATCATGACCTGTTTGAAATCAAGAGTTGTATGCTCAACCAACTGAGCAACTTAAGTACCCCTAAGTTTTCCTGTTTTTGAATATCTTTTTTATATGTATTTAACAATTGTATATATGTGTGTGTGTATACATATGTATATATACATATATGTATATATACATATATGTGTATGTATATGTATACATATGTGTATATATACATATATATGTATATATGTATATATGTACATGTGTGTATACATATATACACATATATGTATATATACATATGTATATATGTACATATATGTGTATATATACACATATATTTATGTGTGTGTATATATGTGTGTGTATGTGTGTGTGTGTGTGTGTGTATATATATATATATATATATATAGTTTCCCTGTCATACTAGTAACAAATATTTATTCTTCATTTCTCATTTTTATTGTTAAATATTGGCATATGTGGAGACGTTAATGCCTGCTCAGTTTGTACTTAGATTCCTTTTCACAACTATCTGTTCTGCCACACTGAACTATCATTTCTTTTTTTGTTTGTTTTTATTTTTGAGACAGAGAGAGACAGAGTGTGAGTGGGGAAGGGGCACAGAGAGGGAGACACAGAATCTGAAGCAGGCTCCAGGCTCCTAGCTGTAAGCACAGAGCCCCACGCAGGGCTCGACCCCGAGACCGTGACCTGAGCGGAAGCCAGACACCAAACCCACTGAACCACCCAGGCGCCTCCCCGCCCTGGTTTCACATTTTTAATCACTATCGTTTATAATGTTGTTTAGGAGCTGACAATGCAAGTGCCCTCTTATTCATTTTTCGTTTTAATATGGTCTTAGTTATTTTCCTCTTTTAATTCATCAAAATGGACTGTAGGACCATAATTTTTGTGTTTCCTTAAAAAAAAATCTCACTGCAGTTTCTATTATACTTGCTATGATTAAAACCTATAAATTATTCTCTTTGCAATAGTCAGGTTTTGTATCCAATAATATTGAACATCTCAATTTATTCAACTTTTTATGGCTTTTATAAAAAGCCTTTTATAAAAAGGCTTTTCGTGGCAATTTTAGAGATGTATTTTTATAGCTCTGAATATTCTGTGTATACTATTTTCTATATAAATTACATATGTATTTAATATACTATTGAATTTCTCACTCATTTTTATCTAATGTGGCAAAGACTGAAGAAAAGTGTTTATGATTTTGTTTCTTTAGGTTTGTCTTTGTACTTCTAAATGTTTTACCATTTTAAGCTTTAATGTATAACATGAGGACTCATGATTAAGCTCCTATTATGGATTCTGTTTTTGATAATATAACTATGTACTATTTTATGTATCTCTCTTTCTTAAATGTTTACACAAAGAATTAATGTGTCTGCCCTCATAAACAAAAGGTTTAGCTCAACTTCTGAAATGTTGGGACATTTCTTTGCAGTTTTTTCTTTGTTACCAAACAGATTATATTTTGTCTTAAATTTTATGGTTATTTTTTGGTGGTCAAATTTTTTAAATTCTAATAGTTTTCTTTATTCAATAAATACATCAGTTTTTCTCTAATACAGGAACATAATTTGTAAACTTGGTTTACAAAAAAAAGTGCAAAAGTTTTTGGCTTCACCAGTTTGTGTTGTGTTATTGTGTTCTTTCCTATAATATCAATTTTTTTGTTCCTATTCCTTTTGAGTTTGTTCCTATTCCTTCAGCAACTATTTTATTTTTTATTGAAAAAAATTTTTCTAGACTTTATTTATTTACTTTTGGGGGGAAAGGGGCAGAGAGAGAGGGAGAGATAGAATCCCAAGTAAGCTCTGCACTGTCAGTGCAGAGCCTGATGTGGGGCTTGAAGTCACTGACCACCAGATCATGACCTGAGCTGAAACCAAGAGTCCAATGCCCGACCAAGCCACCCAGTTGCCTCCCTTTGGCAACTATTTTAGACTGGATTACCATTCTCTGGTCTTGAGTGCTCTAATCCATTCTTTTATTACAATCCGTTCTAATCTCCCACTGCTTGCTTGGTGAGCCTTTCAAGTCTTTCACCTGTATGCTGCAAATCACTGCTTCACATTTCCAGAAATTTCAAATATAATCTTTGCCACTAATTTCCAAGCATTTTTTTTTTTTTTGGTCAGATAGTATCTTTGCATTTTTGTCTTCATCCTAGTTTTGATTTCCTGTGAATGGGTCCAAAGTCTTGTTTCTTAGAGGCCATATCTTTGATATTGTCATCCTACATAAGGAGGTCAACAGAGGCAAGCTCAGAGGACCAGAAACTTGAGTTTACTCAGGAGTAGCAGAGGGATTACAATTTGGGAAATGTGTGCTGCAGCAAGCTCTAGGCAAGCCCATTGAGGGTTTGGGATGTGCTGTATTTATGTGCAAGGAGTTCAAAAGGGGGGGGGGGGATGTTAGCCAGAACAATAAATTTACTGGCTTAAGAATGGGGAGAAATTCTTGGTGGATGTTCATTGCTCAGGAGAGAAGTCTCTGTCTTCTGTAAATCAGGCATTTAATGGAAAGCATACCCTCACTTATGAAGTTCTGTTCTTTTGAAGGCACATGTGTGAGAGTCTATTTCCTATCCTTCAGCTCCATTTTAGGTTGAAATCCTTTCCCAATATATTTGATAACACCAAGCATATAACTCATAATATTTTTATATTTTTATTCTAGAAAGTTATTTTTACAAACATAGTCTCTGCTTTTCTATTTTGTGTGGGGGGGGGCGGGGAGGAGACATATTTTAAAAAATGTGTTTCCAACTTACTATCATTTAACTGGGGAGATATTTATCTAAGCTTGTTGTTTTGCTAACACATAGGGTGGATACGGTATATTTCTTCCCCATAATTGCTGACATGCAGGCTGGCAAAATACTGCCCCCTTCCTAAAATAAATCTACTTAAATCCAAAATTCCGTGTATCTTTTTTCTTAATGCAGGTCCACTGAGATTAAAAGTTATTTCAATATATTGAGAAACTTTGAAGGCTGAGAAATACAGCACTGATGAAATATCTAAAGAATGCCATTTAAAAAAAAACACACACATCAGGACATATTGATGGTAATCATTGTGATAAAACTCACATTATTGTCAACCCCCCCAATCTTATTAACAAGTGTTAGAAGATAGCCACTTAAAACTATAATCATAGAATATTAAAGGAGCATTATTATTCAGATCAAACTCAGAATTGTATTTACAAAACTGGAAGCCCAAAGATGTGAAATAATAGCTATACGGTGGCAGATACTGGAATGTGACTCAGGATCCCAAATGTCAGTGATTTTCCAGTGATATATCACCAGCTCTTAGTTTTCAGGAATCAGGATAATAGGCCAGGAAAACACAAAATGTTCATGAATTTGAGGGGTAGGTATCATTGGACAAGATCAGACAAATAGTAACTAAGAGAAAATACAGATTGAACACAGTATGAAATCACACTCCATTTTTCTTGGCCCCTACAAAGACTTTTTCCAATAACATCTGAATAGAATTAGGAAGTAATGATGTTCCCAGACAGCCGTGATGATTATTAAAGAACCTGAAATTTGAAAATGGAGATTTGAAATTGAACTCTCACCTAGGATTTGGTATTCCAGGATAAGATTAAGTTGACAACCCCCCCCAAAAGGGGGAGGGGGCAGATCTTTTGTTAGATCCATATCTCAAAACCATCACTGCAGGAGAAATCTAAGCTCAGTTTCTTCATCGGTAAAATAACAGAAGTGAAATACTTCCTTTGCCATCCAGTTATTATGATTATGAATGAAATTATGTAATGAAAATTTGAAACTCCATTTGCCAGTTGAGGTCAATAAAGGCTCATTTCCCTTTTACCTTTAAAAGCATAGCTACAGGGATCAAAAATCAAGAAAATATTTGTTGCTAATGTATTGGCTATAATATAAATGAGGAATTATATTTTTATATATAAATACAAAATGTTTTGTTAATTTCCTGCTGGAGCCAACAGTGTCTTAATTTGGTAATGGAAACACGACTTCCACCTGGTGGCAAGTTATCTCAATTACAGAACCAAGTCCAGAAATGCTGGCATACTTAAAATTCAAATATTATTTAAAGAAAAAAATTTGTGTGTATCATGTGTTTTTTAAAATTAATCTTGAGCAAAATGTAGTTATTACAAAACCAAGCTGTGATTAAAAATTGTTCAGAAGTTGGGGCGCCTGGGTGGCGCAGTCGGTTGAGCGTCCGACTTCAGCCAGGTCACGATCTCGCGGTCCGTGAGTTCGAGCCCCGCGTCAGGCTCTGGGCTGATGGCTCAGAGCCTGGAGCCTGTTTCCGATTCTGTGTCTCCCTCTCTCTCTGCCCCTCCCCCGTTCATGCTCTGTCTCTCTCTGTCGCAAAAATAAATAAACGTTGAAAAAAAAAAATTGTCCAGAAGTGAAAACTTTTTAATATGATCATTATTAAAAATGAAGTCCTTCTTGCTTTATATCTTTATAGTGATAACCTAAGTGAAAACTTAAAAAAGCCTCACGCTCTGGGCATCTGCATGGCTCAGTTGATTAAGCTTCCCACTTCAGCTCAAGTCATGATCTCCCCGTTGGTGGGTTCAAGCCCCACGTCAGGCTCTGTGCTGACAGTTTGGGGCCTGGAGCCTGCTTTGGATTCTGTGTCTCCTTCTCTCTTTGTCCCTCCCCTACTCACGATCTGTCTCTCTTTCAAAAATAAATAAATAAAATAAATAAATAAAAATAAAATAAATAAAAAAATAAATAACAATTAAAAAAAAAAACCAAAAAACTCATGCTATGAGTGTAGATAAGCTATGTATTGATATTTAAGGCAAAATAACTAGGTATCAAGAATTTTTATGAGTATAGTAACTAGAAGATTTAGTAGAAGGAACAGTTACAAACTGGTCTTGTCTCTTAGTTTTACAGGCAAAACAATTGATGGGAAACAACAGAAAAACCCATGTTTACAGGTTTATCACATATGTACTCTTGCTAATTCTATGGCTCAATTATATTCTTAACATTCAGAAATAACCAGGGGCACTTGGGTGGCTCAGTCAGTTGAGTGTTGCACTTCAGCTCAGGTTATGATCTCACGATTCATGGGTTCAAGCCCCCCATAGGACTCTGTGCTGACAGCTCAGAACTTGGAGCCTGCTTCAGATTCTCTCTCTCTCTCTCTCTCTCTCTCTCTCTCTCTCTCTCTCTCTCTGTGCCCCTCCCCACTCGTGCTCTCTCAAATAGTAAAAAAAATAATAATAATAAGAAAAAGAATCAGTCATATTCTCCGGCAATCCTTGATAAAATCTAGTCATTCTATCTGGATTTTTGGTCAAAACCACTTTTATACTAATCTCCTCTAATTTATAACACTTGAACCAAATTTATACACTATATCACAAAAATGTGACTTCTCACTTGGTCTTCAGTAACCTTTCCCAAACTATGTACTTGCTTATTTATTTCACATAAGTTTGGAAAACACTGCAATAATTCCAGGTAAGCTGGCCGCAAGGTTCTCTGTTATCAAAATGGGAATGTATGTTGAGAAGAAGGGAGCGTGTATCATTTCGCAAATTCTTGCATCACTCTGCTTCCACCCTTTTCCCAAAACATATAACTAGTCCTCGAAGGTACAAACACTAGGAAACAAAAAACAAACAAAACCTCCTTTTCTCAATGTTGTGTAGATGGATTTTTTTGCCAGTTCCATTTTAGAGTTTCTTTTTTTTTTTTTTTTTTTTTTTTTTTTTTTAGTTTACTTAGTCATTTTGAGAGAGACAGTGAGTCTGAATGGGGGGTGGGGGCAGAGAGAGCCGGAGAAATAGGATCCGAAGCAGGCTCCCCGCTGTTAGCCCAGATCCCCATGTAGGGCTCGAACCCACTAACTATGAGATCAGATTGTGACTTGAGCTAAAATCATGAGTTGGACTCTTAACTGACTGAGCCACCCAGATATCCCTAAAGTTTATCTTCATGTCAAAACTGAGATTATTGAATGATAAAATCATTTTACCATCCCTTTTTGTCTCTGTTATGAAATCATGACTATGAAAGATATAGACTTGATTAAAATAAACTGTAACACTTTCAGTCTGGTATTCTTTAGCTTTTGTGCAATGAAGCCACTTAGGGAGAAGCAGTACAACAGAGAAGCAGAGGTAAGGGCCCAAGTCTGAGTTCTGGGCTTCAAATGTCAGCTCTGCTACCTATAAGCTTTATGAATTTGCACAAGTTGGTTAACCTCTTACACAGATTGGTTAACTTCTCTACGTTTCAGTTTCCTCCATACTAAATAAGAAGACTAATCATACCTAGTTTTATTTGCGGGTCCATTGAGTTAATTCACTTGCATAGTATATGGCACAAACTAGGAGATCACTAAAATATGTTCATAATGAAACTACAAAACTAATATATGATCATCTTAAAGGAGGTTGTATCATATTGTAATGTTTATTTTTGAGAGAGAGAGAGAGAGAGAGAGAGGGAGAGAGAGAGTGTGAGTGGGGGAGGGACAGAAAGGGAGGGGCAGAATCAGAAGCAGGCTCCAGGCCCTGAGCTGTCAGCACAGAGCCTGACAAGGGGCTCGAACTTACGAACCATGAGATCATGACCTGAGCTGAAGTTGGACGCTTAACCGAGTCACCCAGGCGTCCCAGTTGTATCATAGTTTAGATTTTTCATGGCATTAATATCTCTCACTTCAAGGTTTTATGCCTTTAAGTTAAACATATTGAGGATTGGATCTACATTTTCAATGACACCACTTTGAGAAATAAGTTGTTTGCAATAACGACCTTTTTTAATGCTTAGTTTGCATTTCCACATTTGGATCGAAACCTGGATGCTGGGTAAAATCATATTTCTTAAGTGTCTTAAGAGGAGACAATACTAAGCAACATAAATGCTATTTTCTAATGTTTCCATTAAATTGAGCAGAATAGTGACATTCCTGAGGAAATGAAGTCCATCTTTCTCTGTAGTTGTTAAATTATATATATAATATATCTATATTTATATCTATATATAGATAGATATATAAGTCTTTTACTTAATGAAAAGTGTTCTTAGCAAAAAGTAAAGTTTTAAGAGAAGCAGAGTATTATTTTAAGTATAGGTTTTATGCTTTTGTATAAAATTTTGTGGGGGAAAAAACCAGCTAAGGTGAGGATTCTTTGTCTGATTCTAGAACACCCAAAATGATGTTATATAAATCTTCCCTTGCTATACTGTATATAGACTGACAGGGACAGAATGAAAACCAAAGCAAATATGAGGTAAAAATGATTTTTTATTACTTTAGGTATTTCTAGATGTCAGATAAAAATGAGAACATTGCTAAAAATTTTACAGAATGACAGCTCTGCCTTATGGATAAAATTCTATAGTTTGATGTATGAGGCAGAAAATGTGAAAAATATTATGAAGTACTACCCTGACATAATGATGGAAAGCTGCAGAAAGTGTGCTAACACCAGAGAAATATAATAGACTAAAGTTAAACAAGGAGGAATGCAATTCTTTTGAATCTTGCCAACCGCTGAAACATGAATTTTGGCTTTCAAAAAATGCAAACCACTGACTTCTATTTTTTATCGACTTCTAAATGTTCCACTTTACTGTCTCCCTTTGAGATTAAGTTCTCAATGTATGTCTTTGCATGTATTTCAAATACCAAATAAATACAGAAAGTTCTTTAGAAATCATAATCGGGGACACCTGAGAGGCTCAAACATCGACTCTTGATTTTAATACAGGTCATGATCTCATAGTTCCTGAGTTTGAGCCCCGCACCAGGCTCTGTGCTGACAGTGTGAAGTCTGTTGGGATTTGGCCCTCCCCCACCTCTCTCTCTCTCTCTCTCTCTCTCTCTCTCTCTCTCTGCTTCTCCCCAGCTTGTACTCTCTCTCTCAAAATAAATAAACTTAAAAAAAGAAAGAAATCATGATTGATTTGCCAGGTTCTACTCTACTGTGAATTAGTAGATTACTATATGACAAGTTACTAATTCAGTGTTGTTAAACCTATACTCCCCCTCTGCATAAACTCATCTAAGTGATAGTAAGCCATTTGATTCTTTAGACCACATAATGCCCTATCACCTTTTATTTTTGCTCACATTAGTAAAATTGCCTTTTAGGAATTCTGTAAGTCAGTGTGCCCTACATTGTATCCACCAAGAGGCAGAACCTTAGATTCACCAACTGGATTCTCCCTGAGATTTTGCTCTTAGGCTGATTTATATCAATGATGGTACCTGAGGAAAATAGTCCCACTATCCGGGAAATTGGATATGCTCTGATTCCTAAACCTTTTGAAGTTTCATAAATCAGTTACTCCTTGTCTCTATAAGAAACCATTATCCCTCAAGTAATTTTTGTTGTTGTTGTTGTTGTTGTTAAACTAGCTGAAGTGATTTCCAAGTTGCAAGACTTGGAAACCAGTATAGGTACCATACTTGGTAGTTGAGGACATGTAATATAATATAAAATCTCACTGCAGAGGTACAGGGTTAAATGTGTCAGTCTACTCCTAATTGATAAGACAAACCTCTTGTTTCTGTAAGTAATACTGACAATTTTATTTTCAGGGAAGCTCTCTGATACACTGATTCTCCTCCCATGTATTTCTGATGTTAAGAGGACTCTTCCAGAATTAGTAAATAAAGCCAAATATTATTTATTGCATATATGCAGATACGATACTTTCTACATTGATTCTACCTTAAAGAAGAAATCCTTCTTTGTAAATGCCATTCCTATAATTTTATGTATTTAGGTAAGATTGAAAATTTTTTAAAAATGCAGTCAGGAATATGGGCTAGTTTACCTTTTGCTATGAATATATTTTTAATTCCAGTATAGTAAACAAGTGTTATATTAGTTACAGGTGTATAATGTAGTGATTCAAAAATTCTATACGTTATTCAGCGCTCATCGTGGTAAGCATATACTTAATCCCCTTCTCTTACTTCATTTATTTCTGCACCCACCTCCCCTCTGATAACCATCAGTTTGTTCACTATAGTTAAGAGCTTAAAAAAAAATTATTTTGAGAGGGAGAGAGAGAACACGTATGAGTGGGGGAGGGGTAGAGACAGAAGGAGAGAGAGAAGGAAAGAGAGTATCCCAAGCCAACTCCAAGCTGACAGAGCAGAGCTCGAATCCATGAATCAGGAGACCATGACCTGAGTGGATGTCAAGAGTCGGACATTTAACTGACTGAGCTACCCAGACACCCCTGCTGATTTGTTTCTTAAGTTCCATATATGAACGAGATCATCTGGTATTGGTCTTTCTCTGACTTATTTACTTAACATCATACCCCCTAGATCTATCCATTTTATTGCAAATGATACGATTTATTTTTGTTTGTTTTTTTGAGAGACAGCTCTCTAAGCTAGGGAGGGGCAGAGGGAGAGAGAGAATGTTAAGGAGACTTCGCATTCAGCATGGAGACTGGCAGGGGGTTCAATCCCACGACCATGAGATCATGACCTAAGCCAAAAATCAAGAACGGGGCATTCAACTGTCTAAGCCACCCAGGTTCCCCAAGATTTCATTTCATTTTTGTATGGCTGAGTAATATCCCACTGTGTGTGTGTGTGTGTGTGTGTGTGTGTGTGTGTGTGTATCTATTTTATCCATTCATCTATTATTGGACCCTTGGGCTGCTTCCATTGTTTGGTTATTACAAATAATGCTGCAATAAACATAGGGGTGCATATATCTTCTCATATTACTGTTTTTGTATTCTTTGAGTAAATGCTCAGTAGTACAATCACTAGATCATAGGGTAGTTCTATGTATTGTTTGAGAAACCTCCATACTCTTTTCCACAGTGGCTGCACCAGTTTGCATTCCCACCAAAAGTGCACAAGCATTCCTATTTCTCTTTATCCTTGCTAACACTTGTTGTTTCTTGTGTTCTTGATTTCAGCCATTCTGATAGGTATGAGATGATATCTCATTGTGGTTTTGATTTGCATTGCTCTGATGATTCAAAATGTTCAGCCTCTTTTCATGTGTCTTTTGGCCATCTGTATAACTTCTTTCTAGAAATGTCTGTTCATGTCTGCTGTCCAGTTTTTAATTTGATTGTTTTTTGGGTGCTGAGTTGTACAAGTTCTTTATATATTTTGGATACTAACACTTTGTCAGATATGTCATTGGCAAACATCTCCCATTCAGTAGGTCATCTTTTGAAGTTGTTGATGGTCTCCTTCTCTGTGCAAAAGTTTTTTTTTTTTTTTTTTTTTTTTTCTTTTTATTTTGATGTAGTCTCAAAAGGTTGTTTTTGCTTTTACTTCCCTTATGTCATGAGACATTGTGGAAGAATGTTCTTATGGCCAATGTCAAAAATTACTGTCTATTTTCTCCTTTAAGAGTTCTATGGTTTCAGATCTCACATTTAGGTCTTTAATTCATTTTGAGTTTATTTTCATGTGTGGTATAAGAAAGTGGTCCAGTTTCATTGTTTTGCATGTAGCTGTCCAGTTTTTCCAACACCATTTGTTGAAGAACCTGTGTTTTTCTCATTTCATTCCATATTCTTGCCTTTCTTATCAAGGATTAATTGACCATATAATTGTGGGTTTACTTCTAGGTTTTCTATTCTGTTCTACTGATCTATATGTCTATTTCTGTGCCACTGTCATACTGTTTTACTGCTATAGCTTTGTAGTTAGTATATCTTGAAATCTGGGATTGTGATATCTCCAGTTTTGTTCTTCTTTCTTATGTTTCCTTTTGCTATTAGGGGTGTTTGACAGCTCTATACAACTTTTAGTATTATTTGTTCTAGTTCTGTGAAAAATGCTGTGGGTGTTTTGATAGGTATTGCATTAAATCTGTAGATTGCTTTGGGTACTATGGACATTTTACCAATTGTCTTCTTCCAATCCATGAGCATGGACTATTTTTCCATTCGTGTGTTGTCTTCAATTTGTTTCATCAGTGCTTCATAGTTTTCACAGTACATGTCTTTCACCTCTTTGGTTAAGTTTATTCCTAAGTATTTTATTATTTTTGGTGCAATTATAAATGGGATTGTTTTGTTAATTTTCCTTTATGCTACTTCATTATTTGTATACTAATAATGCAACCAGATTGATCTTTGTATCCTATGATCTTACTGAACTCATTTATCAGTTCTAGAAGTTTTTTGGTGGAGTCTTTAGGGTTTTCTTTATATAGTATTACCTGTTCATATCATCTATATATAGTTTCATCCGCAAATAGTAAAAACTTCTTTCTTACCAATTTGGATACATTTTATTTATTTTTGTTGTCTCATTGCTATAGCTAGGATTTCCAGAGCTATATTAAGTAAAAGTGGTGGGAATGGCAGACTCTTAACTATAGAAAACAAACTGAGGATTTGAGGAGGGTAGGTGGGTGGGGAGATGAGTTAAATGAGTGATAGATATTAAGAAGGGCACTTGTGTTGAGCACTGGGTGTTGTATGTAAGTGGTAAATCACTAAACTGTACACCTAAAACTAATAATACACTGTATATTAACCAACTGTAATATAAATAAAAACTTGAAACTACAAATAAAAAAAAAAAGTGAGAGTGGATATCCTTGTCTAGTTCCTGATCTTAGGGTAAAGCTCTCAGTTTTTCCCCTATAGGTACAATGTTAGCTTTGGGTTTGTCATATATGGCCTTTATTATGTTGAGGTATTTTCCTTCTAAATCTACTTTGTTGAGAGTTTTTATCATGAACTGATGTTGTATTTTATCAAATGATTTTTCTGCATCTATGAAATGATCATATGATTCTTATCTTTTCTCTTATTGATGTGACATATCACATGAAGTGATTTGCAAATATGGGAATATTGAACCACCCTTGCATCCTGAGAATAACACCCACTTGATCATGGTGAATGATATATATATTTTTTTATTGTTGGATTCAGTTTGCTAGTATTTTGTTGAGGCTTTTTTCACTTATGTTCATCGGAGATATTAACCTGTAGTTCTCTTTTTTTGTGGTGTCTTTGTCTGGTTTTGGCATCAGGGTCATGATGGCCTCATAGAATGATACTGGAAATTTTCCTCTTCTATTTTTTGGGGGAATAGTATGAGAGAAATAGGTATTAACTCTTCTTTCATTGTTTAGTAGAATTTACCATCTGGTCATCTAGCCATCTGGTCCTGGTCTTTTGTTGTTGGGAGTTTTTTGATTACTGATTTAACTTCATTGCTGGTAATCAATCTGTTCAAGTTTTCTATTTTCTCCTGATTCCGTTTTGGTAAGTTATATGTTTCTAGGAATTTATCCATTTCTTCTAGGTTGTTCAATTTGTTGGCATATAATTTTTCAAAATATTCTCATAAACCTTTGTTTTTCTGGGTGTCTGTGTTATTTCTCCTTTTTCTTATCTGATTTTGTTTGTCATCTCTCTCTCTCTCTCTCTCTCTCTCTTTTTCTCTCTTTCTTTATGAATTTCTCTGAAGATTTATCAATTTTGTTGATCTTTTCAAAGAGCTAGCTCATGGTTTCATTGATCAGTTCTATTTTGTTGTTGTTGTTGTTGTTTTATTTTTTTCCCCTCTGTTTCATTTATTTCTGCTCTAATCTATGATTTCCTTCTACTGTTTTGGAGTTTTGCTTGTTCTTTTTCTAGCTCCTTTAAATGTAAGTTTAGGTTGTTTGAGATTTTTCTTACTTCTTCATGTAGGCCTGTATTGCTATAAACTTTCCTTTTAGAAAAGATTTGTTGTATCCCAAATATTTTGGACTATTGTGTTTTCATTTTCATTTGTCTCTATGTATTTTTTTTTGATATCCTTTTTGATTTCTTGGTTGGCCCATTTATTGTTAAGTAGCATTTTATTTAATCTCCATGTGTTGTGTATTTCCCCCTTTTTTTTCTTGTCATTAATTTCTAGTTTCCTACTATCATGGTCAGAAAATATGCATGATGTGATTTCAGTCTTTTTGAATTTGTTGTGACTTGTCTTATAGCCTAATGTGATTTATTCTGGAGAATGTTCCATGTTCTCTTGAGAAGATGTATTCTGCTATTTTGGGATGGAGTGTTCTGAATATATTTATTATAACCATCTGGTCCAATGTGTTATTCAAAGCCACTGGTTCAAAAAAAACCAAAACAAAACCTGTTTTTTTTTGTTGATTTTCCATCTGGATGACCTATCCATTGATATAGGTGGGGTGTTAATGTTCCCTACTACTATTGTTTTACTATGGATTTCTTCCTTTATGTATTAATAATTGCTTTATGTATTTAGGTGCTATCATGTTGAGTGCATAAATATTTACAATTGTTTCTCTTGCTAGATTGTTCCCTTTGTTATTATATAGGGTTTTTCTTTATTGCAGTCTTTGTTTTAAAGTCTATTTTGTCTGATATAAGTATTGTTACTTGGGCTTTCTTTTCATGTTCATTGGCATGATAATGCTTATCCATCCCTTCACTTTCAGTCTGTGTGGTTTTTAGGCCTGAAATGAGTCCCTTGTAGGCAGCATAGGGAGGGGTCTTGATTTTTTTTTTTTAAATCAATTCTGTCATCTGATGTCTTTTGATTGGAGCATTTAGTCCATTTATATTCAAAGTAATTATTGATAGGTATGTATTTATTGGCATTTTGTCACTTGTTTTATGATTGTTTTGTAGTTCTCTGTTCCTTTCTTTTCTTGGTCACTTCCCTTGTGTTTTGATGGCTTTCTTTAGTGATAATCTTGGATTTTTTTCCCTGTATTTTTTGCATGCCTGTTGCTGGTTTTTGATTTGTGGTTACCATTAGGTTTGTATATAACATCTCATGAATATAGTAGTCTATAGTAGGTTGAAGGTTACGTAACTTTGAATCCATTTAAAAGCACTAAATTTTTACCCCCTCGGTGTTTTATATATATGATGTCATACTTTATATCCTTTTATTTTATGAATCGCTTGACAGATTTTCATAAAATCATTGATTTACTTCCTTTGTGCTTTAACCTCTGTACTGGTTTTATAAATGATTAACCTACTAATTTTATTATGTTTGTATGTATCTGTGAAATTTTTTTCTTTCCTAATTTTCTTACTCCTGATTATGGCCTTTACTTTCCATTTGAAGAATTCCCTTTAATGAGAAAAACTCAATTTTTTGTTATTTACAAGGTCTATACATTTTTAAAAATTTAATAGATTATAATCACCAATGAGAATTATTAATGGAAAATATAAATATACTTGAGTTGATTTCCCACAGGATGTATTTGGATAACTATTGACAAATATTGAACAAAAATTAAAAATAGATTTTTTTTCTCTTCAATTTGCTTTGTCTAACAGTAATTACACTATAGGATTTTTATAAGTAAAATAATATAACACATGAGAAGCTCAACATCAATCAAGGCATATAACAAAGTCTGAATACATGTTTTGATATTGAATAGTTAATATAATTATGATAATGGTGCATATCAACTTAAGAATGAATGTTATCTAAATCATTTTCTTTTTTCTCATACTCCCACCAGCTATGAAGGACAGTTTCTATTTTTCAACAACACTTAACATAGTAAGACTTTTAAATTTTTGTCAAACTGATGAGTATGAAATTGTGCCTTGCTGTTACTTTAGTTTGTATTTCCCTGAGTTCTAGTGTTGTTGAGCTCTGTAAATTAACCACACATTTTGCCTAGTTTTTTTTTTAATTAAAAGATTTTTTAAATGTTTATTTATTTTGAGAGGAAGAGAGAGAGAACGTGTGCAAGTGGCAGAGGGGCAGAGAAAGAGAGAAAGAGAGAATCCCAAGGAGGCTCCGTGGTGTCAGTATGGAGTCCAACACAGGGCTTGATCTCACAAACCCTGAGCTCATGATTTGAGCTGAAATCAAGAGTTGGATGCTTAACAAACTGAGCCCCCAGACACCCTTAATTAAAAGATTTTTTAATTGAGATAAATTATATAGCATTAAATTTGTTTGAAGTGTACAAGGTAATGATTTGATATTACATTACAAAAGACTACTGTAATAAATTTAGATAACATCTATCACCATACATAGTTATAACTTTTTCTTCTAATGAAAATTTTGTAAGATCCACTTTCTTAGTAACTTTCAAATGTACGATACAGTATTGTTGACTGTGGTCACCATGTTATAAATTGCATCCCCAGTATTTATTTATCTTATACCTAGAATTTTGTAACTTTTGACTCTCTTTCTGTCTTTTCCACCTGCTCCCCAACTGACCTTGACTCTGGCAAGCACATATCTGTTCTGTTCTCTGTTTTTGAGTTCCAGGGTTTTTTTTGTTTTTGTTTTTGTTTGGGTTTTAGGGGTTTTTTTGTTGTTGTTTTTGTTTGTTTTGTTTTAGATTTCACATTTAAGTGAGATTATAAGATATATGTCTTAATTGGCTATAAGGTCCATCTATGTTGTTGAAAATGGCAGGATCTCCTTCCTTTTTGTGGCTAAATAATATTCCACTGTGTATATAACATCTTTCTTATTCATCCATCAGTTGTTTTCATGTCTTGGTTATTGTAAATAATGCTGCAATGAACATAGGAGTGCATATATCTTTTTGAGGTAGTGATTTTGTTTCCTTCAGATGAATACCCAGAAGTGAAATTGCTAGATCATATGGTAGTTCTATTTTTAATTTTTTGAGTAAACTTTATATTGCTTCCATAGCTGCTGCACCTTTACATTCCCATCAAGAGTGAATAAGGGTTCCCTTTTCACCACCTTGCCAACACTTGTTGTTTCTTGTCTTTTTGATAATAGCCATCGTAAAAGGTATGAGTGATATTGTTGTTTTGATTTGGGTTTCCCTGATGATTAGTGATGTAGGACACCCTTCCATGTACTTTAGCCATCTAGTATGTCTTCTTTAACCATGTGTGTGTTTTTCTTCAGAAAATTCTCTGTTCAAATCCTCTGACCATTTTTAAATTGTATTTGTTGAGTTATAGGAGTTCTTTTTATATTTTGGATATTAACTCCTTATCAGATCTATGATTTGCAAACATTTCCTCCTATTCAGTAAGTTGTCTCTTCATTTTGCTCATGGTTTTCTTTGCTGTGCAATCCTGTAGTTTGATATAGTCCCAACTGTTTTTTTTTTTTATTTATTTTCATTTTGTTGCCTTTATTTTTAGTGTAAATCCAAAAAAAAAAATAATCCCCATGATTGATGTCAAGGAGATAAATGCCTATGTTTTCTTCTAGGATTTTTATGGTCTTAGGTCTTGTGTTCAAGTCTAATCTATTTTGAGTTGATTTTTGTGTGTATGGTATAAGAGAGAGGCCCAGCTTCACTCTTTTGCATGTGGCTATCCAGTCATCCCAATGCCAATAACTGAAGATACTGTACTATCCTTATTGTGTATTTCTAGCTCCTCTGTTATAAATAAATTCACTGAACATTCATGGGCTTATTTCTGTGTTTTCTATTCAGTTCCATTGATCTATGTGTCTGTTTTTGTGCCAATACCTTATTTTTTGATTACTATAGCTTTGTAATACAGTTTGAAATCAGGAAGACTGATGTCTTCAACTTTATTCTTCTTGTTCAAGACTGCTTTGTCTTTGAGGTCTTTTGTGGTTTCATATACATTTTAGAATAATCAATTTCTGGAACATACAATCCATTGGAATTTTGATAGATATTGCATTGGATCTGTAGCTCGCTTTTGGTAGTAGGGACATTTTAACAATATTTTTTCCAATCCATGAGCAGGGATATTTTCTCAATGATTTGTGTCTTCAGTTTCTTTGATCAGTATGTTATAGTTTCCAGGGTATAGGTCTTTTAGCTCCTGAGTCAAATTTATTCCCAGTTATTTTATCCTTTTGGTGCAATTGTAAATGGGATTATTTTCTTACTTTCTCTTTCTGATACTTTGTTATTAGTGTGTGCAACAGATTTTTGTACATTGATTTTGTATCCTACTTTACTGAATATATTTATTGGGTCTAATGGTATTTTGGACGAGTCTTTAGGGTTGGTTTTTTTTTTAAATTTTTTTTTCAGCGTTTTTATTTATTTTTGGGACAGAGAGAGAGACAGAGCATGAACGGGGTAGGGGCAGAGAGAGAGGGAGACACAGAATCAGAAACAGGCTCCAGGCTCCGAGCCATCAGCCCAGAGCCTGACGCGGGTCTGGAACTCACGGACCGCGAGATCGTGACCTGGCTGAAGTCGGACGCTTAACCGACTGAGCCACCCAGGCGCCCCTAGGGTTTTCTAAATATAATGTCATGTTATCTGCAAATGACAGTTTTACTTCTGTTTCATTTGGATGCCTTTTATTTCTTGTCTACTTACTCTGTCTAGGATTTTCAATACTATCTTGAATAAAAGTGGAAAGAATAGTCATCCTTCTTGTGTTCCTGATCTTGGAGGAAAAGCGGTAATTATTTTTTGTGTCCTTGTCTGGTTTGGTATCAAGGTAATGCTGGCTTTGTAAAATGAGTTTGGGTGTTCACTTCTGTTCTATTATTTTGAAAGAATTTGAGAGGAATTAGTATTAATTATTCTTTAAATGCTTGATAGAGTTCACCAGTTGGTTCAGTCACCATTTGGTCCCAGACTTATTTTGGGGAGGTTTTTGATTACTGATTTAATCATCATATTAGTAAGTGGTCTGTTCGGATTTTCTGTTTTTTTCTTGGTAAGTTGTCTATTTCTTGGAATTATCCATTTCTTCCAGGTTGTTCCTTTGTTCATGTATAATTGTTCATAGTATATTCTAATGATCTTTTGATATCTGTGGTATCAGTTGTAACACCTCATCTTTCACTTCTGATTTCATTTAATACATTTTTTTCTGTCTCAGTGAGTCTAGTAAAGATTTATTAATTTTATCTTTGAAAAATTTCAATTCTTATTTTTACTCATCTTTTTTATTCTTTTTTTCCCCATTGATCTTTTTTTTTTTTTGTCCCATGTTTCTCTTCAATTTGTTTCTCCTCTGATCTTTATTTCCTTCTACTTTTTTTTTCTACTAAATTTAGGATTCTTTTGTTCTTTAACTATTTGCTTGAGGTGTAAAGTTAGATTGTTATTTGAGATCTTTATTGTTTCTCAATGTAGGCATTAATTGCTATAAACTTCCCTCCTAGGAACTGTTTTTGCTGCATGACTTTAGTTTTGATGTGTTTTATTTTCATTTTCATTAGTTTCAAGGTATTTTTTTTATTTCTCTTTTGATTTCTTCTTTGACCAGTTGCTTGTTTAGTAGCATCTTTACTCTCCACATATTTGTGAATTTTCCAATTTTCTACTTGTAACTGATTTCTAGTTTCATTTTATTGTTGTCCAAAAAGATCCTTAGTATAATTTAAGTTTTCTTCAATTTATTAGAACTTGTTTTGGCCTAACATATAATCTATCCCGGGGGATGTTCTATGTGTACTTGAGAGGAACATGTATTCTGTTGCCTTTGGATAGAATGTTCTTTATATGTCTAAGTCCATGTGGTCTAATGTTTCCCTTAAGGCCACTGTTTCCTTACTGATTTCCTGTGTGAATGATCTATATCCATTGATAAAATTGGAGACTTAAAGTCTGCTACTACTCTTGTAGTGTTTTCAATTTCTCCTTTTAAGTGTTAATATTTGTTTTATATGTTTAAGTACTTCTACATGGGTGCAAAATATTTACAAATTTTATAACCTCTTGTTGGACTGACGCTTTATAAGTATATAATGACCTTTACTCTTATTATAGTCTTTATCTTCAAATCTATCCTGTGTGATGTAAAAGTAGCTATTCTCGCTTTCTGTGGTTACCATTTGCATAGAATATCCTTTTCTATCTCTTCACTTTCCGTTTGTGTGTGAGTACTTATACATAAAGTGTATCTTTTGTACACAGTATATAGATGGGCCTTGTTTTTTTTCTTTTTAATTTTAAATGTTTATTTTTGAGAGAGAGAGAGATACAGAGCGTGAGCAGGGAAGGGGCAGAGAGAGAGAGAGAGGGAGACACAGAATCCAAAGCAGGCTCCAGGCTGTGAGAAGTCAGCACAGAGCCCAATGTGGGGCTGGAACTCACGAACTGTGAGACCATGAGCTGAGCCAAAATTAGATGCTTAACTGACTACACCACCCAGGCACACCAAATGGACCTTGTTTAACACTAACCACTCTGTCTCGATTGGACACTTTAGTCTACTTATTTTTGAAGTAATTATTGACAGTGTACTTATTGCCATTTTGTTATTTGTTTTCTGGCTGCTTTGCAGATCCATTCTTTTTTCCTTGCTCTCTTCCTTTGTGATTTGATGATTTTCTTTAGTGGCATGCTTAGGTTTCTTATGTGTATCTACTATAGATTTTTGCTTTGTGCTTATCATGAGGCCTACACAAAACAACTTGTAACAGTTTAAGATGATACCAATTTCAGTGTGAATGGATTCTAAAGCTGTACATTTTTTTTTCTTTCCCTCATGTTTTATATTTTGGTCACAATTTTCATCTACTGACTTGATTTATATCCGACTTTGTTTAAGTGCTATTGTTTTTCAGAGTCCTCTTCTAAATACATGAAACACTTTAGATGGCAACTACAGTAAATAAAAAATAAAAACAAAAACCTTCACACATCTCTCTCTGCAAGTATATACCCAAGTCATTTGAATTTAATACCATCAATTACAAGGGACTACACTGAGTAAATATTTTGATTTTAAAATATAAATAAGGATTCTTTACTTAACCGTTAACATTAGCTATAATTATAAAATATAATTAAGGGTTTCATTGTTTTGTATCAGGAACTACCTGCCAATATCTCTAAAAATCTGCTGTGAACTTTGTATTGATGTGTATTACAAAGAAATAGAATATTTAAGATATAATCCATTATGTTTTCCTGGAGAATGGACGGCACAGTAAGATATGGATATGATGGATTTCTACTTATTATTAAAAAATGCCTGTAGAAAATGCCACACATACATAATTCCCTTGTGCTAATGCTATGCCTTCTTTTGTCCCTAATGGAGTTGGCTTTTTAGTATCCCTCATGTTATATGACCTTTTTTGTTGTGTAAATGGCTCTTCTATTTAGGATGTATGCATTCTTTGTCTAATATGTATTACAATAACCTTTTGGGATAACTTTGTATTTTTTGAGGTCATTATTTACAGCACATCTTTGCTTTTGCATCAGGTCTAGGATTTCTAAGTGTGCTTCTGAATGCATAAATATGCAAAATAAACTAAGTTATCAAAGGAAAATAATCACCTAAGTGCAGATTTAGAGTGAAATTGTGTATGACTTTTATTTTCATTAGCACAGTATTTACAAAATCAAGCATATATGTAGCATAATCATTGTCTGTAAAACAACTCAGATGTATATGTTTTCTCAAACATAAACCATAACAATTGGATCACTTTCTAAAATAAGTATTTATCAAGCTGCTACTTTAGAGAAGCTGAAGACACATGGAAAAAAAGAAGGGCAAGATTATTTTGTGCTTTCCCTATACACTTCCCCATATTTATTTGAATTAGAAGAATATAGAAAGATGTTAACCTGCTGATAATTTTTATCCCTCTTTCGCATCTCCTACTACCTTCATCCTCATAAACTCCCCTTGCTCATATACTGCAAATGCACTGGTTTTCCTACTACTGTTTCTTCAATGTTCCCAACATTCTCCTGCTCTGTCTTTGAATTGCTTGCTACCTATGCTTAGAACGCTCTCCCACATGCTTGCTGTGTTGTCTCTTTCACAACTTTGTTTAAACTCCCTCTCTCATTGGGTCCTACCCTCACCTCTCTACTTAAAATTGCTGTTTCAGGGTGCCTGTGTGGCTCAGTTGGTTAAGCATCTGACTCTTGATTTTGGCTCAGGTCATGATCTCATGGTTTCTGAGTTCAAACCCCACATCACTCTCTGCAATGGCAGCATGGAGCCTGCTTGGGATTCTCTCTCTCTTCTCTGCCCCTCTCCTGCTGGAGCTCTTTCTCTCACAATAACTAAGCAGACATTAAAAAAATAAATAAATAAAATTGCAACTATTTTCATTCTTCTTTCCTTGCTTTTAGTTTTCCCACAGCACCACCTTCTAAAATACCTTATAAATGTTAATTATATTTGTCATCTCTTCTACTAGAATATCATCTACTTGAGGACAAGTATTATTTTTTGCTTTTTTTTTTTCTTGTTTTCCTCATAGCTGTAACCTAGTGTGTCTAGAATACTTCCTGCAATGTGGTAGATATCCAATATATATTTGTGAAATGATTGAAGAATTAAATTTTATACTAATAAAGTGGCCAAATGTAGTGAAGTAGAATAGAACATGTCTAAAATGCTCTAAATTCATACATAGGAGAGATTTGCTATATGGTAACTTTGTTTTCAATTTGTTTTTATTGAAAAGATAATATTAAAAATTTATATTAGTAGAACTGTATAATTCTACAATTTCAGCAAGCCTGTGTACTTTTTGTATATTATCTTTGTCATGTATCTAGTATGTTATTGAAACATCATATTGTGTACAGCGTTATGTTGTATTCCTGCCGTTGAATTATTTACTTACTCTTTTAATTTTTTTCCAGTTTTATTCAGATATAATTATTACTTGAAGTAATAATAGTTTGATAGCTTTCTTATAAATTATAGTTGCATAATACATATGTCAATACTTAATTCATCCATTGATAGAAAAAATATTTTCTACTGTACTTTTTATTTGAATTTTCTTTCTTTCTAATTTCTTTTTTAACGTTTATTTATTTTTTGAGAGGCAGAGACAGAGCATGAGCAGGGGAGGGGCAGAGAGAGAGGGAGTCACAGATTCCGAAGCAGGCTCCAGGCTCTGAGCTGTCAGCACAGAGCCCGACGCGGGGCTCAAACTCATGGAGTGTGAGATCATGACCTGAGCTGAAGTCAGACGCTTAACTGACTGAGCCACCCAGGCACCCCTGAATTTTCTTACTTTTACTCAATTCATAGCAATTTTTGTTTGTATATATTATAACATGCCAATATTTTCCATTGTAAGTTTTTCTACAGTTTTAAAGTTAATGAAGTTTTCAGTTCTGCTCTTTTCCCCGTACAATCGTATCTCCTCTTATTTATGAAATTCCTAGTCTGGAGTATGATATAGGACGGTATTTGTCAATACATAGATCAAAACCACATGCTACCAGAAGCTTGTGGTTTGTTATACAAATGAAGCCGTCTCTAGTCATGAGATCTTGGAACATTTTTACAAGTGTGTGAGCTGATACCAAAGGACACTGTAACTGGAAAATAAGTGGTGTATGGAACTCCGTATTCTCCTCCTAAATCACTACAATTAAAATAAAACCCTTTGGGGCACCTGGATGGCTCGGTCAGTTAAGCATCCAACTTTTGATTTTGGCTCAGGTCATGATCTCACCATTCTTGAGTTCGAGCCCCATGTCTGGCTCTGTGCTGACAGTGTGAAGACTGCCCACCCCCCCCCAAATAAATAAATACATTTTATAAATAAATAACTCCATCAAATAACACTATACATTAACGTGTGTTCAAAGAGTGCATAATCAAGAGATTTCAGTTTTAGATCTAATTGATTGTGTTCTGAGTTCTCCATTTTATTTTATTTTTTCTGTCTGCCTCCACAAAAGAGAATTTTAAGTATGTTTGATTTAAAAGTTTAGTTTTAAATTTAAAGTTTAGTTTCTAAAAGGAAAATAGCCCAGCTGTCCCATCTTTTCTTTCAAAATTTTCTGCAACAATATGTCCTTTTTCCATATTTTATAAACATTGTGTCAAGTTTCAAAATGTCCTCTTGAAAACCGTTCCTTAGACTTGTTTACATATTTAATTTGGGCATCTGGGTGGCTCAGTCAGTTACATGTTCAACTTCGGCTCAGGTCATGATCCCCTGGTTTGTGAGTCTGAGCCCCACATCGGGCTCTGTGCTGACAGCTCAGAGCCTGGAGCCTGCTTCAGATTCTGTGTCTCCCTCTCTTGCCAGGGGAGGAGCAGAAAGAGAGGGAGAGAGAATCCCAAGCATTCTCTGAACTATCAGCGCAGAAGGCTCTACTCCTTTGCAAAAACCCTCACCATCTCTGATTATATTTCTGCTTTCTTATGTAGTATTTGTTATTTTTGAGTGGAATGTTTGTTTTTATTATATCTTAATTAGAGGTTCTTTTATGGTATCATGTTAGCATTTGAACCTTCCTTTGGAATTGTATATGCAGTTCAGATCTCAAAACTATAGGACCAGGCAGAAAAAAATTAAAATTATGGTAATAAGGAAGAAGTTTATGTAAGATCTTGAGTCATCCCTATACCCCTCTTACATATCTTTCCTACAAAATCTCAAAATTTTTCGTCTATTCTAGGATAATCACCTTCTTTCTATACAAATTAACTTTTAAGACATTTATTCAGTCGGGCAATCCACTCCTTCAGTTCCTCATCACTCCTCCACCCCGCTAATTTGGTAAAGCGGTTTTTCAATTGCCCCTTGCAATTCACAATCAGTCCACTACTTTAGTAGATAATAAAGTAAGTATGTGATAAATCTAGTGTATATGATGCTTTTTAGCCCACTGTTGTACTGCATCTGTAGTAAAAAAATATTCCTTGATCAGGTGATACACTGGTTGAAAACTTCTGGCTCCAGACCTATAGTAGTGTTTGAAATATTTGCTTCAGTTACTGAGTATGCAAATCAAAATCCAGAATCCGTGTGTATCTCCAGAAGGTCTTACTGGGACCATGGGAAATAGGCCAGCTAAGGGCCAATTTTGAATCTATCCATTATGGACTGGATGTTTGTGTCCCAACCCTCATTTCCCCAAATTCATATGTTGAAACCCTAACCTCCAACGTGATGATACTAGGAGGTGAATCCTTTTGGAAATAATTAGGTATAGTTGAGGTTGTAAGGATGGAACTCTCATGGTGGGATTAGTCCCTTTATAAAAAGAAAAAGAGAATCAGAACTTTTATTTGCTTCCATGCAAGAATATAGCAAGAGCGAAGCTCTCTGCAAGGCAGACAAAGGACACTTACCAGGAACCTATTCTACCAGTATCTTGATCTTGGGTTTCTAGGACTCCAGAACTATGGGAGAATAGATATCTTGTTTGTTGTAGCAGCCTGAACTAAGACCCTCTCAATAGGTGGCCCATAGTTGCTCTTAGTTTTTGTATGTTTCTGTTTGAAAAACAATTGTTACCACATTTCAGGCTTTGTAGTGGTTCAAATTAGTGATGTATTTTTTTTCTCTCTTATTTCAATGATGAACTATCTCCATGACAATCATTTCATAAACAGAAGAGAATTCTTTGAAAGAATAAATAAGGGCATCCACTTACTGGTTCTAATCTCTTTCTGAAGTAAGAAAAGGGGTTCTTTTGAGATTATCAACATACTCCCTTTGCTTTTCTCCCTTTAAGCCCACCACATTTTATAATGTGTCACCCAAGTCGAAATTTAATTTTCTAGTTATCTAAGACTCATTTTAAACCATACTGTTAGTCCGTTGTCTACTACCCAGGTATTGCTAACATCCATATCCTATCATTATTGGTATCGATTCCTTCAGGATGCCACTAGGAACACTGCTCCCAAGTCTGCCTATTGAGCAGATTTACCTTTCCTTCCTTTGTTTAAGGTACACCTGTTAACCAGCAGCAGTGAAGCTCCTTTCCAAATTAATTCTTGTCACTCCACCCATGAACTACCGTCTTTAAATCAGACTGCTTGTCTGGCATTCTCAGATACTGATCATAGGGAAGGGACTATTTAGCTTTGGAGTTAGGTAACTCAGTGGTACGTATTGCAGGACCCAATGTCACCCCAGCCACCTCTTCATAAATGCAATAAGTATTCTTGTGCGTAGTGGCTGTAACGATATCCTAAATATGATATGTCCATTTGATCAGAGAACTCTTCTTTGCATTTCATTTTTTTTTAATTTTTATTTATTTTTGAGACAGAGAGAGACAGAGCATGAACAGGGGAGGGTCAGAGAGAGAGGGAGACACAGAATCTGAAGCAGGCTCCAGGCTCCGAGCTGTCAGCACAGAGCCCGATGTGGGGGCTCAAACTCACGGACCGTGAGATCATGACCTGAGCCGAAGTCGAACGCTTAACCGACTGAGCCACCCAGGTGCCCCCTTTACATTTCATTTTCTAATGGAGGGCTGTTGTGCTATAGTCCACGGCATGATGAGTATTATTGCAAAATAATCTTTGTTTTGTAACAGAAGTAGTTTTAACAAAAGCTAGAAAATAACCCAGTAATGGTCTCGCACAGGTTACATATTGTTGGTAAGACTCAGTTCTAGCCCAAAATCCCAGAAGTTGCTGCTGGGTAGCAGTCACGGGCTTTTGACTGAGTCTCTAGTTAGTGTGATGGATGACACGGTATCATTTAAACACTGAGGCCCTAAGAAGGGTGATCAACTGTCTTGACTTGTATATGAATTTCATTAAAAGTTTTGAATCCCAGGAAACCTAACCGTAGGCTGGAAAAGGTTTTAGTAGCCAGTGTAGATTGTTGTGGAATAGTATGAAACCACGTAACAGGATCATTGGCCAAATATAGGGACTGAAAGCAACACTGTTTTTAGTGTCAAACAGATATCGCATAGATTATACACCTTCCGTGGTCATGCTCACTCTTTTTACCCAACTGTTGATATTGGTAACCACGATTTACTGTTCACAGTAATGAATCCTTTTTTGGCACCATTCTAAGTGATGCAGTTCATGTGTGTTGTGATTATTTGTGGATTAACTGTTGGGCCTTGTAATGCAATCGTGCTGGTTTTCTCTCTAACCTTGTGAATATTACAACAATATTTTCTAAGAGTTCAGATAATGAAAACAAGGATGATTACAATACCAACACCAGCCAAGCTCTGATATCACTTACAAAAAGGTTAACTCGGTTATTTTATTAGCAATGGAAGGACATATACAGTGGCATTAGGACCAAAGCAGAGCATACTGTACAATACACACACACACACAAAAAAAAACAATTTGAGATTGGGCATGGTAGAGACTGGATCTCTCAAGTCTGTAATGATACAATCAAGTATATCTACATACATTGAAAGCTCTGTTTCCCAAAAAGATACTAGTGTTCAGAGAAAAAAAAAGTGGCCAATGAATTAGCTTGGGTATACCACACAAATGAATCTGCATTATTATATTGTTCCTCTTATTGCTTTCTGAAACTGAACACAGTTTCATTTCCCATCTTAAACATTGCAACTAAATTATCCTATGGGCAAACAAGAGGTTTTGATAACAGATGTTTGAGTATCTTAGAGTATTGTTCTGGGGTGAATACTATTCCCCCAAAGTCCTATCCTGCTAGAATCTCAAAATACGAAACCATTTGGAAATGAGGTCTTTGTAGGATGTAATCAGGTTAGCTTGAAGTTAAGCATCCTGGATTTGAGAGTAGGTCCTAAATCTAGTGGGTTCTGTCCTTCTAAGAAAGCCCTGTAAAGACACAGAGATGCACAGACACAAGAAGGATGTGATGCGATGACACAGGAAGAGATTGGAATTATGCATTTATAAGTCAAGGAATACCAAGGATTGCCAGCCACCACCAGAAGCTAGGAAGAAGCATGGAAGAATTATTCCCTAGAGCTTTCAGAGGGAACACAGTGCTGCCAATGCCTTGATTTTGAATTTCCATCCTCCAGAACTGTGAGAAAATAAATTTCTTTGAAGTCATTCAGTTTGCAGTAGTTGCCAAGGTAGCCACAGAAAAGTGAAACAAGCCTAGAGCTCATTCTGCCATACGTTGCCAAATGGCATGCTTTCTAGAGTATGTAAAGTGATGTATTAAATCATGCAACCAAAAAAAAAAAATGTCCTCTTGGATACTTTTACTTGAGAAATATTTAGTTTCAAAGTATCTCATTATTACTATGAAGATTTTAATGAAACCACAGGAAACAAATCTCTTGTCAAAGTACACACTAGACTTTATCTATGCATATTTAGCAGCTAGCGTGTAAATGTTGGCAAATTTCATTCTGTCGGTAGGTTTCCTATAGGGAAAAATAAAAAGCTGACCTGTCTAATGTCCTATACATGTTGGGGGGGGAAAAAAAAAGAAAAAGAAAATCGCTGCTAAAAAGGAATATGATATTCTCACCTGTGATTCTGAGACTTTCATAATGAAAACTTATGGATAAATGTGTTATGTTGAGACGTTGAGTGATAGCACCCAAAGATACCCAGGTCCCAATCCGTGGAAACTGCGTATGTTAGTTCTTTGGCAAAGGAATTTTGCAGCGGTGATTAAATTATGAATAATGATACTGAGAGACAAACCAAGAAATAGACTCTTAACTGTAGAGAACAAACAGATGGTTGCTAGAGGGGAGGCGGGTGGGGGGATGGGCAACATAGGTGATGGAGATTAAGGAGGCCACTTGTGATGAGCACTGGGTATTGTGTGGAAGTGTTGAATCAGTATATTGTACACTTGAAACTAATAATATGCTGTATGCTAGCTAACTGGAATTTAAATAAAAAACTTAATAAAAATCCTGGGGTTTTAATTTTTTTTTTAACATCTGTCTATTTTTAAGAGAGAGAGAGAGACAGAGGGGAGCAGCAAGAGAGGGAGACAGAGGATCCAAAGTGGGCTCTACGCTGACAGCACAGAGTCTGATGCAGGGCTCAAACACTCGAACTGTGAGATCATGACCTGAGCCAAAGTTGGACAGTTTACCAGCTGAGCCACCCAGGCACTCCTCCCCCAAAAAGAATCTTGTGATGGTGAGATTATCCTGGATTATCCATGTGGGTCTTACATGTACTTATAAAATGGCTTTTATTGTTGCAAACCATGTAAAAAGTGCTAAAGTGTTGTTGGCCTACTGTATGTAAATACTGGTCTTGAGATATTTACAAAGTGTAGGGAATAAATCCTTCTGTAATTAGGAAATGTAATGAGGATGAGAATGGAGAAAAGGATTAGGATAAAATAAAAATGTATATGCTGTTTCTCTAAAATGTTTGATGATCTTTGACAAGGCTATAAGAAGTTTAGGGTTGGGGCGCCTGGGTGGCGCAGTCGGTTAAGCGTCCGACTTCAGCCAGGTCACCATCTCGCGGTCCGTGAGTTCGAGCCCCGCGTCGGGCTCTGGGCTGATGGCTCAGAGCCTGGAGC
This sequence comes from Herpailurus yagouaroundi, assembly GCF_014898765.1. NCBI lineage: Eukaryota > Metazoa > Chordata > Mammalia > Carnivora > Felidae > Herpailurus > Herpailurus yagouaroundi. The sequence goes on along the minus strand of NW_024412376.1, from coordinate 50,408,671 downwards.
CTGTTTCTGATTCTGTGTCTCCCTCTCTCTCTGCCCCTCCCCCGTTCATGCTCTGTCTCTCTCTGTCCCAAAAATAAATAAACGTTGAAAAAAAATTAAAAAAAAAATTGTAAAAAAAAAAAGAAGTTTAGGGAATAAGCAGGATCTGAATTGATCAGTATTTTGTGTAAGTTCTGACAAAAAGTGATATGGTGAAACAAATACATCATTTTGGCAATTAACACTCAAAATTAAAAAAAAAATCGCCAGAAATGAAAGCCAAGCTAAATAAGATTTCTCAATTTCTTTACTAAAACTAAATTTACATAGAATACAAATTCTATTTCATAAGATCAACTACTTCCGTGCTCTCAAATTGTTTTCGCTGAGAAAGGTTTAACTTTTAATACCAAATGTGCTTTAGAATGTTTAAAATTATGCATATTTTAGACTTAGTCTATACGACGAGTTTATAGATACAAATGGCCTGTTTGGCAAACATCTGGCAATCTACCAAAACAAGTCTATAGATACAAAGTGGGTATTTTTATAGTGCAAATCATTAATTTCTAAGTCTAAAACTCTGCTTTTTCTAGGAAAAATTCTGAGTATTTCATGTTCAAGAGTATTTATTGAGGTTATTTCATTGGATGTTGGATTGGATTGACATCAGGACTCTGTAGGATGTGGACCTGTTAAGAGCAGAACTGCAAATCAGTCAATTGTACATTTGACTGTACTGAATTTACCACTACTCTAAGTTTCTTTAAAAAGAAAATGGGGGGTGGGGCACCTGGGTGGCTCCGTTGGTTAAGCATCTGACTCTCGATTTGGGCTCAGGTCATGATCTCAGGGTTCATGAGTTCAAGCCCCACATTGCTGGGCTCTGCGCTGACAGTGCAGAGTCTGCTTGGGATTCTCTCTCTCTTCCTCTTTCTGTCTTTCCCCCACATGTGCATGCTTACTCTCTCAAAATAAATAAATAAACTTAAGAAAAAGAGAAAGAAAATGGAAAGACTTTACATGTTAAATTGTCCTTTACGCTTGTAGACATATCTGAAAGTGTGATTTTCTGCAAAAAAAGAAGGATGTAGTAAAGGATATGGGCAATTTTGAGAGGAAAGAGGAAAGAAAATTATCCTTCTATGTTATAAGGCAGAAAGAAACATTGTGCCTGAAAGATCCTAAGGTGGTTGCTATGATGCCCACGTCCCACTATTCCCCTTCTTGCGATCCCTTACTCTTGAGTGTGAGCAGGACTTGTGATTTGCTTTTCTTTATTATTCTTTCTTTCTTTCTTTTTTAAAGAGCAGTTTAGATTTATAGCAAAATTGAGGAGAAGGTACAAAGGTTTCCCTTATACATGCATAGCTTCCTGAATTATCAACATCCTCCACCAGAGTAGTACTTTTGTTACAGCTAATGAACCTACATTGATACATCCCAATCACCCTAATTCTATAGTTTATATTATACTTCACTCTTGGCATTGTATATTTTATGGGTTTAGATACATGCATGATGATATGGGTCCCATTTGGTGATATCATACAGAGTATTTTCACTGCCCTAAAAATTCTCTGTGCTCCACTTATTCATCACTTCCCTCTAACCCCAGCTCCTAGCATCACTGATCTTTTTGTTGTTTCCATAGCTTTACCTTTTCCTGAATGTCATAGAGTTGGAATGATATGGTATGTGGCCTTTTCAGAGTGGTTTCTTTCACTTAATAATATGCATTTAAGGTTCCCTTATAACCTTTCATGGCTTGATAGCTTATTTCTTTTGAGTGCTGAATAATATTCCATTTTCTGGATATATCAGAGTTTATTAATTCATTTACCTGAAAGGCATCTTGGTTGCTTTCAAGTTTTGGCAATTATGAATGAAGCTGCTATAACCATCCATGTTTAGGTTTTTGTGAGGACATAAGTGTTCCACTCCTTTGAGTAAATAACAAGGAGTAACACTGCTGGTTAGTAAGCTATGATTAGCTTTATAAGAAACCACCAAATCGTCTTCCAATGTGTTTGTACCATTTTGCATGCCCACCAGCAATGAATGAGAGTTCCTGTAGCTCCATATCTTCATCAGTGTAGCATATTGTCAGTGTTCCAGATTTTGGCCATCCTAATAGGTGTTTACTGGTATCTCGTTGTTTTAATTTGCATTTCCCTGGTGACACATGATGTAGAACATCTTTACATTGGCTTATTTTCCATCTGAGGTATCTTTGTTGAGGTTTTAAGGTTTGTGGCCTATTTTAACAAGATAGTTTAATTGTTGAATTTTGAATTCTTTGTGTATTTTAGTTAAATGCCCTCTATCAGATATATATTTTGCAAATATTTTCTCCCAGTCTGTGTGCCATTTTATATTCTCGGCATTATTTTTCACAGAGCAGTTTTTAATAAAGTCTAACATCCATTTTTATTATATGTTGTGCTTTTGATGTTGAATCTAAAAAGTCATCACCATTATCCAAGGTCATCTGGGTTTTCTTCTGTGATAGCTTCTGACAGTTCTATAGTTTTGCATTTTACATTTAGGCCTGTGATCCATTTTGAGTTAATTTTTATGAAGGTAGTGAGGTCTGTGTCTAAATTGATTTTTTTTTCTTTTTTTGAATATTGAAGAGACTATTTTTGTTCCATTTTATCGCCTTTGCTCCTTTGTCAAAGGTCAGTTGACTATATTCATGTGGGTTAATTTCTAGGCTCTCTTTTGGGTTTCATTGAGTCCATTTGGTTAATTTTGCCAATACCACACTGATTTGATAATTGTACTTTTATAGTAAGTCTTGAAGTCAGGTAGCATTAGCCCTCCAACTTTGTTCTCCTTCAATACTGTGTTGGTGATTGTGGGTCTTTTGCCTCTTCATATAAACTTGGTAGCTAGTTTGTCAATTTCCACAAAGTAACTAGATTTTGATTGACATTACATTGAATTTACAGATCAAATTGGGTAGGACTGACATCTTGAGTTACATTGAATCTTCCTATCCATGAACATGGACTATGTCTCCAGTTATTTAATTCTTTGATTTTATTCATCAAAATTTTATAGTTTTGCTCATATGTACCTGGTACATATGTTATTTGATTTATAACTAAGTATTTGATTTTTGTGGGTGCTAATGTAAATGGCTTTGTATTTTTAATCTCAAATTCCATTTGTTTATTGATATATAGGAAAATGATTAACTTTTGTATATTAGTCTTGTGTCCTGCAACATTGCTGTAATCCCTTTTTAGCTCCCTTTTTAGGAATTTTTTTGTTGATTCTTTGGATTTTCCATGTGGATGACCATATCTCCAAACAAAGAAAGAGTTCTTTCTTTCATCCCAATCTGCATAAATTTTATTTCCTTTTCTGGACTTAATGCATTAACAAGGACTTGCAGTATGATGTTCTAAAGGATTGGTGAGAGGGGACAGTCTTGCATTGTATGTGATTATAGTGGGTCAGCTTGAAGTTTTTTACCATTACGATATTAGTTGCAGTTTTTTTGTGTGTACATTCTTTCTGAAGTTGAGACAATTATCTTATTTCACTGAAAATTTTTCTCATGATTGTTAGATTTTGTCAAAAGTTTTTCTGCATCTATTGATATGATCACATGGCTATTCTTTTTTTAGCCTGTTTATGTGATGAATTATATTAATCATTTTTCTACTCTTTAACCAGCCTTCCATAACTAGAATAAATATCATTTGATCATGATGGATAATTCCTTTTATAAATTGTTGGATTTGATTTGCTAATTGAAGTTTCCTAAGAATTTTCCCATTTGTGTTGGGAAATGTGTCTTAGATTAATTAGCTAAACACTGTAGGTCATATGATTAACCAGAATCTGGAACTGAATCTTAGCTTGATATTCAGATTGTGAATGAACAGTATATCCTCCATATAATATGTTAGTACTTCCAAGTTAATCAAGTATAAGTTTCTTCTCTCAAGACTCTGGCAATAAGGAGGAGAATTTAAATTGTCTAAAAGCACAATATTATAAACACTAAAAAGTATATTAGAGTTTGTCTCACATGATGGCACATTGGTTCTAGCTTTTCCCCTCAATTTTCTTCTTTTTAAAGAGTTTTTTGTTATTGAATAGTAAGTGTTAGCCTAATTGACCACAGACTACTGATCCCTTGAACACAGAATACCAATCTCTCTTTGAATTAATACCATATTGGCAGAACTGATGCTATTGAGTCAACACTCCATGTTTTCCTCTATACTCCAAAGTTAACCTCCTGGATTCATCACCTTTCCTCCAAGGCCATACTGGACTATTAAAGAAAGAATTTGTGGGTGCTTACAGATTTACATGTAACATATATTTCATTAAAGCTGAAATTTCTTGGTATCTCCCAGGGTATCTAACATTGATCTAAATTAACCACTGGGGGGTGTACAGGTAATTTTAAAAGTTCTTAACTTGTGGGGCGCCTGGGTGGCTCAGTCGGTTAAGCAGCCGACTTCGGTTCAGGTCATGATCTCGCAGTCCATGAGTTCGAGCCCCGCGTCGGGCTCTGTGCTGACAGGTCAGAGCCTGGAGCCTGTTTCAGATTCTGTGTCTCCCTCTCTCTGACCCTCCCCCGTTCATGCTCTGTCTCTCTCTGTCTCAAAAATAAATAAACGTTAAAAAAAATTTTTAAAAAGTTCTTAGCTTGCATAAATATTAAAACAGTACAAAAAGCAGATAGAACACCATCCATTTTCCAATGCTTTGGAGAAGGTCATAGTAGTCTCCCATTCAAACATCACTCCCATTAAAATAGTATACTATGGTAAGTTCAAAATACCAATATTTCTTCTAAAATTCTAGACATTTGTTCTTAAATGCTTGCTTTAGGCCAAAATCATACTTGGAAGTCTGTTAAAGCTGTATCGCAACATCTTCCTAGTATAATTCTATTACCCTTTAAGTTTTGATTGGCAGGTTTAATTATGACAGTACTTTATGCATCAGTATCTAGCAATTCCAGTAAAGTATCTTCACCATAACTAGACCATTTTTATCAAGGCAAATAGATTTGAGTCCCCTGCTGGGGTTGTACCTAGAGATCCTAGCCATCCTGCCATTCAAAATTGTAATACTTCCTTTACTTCACAACACTTAATTGGCACTGTTTTGAAGGGATTCTAGATTTCTTCTTTGTGTTATCCTTTTTAAAAATTCATCATGGCTACTGTAAGTAGAGTAAAGTAATTGTGGACTTTGTGAAGTATTAGGAGTTGGTAGAGCAGCTAAACCACTTATTTATTTATTTATTTTTAAATAGGGATGCATTAAAATTTTATTAGCTACTACATCTATCTCCTCCTTTTTAAGTCATTTTTAATTAACTGTCAGAACACTTCTACGTGGCTTAATTGTCCTAATGCTATTTCATGCATTTTATTTGTATTGTTTACTTTATTCTGAAATCCTATTTTTGCATTATTCAACCCCATTCTGGGGAAGCTCAGCAAGGAGGTACATCACAACATCTGTCACATCATTCTGCCCTTATGTAGCAGAATTATTGTAACAATAAGGCTACATAAGGAGTCCAAGCAATTGGAACCTCTTTTATCACTGCATCTTTCATCAAACATCACTTGGGTCAAAAGCATAGAATTAGGGAATATTTTAGTATTATCATAAAATGAATCCACATGTGTTTGCCTTTGCCACATTTCAGCCTCAGAAACAACACATTCCATTTAATTGCTTAGGATGAATTTAGACAATTTCCTTCTCAGGCTCTAAATTACATATCTCCATTTTATCTCACTCAACAGACTGAGAGTTCATCCATCCTGCTATATTTCTGCAAAAGTTGAAGTTAATGAGAATCCTGACCAAGACCAGGTGTGTCTTTTCATTTGGTAATGTCTACTACAAGGGTAATAGTTCCTAGACCATGAGTGCTTAGGACCTATATCAATAGGTTTTGAGAAGAAAGCTATTGATAGTATCCCACAATATGACTTGATGGTTGAAAAATATTCCTATGTTTTAAGACTCTTAATTCCAATCTCGTGTGACCTCTAAAATCTTCTCAGTGGTTTATTATTGAATGAGGGCCATATCTGGCCACCTATCTTTGGTGTCATGTTTGTCCTCTGAACATACAGGATCATGGACTATAATCTGGAGGCCTTGGCAGCCTTGAGATTTGTTATCAGTTACACTCATTTTCTCCAAAGTGATCAAAAGCAACCAAATTACCATACAAAGTGGCTGATTCCCCCCTTTGAATTTCTTTTCTAATTCATTTAGCTACCCTACCCCACCCCCACCCACGCACCCACACACCTATTGCGGATATACCGCCTCCAGTTTCCATTGGTATGTGTTCCCTCGGTTCAGTGGTCACAAAGAGGACCTCAAAGCAGAGGTTGTCAAGATGTCGCTTTAGCTTTACAGATTGTCCATTCTGCCACTCCTCGTCTTGTTCCCCAAATCAAGACTTAGCAATTATTTATAATACAGAGTCAACAGTATTGCAGTTATCCTGTTAGCGGTGCTAACTCAGCAATTAAACAGAGCCAGATAATTGAGAGAACATCCACAGAGTAAATTCATGTAAGGTGTTCATAAACATAAAGGATACGGTACAGCAAGAGAAAGAAAGTACAGGAAATTATCTTAGGGTTCGGAAAACTTCCAAACACAGCTCCTAGAGATGTTTCTCAGCCACTCAGAACGTGTTTCATCTTCAAACTATGTGAAATGCCCTTGTTTCTGGAGAGCCAAAGCACAAGTTGATTAAGGGATCTTCTATACCCCACTGGGAAAGTATCTTAAAACCAGGCTGTGTACCCAGTTAAACCAGGTGTATAACGTTAATGTATACATTTTCAGGAAACAATGAGGAGAACATAGAGTTGTTCCCAGGAAAACTGTAAAATTTCAACCGAAAATTAAAAAGTACTAGGTAGCACAATTTATTCTTATCTTGGTTTAGTATTAGCTTCACATTTTTCAAGCACAAAGCTATCTCAGACTGGTTTTAGGATAAACCTACTTTTACATGTCTACTCCTAATTTGCAGAGATCTTTTACTTATCATGAAATGGTGTTGAATTTTGTCAAATTATTTTTTTGTATATATTGAAATAATTGTCATTCCCCCCCCTTTATTTACTGATATGGCAAACCAATGGACTTAAAAATTTTTTATTAATAAACTTTATTTCTTAAAGCAGTTACAAGTATACAGAAAAGTGAACAGATGCATAGAGTTTCTGTGTGTTCCCTTTCCCCCAACCCATGAAAAGTTTTCCGTACTGTTAACATTTGCACTGGTATACTACATTTGTTACAAGTTATAATTCAATATTGATACAATATATTTTTAATTTTTTTAATGTTTATTTATTTTTGAGGGACAGAGACAGAGTAGGAGCAGGGGAGGGGCAAAGAGAGAGGGAGACACAGAATCTGAAGCAGGCTCCAGGCTCTGAGCTGTCAGCACAGAGCCTGACATGGGGCTCAAACTCATGAACTGTGAGATCATTACCTGAGCTGAAGTTGGACACTTAACTGCCTGAGCCACCCAGGCGCCCCAATACTATATTATTAACCAAAGTCCATAGTTTACATTAGGGTTTATTTTTTGTGTTGTATAGCTTTCATGTCCTGTATTTACCATTAACTATCATGCAGAATAATTTGATTATTATACCCTAGCTTGACCTATTTGTCCATATGTCCTTTACTCCACCCTCAGCACCGTCCCCCACTCCCCACGGGCAACTACTATCTTTTTACTAGAAATGTTACATTTTCTAGAATGTTGTATAGTTGGAATCATATGGTATGAAGCCTTTTCAGACTTAATTTTTGCTTAGCAATATGCACTAAAGTCCCTTCCCCTCCCCATGTCTTTCCAGGGATTGAAAGCTCATTTATTTTTTCACTGAATAATACTCCGTTCAATGGATATATGATTTATTTATTCATTCGCCTATTGAAAGACATCTTAGATACTTGGTAGCTTCTAAGTTTGGGCATTATGAGTAAAGCTGCTTTTAACATTTGTATGCAGGACATAAGTTTGTTTACTTTAGATATAAGTTTTCACTTTATCTGGATAAGCACCTAGGAGTGCAATTGAAAGGTTAGATGGTTAGACTGTGCTTGTAAGAAACCACCAAACTACCTTCCAAAGTGGCTGTGCCATTTTGCATTCTCACCAGCAGTGTATGAAACTTCCTGGTGCAACACCAGCTACTAGCATTCAGTGTTGTCAGTGTTCTGCATTTTGACCGTTCTGATAGGAGTGTAATGATATCTCATTATCGTGTTAGTTTGCATTTTCCTGATGTCCTGTGACGTTCAGTGGCTTTTCACATGCTTATTTGCCTTCTGGGTATCTTTGTTGAGGTGTCTGTTCAAATTTTTGATCCATTTGTTAATCAGATTGTCTGTTCTTTTATTGTTTTAAGAGTTCTTTATGTCTTTTGGATGAAAGGTTGATTGATTTTTGTATGTTAAACAACTTGCATTTGTAGAACTCCATAAGGTCACAATACATTCCTTTTATATATTGTTGGAGATAGATCTGCTAATATTTTGTTAAAGAATTTGCATTGATGTTCATGAAGCTATTTGTAATTTATATTGTCTTTGCCTGGTTCTGGTACCAGAGAAATCTTGGCCAAATAAAATGAGTTGGGAACTGCTGCCTACTCATCTATTTCTAGAAAATATTCATCTTGGCTTCATATTACTTCTTTCTTAAATATTTGATACAATTCAACAGTGAAGCAATCTGACCTTGGAGCTTCCTGTGTAGGAAAGTTTTTATTATGATTTCAATTTCTTTAACAGAAATACAAGGATTAAGATTTTTCTATTTATTCTTGTATTAGTTTTAGTAATATGTCTTTCTTTTTTCTTTCCTTTATTTAAGTTGTCAGTATGAGTCTAATATGTCAATAAAGTTCTAATGTGTCCTTATATACCTTTAATTTCTGTAAGTTCTTTAGTGGGGCCCACTCTTTCATTCCTGGCATTGATAATTTTGCTCTCTTTCCTTTTTTCTTATCATTAAGTGTAGGAGCCAATCTTGTTGGTGTTTTCCAACAAATTGGACTTTCTTAATTTGTCTCTATTTTTCATCTGATTCCTATTTTATTCTAATCTTGTCTTTATTTTCTATCCTTTTACTTATTTGAATTTAATTGTTCTTTTTCTAACTTTTTAAGGTTGGAACTTTAATCAGTAATTTTAGTTTGTTCTTTTCCAATGGAAACATTTAAAATTATACATTTCCCTTTGAGTGTTTCTGTAGATTAATGCTTTGAATTTGGATGTTTTGTTTTTATTATCATCTAGTTCAAGACGTTTTCTAATTTTTTTTTTTTATAATTTTTTTTTAACGTTTATTCATTTTTGAGACACAGAGAGACAGAGTATGAATGGGGGAAGGTCAGAGAGAGAGGCAGACACAGAATCTGAAACAGGCTCCAGGCTCTGAGCCGTCAGCACAGAGCCTGACGTGGGGCTCGAACTCACAGACCGTGAGATCATGACCTGAGCCGAAGTTGGCCACCCAACCGACTGAGCCACCCAGGCGCCCCAAGACGTTTTCTAATTTTATTTATTCTTTTTACCTATAAGATATTTAGGTGTAGTTTGTCTGATTTCCAGATATTTGGACACATTTCTAGATGTTATATTTTTATTGCTTTCTAGTTTAATTCTATTGTAGTCAAAAAAAGATTCCTCAGGAGATTGTTTTTGAAATCTATTGAAGCTTATTTTATGGTGCAGCTTATATATAATCTTTCTTGCTGATTGTGTTCTGCATTCTGAAGTTATTGGATATAATGATCTCCAAGTGTCAATTAGACTAAGGTAGTTCCTAGTGTCGACCAAAGGTTCTACATCCTTACCCATTAATTTTGTCAAGCTCCTTTATCAAAAACAGAGAAGTTGGTGAAAGTCTCCACCATTATTGTGGATTTGTCTGTTTCTCACCTAGGTATTGTCAATTGTTGCTTCATATGGTTTAAATTCTGTTATTAAGTGCATATACATTCATAATTGTTATATCTATACAGTACATTGACTTTTCAATTATTCTATAAAAAAAACTGGTCTCTTATCATTAGTTCTTGCCCTTTTGAAATTTAATCATATTTCCCTTTTGTTTAGATTGTTAAGCCCATTTAAATTTAATGTAATTATTAATATGGTTGGTTGTGTGTACTTTTGCCATTTGCTTTTTGGGAGGGAGAGTTATTTCTATGCTTTCTTTGATTTATTTATGTCATTTTTGCGTGTTGGTCAAATGCCTTTGATTTGGGAAAAAAATTTTTTACACGCTTTGATAATTTTTATAAGTTATAGGAATGTTTGGGAGATTTCTATAACACAACTTATTAAAAACACATTTTAGAAAAGTGTATTTACTATAGTATTTCATATAAAAGAATGGCCAAAATAGTCTATACATATTTGTGTACATAGATATATCGATGTTTATATATGTTTGTATATACACACCCATACACATGTGGATGACATAACGTATGGAAGAATACACAGAACATTTGGAAGAGGAGAAGAAGGAGGAAGATAAGAAGTAAACCATATAGATTAGAAGAATTCCTCATTTGAATTTTACCATATATAATAATTATAGAATATGCTGTAATATCAGTACTTAGTATTCAAATTATTATGTATATTTTCAAAGTTACTTATAGTTGGTAAACATATGACCTTGCTTTCATACAAATATACACATACCTGCACATGCAATATGTGTACCTATATACACACACACATTATGAAGGCAAAATTAAATGTCCTCTTATTTATCTAAAAAGACGGTTTCAGAATCATGGTTTTGTTGCATATTTTGATTACTGTTATTCAAAAACATAATATCACTCTTTTAAGAAAATTAAATAATTACAAAACTCATTTAAAATTAGTTATCGAGTACCAGGCAATCTTCTAAATTATTTGTATAGTTTATGAAAATAATTTTAGGAATAAAAAATGTTGGGGCACCTGGATGGCTGTCGGTTAAGCGCCAGACTCTTGATTTCAGCTCAGGTCATGATCTCGCAGCTCTGAGTTCAAGCCCCACATCAGGCTCTGCACTGAGCATGGAGACTGTTTGAGATTCTCTGTCTCTTTTTCTCCCTGCTCTCCCCACTCACTCTCTCTCTTGCGTGTGCACACGCATGCACATATTTTCTGTCAAAATAAATAAATATTTAAAACTATTTGTAAAAAGAATGCAACTTAAGGTAACTGTGTAACTTTTTCTCCTCATATATTTTACCATGCAAAAATAATAGAAAAAAAATAGTTATGGTTTTCTCAAATATAGCTTCTTTATCATAAAAACAATACAATGTCATGGGCATAGAAAACAATATTCATCTCTCCAATCTGGCCAATGCTGCACAGCAAATAAAAGTAGCTTCTATTTTCCAAGAGACTTGTTACTTTTCCTTAGCTAAGTAAGTGACTCACAACTTGATGATGGCATATTGTTGTAAACCAGGAGCATGTCTCTTGATGTGTACAGTTTTGCTTAGTAATTGTGGGTTTATTCTAACATGCGTACATAAATTTATTATTTTTTAAATTTTTTTAATGTTTATTTATTTTTGAGACAGAAAGTGACAGAGAATGAGCAGGGGAGGGGAAGAGAGAGGAGACACAGAATCAAAGCAGGCTCCAGGCTCTGAGCTGTCAGCACAGAACCCAAAGCAGGGCTTGAACCCATGAACCGCGAGATCATGGCCTGAGCCAAAGCCTCAGGCTTAACCGACTGAGCCACCCCGTTGCCCCTTGAATTTACTATTTATATTAAAATGCCAAATATCCTCAAAGCAGAAAAAGCTAGACGAAAATTTAATGTCAAAATACACATGTCAATAACTTAGATATTATTTATATGGCCCCTCTGGATTCATTCCATATGGGAAACCAACTTGACTCTTTAAAAACTAAACTGAAAAATTGGATCAATTGGAGTTTGAATTAATTTCAGTGCTCAAAGCAAAATTACCACATCTGAAGGACAATATTGAACGACTGCAAATAATAAAATTGTATAAATTTGGCATTTATGGGGCGCCTGGGTGGCGCAGTCGGTTAAGCGTCCGACTTCAGCCAGGTCACGATCTCGCGGTCCGTGAGTTCGAGCCCCGCGTCACGCTCTGGGCTGATGGCTCAGAGCCTGGAGCCTGTTTCCGATTCTGTGTCTCCCTCTCTCTCTGCCCCTCCCCCGTTCATGCTCTGTCTCTCTCTGTCCCAAAAATAAATAAACGTTGAAAAAAAAAATTTTTTTTAATAAATAAATAAATAAATAAATAAATTCGGCATTTATTACTTTTGTAGAATACTAATGTAAACTAACATACACTCTTTTTTTATTAATGTAAATGTATTAATATTTAGCCCTATTTATGAATCCCACTCAATAGAATTAAATAAGTCTTTGTGGAAATGTACGATGTATAAAACCTTGGCAAAATACTGCAAAATACAGGGATGAGCAATAATAAATATAATGATAAATATAATCAATGGAATTGGAAATTCATACTGCTGTAACTTTTTGGAGAGAGAGTAATCACGTAAAGTTGGGTGGGGCGAAAGACTCTTCAGTGTTCTAGAAGTGATGGCTGGAGAGTAGAAACAGTATTGAGGATAAGAGGACAACGTAAGGACGACTACTCTGCCTGTATATTTCATTCTTTATTAATATTAATGACAAACCTGAATTGCTGATGCTCTATACTTCCTTTGAAAGATAAAGCTTAAAGAATTAAAGTGGATCTTCTTCCCACTGTTTAGATGAGATGTTCAGAAATCTATGGGGACCCCACAAATATTCCTCTTGTAAAACCCAGGACAGTTAATAGCCTAGCTATTTTTCTGTGTCCTCCTTTTCCTTCTGAAACAAACCCCAAATAACTAAGCTATTTTTGAGACAGCCTAGGGAGTGGAACAATTTCCTATTTATAAACATTCTTGTTTATCAGACACATACACAGCCTCTTCTACCCATTGTACATCCTTTTTTGAAAGAGTTTTGCAGATAATTACCTTGAACCACTGTGAGAAAATTTTTTAAAAGATAATAATAAAAAAAACTATCAATTTAAGAGGTTATTATAATGTTTATTTTTAAAAAATTTTAATGTTTATTTATTTTTGATAGAGAGCGAGCAAGCACGAGTGGGGTAGGGGCAGAGAGAGAGGGAGACACAGAATCCAAAGCAGGCTCCAGGCTCTGAGCTGTCAGCACAGAGCCTGACACAAGGCTGGAACTCACAGATTTTGAGATCATGACCTGAGCTGAAGTCTGGAGCTCAACTGACTGAGCCATCCAGGCTCTCCATAATGTTGGTGTTTGTGATCCATTTTCACACTCTCTCAGAAGCTAGCTGTGGGAGGCAACCTCTAAGATGGTCTGTAATGATCCCCACTCGTTGGTATTCATTCCTTTGTGTAGTTTTCTGCCCTTCAGTGTGAGCTGAATTCATCAACTCCCTTCTTACAAAGAGAATTGGAAAAAGTGATCTATTACTTATGAGATCGGGAAATAAGACTGTGACTTTCGTTGCCCTGATGAAAATCAGCTGCCACATCATGAAGCATCCCTGTGAAGAGACCGACAGGGCAAGGAACCGAGGTCTGCCAGCAGCTCTATGAGGGAGCTTGTGATTGGGATCCCTCCCTCCAGTGGAGCCTTCAGAAGAGACCACAGCCTCAGTCAAAAGCTACACTGAAACCTCAAGAGAGACAATGAACCAGAGGCACCCAGATGAGTTGGGACTAGACCCTGACCCACAGAAGCTGTGGGTGATAAATATTTGTTACTTTTAAACAGCTAAATTTTGAGACATTTTGTTCCCTAGCAATAGATAAATAATACAGTAGCATAAAGCATCACTCTTTGAGTTCCTGACAACACAGAAATCTTCCCTCCAACCCAAATGTCCCAGCTTGTCATGGGGCATATAAATGTGCTGAATTGAAATAACATTTGAAATATTCAAGTACTCAAATGAGGTAGCCAAAGTCAGTAGTAACCATTGGAAATAAATTTGAAATGAATCAAAATATATGAGAAAAATTATACTATATTGGAAATGAGAATGTAATCTGAGAAAATGTTTGCTTTATGCATACTACCTGGAAAGATTCTTATAATTTAGTTCTCAGAGAGCCAGACAATATCATAAAAAATATAAAACCCTTTGAATAATAACATTATAAAGACCTGGTACATTTTTCTCTTAGTATTATGCATGAACTTTTTGTTTTGTTTTGTTTTGTTTCATTTAGATAATAGATGTGGGGATACTTAATACCTTATTGGAAATATATATTAACATAATTTAATACAGAATTTGAATTTTGTATAGTGGTGAGTATTATACTGAATATGATGTATGATAATGTCCTATATGGATGAGACCTAAGGCTGCAAGCTTTAGAAAAGAGTACAATTATAAATATGTGAATATACTCAGCCATTATTCTTACATCAGGTCATTTTTATCTTTTAATTTTCTGTGTTCTGAGTATCTTACAAGACACATCAAGGTATAAAGCATGTTTTGAGTTCAATTTGTAGATATCAAAGTTCACTTTGCCCACTCTCTTCCTGAATCTACTTCTCTAAGACAGAAAAAAAAAAAGAGAGAGAGAAATAGAAAATTCACCTCTGATAAAATTAGGACCAAACACACACACACACACACACACACACACACACACACACACACACACA
>NW_024412376.1:50375231-50393912 GCF_014898765.1 Herpailurus yagouaroundi | reverse complement strand
ACACACACACACACACACACACACACACACACACACACACACACACACATCAGATATAGAGTAAGGTTGCCAACAGCAGAAATTATTAGCATCGGTACAATGAAGAGGCAAGAGAGGAAATTGTCTCTGCATATCTAGATCAGAATGAGAGGAACACAGAGAATTACAGATCTGATATCATTTTCCAGGGGGCCATTTTAAGATGTCCTTCATTGAAATTGCAATGTTTGGATAGTCAAGCAGGGAGATGTCCTTAAACCGTATTCATCATAGAGGTATGTCAGGGGAACGGGGTCTGGAAAAGAACCTACCCACATATACTGTCTGGGCAAGACGCTTGCTGTTAGGAGGCAGGATGAAGGTACATGCAGAAATGCAGTTTTCAAGCTTGCCTGCTGAAAGGAAGAAAATGCCACATTAACCTACAATGAGCCTGTGAAGCAAAACTGAGAGCCAAGGAGACTGTTTTCCATCTCAAGGACGGAAAAATTTGGAAACCACAGAAAAAAATGTCCAAGATGGGCTATTACAGCTCAGTGACCTTTTTCCTCTCTCAAGAAGCACTTCTACAAATAGCTAATCCTTGGAGAACGGTCTCTTTTCAGGGATGAATGAAAGCTGAGAAGGACTGAGCAAAGCAACCTCTGCCAAGACACTCCCAAATAAACAGCCTGTGGTGGACAAACACATGACAGGTGAATTATACCACAAGGCAGATCAAAATTTAAAAGTCAACAGAAGCAAAGAACAATGAAAAAAAAAAAATACGGCCTCTGAAATAATTGTTCAAATAGGCAAGCACAAGCTAACATACAGAGATGAAAAGGGAGCAAACTGGTTCCAGGAAAAAAACCCTGAAAGTATTAGTTAATAAACGGGACTTTAGTCAAATATTTGCACATATACAAAATCAAATTAGAAATGAACAAAGGCTGTAAGAAATTAATGATGAAGAATATAGGAAGTAGCATGTAACAAATGAGAATACAATAAACGTGGGAAAAATACATAATTAAAGAAAATAATTTATTAAAGGAAGACCTGTACTAGTGCCTTAAATAGCACACACTGTCCCAAGGAGGGAAAAAACAATTTATTAATACCAGGCTAATTCTGATGAACTTACAAAACTTCAATCACAAAAAAAAAAAAAAAATAGGTAAAAAAAAATCAAGAAATCTCAAAGGGACAAAAATATAGAGCTCCTCTCAGACTTGTCAAAAACACTATTTAGTGCTAAAACAAAACAAAACTGGGGAGCAAGGTCTATGTGTTCTCAGGGCCAGATCAGAAGCCATGACTTAAGTATTTTATACTCAGTATGTGCCAATCTGGGATTCAGAGTCCATTAGAAACAGGTTCTATCATCAAATAAAGAAAGCTCAGGAAGTACTCATTGTTCCTCCCTGAGAATACATTGTAACCAATAAAGATATGCATAGACATTTTTTGACTATATTTAATGACGAGCAATAAATCCACAAACCACAGTGCAGACTAAACAATGGTGGTAAAAGAAAAGAGACGAATGTTAAAAATTATTTTAAAATATAGTAACGCTAAATGAAGAAAGATTTAGGAGGAGGTAACCTAGATGAGGGGAAGTATAAAGTAACAGGGAAACAAAGGCAAGAAAACTATAGTTTACATTAAATTCCCTCACAGCCTGCAGCCTATTGATAGATGTCAGAAACCTGCAGTGTGGAACACTCCCCAAGAGTTTATGGCTGCCTTAATGACTTAATGTTTACACTCCCTTAAAAATAAAACAAAGCAACCTTATCTTGACAATAGCTAAATCTTCAGGGTATTGTGAGACCCTGCCTTCAGCATCCAGAAATTCCTAGGAAACTAACTTTATTGCTACCCACCCCCAAACCTAAAAGTATATAATCAGTGGCTCCAACCCCAGTGCGGCTCTTTCTGCCCATGAGTCCTGTCCCCATGCTTGAATAAAATCACCTTTTTGCACCAAAGATATCTCAAGAATTCTGTCTTAGCTGTTTGCTCACAAACCCCACTTCAAATTACATCACAAGTGGCTCCTTTAAAAAAAAACTTATTACATGCTTATTACATGCTTGTAATACTTGTAAAACTTGTACATGCTTATTACAACATGAATTCAGCATTTACATAGTTATCCCAATGTTAATTTCTTTTTTTTTTTTAATTAAAAAAAAGTTTAAAATTTACATCCAAATTAGTTAGCATATAGTGAAACAATGATTTCAGGAGTAGATTCCTTAATGACCCTTATCCATTTAGCCCATCCCCCCTCCCACAACCCCTCCAGTAACCCTCACTTTGTTCTCCATATTTGTAAGTCTCTTCTGTTTTGTCCCCCTCCCTGTTTTTATATTATTTTTGTTTCCCTTCCCTTATGTTCATCTGTTTTGTCTCTTAAAGTCCTCATATGACTGAAGTCATATGATTTTTGTCTTTCTCTGACTAATTTCACTTAGCATAATACCCTCCAGTTCCATCCACATAGTTGCAAATGGCAAGATTTCATTTCTTTTGATTGCCGAGTAATACTCCATTGTATATATATACCACATCTTCTTTATCCATTCATTCATCGATGGACATTTGGGCTCTTTCCATACTTTGGCTATTGTTGATAGTGCTGCTATAAACATGGGGGTGCATGTGTCCCTTCGAAACAGCACACCTGTATCCCTTTGAGGGATACACCTGTATCCTGTGGATAAATGCCTAGTAGTGCAATTGCTGGGTCACAGGATAGTTCTAGTTTTAATTTTTTGAGGAACTTCCATACTGTTTTCCACAGTGGCTGCACCAGTTTGCATTCCCACCAACAATGCAAAAGAGATCCTCTTTCTCTGCATCCTCACCAACATCTGTTGTTGCCTGAGTTGCTAATGTTAGCCATTCTGACAGGTGTAAGGTGGTATCTCATTGTGGTTTTGATTTGTGTTTCCCTGATGATGAGTGATGTTGAGCATTTTTTCATGTGTCGGTTGGCCATCTGGATGTCTTCCTTGGACAAGTGTCTATTCATGTCTTTTGCCCATTTCTTCACTGGATTATTTGATTTTTGGGTGTTGAGTTTGAGAAGTTCTTTATAGATTTTGGATACTAACCCTTTATCTGATATGTCATTTGCAAATGTCTTCTCCCATTCTGTCGGTTACCTTTTAGTTTTGCTGATTGTTTCCTTCACTGTGCAGAAGCTTTTTATTTTCATGAGGTTTTTATTTTCATGAGTAGTTCATTTTTGCTTTTGTTTCCCTTGCCTCCGGAGACATGTTGAGTAAGAAGTTGCTGCAGTCAAGATCAAAGAGGTTTTTGCCTGCTTTCTCCTCAAGGATTTTGATGGCTTACTGTCTTACATTGAGGTCTTTCATCCATTTTGAGTTTATTTTCGTGTATGGTGAAAGTGGTCCAGATTCATTCTTCTGCGTGTCACTGTCCAGTTTTCCCAGCACCACTTGCTGAAGAGACTGTCTTTATTCCATTGGATATTCTTTCCTGTTTTGTCAAAGATTAGTTGGCCATACGTTTGTGGGTCCGTTTCTGAATTCTCTATTCTGTTCCATCGATCTGAGTATCTGTTCTTGTGCCAGTACCATACTGTCTTGATGATTACGGCTTTGTAGTATAGCTTGAAGTCTGGGATTGCGATGCCTCCTACTTCGGTTTTCTTTTTCAAGATTGCTTTGGCTATTCGGGGTCTTTTCTGGTTCCATAAAAATGTTAGGATTGTTTGTTCTAGCTCTGTGAAGAATGTTGGTGTTATTTTGATAGGGATTGCATTGAATATGTAGATTACTTTAGGTCTTATTGACATTTTAACGATATTTTTTTTTTATTAAACATTTTTTTTTCAACGTTTATTTATTTTTGGGACAGAGAGACAGAGCATGAACGGGCGAGGGGCAGAGAGAGGGAGACACAGAATCGGAAACAGGCTCCAGGCTCCGAGCCATCAGCCCAGAGCCCGACGCGGAGCTCGAACTCACGGACCGCGAGATCGTGACCTGGCTGAAGCCGGACGCTTAACCGACTGCGCCACCCAGGCGCCCCTACATTTTAACGATATTTTAAAACTGACTTTTTTGTGTTACTGTGGTATCTTGCAACTTTGCTGAATTTGTTTATTAGCTCTGATAGGTTTTTGTAGATTGTTTAAAACATTTTTTTGATGTTTGTTTATTTTTGAGAGAGAGAGGCAGTCTGCAAGTGGGGGAGGGACCGAGAGAAATGGAGACACAGAATTGGAAGCAGGCTCCAGGCTCTGAGCTGTCAGCACAGAGCCTGACGCAGGGCAGGGCTCAAACCCAGAAATTGTGAGATCATGACCTGAGCCAAAGTCCCTCAATTAATTGACTGAGCCATCCTGGAGCCTGGTTTTTGTAGATTCTTTAGTGTTTTGTGTAATAATTCAGAGCAGGGACTCTGGTCATTATTGATGAGCACAAATCCTAGGTTCACTGATTATATTTATGTGATTTTAAGTCAGTCACTTAGGTTCTTAGTGTCTCCATTTTCTCATCTCTAATGTGCAAATAGTACATTTTCAAAAAGTTACTTCTAGATTAAATCAGTTAATACTTATAAAAGACTTGGAATGGAGTCAGGTATGTAGTATTTTGGATATGTTAAATGTTTAAAAAGCTTTAAAATTAATAAAGCAAGAACTCTAGAAAATTACCAGCACTTTCTATGTATGCACTTGGTAATAATAGATGAAATAGTCCCAATAAAATAAAATAAAGTATATAGAGAGAATAATTATGGTAGGATACAAAGATAGATATGTTTGTATACTTATATACACTGAGCACACAGAATATATTTTGTAACCACTCAAGAAGTATTTAAGTATACATTTACCAGGATTCCTAGACATTATTATTATTGAAAGAGAAAAACCACTTTTGCTTTTTTTTTTAGCTTTTTTTTTACATTTTGTTTATTTTTGATAGAGAGACAGAGCACGAGTGGGGGAGGGGCAGAGAGAGACAGAGACACAGAATCCGAAGCAGGCTCCAGGCTCCGAGCTATCAGCACAGAGCCTGACATGGGGCTCAAATTCACAAACCGTGAGATCATGACCTGAGCCAAAGTCGGACGCTCAACCAACTGAGCCACCCAGGCGCCCAAAACCACTTTTTCTGATTAAAGTGTAATAACACAAGAAATGAATAAAATAATAAAAATAGAGACTGAAAACAGACCAAAAAAAAAAAAAAACAAACAGCTAGAAATGTAAAATGTAAATCTTAACTCTTGGCTTATAAAATAAATAAAAACTATAAATTGTAGAATATAAAGGCAATAGCACTACTTATCAGATTTTTATGATACTGGTAAAAATGTTCAGATGAAAAATTATTATATATACCTAGGTTACAAAGAAAAGGAAAAACTGGAAGCAAAGTAAACTTTGAGTTTATGCAATCATTAAAAGAACAAAATTCAACAAAGGAATAGAGAAGAAAATAATTTTAAAGGATAAAAGCAAACATTTATGAAATGCAAATTAAAACATGGCAAAACTGAAGCACAAATGATATTAGAAAAGTAATAAATAAGATTTCTTTTACTACCTCTCTCAGCATCATGAGTTAATTTGAAAACCCGGACTTAGAAAAACTGGACCCAAAAGAGATGGAAAATCTATAACAATAATTCTAAACTGTTTGAAAAAATTACCAAAGAACTATCCTTCAAAAATGTTGTCCATATATTTTACAGATGCATTCTTTTCTATAGGGGATAAACAGCTCCTCTTATATTTTAATTTGTCTAGATCATAGAGAAAGGCAGAAATTTGTAAAATTCTTTGAAGAAAGCTGGGTATGGGGCACCTGGATGGTTCAGTCAATTGAGCATCTGACTTCAGCTCAGGTCATGATCTCACAGTTTATAAGTTCGAGCCCCAGGTCAGGCTCTGGGCTAACAGCTAAGAGCCTGGAGCCTGTTTTGGATTTTGTGTCTCCCTTGCTCTCTGCCACGCCCCCACTCACATGGTCCCCCCCCCCTCAAAAATAAACATAAAAAAAATTAAGAAAAAGAAAGCTAGGTAAGTGCTATCTATTACCCAAGCTTGAAAATGGCAAAGAATAAATTTAAGAAAATTACTGACCAATATTGCTTATAAATATCATTCCAATAATGCTAAATGTAATATTAATACATAGTATCATCAAATGAGTGAATTTTATCTAAGAAATGTAGAATCTTCAACATTAGGACATGTATTAATTTTACTTGAACAAAGGAGGAAAACAAATGATAGGTACTAAAAGAGACACTTGAACTGCATTCTTTGAAAACAAACACACTCATATACACACTTCACCTAAAATAAAGGTGAGATGTAGGAAAAATAGTTTGACACCTTTAAGGAATAATTGGCTAGCAGATAAGAAATTAAAATATATTATCTCAGTTAAACATCATCATTATAAACACACAAAGTTTTTCCAAACAACAATGATTTTAAATATGCTGATAGTATTATTAGTATACATTCAGTATACATTCAAATACATGTATACATTCAGTATATAAATAAAAATACCTTTGGCAGATGCTGTTGCTGCATTTCTGTAAAACTCTGAAGACTCAACCAGAATATGGTTGGAAAATGGTAGATTTCTATTGAAAAATGTTTTAAGGTGGTTAGCTGCACAATTAATTAAAAAGTCATTCGTGTGATAAGTAGAACAAAGAAAATCTAATGAGAAAAAGACCTCATTTGCATTATTTCCTTTTTTTAAAAAGTTTACTTTGAGAGAAAGAGCAGGGGAGGGTCAGAGAGGGAGGGAGAAAGAATGCCAGGCAGGCTCTGCATTGTCGGCACAGAGACTTATGCAGGGCTCAGTCTCAGGAACCCTGAGATCATGACCTGAGCCAAGATCAAGAGTCAGACGCCCAACTGACTGAGCCACCCAGGCACCACATAGAGTCCGGTATAATTAAATATGTCATTTCTCCCCTAAACTCATCTGAACTCCAATCCTATCAAACAGTTAATATGATTCAACAGTTCTAATGTTAAAGTTTTTAAAAACAATGTCGGAGCACCTTGGGGCTCAGGCGGTTAAGCATCTGACTTAAACTCAGGTCATGACCTCGCGGTCCATGAGTTCGAGCATGCATTGGCCTCTGTGTTGGCAGTGGGGACCCTGGAGCCTGCTTCAGATTCTGTGTCTCCCTCTCTCTCTAGCCTTCCCCCACTCATGCTCTATCTCTCTCAAAAAAAGAAATAAACATTAAAAAAAATTTTAAAAAGAGGCGCTTGGGTGGCTCAGTCAGTTAAGCGTCTGACTTTGGCTCAGGTCATGATTTCACAGTCTGTGAGTTCCAGCCCCGCGTCAGGCTCTTTGCTGATGGCTGGGAGCCTGGAGCCTGCTTCAGATTCTGTGTCTCCCTCTCGTTCTAGCCCTTCCCCGTTTGCACTCTCTCTCTCTGTCTTTCAAAAATGAATAAATGTTAAATAAATAAGTAAATAAACACACAAATAAACAAACAGACAAAAAAAGTCCAAAAGCTTTTTTTTAGAAAAGCCAGGATATTCTAAAGTGAAAATGAGTAAAAGGTAAGTTAGATTTTAATAATGAAAATAACTTCATATTGACACATAAACATATTAATGGTGCTAATTAGAAAATTGAGAAACAAACATGAACAAATATGGAAACATAATATATGACAAATTTCCATTCCAAATTAATGAAGAAAATACAAGATCTCTGTAAATGTTGGAATACATGGCTAGCCATCAGAAAGAAATAATGCTGAATTTTACTCCCTTGCAACAAACAATAATTACAAATAGATCAAAGACTTAACTATTAAAACCTGAATCTATAACAATGCTAGAATAAAATAATATAAAGGCTTACTTCAGAGATATTGCAGGGACAGTTCCAGACCACCATAATAAAGTGCATGTTGCTGTAAGGCAAGCCAAATGAAATTTTTGCTTTCCCAGTGCATATAAAAGCTATGTCTACATTACACTGTAGTATATTAAGCGTTCAACAGCATTGTGCCCAAAGATGTACACACCTTTAATTTTTTTGAGTTTTGAATTCCGGTTAACATACAGTGTAATATTAGTTTCAAGAGTACAATAGAGATTGAAGGCTTCCATATGTCACCCTGGTGCTCATCACAAGTATACTCCTTAATTCCCATCACCCATGTAACCCATCCCCCCACCCACCTCCTCTCTGGTAACCATTAGTTTGTTCTCTACAGTGAGAAGTCGGCTTCTTGGTTTGCCTCTTTCTTTTTTCCCCTTTGCTCCTTTGTTTTGTTTCTTTTAAGTTTATTTATTTTGAGAGAGAGAGAGAGTGAATGAGCATGAGCAGGGGAGGGGCAGAGAGACAGAATCTCAAGGAGGCTTCATGCCCTCAGTGCAAAGCCCTACATGGGGCTTGAACCCACCAACCATGAGATGGTGATCTGAGGTGAAATCAGGAGTCAGACGCTTAACCGACTGAGGAACCCAGGGGCCCCTCTTTTGTTTCTTGAATTCTGCATGATTGAAACGAGATGGTATTTGTCTTTCTCTGGCTGACTTATTTCACTTAGCATAATACATTCTAGTTCCATCCACGTCATTGCAAATGCGAATGGAAAGATTTCATTGTTTTTATGGCAGAGTAATATCCTAGTGTGTGTGTGTGTGTGTGTGTGTGTGTGTGTGTATACACATCTCACATATTTTATATATTATATGTATCACATATTTTATATTATATATATCTCACATATTTTATATATTATATATCACATATTTAATATTATATATCTCTCACATATTTTATATATCACATATTTTATTATATATATATACATATATATGTGTGTGTATATATAGTGTGTGTATATATATATACATATATATTTTTCCCCCCCTCAGATCTAGGGTTAGGATTAAGGTTAGGACCAGGATGATGGTTAAGGTATGGGCCAGGGTAGGGGGTATATACCTTAATTGAAAAATACTTTATTGTTAAGATATGTAAATCACTGTCTAAGGTTTCAGTGAGTCCTATTTTTTTTTTTTTTTTTTTTTGCTGGTGGAAGGCTCTTTGTGCCGGCTCTTACCTTGATGTTGATGGCTGCTGCCTGATCAGAGTGTTGGTTGCTAAAGGCTAGAGTGGCTGTGGCAAATTTCTTAAAATAAGACAACAATGAAGTTTGCTGCTTCAATTGAGTCTTCCTTTCACGAACAATTTCTCTGCAGAATGTGATGCTGTTAGATAGCATTTTACCCACAGTAGAACTTCTTTCAGAACTGAAGTCTATCTTCTCAAATCCTGCCATTGCTTTACCAACTAAGTATGTGTAATATTCTAAATCCTTTTTTGTCAGTTCAGCAATCTTTACAGTTTCTTCAGGAATAGCTTCTATCTCAAGAAATCACTTTTCATGTTCATATATAATAAGCAACTCCTCCTCTGGTAAAGTCTTTTTCACCACATCTTGAGTGACCTCCTCCACTAACGACTTGAACCCCTCAAAGACGTACATCAGGCTTGGAATCAACTTCTCCCTCGGTCCGGTTCATGTTGATATTTTGACCTCCTCCCCTGAATCATGAGTGTTGTTAATGGCTTCTAACATGGTGAGTCCTTTCCAGAAAGTTTTCAATTTATTTTTCCCAGTCCCGTCAGAGAAATCTGTATTTATGGCAGCTAGAACCTTATGAAATGTACCTAATGAGACTGGAAAGTAGAGATGACTTTTTGATCCATGGGCTGCAGCACAGGTATTGTGTTAGCAAATATGAAAACACCGCAATCTCATTACATCTTCATTAGAGCTCTTTGGTGACAGGGTGCATTGTCCGTGAACAGAAATATTCTGACTCTCTTTTTCTAAATAGTATGTCTCAACAGTGGGCTTAAAATATTTAGGAAACTTTATTATAAGCAGATGTGCTATCATCCAGGTTTTGTTGTTACATTTATAAAGCACAAGCCGAGTAGATTTAGCATAATTTTTAAGGCCCCTAAGGTTTTCAGAATGGTAAGTGAACATTGGCTTCAGCTTAAGGTCCCCCAACTGCATTTGCCCCAATAAAACAGTCAGCCTGTCCTTTGACACTTTGAAACTTTGAAGCCAACCATTGACTTCTCCTCTCTAGCTATGAAAGCCCTAGATGGTATCTTCTTCCAATAAAAGGCTGTTTCATCTCTGTTGAAAACCTGTTGTTTAGTGTAACCACCTTCATTAATTATCTCAGCTCCTCTGGATGGTTTTCTGCAGCTTCTACATCAACACTTCCTACTTCATTGTACTTTTACATTATGAGAAGCTTCTTTCCTCAAACCACATGAACCAACCCTGCCAGCTTCAGAATTTTCTTCAGCTTCCTCACCTCTCTCAGACTTCATAAAATTGAAGATCCTTAGGACCTTGCTCTGATTAGGCTTTGACCGAAAATGTTGTGGCTGGTTTGATCTTCTAAACAGACTACTCAAAGTTCCTTCATATCAGCAATAAAACTGTTTTTGCTTTCTTATTATTTGCGTGCACTGGAGTAACACTTTTAATTTCCTTTCAGAACTTCTCCTTTGCGTTCACAACTTGGCTGTTTAGTACAAAAGGCTTTGCTCTCAGCCTACCTTGGCTTTCAATATGCCTTCCTCACTAAGCTTAATTACTTCTAGTTTTTTTTATTTAACGTGAGAGACATATGACTCTTTCACTTGGACTCTTAGAGGTCATTGTAGGGTTGTCAATTGGCCTAACCTCAGTATTGCTGTGTCTCAGGAAATAGGGAGGCCTGAGAAGAGGAAGAGAGATGTGGGGTGGGGGGGGGGTGCTGAGGAATGATTGGTTGTTGGAGCAGTCAGAACACACACACATTTATCAATTAAGTTCCCTGTCTTATATGGATGTGGCTCATGGAGCCCCTAAGGAGTTACAATGGTAACATCAGAGATCACTAATGACCGTAATGTGACAGCAACATAAAGTAAGCTGATGCTATTGGGGGAGGGGGGAATGGTGTCAATAGACCTGCTCAATACAGGGTTACCAGAAACCTTCAACATGTATAAAATGCAGTATCTGTGAGGTGCAATAAAACGAAGCACAATAAAACAGGGTAGTTCTGAATTTTTAAAAGAATTTTTGGTTGGGGGAAGTGCTTCATAAGCAAAATAAAAATTTTAGATTGAAAGATGCCATTTATCGAGTAAGAAAAACCCAAAATCCACCCAGGTAATTGCAGGCATCAATAGTTTACTTTTTTCATTGCTGCGTATTCACTGCACACATGTCACAGTTATTCTGTGGTTGCTTGGTTCGAACTTTAGCTATCAGGAAAGCTATCATGGACATTTTTCGGTCATCAGAGGGCACGTGCACTCATTTCACTGGAGATCCTACGTTGGAGGGGAATTTCCGGTTGCTGAGTAAGCACTGCCTAGTATCCCCGATGTGGTTGTGCTTGTTTATATTCTGTGCAAACAAATTTCGCTTGCTACCAAAATCCCTGTCAACATTTGGTATTGGCGAACCCTCTATTTTAACCATTGGTGGATGTGTACTGATATCTCCTTGCAGTTTAATTTGCACTTCCTCTGATTACTTACTGACGTTGAGCACCTTTCATATAACTATTATTTGTCTTAATAAATTCTTTTATAAAGTGTCTCAAGTATTTTGCCCATTTACTCTTTGGACTGTCTCTCTATTAAGCTATAGAGGTTCTTTATATAATCTGAATATAAGTCCTTTTTTAGTTGTATGTGTTGTAAATGTCTTCCAATCCATGACTTCTTTCAAGCTCTTGATGGTGTCTTTTGATGAACCGGATGTCTTAAATTTAATGAAGCCTCTTTCAGTTACCTACGGCTATGTAATTAGCTGTCCTAGAACTCAGTAGCTTAAAACATTGTATTATTTAGTCACAACTCTATAGTTTGGGAGGGCATAATGGTCTCTGGTAGTTGGATTTCTTACTTGGCGACTTGCTACCATAGCACAAAAGCAGGAAGATGTCATGTCCTCCATATTCTATTAGTTAAAGCACATCACTTGGTCACAACTGTGCAAAGAAATATGTACAAAGATTCTCATTGTGGCATAGTTTGCATTAGCAAAATGATAGAAAAGAATAAAATGTTCATTAGCATAGGGCCAGTTAAACGTATCGTAGTATATTTTTATAATGAGTATTCACTCTGCTGCTGCCGAAATAATGAAGTAGACACAACTA
Organism: Herpailurus yagouaroundi; assembly: GCF_014898765.1. NCBI lineage: Eukaryota > Metazoa > Chordata > Mammalia > Carnivora > Felidae > Herpailurus > Herpailurus yagouaroundi. Next base: position 50,381,695 of record NW_024412376.1, on the reverse strand, counting down.
GATGATACGGAGCCAAAATATATATTATTTACTGAAAATAGAAGATTGCATAGAAGGAAACATGTGTGTCATATCTCATTTTTGTTAGAAAATATAACATTTGTGCAAATTTCTAGTCAAATGATGGTAGGATGCACAAAATAATAATGTTTGCGTATCAAAAAGAGAGCTGTGGAATCTGTTATAGAAAAGAATCTTTCCCGGGCACCTGGGTGGCTCAGTTGTTAAGCCTAGGTATGACTCTTGGTTTCGGCTTAGGTCATGATCTCACAGTTCATGAGATAGAGCCCCACATTGGGCTCCCACACTGACAGTGCAGAGCCTGGGGTTCTCCCTCTCTCTCCACCCCTCCCCTGCTCACTCTCTCTGTCTCTCTCAAATATAAGTGAATAAACATAAATAAATTAAAATAATAAAATTAAGAAAATCCTTTTATGCACCTTTTAATTTATAATATGCACATATTAATTTTCCATTAGACTATTAATAAAAATATATAAATGTAACATTTCAACATATTGATATTAGCAAATTAAATAGTGCCAGTTTTGTGTGTGTGTGTGTGTGAGTGTGTGTGTGTGTGTTTGTGTGATGCATATATTGTCATTGTTTTGTTTTGATTTTAAGGTTCTGACTATATACTTCTGATTATATAAGAAAACTTTATGGTGAGGCGCCTGGGTGGCTCAGTTGGTTAAGCACCCAACTCTTCATTTTGGCTCAGGTCATGATCTCAGGGTTTGTGAATTCTAGTCCCACACCAGGCTCTGAGACTGCTTGGGATTCTCTCTCTCTCAAAATAAATAAAGTTTAAAAAATGCTTTTAGAAACTTATAGATATCTTTGAAAATAGTCTATAGATAAACTGAAATTTATATTAGGTGCATGTAGAAATATTCACAAGAATTGCATAAATTTCATGATGCCACAGAATGTGAGGCAGAGGTGAACAGGTGGCATTACTGTATTCCCTAAGACAGCCTCTGTCAGGAGTGCAGTTTTCCTGCTTTTGTTCCCTGTGGACATTTAATCTCGACTTTAATAACCCTGATAGGAACTACCCAGCCTTGGTTTCTATATGCCACATTGTTTCACATGAGAATTAATGAAGATGTGAAAAAGGTTTTGAGACATTTATGATGTCTATTGATTTGATTGTTTTATTAAAAAGCCATTAAAATACAGTATTTGGGGGGGGCATGATGTCAAGTTTCAGTTTCTCTACTGGAATCTGGTTACACATATTGGCCAGTCTTAAAGATTTTCTAGTTGTGTATTTCATCTTTCTCTCCCTTATCTACAGTTGTGTTTTCCAATTTATCACTCAATTTACCTTTATTGAAACATTAGATCATTTCGGGGCCCCTGGGTGGCTCAGTCAGTTAAGTGTTCAACTACAGCTTAGGTTGTGATCTTGTGGTCTGTGAGTTGGAGCCCCTCGTCCGGCTCTGCTGACAGCTCAGAGCCTAGAGCCTCCTTTGGATTTTGTCTCCCTCTCCCTCTCTCAGAAACATAAACAAACATCTAAAAATGTCATCATTTCTTACTGCAGAATATACATAACAGCTTTATGCTCTAATTATCACCATACACCTGATTTCTGAGTCAGTCTCAAATATCAACTCTGTAAAACTTTTCAAACATTTGTTTTGTCTCCTTGTTTTTGAGAATTTTCCAATAAGTAAACATGAATATTGATGAACTGTAGGGTCTAGTACTACTTTATTAATATATATTGCTCCAAAATGTTTTATTTTAATATATATTGCTCCTATATATATATATATATATATATATATTTATATATTATATAATCATTTGAACATAGGTGTGGGGGACACAAGAAAGCAGGGACACGTTAGTGATAAATTTTTTAAATACAGACAACCTGAAAGGTGACTTGGTATTCAAATAAAATTGTTGCAAATGCAGATTTGAAAAGTAACGAAGCCATAAATTTAGCCTGGAGCACAGCTCCTAGGCAAGCTAGGAAAAATCTGGCTTCTGTGGACACTTGCCTGCAGGCAAAGTTTTTTGTTACAGCTGCTTACACAGGAGGCTGAGGCACCAACTAAGCTCTGAGAGTAAGTGCAAAATGCTAAGGTCTGTTTACCCCTCTTTCTCTGTAACCTCTCTAGAATTGGGAAGGAAAAATAAAGTTATCGCCTTGAGCGGAAAAAAAACCAGTTCACATTCCACAGCTTTCAACTTTAGAAACTCTGAGCTAGCGCCTACATGTTGCTGAGGTTCTGATTACAAGTATAAAAAAAACAAAACCAAAACCAAAAATCGATACTTTGATTCTTGTGATCCTCTGTGATTGCAATAACGTTGCCCTCACTGGCTTCAGGATGAATGATCATTATTGCAGCTGAGTGCACCAGAAAAATCCAAACTGGAAAGCCAGAGCTAAATTATTATATAAAGTCAAGTGTCAACCTGAATTTTCACTTTTTTTATTGATTCGTGTATTTTATTTACTGTAGTAAACATATAGAATATGAAAACATATGGGGCGCCTGGGTGGCTCCGTCGGTTGGGCGACCGACTTCGGCTCAGGTCACGATCTCACGGTCCGGGAGTTCGAGCCCCGCGTCGGGCTCTGGGCTGACAGCTCAGAGCCTGGACGCTGTTTCCGATTCTGTGTCTCCCTGTCTCTGACCCTCCCCCGTTAATGCTCTGTCTCTCTCTGTCCCAAAAATAAATAAACGTTAAAAAAAAATTTTTTAAAAGAAAACATAAATGTCACATGTCTTCTCTTCAAAAAAAGAACATGCTCTAGGTCCATACTGTTGAAAAGAAAATTCATAAAATGGCTATGTACTATAATGTAAACAAGGAAACAGAGTTTTGTGGTATTTAATGGACGACATTGTTATTTAATGTGGACAACAATCTATTTTATGCTTTGGTCACTCTGATTGCAAAGGCGGAAACTAATGATATTAAGAACTGATAGAAATAACAAATTATGAATATAAGAATTATGATGCAGTCTTCAAACACAAAGTACAAAGGCAAATGTACTAACAGCAGCTTCATGAAATATGTACAGGGTCATGGAGGGAATGCATCATCTAATTCTGAATTGTATAACCATGTGTAAGCACATTATTCACATAGGTAAGATACTCCTCAAGGCATCACTGTAAATATTTAAATCATATATTCAGTCCCGAGAATAAGACAGGTATAATAGGCAATGCAAAAATATCTTTCATCCTTGGCTCCTAAGAATGTAAACCCTTTTACCTTATTATTTATTTTAGGCAATGTACGTTAGCAATGAGAGTAAAAATTTTAAAAATTAAATAGAAATAACTGAAGCCATTGATATAATACTTTCTCAATTTCTGTTAGTATTTTTCTATATTTCATTAATAATCATTTCATAATAATACTAACAGCAATCACATGTGATTTTTTTTTGCTTTTCCTATATTTATGTTCTGAAAGAATATTCAAGACTATAATCTGTTAAAAAAAATAAAAAGAAAATTACAAAATCTCCTGAAGAAAAATGGAGGGCATTCGTTACAAAAACCCATGCCCACTGCAGCTCTACAAACCAAACAGATTTTCATAGGAAAATCTGATTTTGTGAGTCTGTACATAAGTTAAAATGAATGTGAGCCATGAAACAATAAAAGCAGCACAGAGAATAGAGAAATGTAAAAATTAGAAACTGGGCACTGAATGACCATTAAAGCTAAGATTTATTGAAAATTTTGTTATGTATTATGTCTTGAATATGTAATATACAAGTCCCTCCATGGGGGAGGGGGATTATTATGTAATAATGTAACTAGGGCAAACTGTTTAAAATTTTTTTTTTCAACGTTTATTTATTTTTGGGACAGAGAGAGACAGAGCATGAACGGGGGAGGGGCAGAGAGAGAGAGGGAGACACAGAATCCGAAACAGGTTCCAGGCTCTGAGCCATCAGCCCAGAGCCTGACGCGGGGCTCGAACTCACGGACCGCAAGATCGTGACCTGGCTGAAGTCGGATGCTTAACCGACTGCGTCACCCAGGCGCCCCAAGGGCAAACTGTTTAATGAAGTAACTAACCAGCCTTCATTTTATTCAGCCAGTAGGAGGCAGCACTGGCACTTGAGGGCAAGTCTTGATTAGCATACCTTCATTCTTTGCTGGCTGGGCCTTCCCTCAGGTTTAAGGAAAGCTCTTTTGTTTATTAGGAAGAGAGGTCTCCCAGATGGGAAGAATCTGATCTGGGCATTCTTTGACAACAAAACTGATGAATTTTGTAAAAGGATGCTGAGAGAAGTTTCAGATAAAGTCACTAAAGGAGTTACATCAGTGTTGCAAAATAATGGAGAAGGAAAGAAGGCAAGATGTAGCTTGTGTTTTCAATAAAAAGAATAGATTCTGTAAATTATAAGCAGCTGTGATTATATAGATCTTTAGTAAGTTTCTAGAATTAGATGTTTTAAATTTGTGTGCTTAGAAAATTAAACCATTAATCACTATAAGCACTAATGGGTTCATTAATAACTGTCATTATGACTAATCTAATTGTCTCTGCTCAGTTATGTGGAATTGGTATGGCATTTATAGAGGTTCATCATGTAACCTAGCGGATAGTAAAAGAAATGTGGGTGATGCAGAGAAGTTTATAGAGAAGTTTTTTTCAAAACATTTTAACCAATAATATGAAAAAATATTGAATACCTTTTTTAAATTTCCAAATGAGAGGAAGTGGTCATTAGTGAAGTAACTAGAATCTAAAGGAATTTAGTGTAATAAAGCAATCAGTCTACTGGGATGGACTTGAAAGTGGGTAAATATAAACTGTTAACATTTAGTTCTAAATAGGATAGATGAAAATGGCAATTTGATTGAGCAGCAATACCTAGGAAGTCATGAGACATGGCTTTGTTAGTAAGCTCCATGTCAATCTCAAGTAATAGTCAACATTGGTATAATGTACCAAACCATATGCCAAATACAATGCTAGCCTACATTAATAGAATGGTAGCTGTGTTAGGTTGAAGAATTTTAAAATAATGAGTTGGGTTAAAAAGAACCCAAACCTTTCTCATTGTAGAGCATTCTAAAAATGAAAGGAATTACCTCTGGAGGTTGGGAATTCTCAACTGTTATAGTTCTCAAAAGTGCAAACTTTGGGGAGAATATGTCCAAATAAGCAATCTACACATAATAGGAATATATATACATATACATCCATACTTGTGTCAGGCACTTTAGAAGTAATCACTTATAGGGGTGACTGGGTGGTGCAGTTGATTAAGCATCTGACTCTTGATCTTGGCTCAGGTAATGATCTTGCCGTATGTGAGTTCAAGCCCTGCATCGGGCTCTACATGATGGTATGGAGCCTGCTTGAATTCTGTCTCTCCTTCCCTCTACCCTTCCCCTGCTTGCAATCTCTCTCTCTCTCTCTCTCAAAATAAATAAATAAACTTAAAAAATAATTCCTTATATACAATTGCTATACTATGTTTAGATACTTAAGCAGCATAATATATTCTAAAGAGTTCTCAAAATGTTAGGTCTCAGGATCCCCTTTTTTTTTTTTAAATTTTTAATTAAAAAAATTAATGTTTATTTTTGGGGGGGGGGGGGGCGGCGGAGAGGGAGACAGAGTGTGAGCAGCGGAGGGGCAGAGAGAAAGAGGGAGACACAGAATCTGAAGCAGGCTCCAGGTTCCAAGCTGTCAGCACAGAGCCCAATGTGGGGCTTGAACCCATGAGCGGTGAGATCATGACCTGAGCTGAAGTCAGATGTTCAACCAACTGAGCCACCCAGGTGCCCCAAAGGATTCCTTTAAATGTTTTAAAAATCTTGAGGACATCAAAGTGCTTTTAAAAAAAATGTGCATTATATATAGCTGAAAATATTTATCATATAAGAAATTAAAAAAAAATAAATAAAAACCCACAGACACAAAACTGTGATACTGGAATGTAAAGCATGGTTTAGTTTAAATTAAAAAGATCCCCCAAAGTAAAAAAAAAAAATTAAAAAATTAAATCCATGTTTGTTAATTCAATTAAATAATAAACCTATTTAACAAATAGCATTTTATGAGAAGTAGCTATATTATTAAAAAAAATAGTGACAAAAGTAGCATTTTCTCAAGTGTGTTAATGGATGACTCACTTGAAGAGAGCTGGATTATCATATCTGCTTTCATATTCAATCTGCATGGCTTTTGGTTGAAGTACATGAAGAAAATCTGGCCTCACACAAACTTACAGATGAAAGAATATTTTAATAGCCTTTTCAGGTAATTATGGATATTTTTTTCTTTAATAGTATAGCAAAACTCAACAAATGGTAGCTTATTAAAGGTCATTTGCAAGGTGAAATGTACATGAATAATATGAATACATTTTTTTCTTCTCTGTTGTAATAAAACCCTTTGATCTATTTTGCACTTTGCTTTTCTTTGTATTAAATGTTTATTTTTTTGGGGGGGGG
>NW_024412376.1:50372512-50375221 GCF_014898765.1 Herpailurus yagouaroundi | reverse complement strand
AAATATATATATATATATATATATATATATATATATATATATATATTGAAAATGCATTTTGAAAATAATTTTGAGTACTCTGAAAATTCTCTGGAAACCCTGGGGTTCTGCAGAACTCACTTTGGGAACCTATTGGTATATTGGTTAAAAGTTTGATTCAGGGAGCTTTACTGCCTGGGTCTGGATCACAGTTTTGAGTTGGTAACTGTGAACCGATAACTTAAACTTTGTCTTATTTTACTCATCTGTTAAGTGGAGATAACAATGGTGCTTACCACACGGGGTTCTGCAAAAATTAAGGGTCACCGATGTATAATAAAAAATTTGTCTTAGCTCTTAGTACTAGAGTTAATAAAGCACACCGCCAATTTATTAACTTGGTAGAATTACTCTAACACTATGCCATAAATTAATTATGCTGGTGTATTATCTTTATAATATTTAATAAACTTTGCACTTCTGCAAGACAGGTTTTCCATCAGACAGAAAAAGGAAGTTAACCTGAAACTGAGTTTCTAAACAAGCAGTAATCCCCTGCTTCAATCTTATTTTATTTGAAAACTAAATCAATTTCTTCTTTCCCCTCACATATAGCACCTACAAATATCTTTATTCCGTGTTTTTTTAATAGTATATTTGGTATATAATGTGTAAATAAATGGTGTATAGTGTTAATTTGATACATTTACTCTAATGCCATCATAGTGACATTTAGCATTTCTATCATATTACAAAATTATTGTTTTTTTTATTTTTATTTTTTTTTCAACATTTTTTATTTATTTTTGGGACAGAGAGAGACAGAGCATGAACGGGGGAGGGGCAGAGAGAGAGAGGGAGACACAGAATCGGAAACAGGCTCCAGGCTCCGAGCCATCAGCCCAGAGCCTGACGCGGGGCTCGAACTCACGAACCGCAAGATCGTGACCTGGTTGAAGTCAGACGCTTAACCGACTGCGCCACCCAGGCGCCCCACAAAATTATTGTTTTATTTTACTGTTTGGAATAACTAAGATTTAGTTCCCTAGCAAGTCTGATGATTATAATTCAATAATGCTGTCCATATTCACTATACTCTGCATTAGATCTTTAGGACTTATTTACTCTTACATGTGTTTCCTGTCCCCTCACCTTCCAACCCCTGGTAACCACCATTTTACTATGTTTATAGGAGTTTGGGGGTTTTTTTTGTTGTTTTTTGTTTGTTTGTTTTTAGATTACACATATAAGTGACATTATACAGTATTTTGTCTTTTCCTCACTTAATATAATGTCCTCAAATTCCATCCATGTTGCAACAAATACTATTATGTTCTTCTCATGCTAAATAATATTCTATTATATATACATCACATCTTGTTATCCATTAATCATTTGATGGGCATTTAGGTGGTTTCCATTTCTTAGCCATTGTGAATAATGCAATAAACATGAAAGTGCATACATCTCTTTGATACCCTGCTTTCATTTCCTTTGGGCATATACCCAGAAGAGGGATTGCTGGATCATACGATAGATCTATTTTTAATTTTTTTGAGGAACTTCCAATTGGCTGACAAACTTACATTCTCACAAACAGTGTATAAGGGTTTCCTTTTTTTTTTCTTGCTATTTACTTTGATTTTTTTTCTGTCATTTTATTTTTTTTCAACGTAATACTTTATTTTTTTAAATTTACATCCAAGTTAGTTAGTATATAGTGCAACAATGATTTCAGGAGTAGATTCCTTAATGCCCCTTACCCATTTAGCCCATCCCCCCTCCCACAAGCCCTTCAATAATCCTCTGTTTGTTCTCCATATTTATGAGTCACTTATGCTTTGTCCCCCTCCCTGTTTTTGTATTATTTTTGTTTCCCTTCCCTTATGTTCATCTGTTTTATCTCTTAAAGTCCTCATATGAGTGAAGTCATATGATTTTTGTATTTCTCTGACTAATTTCACTTAGCATAATACCCTCCAGTTCCATCCATGTAGTTGCAAATGGCAAGATTTCATTCTTTTTGATTGCCAAGTAATATTCCATTGTATATGTATATATGTGTGTACATATATATGTATATATATTATATATATACATATATATACGTATATATGTATGTATATATGTATGTATATATGTATATATGTACATATATATGTATGTATATATGTATGTATATGTGTGTGTGTGTGTATATATATATATATACACACACACACACACATACACACACCACATCTTCTTTATCCATTCATCCATCAATGGAAATTTGGGCTCTTTCCATACTTTAGCTATTGTTGATAGTGCTGCTATAAACACGGGGGTGCATGTGTTGCTTTGAAACAGCACACCTATATCCCGTGGATAAATACCTAGTAGTGCAATTGCTGGGTCGTAGGGTAGTTCTATTTTTAATTTTTTGAGGAACCTCCATACTGTTTTCCAGAGTGGCTGCACCAACTTGCATTCCCAAGGTGTTTCCTTTTCATCATATTCTCATCACTAGTTACCACTTGTCTTTCTGATGATAGCTTTCTAGCAGATATGTGGTGACATTAAATTGTGGTTTTGATTTGCATTTTCCTGATGATTAACGATTTTGAGCACTTTTGATGTACCTGTTGGCTATTTTAATGTCTTCTTTAAAGAATTCTCTATTTAGTCCCCCTGCCCATTTTCCTCTTTCTTTCTTTCTTTCTTTCTTTCTTTCTTTCTTTCTTTCTTTCT
>NW_024412376.1:50208368-50372502 GCF_014898765.1 Herpailurus yagouaroundi | reverse complement strand
CTTTCTTTCTTTCTTTCTTTTTACTTTAGAGAGAGAAAATACACAAATAGGGGAGAGGAGCTGAGGGAGAAAGAGAGAGAATGTTAAGCAGCCTCCATGTTCAGCATGGAGCCCAACACAGGGCTCGATCCCACAACCCTGGGATCATGAACTGAACCAAAATCAAGAGTTGGGCACCAACAGACTGAGCCACTCAGGTGCCCCCCTCTCTGCCTATTTTTAATCAGGCTGTTTGTTTATTGAATTGTGTGAATATATTTTGATAAATTGAATATATTTTGGATATTAACCCCTTATCTGATTGTCTCCTCATTTCATTATTTCTTTTGCTGCACAGAAGCTTTTAAGTTTGATGTAGTCCCATTTCTTGATTTTTGCTTCTGTTGCTTATGCTTTTGGTATCACATCCAAAACTCATCACCAAGACCAATGTCGAGGAGATTCTTCCCTATGTTTTCTTCTAGGAGTTTTATGGTATCAGGCATCATGTTTAACTCTTTAATCCATTTTGAGTTAATTTGTGATTGGTGTAAGGGTCTGATTCTGTTGTTAATGTGTTTATCCAGTTTTCTTAGCACCAATTGAAGCAATTATCCCTTTCCCATTGGGTATTCTTGGCTCTCTTGTAGAATATTAGTTGATTGTATATACAGGGGATTAATTCTGGGTTATTTATTATTCCATTGGTCTATGTGTCTATTTTTATGCCAGTACTATACTGTTTTAATTACTATAGCTTTGTAATATCGTTTGAAACTTCAAGAACATGATGCCTCTGGCTTTGTTCTTTAACGGGATTGCTTTGGCTGTTGGGGGTCTTTTATGGTTCCATACAGATTTTAGGATTGTTTGCTCTATGTCTGTGAAGAATACTATTGGAATTTTGATAGGGATTGTGTTGAATCTGTGGATGGCTTTGGGCATTATGGACATTATAATAATATTAGTTCTAATATAATATTAGATATTACATTAAGAACTAATAATATTCTTATTCATGAATACTGGATGTCTTCCCATTTATTTGTGTCTTCTTCAATTCCTTTTAACACAGTCTTGTAGGTTTCATTTAAAGATATTTCATTTCCTTGATTAAATATGTTCCTAGATGTCTTACTGTTTTTGATGTCATTGTGAATGGGATAATTCTCTTTATTTCTTTTTCAGATGTTTCATTATTGGTGTATAGAAATACAACTGACTTCTGTATGTTGATTTCATATCCTGCAACAGTATTGAGTTTATTGATTACTTGCAACAGTTTTATTTTTGTATCTTTGGGATTTTCTGTATATGAAATGATATATTCAAATAATGATAATTTTACTTCTTTCTTTCTTGTTTGGATGACTTTTATTTCTAGGTCTTGCCTAATTGTTTTATTTAGGACTTCCAGTACTACATTGAATAAGAGTGATGAGAACTGGCATCCTTGTCTTCCTGATCTTAGAGGAAAAGCTTTTAATAGTTCATCATTGAGTATAATGTTAGCTGTGAGTTTGTTGTATATGGCCTTTATTATGTTAAGGTGATTTTTTTCTATATCCAATTAGTTCAAAGTTTTTATCATGAAAAGATGCATTCTGTTACATGCTTTTCTTGCACCTATTAAGATAATTATGTGATTTTTATATTTTATTAATGTGATGCATTACATTTATTGAATTGCATATGCTGAACCATACTTATATCCCAGGGACATAGCTCACTTGGTCATGGCATATAATCCTTTTAATACACTCTTGAATTTGTTTTTTTAATATTTTGTTGAGAATTTTTGCACCTTCAATTTATCACAGGTAATGGTATATAGTTTTCTTGTAGTGTCTTTATCTGACTTTGGTATAAGTGTAATAGTCATCTCATATGAGTTTGGAAGTATTCTCTATTCTTGTAATTTTTTGGAAGAGTTTGAAAAATACTTGCATTAAATCCTTAAGTGTTTGACAGAATTAACCACTGAAACTGTCTTGTGGGGGTCTTCTGTGTTGGGAGGATTTGGATTACTGATTTCATCTCTTTACCCGTTATTGATATGTTCAGATTTTCTATTTATTCCTGACTCAGTCTTAGGGATTTATGTATTTCTTCTGGATTATCTAATTTGCTGGTGTTTAATCGTTTGTAGTAGAGTCTTACGATCCTATAGATTTCTTTTATATCAGTTGTAATGTTTCCTCTTTAATTTCTAGTTATATATTTCAGTCTTCTTTTTTTCTTAGTGCAGCTAAAGATTTGTCAATTTTGTTATCTTTTCAAAAAACCAGATCTTCGTTTTATTAATCCTTTCTATTGTTTTTCTTGTCTCTAATTTATCTCTGTTGTGATCTTTACTATTTCTGTCCTTCTGCTAACTTTGGGCTTAATTTGTTTTGTGTTCCAGTTTCTGGAGATGTAAAGTTAGGTTTTCTAAGGTCTTTTGAATTTGTAATATATGCATTTATTGCTATAAACCTTCCTCTCAGAATTGCTTTTGCAGCATCCCATAGGACTTGTTATTTTGTGTTTCCATTTTCATTTGATTTTAGATATGTTATTTCCCTTTTGATTTTTTCAACCCATTGGTTGTTCAGAAGTGTTTTGCTTAGTTTGTACATGTTTGCAAATTTTCCAGCTTCCCCGTTGATTTCTAGGTTCATACCATTGTGGTCAGAAAAGATAGTTGATATGATTCCAATCTTCTTAAAATTGCATTAGATAAAATAGCCATCTCTCCTAGTCTTTAGTGAGTAGCCTCATGTAGAAAATTAACATTATCATTCAACCCTGCCCTAGATCTTGATTGTCTCTCAAACCATGGAGATGGTAAAAGCAGTGTATTTTATATTTTATGGCTATCAGTAGATGAAGGTGTGCCAGGACATGTCATTGTCCCAAAGGGAAAAGTCTGAGTTCAGCACCTAGATTCAGGCTGTTGGAAGCCAGACAATCTGGCAGCAGCTTTTAATGTATTCAGTAGAGTCCTGCTGGACTACAAGCATAAGCCCACTGGCTACCAAAGAGATACCAGTAGGTATCTCTTGGATGGCTTTCACAAAATTCAGGGCTCAAGGGGTTCCTGGGTAGCTCAGGTGGTTAAGCATCTGACTTTGGCTCAGGTCATGATCTCACAGTTTGTAGGTTTGTGACCTGTGTTGGACTCTGGGCTGACAGCTCAGAGCCTGGAGCCTGCTTCAGGTTCTGTGTCTCCCTCTGATTCTGCCCCTCCCCTGCTCGCACTCTGTCTCTCTCTTTCTCTAAAAAATAAATAAGACATTTAAAAAATTTAAAAAAACATTCAGGGCTGAAGATAAGTGTATGTTTCTTTCTGTGAGATACCAGGGAACTATATCAAGGCCGAGGAAGACTGCAAAGATGGCATCCATCAGCTTACATTCCCTGAGGGTCATTCCACAGACCCCTAAATATGTGCCATACCTACCTGCCCCTTAGGCCAAAGGTCTACAAAAAAAATAGGTTTCCTTCACAGAAAGCCTAGAAGTATGTTTCAGTCTGCTATCTGTGCAGTGCTGGAACTTTCTCTTCAATTACTTCAGTCCCATGTGACTCAGGATCACAAGTCTTTATGGCCTCCAGAGCCAGGTAATCCAGGGGTGTCCTCTGGGCAGTAGCTGAAAAGCCTAGGGAACCAGAGGCATGTAAAAGTCTCCATCTCAGAGATAGTGGTGCTCTAGAATGTGCAGATGGGGAGGGTGAATATTCAACCCACCAGCTGAAGCAAGACAGAGGGGGTGCGTAACGTGTAGTGCCTGGAGAAAACAAAAATGCCTAGAGTTTAAAAACAGCAATGAAAAGGGGTGCCTGGGTGGCTCAGTTAAGCTGTCTGACTCTTGATTTCGGCAGAGATCATGATCTCGCAGTTGGTGAGTTCGAGCCCTGCATCAGGTTACACCTGACTGTGTGGAGCCTGTTTGGGATTCTTTCTCTCTGGTTCTCTCTGCCCCCTCCCCTCTCTTTCTCTCTCAAAAACAAATAACAACAAAAAGAGGTATTACACACTGGCTACAATAAGGCAGAGGGAGAATGTGTAGGTGATGCCACAGAGTGGTGGAAGAAAAAAGTATTCACTGGCTGGGGACAGAATGAGAGTGCAAATATGGTGCCCACCAACCAATAGGCCTCTAGATGCATGTAAAATTAGATGACTACCCCTTAGGCTGATGCTTTATGTTTAGCAAATGAGACTCTTTCACATAAAGTCTGGATTCCTCTCAATCACCTTCCTCTGCTCTGAGCCCCTTGGCAGTGAGTTTGTGTGTGAGCCCTTTAAGAATAGTTTCTCACTTTGCCGTAGGCGTGTTGGTCTCCTGAATGCAAGTTTCATGGGTTTTCAAAGCTAGATGTTTTGGGGTCTTGTCTCTCCTGTGTAGGTCTTAAAGTTACAGTACCCAATGTTGGATTTAAAACCTTTGTTCCTCAGGGAGAAGCTGCAGGTTTTGAATTCTCATTCAAATGTGGGTTGTTTTGCTGGAGATAAAGTATATGGTGACATTTTGCCCAAGCCTCTTTTATCTGCTTCAATGTGGACCTTCTTTTATATGCCCCCTCTTATATTACCATCTTGAACCCAAAACCAGCATTTTGCTTATTAAGATACACATAGTGATCACAGATGGAAGCACCGAAAACAGAAATAACCATTTGGCTCCTGGGGCACCTGGGTGGCTCAGTTGGTTGAGTGGCCGACTTGGGCTTAGGTCAGGATCTCACAGTTCTTGAGTTCGAGCCCCGCATCGGGCTCTGTGCTGACAGCTCAGAGCCTGGAGTCTGTTTCAGATTCTGTGTCTCCCTCTCTCTGACCCTTCCCCACTCATGCTCTGTCTCTCTCTGTCTCTCAAAAATGAATAAACATTAATAAAGTTTTTCTTTTAAAAAGAAATAACCCCTTGACTCTATATGCCACCCAATAATAGGAATAAGATCATTTGAATGGCTACTTTCATCATAAATTATTCTTCACAGTCACCTTTTAGTATACTAGGTCTAACCATACAAATAAGTCTTTAATAGGTATTTCTTCCAAAACATTCCAAAGACCCAGTTGGATAATCGGGTTAAATGTCCTTCAATGATACAAAATATCAATGAAGTCATGGCATTATCACTTAACCATTTAGCATTTTTATATAGGATTTCTAAAGATAGAATGAGTATTTCAGTTACAGAAATATTTTCTGTTTTTACAAAATAAAAATAACTTACATAATGGAAAGTTTGAAAATACTTTCAAAGTGAAGTTCTGCTTAGTATATGAAGTTCCAAGGACCCCCCCGAAACATTAAAATGCTGGGAAAATGTAACTAATTTAATTTTTACATGTTTTTTTTTTTTCCGGGGTAATATAAACATCTTATACAAATGTAAAGTGTTGCTCATTTTCTTTTTTTAAATCCATGATTGAAATTGGGGCATAAAAATGCTTGCATATTTTGACAAGGGATTGTCAATGTTTAGCCCTAGCTACTGGTAGAATTTTATTTCTTGCCTTATTTTTTTTTAATTAAAAAAAAGTTTGTTTTTTGAGAGAGAGAGAGAGAGGCATCACACATATGTGCACGCATAACAGGGGAAGGAGCAGAGAGAGGAAAGAGAGAATCGCACGCAGGCTCCATGCTATCAATGCAGGGCCTGACACAGGGCCCAATCTCCCTATCCGTACGAACATGATCTGAGCCAAAATCAAGAGTCAACTGATTGAGCCATCCAGGCACCCCTTTTTAGTTTTTATTTTATTTTTTTAATTGAATTATACTTGAAACACACTGTTACATTAGTTTCAGGCGTACAACATAGTGATCTGACAACTCTATAGGTTATGTTATGCTCACCACAAACATGCTATCACGTGTATCACCATACAACACTATTACAATATCATTAACTACATTCCCTATGCTTTTATCCCCGTGACTTTTTCATTTCCTAATTGCAAGCCTGTACCTCCCACTCTCCTTTACCCATTTTGCTCATCTGTCCCACCTTCCAGCAACCATCAGCTGTTCTCTGTATTTATAGGTCAGTTTCTGCTCTTTAAATGTTTTTTTTTTTAGATTCCACAAAAGTAGAATCATATAGTGTTTGTCTTTCTCTGCCTGATTTATTTTACTTAGCATAATACCCTCAAGGTCCATCCTTCTTGCCTTCTTGTTGGGGTTAGAAACATCTCATTGTGTTTTGTTGCTATTATATATATATATATATATATATATATATATATATATATGTATATATATATTATATATGTACATATATAATATATGTATAATATATATTATATAGTATATATATAATACACATTTTCTTTATCCATTCATCTATGGATGGACACTTATTTTCCTTATATAAGTTGGTTATTGTAAATAATGCTACAATAAACATAAAGGTGCATATATCTTTTTGAATTAATGGTTTCCTTTGTAACTTGCTTTATTTTTAAATCAAAATTAGCTTGTCTTTTACTCGTGGTTTTATTTAAGTATTAGTATTTAAATAAGCTAATTATAAATTTTTATAACAAGTCTTTCCTGTTATGGAATTTAATATTCTTGGACAACAATTGAGTCAAATTAAAATTCTCCACACCAGTAGAGACCAAAGAAATAAGACTATGAAAAATCAGAGGCTCTTTATATCTGAGCAAGAAATAACCATGTTATATACAAAGAAAAATAAATAATATAATTACTAACTTTATAAAAATACTTACAAGTGAGAGAAGCTTTTCCTTGTGATAAGCAAAGTAAAATGTAATAGAGAGACAGGAGTTGGAAGAGACAGAAGGAAAAAAATAAGGGCAAAAATTGCAAATTACTTCTGGCTTTCCCTTGACCAAAGTTGATCTTATTCTTCTCTGCTGGATGTCTGATGAAAAGAGGTCTCTTACTTTGGAAAATAGAATTTGAGAGAGAATAATCCATTAGGATCAATAGCATCCTGTCACAACTCCCAGAAATTAGGAGGAATCAGAACAGGGACCTCTTATATAGTTTGAAGATTTAAGTGTAAAGATTTCAAAGTAAGAATGTCAAATATTAGGAAATAAGAGTTTTGACTCAGGAAAAACAAAAGTTATGGAAGAAACTTAGAAGTGTGGGGCAATCTAGATAGGATGTGATGGTGGAGTGGGGTAAAGAACAGTAAAGTAAAAGTTACTGAAGATCTTCGAGATGAACAGATTTAGAATATATAAATGAGAGTGAAATAACTCTCATAACTATTTTGTCTGGAGCTCCTCTACTTTGAAACTCTGTACCACTTTTGAAATATTATCATAAGTTTTCATTTCCATTTATAAATACTTATATATTTTAATTCTGAAATGCTTCCAACATAAAGCACTCAAAGCAAGCTATGCCAAACCTTTGGGGGCCAACTAGATTACATAAGTTAAGAGAAAGTACCTCAGGTGGGTTCAAGGTAGTTGTTATTACACCCAGTAGAAGCCATGAAAAGTGTTTATGAGAAAAGAATCAACATGACCGGAAGCTGCTCCCCAATTTCTTCCCAGATCCTCACAGAGGTGCATACAAATTTTGGTCAGTGTAACCTATGTGGTGGGAAGAATCTGCTAGAACTAAAGAGCCCATAGTCAGAGGCTTGCAACCTTTTCCTGCTTTTTATCTAATCTACTTATCTTATTGTATCTAAGTTCTTCACCATTCAACCATTCTTCATCATCCATAAATCAGTCTAGATCAGTAAAGACTACAAGGCACACTATTCAAAATTCTACATACTCCAAAGATTTCTTTTCCCACTGACCCTCTAAGGAAGGTTTTAATGCTATGGACTTCCATTTTAGTTGGTAATATCATATCACACAGAGCCATCTAGATGACAGGTACAATTCTTTTCTTAGTCGCCTAGTCATAGGAACTCTCTATGAGGCCATAGATAAGAGTTGAAAAAAGAAATGGCAATAAGACAGGGTGAATGTGTGCACTGTGAGTGCAAGCTTTCTGGTCCTGCAACTTATTTATGTCTTCAGGATCTGCTTTAGCCCACGTCTTCTTTGGGCTTTAGGGATTTGGTCGTGATGTGTGGGGTTTACCTTTCAGGAGATATAGACTAAAAAAATAAATAAATAAAGGAACATATTTTATGTATAATAGGAAGTACTAAAGATAAAACCAAAGCAGGTATAGGGAATGAGTTATTAAAGGTTGTAATTTCACATAGATGGTGAGGAAAGGTAATATTTAAGTGAACAAAAAAGGAGGTAAAGACACGCCAGCCATGTGGTACGTAAGGAAGAATTTTCCATGCAGACAGAACCTGTGCAAATATGCTGAAGTAGGAGCATGCCTCGAATACTTAGAGGCCTATGTGACTGAAGTGCAGTGAAAAAAGGGAACAGTGGGAAATTATGAGAATGACTGCTAACGATAGTCTAATTATTTACAGTCTTATAAGCTTTTATTTCTCTGGATGAGTTAAGCAGATTTGAGCAAACATGTAGCATCATTTGACTTACATTTCAGTAGGATCACACAAATGTCTGTATTCAGAATAGACTGAAGGGAATCAAGGACAGAGCAGGGGATCAAGTTAGGAGACTGTTGCAATTATCTGGGATAATGATAATGGTAGCTTGGACCAGGGTGGTTGGTGCAGGGGGTAAGCAGTGGTTAGATGCTTGAGCCAACAGGATTTTTTGATAATTTAGATGGCTTAGAGAACAGGAAGAGACTAAGTTAGGGAATACTGTGAGAGCCAGACTGGTGGTAAAGGGGGAGGGTTCTGGAATACTAATTTGGGTTACCATATCGGCAGTTGTATATATGATCTATATATACATAGAAGAGCAATTGGGAATTATCAGCATGGAGGTATTTAAGGATTTAAAACTATGGGACCATATGAGATCAAGTGAGTTGAGTAATCCACAGAGGAGAGAAGTAGGTGGCGACTGATCCTCGGGTGGTCCAACGTTCCGACATTAGAGACAGGGAAGAACAAGCATGAATTGCACTAGACACCGTAGCCAGTGAAGAAGCTAGAGAAATCCAGTAGTGTGTGCATTTCCGAAGAGTGTTAGAGTGATTAGAGACACATATTCGACACCTATTAGAGACACATATCCTTTACATTTCATCCTCCACATTTTATAATCTCCATATCGATAATCTAGTTATTACTCTACGCTAAATTCTGAATAATTTCCTCAGAGGCAAAACAGCAGACTGGTTGATGGCACGGATGACAGAACCAGTCTGCTTGTCACTAACAAATCCCAGCCAGCCCAAATATAATAATGAATATTCTCACAGTAATAAAATTAATAACAAACAACATTAAAAAAATAGTATACAAATTATTTTTTTTGTAGGCTAAGCACTCAATAGGCATTGTTATTATCTAGCTTCCAGGTCACAAATCTTCTATTCACCTGTTTCTGATAATTTGACTTGTTAAAAATGTTAATTCCAATGCTAATTTTTCATTTCTGAAATTTATATTTGTTTTTAAAATATTCCCATTCTTATTTAATTTTGCTTTTTATTTCTTATAGTTTCAATTTTATATTGTTTTTAATTATTTTAAACACCCATTTTCATGTCCACAGTTGACTTTATTAGCTAATGTTCTAAGGTTCTATTCTTACAGTTTGTCACAGCTGTGACTCTCTTCTAGGGGACATTTTTGTTTGAGTGCTTTGAAACTTTGAATTGTGAACTCACCTTCCCAGGGTTTTATTTATAGGGATCCCGTATGATTGGAGAGATTTTACCATTTGCTTCTTCCTAGTTCCCCAAGCCTAGCTCTGTCTTTTGAGCCAATGCCTGTTTCAGGTTTCTTACTGTAGGGTTTCTAAAACCATTTGGTTAATACAAACTGAACCAAAAAATCAGTGGATGAAGATCCATTGCTTTGAATTATAAGATCTGTTTCTCCAGTCAGAATCTAGATAGGCACACTATCTTCCTCGTCATCCCCACATGCAACTAGGCCGATTTTCTCTGGGCAACCTCAGAATGGAGTATCTGAGGGTCTCAGCTCTACCTGGGAATCTCAGTCCTAAATCCTTGATTAGGTTACAATGAACAATAAGACGTCTCCACAGCCCCAGTGCCAGCTCATGTTCTTGTAATCTACACAGAAGTTGTGTTTTGCCTATTTTGCTTGGTGACTTCCGTTTTCCCCTGTAAGAATGCTTCTTAAACTTCATCCCATATTTCTAGCAGGGTTAGTTTTTAAAGGTCAGGGTTAGGAATTGAAGACATATTATCTATTTCACCATACAACCAAAGCTAGAATTACTCTGCATAAATTTTCAAGCCTGGAATTCTATGTCAGGATAACAGAAGAAGATTGACCATAGCTATACTGAAGGCATATACAAATATATGTTACTTAAATCTACATAATTGGAGATCTACTTGTAATCATCTATGTACTTTTGGGTCAAAGTGAAAATCTCCAGAAAAGACAAAAATATAAAGACATGATGGTATTATCATTTGACTACTGAATCCTTTTTTTTTTTTTTTTTTTTTTTTTTCTTTAGCACAGGGCTTCTCATGCTTTTAGGACACGGAATAGATGAAGCAGAAATAGGTATAGTCTTAGCAAAGTAGCTCAATTAGTCACACTATTTTGTAAAACTACTAAACGTAGCTTCAGTTTCCATATCAGAATCCCGATTCAGTCTTTGTATTCTTAAAGTATTTTGTAGCATTACGACTCACCCAAAGTTAAAAAGTTTCACAAATTTGATTAAGCTGCAAGGAAGAAGTAGCTGAGATACATCTGACTAATTGAATTTTGCTTTATCAATTATTTTTGGGAGTCTGCTGGCTTATCTGGAGTTTCCAACTCAAATGTCAAAAATAATTTGGTACTGAAAAGAAATGGTCTTTGATTTAGCATTAAGAAGATCCATGCAATTCACTATGCTGTTTGCCTGTTTAGGAAACCAACAATGTGCTAGCAGAAAAACAACAAGAAAGTTTTCAGCAATGTCCATTTCATTTTAACATGATTGATGTTTAACTGCAATAGATACAGGAATCAGGACAAAAATGTGATTTGGTTTGTTACATATAAAGTCTTTGAGCATCCGTATTGAGTTTGATAAGACAATATTTATTTAGTTTTATTGAATACAACTCTAATTTTATGCGTTCATTGTAATTTAAATGATCATGTAGGAACATATATTTGAAAGAAAAACATTCAATTCTATATGACATTAAATTATTGTTACACTTTCTTGTAATATTTATGATTGTTGAAATCACAGGACCGTAAGTAATGAAACTACTTGATAAATAAAGTGTGAAGGAACTTATTTAAGGATATGAATGTTGACGATCTTACACAGCACCATCACATTTCTTGGAGAAGAGAAATGTAAAGAAATGTAACCTGCAACAGCACAAGGACATTTGAATTCTGTTTATATTGTTTTGTGTATAAATATTATGATTTTTCAGCTCTAATTAGGAAACAAATATTGTTTTGATGGCTTAGTTTTCTGCAAAGTGTGTTATTATTTTAAAGATTAGATTAAACATTCTTACGTAATTCCCAAGTCATTTGTATTTTTTATTCTTGTGCTACTCACAGTAGATCCGTTAGGTTGGAAAGTTTGTCGTGATTGTTCGTCAGTGTCTTATGTCACTCACAAGCCAGGTGGCACACCAGTGATAAGTGGGAAATAGCACTTAGACATACCTACTTTCTAGGTTCTAGATCCTCTCAATAAGTCATGCGATTTTGTAAAAGGAACTGTAAGATAATGTGTATCACATCCTCTCGTGTGTTTTGCATGTGTATATTTTTGTGGTTATTACTTTCACTTCTTTGCTCAGATTCTATTCATATCTGAAGTCAGAAGAAACAATGACTTAAAACTAATAAAAACTTAGGACGCAAAATAATTGTTCAATTAAAAAATGATAAATAGGAGCACCTGGATGGCTCACTCCATTAAAGCATCAGACTTTGGTTCAGGTCATGATCCCATAATTTGAGTTCCAGCCCCATATCAGGCTCTCTGCTGTCAGCGCAGAGCCCATTTCAGATCCTCTGTCTCCCTCTCTCTCTACCCCTCCTTTGCTGTCACTCTTTCTTTCTCTCTCAAAAATAAAGATTAAAAAAATGTTTAAAAACTTGATAAATGATACTTTTCAAAGATTAGGACCTATGTAAATGTGTAGGATATATAATTTATAATCTATAACATTCATAATGTACATTTCTATAGTACATACTATAAATATGTATTAATTTTTTTAATGTTTATTTTATTTTTGACAGAGACAGAGCATGAGCGGGGGGAGGGGCAGAGAGAGAGGGAGACACAGAATCTGAAACAAGTCCCAGGCTCTGAGCTGTCGGCACAGAGCCCCATGCGGGGCTCAAACTCACAAACCCTGAGATCATGACCTGAGCCAAAGTTGGATGCTTAACCGACTGAGCCACCCAGGCGCCCCGCTATAAATATGTATTAAAAACATATTATTTATAATATAACTAAGTTAAAGTCCCTTTTTATTTTTTGTCCTACCATTCTATATAATTCACATATTTCTTTTTGCCTTAAAAAAACTAATTTAAAAATGAGATGGAAGTTGTATTTGATTAAATGCTGTGATTTCTTGGTAAGGAAATAAGTCTTTGGATTTGCAGCTAGTATAATTTCTCTATTTATCCATTACTTTTTCAAACAATTCTTTAAAGCAAAACAGGATTGTTTTTGCCTTTACATTGCTCTTCAATATTGTCAGAAACGTTTCCATAATGAAGAGAAAATTACTTCAGTAAAATTTTCATCTTTATTACATTTCATATACAGTTCACTTTAATGAATAACTATTTAGCTATTAATTTCCAAGGTTTCCAGCTCCACAATAATTCTTCTTTTCTCATTATTTCCTCATTATCGTGGATAACTGCATCATTGTAGCCAATATTTTTTGCTTCACCATGCTACCTCTTTAAAAAATACTGCTTTTCTTTCAGAGAAGCTGTACCTATTCCTGTAATATATTGCAACCTAAGAAACGGACATTCACGGGCTGAGATGAGATAGGATTTCCCCTACATTATAAATGTCACACGCCATAGCATCTGAGGTCCGGCATCCTATGAACATTGAAATTAGAGCTACGTAACACTTTATTCTACTTCTACCAAATTCAACAGTATATAAAGAGAAAGGCATTCTTATAGAGTAGAATACTTGAATTGAGCATTGCACTTTAATTTCAATGATGAAAAACAGCACAAACAATTTCTCCCATGCCATTTGCGAAGGCTACAGGTCTTCAGAAGTATAGGACATATTTGTTGAATCTGACACTGACCATAGGCAATTCCACGGGCATTGCCGTGCAGGCCTCGTGGGGAAAGCTGCCCTCAGACTAGACTTGGTGCACAGCCTGCGCATTAGTGTTGTGGAGGGAGTTGCAGTTAGGGACTGAAGGCCCTCAGGCTAGCCATGCCCATGCACATATCTGTAGCCCTACCCTAGGCAGCTCCATAAAGAAGCCTCTTTATCAGGGGAACCGGCACAGGCACTTTTCAGGCATCTCTGCTAAGACCTTCTATGTAGGGGACCTTGACTAAGTCACTTTTCTCCAACCTGGCTCAGTACTTGATCACTCTCGACCATTCCCTTTACTTTTCCCCAAGCCCTTCAGGACCACAAAAAGTCAGGGGCTTCTGTCTGGGGCTCCTTGTCTGTTAGACAATGGCCCGACTGCACTCATGTATCTAACCCTTGCCTTGCTGTTCTGTGTGGAGAAACGGGACAATGGGGAGCTGGCATCTACTTTTGCCTCTCTTTACACTATTAACAATAAGTGAATAGGATTGATTGCTGCCTGCAGTTCTGCTTCTTGTCCTAACTCACTGCCATGACATCCAAGAGTTCCACATGATTTATAACTCTGAACTTTTCATTTGGTAGTTTTCCTTGAACGCAACTTTCTTTTGTAAAACTAATGACCAAGTATCAACAACTATTTTTGTGAATTTTCCATTGGAGAAGATGTCCTCTTCTAAGAATACAGATGAAAATGCTGGCTATGTATATCCAAACTTACAAAGTACAGAAGAATGATGTGTCATTGGTCTATTTGAAAATAATAGCATATGAAACAGTCATGGAAACCATATTCATATGTCATTGATGTTGCTAATGCAGTATTTCCTGTGTTGCAAATTGTCGAGTTTTGGTTTCTATTATTTAAAAATATGTGGCTTTGTGGAATAACAATATTCACACCCTATCAATTAATATAATGTAAATGTTGAATCTTTGTTCCTGACACTTTAGTCATCAAATTAATCTCTTGAGAAAGAAGCTGTTATTATTCAAGCTACATTAGTGAAGAGACCGATATTATGTGCAGGAAAACAAAGTTTCATTGTCTAACAGATGCCTAATTAGGGAGTTGAGCACTTGAATCAAGTGAGGCATGGAAATGGATTATATAGCATTTACATGTAGAACACATTATTTATCAATAAAAGTAATAGATGTTGCTTTCAAGAGAAATTCACCAAAGCTTAGTTGAACTTTGAGCTGTTAATTTTTCTTCCTTTTTTGATAATTTTAACGGTGGAACATAACAACTTTGTCATTACCACTTCTGATAAAAGTTAAACAATTGATTAGTTATCCCAGGGGGAAAACTCAGCAATCATAAAATTTGAGCCTTGTGAAGTTATTTTTTCCGAAACATACCACAGACATTGTTAAATGAAAGGAAGACTGTGAAATACTGAGGAAATAAAGCAAGTTTTAGGCACTTAATATCCACAGATGAGCTGGATTAGGAAGATAGCATTGGTAGAAATGAAGTGTTCCATAAAAAACAGCTGCCTTGTGTAACACATATGTCTAACCAAAAGTGGACTGCTATGTTCTTTTTCAAATGTTTTTTCAACAAAAAGTTTTCTCCTATTTTGATGTTTACCATATTTATAGCTGGGCTTTATATTTTAGCATTATTTCTGACTTTGAAGCAGATAGATTCTTTTACTACGATGGCTTAATCATCAGTATTGGATATAAAATGTGCTTATGTGATCTAATCCATAATGGTCTGGGAACAGAAGCAATTTCTCTGCATTTAGGGGATGGCAAATGAAGTTTAACTTCAACAGGAGATTAGAGACTTCTAATATTCACAATAGAAGTAATGGCATAAAGAAACTTTTGTAGTTTTGGAGTCAGTTACTATTTATATCAACCCTGTCAATTTTCTTAATTGGGATTTTACCTTGGCAAACTAAACTACATGCAGACATTTAGATAACTCCATTTCTTTCTCTTACAATCCATATTGCCATCAATTTATGTTCTATTGATCCTTTCGTTTTCCCTCTTTACCTCCCTTCATTTTTGTCTTTTCCTCTATTCCTTTATTTCTAAAGCAGACTAACCTACTGTTGGGTTGTGTGTATGTGTGTTTTCACAAAAAGAATCCTTCTGTAAATGCCTGAAGGGTTGGGTAGGAAGTGTATTGACTATGACTATAGGTCTATATTCTAGGAATATGCCCAATTCTTGATAGAGAAAGCTCAAAAGCTAGTGCTTTGTTTTGATATCCCAATTCCAGGAAACCACTTGAACCATTTAATTTACCTATATCAAATTGAGTATCTAGAGGAATGCTAAATAGTACATATTTAAATACTAATACATTACATTTGGCATGTAACCCAGAGTTTATAAAGTGTTTATGATATTGTGATTAAGAGTCTGATCATCTGCCCCATACCTACTTGTCTGCCTCTTGTAAGCACCATTCAGGTTTGTGCAAGCTAGCCTGTTCTGCCCTTTACTCTTCTTCCCACTCTACCGCCTTAGAGCAGAGGAGTCTGGTGTCTGAACCTTCTGTTAATTGTTACTGTCTTTAGCTAATTCTGTCTGGCCTTTGATGACCTCCTTGTGGCAAGTAGAAAATACTAGCTCTATCTGAAAGAGTCCCTGTGCCTCTTTTAAAAGACTCTAAGGAAGTTCCTAGATATAGAGTTCCACTTCTAAGGCAACCATGGTGGTGCTTGACTGGTTGGACCAGTTCTGCCCCTTCATAAAGACATGGCACATAAATCCTCTTGGTCCTCAGGAGTCAGCTCTTGGTACCCATTGGCTGTACTGAAAGCACTACAAAATGCCTTGTTTCATGTGTATAGTTCTTTAAAAATATTCTGACATGGGGCGCCTGGGTGGCTCATTCAGTTAAGTGTCTGACTTGGGTCATGATCTCAGAGCCTGGAGCCTGCTTCAGATTCTGTGTCTCGCTCACTCTCGCGCTCGCTCTCTCTCTCTCAAAAATAAATAAACATTTAAAAAAATTTTTTTAATACTCTGACTTGATGAAACCAGTGGACTGCTGTGACTCTGTTGAGGACTTTAGAAGATGGTTGTGTGGTATGAAGTGCACACATTGAGTACTACCAGGGAGTGTCAGAGATTTATTTGATTTTTAATGAATGATTTAAAGAAATTAGAGAGGATTGAGAGGATTCTTGAGTTAAGTATTACATCACTTAGGATATTGTGTATGCACACATGTGTGTAGAGCGAGACCTAGAACAGGGAGTCAAAAAAATGATTCAGAGGAAAAATCAAGGTAGCAGTGGTTCACTATAGACTTGCCAGATAGCTTGAGAGTCAGTGTTTGGAAAATAAGAGTCTACTTCAAAGTCAAGTGATGGAGTTCTCACTGAATTCTAATACAAATTGAAGATATGGCATATCAATTTCTGAGATACTAATAAACACTTCAAAGACATTAAAATGGAAGGAATGGATTTTGATATGGATAGATTTATTTCCAATGTACATAGAGTAGGAAATAACACACCTATCATGATGACAGTGAAACTTCCATCTTAGTGAAAGACCTGGTGGAAAAGTAAATGAAATGTTATAGGTTTTGATCAAATAAGCTATGCATATTTTTTTTTAAAGGACATATTTACTTGACATTAAAAACAAATATCCCTTTTCTGTTCATTTTCATGTTCTGTCCTGTTCGTTGCAGGAAAAAGTACCTCGAAATCTCTTACTTTTTTCTGAAGTCTAATTTTACCTAAAAATATATTCTCTTATAGATATTTTTTATTAAGCTTTTAGTTATAATTCCAGTATAATTAACATACAGTGTTGTATTAGTTTCAGGTGTACCATATAGTGATTCAACAATTCCGTGCATTGTTTAGTGCCCATGATGATTAATGTACTCTTTAAATCCCATCACCTATTTCACCCATCCCCCCATCCACCACCCCTCTGTTAACCATCACTTTTGTTCTTTATGGTTAAGAGTCTGATTCTTGGTTTTTGTTTCTCTTTCTCTCTTTTTACCTTTGCTCATTTTTTTGTTTCTTGAATTCCACATATGAGTGAAACCATATAATATTTGTCTTTCTCTGACTTATTTCACTTAGCTTTATACTCACTAGCTCCATCCCTGTTGTTGCGAATGGCAAGATTTCATTCTTCTTTATGGCTGAATAATAACCCTTTTAATATATATATCACTTCTTTATCCATTCATCTGTCAATGGATATTGGGCTGCTTCCATTGTTTGGCTCTTGTAAATGATGCTGCAATAAACATAGGGGTAAATGTATCCATTTGAATTAGTGTTTTTGTATTTTGGGGATAAATACACAGTAGTACAATTACTGGAACATAGTTTTAATTGTTTGAGAAAACTCCATGCTGTTTTCCACAGTGACTGCACCAGTTTGCATTCTCACCAACTGTGTATGAGGGTTCCCCTTTCTCCACATCCTGGTCAACATTCGTTGTTTCTTGTGCTTTTGATTTTAGCCATTCTGACAGGTATGAGATGATATCTCACTGTAGTTTTGATTTGGATTTCCCTGATGATGAGTGATGTGCAGCATCTTTTCATGTATCTGATGGCCAACTGTATGTCTTCTCTGGAGAAATGTCTGTTCATGTTCTGCCCATTTTTTTGTTTTTGTTTTTTAACTTTATTTTTTATTTTTTAAAATTTACATCCAAATTAGTATATAGTGAAGCAATGATTTCGGGAGTAGATTCCTTAATGCCCCTTATCCATTTAGCCCATCCCCCCTCCCACAACCCCTCCAGCAACCCTCAGTCTGTTCTCCATATTTATGAGTCTCTTTTGTTTTGTCTCCCTCCCTGTTTTTATATTATACTTGCTTCCCTTCCCTGGTGTTCATCTGCTTTGTCTCAAAGTCCTCATATGAGTGAAATCATGTGATTTTTGTCTTTCTCTGCCTAATTTCACTTAGCATAATACCCTCCAGTTCCATCCACATAGTTGCAAATGGCAAAATTTCATTCTTTTTGATTGCCAAATAATACTCCATTGTATAGATATACCACCTCTTCTTTATCCATTCATCCATCAATGGACATTTGGGCTCTTCCCATACTTTGGCTATTGTTGATAGTGCTGCTATAAACATGGGGGTGCATGTGTCCCTTCAAAACAGCACACCTGTAAACCTTGGATAAATGCCTAGCAGTGCAATTGCTGGGTCATAGGGTAGTTCTATCTTCAGTTTTTTTGAGAAACCTCCATAATGTTTTCCAGAGTGGCTGCACGAGCTTGCATTCCCACCAACAATGCAAAAGAGATCCTCTTTCTCTGCATCCTCACCAACATCTGTTGTTGCCTGAGATGTTAATGTTAGCCATTCTGACAGGTGTAAGGTGGTATCTCATTGTGGTTTTGATTTGTGTTTCCCTGATGATGAGTGATGTTGAGCATTTTTTCATGTGTCGGTTGGCCATCTGGATGTCTTCTTTGGACAAGTGTCTATTCATGTCTTTTACCCATCTCTTCACTGGATTATTTGGTTTTTGGCTGTTGAGTTTGATAAATTATTTGTAGATTTTGGATACTAACCACTTATCTGATATGTCATTTGCAAATATCTTTTCCCATTCTGTTGGTTGCTTTTCAGTTTTGCTGATTGTTTCCTTCGCTGTGCAGAAGCTTTTTATCTTGATGAGGTTCCAGTAGTTCATTTTTGCTTTTGTTTCCCTTGCCTCTGGAGATGTGTTGAGTAAGAAATTGCTGTCAGCAAGATCAAAGAAGTTTTTGCCTGCTTTCTCCTCAAGGATTTTGATGGCTTCCTGTCTTACATTGAGGTCTTTCATCCACTTTGAGTTTATTTTTGTGCATGGTGTAAGAAAGTGGTCCAGGTTCATTCTTCTGCATGTTGCTGTACAGTTTTCCCAGCACCACTTGCTGAAGAGACTGTCTTTACTCCATTGGATATTCTTTCCTGCTTTGTCAAAGATTAGTTGCCCATACGTTTGTGGGTCCATTTCTGGGTTCTCTATTCTATTCCATTGATCTGAGTGTCTGTTCTTGTGCCAGTACCATACTGTCTTGATGATTACAGCTTTGTAGTATAACTTGAAGTCTGGGATTGTGATGCCTCCTGCTTTGGTTTTCTTTTTCAAGATCACTTTGGCTATTCGGGGTCTTTTCTGGTTCCATACAGATTTTCAGATTATTTGTTCTAGCTCTGTGAAGAATGCTGGTGTTACTTTGATAGGGATTATGTTGAATACATAGATTGCTTTGGGTAGTATCGACATTTTAACAATATTTGTTCTTCCTATCCAGGAGCATGGAATCTTTTTCCATTTCTTTGTGTCTTCTTCAATTTCTTTCATAAGCTTTCTATAGTTTTCAGTGTATAGATTTGTCACCTCTTTGGTTAGATTTATTCCTAGGTATTTTATGTTTTTTTGTGCAACTGTTAATGGGATCGATTCCTTGATTTCTCTGTCACTTCATTGTTGGTGTATAGGAATGCAACCGATTTCTGTGCATTGATTTTATATCCTGCAACTTTGCTGAATTCATGAATCAGTTCTAGCAATTTTTGGTGGAATCTTTTGGGTTTTTCATATAGAATATCATGTCATCTGAAAAGAGTGAAAGTTTGACCTCCTCCTGGCTGATTTGGATGCCTTTTATTTCTTTGTGTTGTCCGATTGCAGAGGCTAAGACTTCCAATACTGTGTTGAATAACAGTGTGTTCTGCCCATTTTTAATCAGATTATTTGTTTTATGGTTGTTGCTGTGTATGAGTCTTTTAAAAAATTTGGATACCAATACTTTATTGGACATGTCATTGGCAAATAACTTCTATTCAGCAAGTTTTCCTTAGTTTTTTTTTTTCCTTCACTATACAGAAACCTTTCATTTGATATGGTCCCAATAGTTTAATTCTGCATTTATTTTCCTGCCTCAGGAGACATCTAGAAAATTGTTATTGATGATGTAAGAGACATAACTGCCTGTGCTTTCTTCTAGAATTTTTATAGTTTCAGGGGGCACCTGGGTGGCTCAGTCGGTTAAGCGTCCAGCTTCAGCTCAGGTCATGATCTTGCGGTCCGTGAGTTCGAGCCCCGCGCCGGGCTCTGTGCTGACAGCTCAGAGCCTGGAGCCTGTTTCAGTTTCTGTGTCTCCCTCTCTCTCTGACTCTCCCCTGTTCATGCTCTCTGTCTCAAAAATAAATAAATGTTAAAAAAAAAATAAAAAATTAAAGAATTGTTATAGTTTCAGGTCTCACATTTAGATCTCTGTGTCTCCTAGATATGGATATTTGTTTCCTTCCCCAGATTAGGGAAGTTTTCAACTATTTCTTCAAATAAATTTTCTGTCTCCCTTTTCTCTCTTCTGGGATCCCTATAATGTTGAATTAACATTGTGCATGAACATTATGTATGAATTAACATTGATGAAGTCACTGAGTTCCTTAAGTCTACTTTTGTTTTGCATATTTGTTCTCTCACCTGTTCAGCCTGATTACTTTCCATTACTCTGTCTTCTAGGTCATTTTTTGTTCCTCTGATTCCTCTTGCCTACTATCTATTCCATCAAGTGTATTTTTAATTTCATTTATTCTGTTCTTAATATCTGATCGGTTCTTTTTTATCTGTTTGTTAATGTTCTTTCTGATGTCCTCCACTCTTCTCTTATGGCTAGTGAGTATCTTTACACTAAATACTTTAAATTCTCTATAGGCATATTATTTATATCCATTTTGCTTAGGTTTCTTGCCGTTGTTTTGTTCTGTTATTTCATTTGGGACATAGTCTTCTATTTCCTCATTTTATCTAAATCTCTTTGTCTGTTTCTCTGTGTTAGGAAAGTCAACTACATATCCTGGTCTTGAAGGTAATGGCTTTACAAAGAAGAGGTCCTGTAGTGCCCTGCAGTGCAATGCCCCCTGTTCCCCAGGGCTGGTGCTTTTAGCAGCATCTCCTATGTGTGTTGCATGTGTTCTGTTATTGTGTCTAGCTGTTTTTCTTTTCTGTCCAGTCATCTACAGAGGCTCTCATTGTCTGTTATGGGAAGTGTTTGGTCCCCAGCAGGGGTGGGGCACATTTTAACAAGGTATATGGCTGGTCTGTTTGTGAAATGAGACCTGCTGCTGCCACCACCGGAACCAAGAACCTGCAAATATGTGGGTTGAGAGACATGGAATTAGTGGGAGTTTGTGCTGGTCTTCTGGTGGAGGGGCCTGCTGTACCAGGACTGAGGTAAGCATGATTGGAAAGGGCAGATCTACCGAAGCATGGGGGGTGGGGGGGTTGGGGCTATGTAATCAAGTTAGGTAGGACTGTCCACACTGCTCTGGTTCCCATATTTAACCCTGTGTTTATGCTGGAATACAAAGAAATAAGAAGGAATTTACCAAATCAAAAGTAACGAAAAGTAAAGTAATAGTCAACCAATAATAGTCAACAATAGTAACCAACTTTACTCAACAGTAAAGTAACAAGATTTTTTTAAGTGGTACTAAAATAGATAAAATAGAGATTTAAATAAACCTAAAGAGAACAACATGGACAGATTCACGTCCATTAATTTAAAAGCTTATATGAAGTTGATGATTTATTAGAAAGGATAAAAATTACCAAAAGAAAGGAAGAATTAATAATCAGAATAAACCAATAACTGTTAAATTGCATCATTGGGGGAGGGGAACAGAAAAAGTACTAGGCATAGTTTTACAAGAAAATACAAAAAGGATGTTTCTAAGACAAAAAAAAATGAATAAAAAGAATATAATAAACATTTGATAGATTTCCAGAGAGATTAGAGACTATCCAAAATTAGCCAGAGATTTAACAAATGCAAATTAAGAAACAGAAAACCAATAAGGAAAGGGGCACCTGGGTGGCTCAGTCGGTCGGGCATCCGACTTCAGCTCAGGTCATGATCTCGTGGTTCATGGGTTCAAGTCCAGCATTGGGCTCTGTACTGACTGCTCAGAGCCTGGAGCCCACTTCAGATGTTGTATCTCTCTCTCTCTGCCCTCCCCCCCCCAAAAAAAAATAAATAAATAAACATTTAAAAAATCAAAACAAGAAAAGCTATGTGTACCCCATTTGGATCAACAATAAAATACTATTTATGTGGCAATTAAAAAAATGAACACTTACATGAATTTACTTTTTTAATATTTTAATTTTTATTTTTTAACAATTATTTATTTTTGAGAGACAGAGAAAGACAGAGCACAAGTGGGGGAGGGGTAAAGAGAGAAGGAGACACAGAATCCGAAGCAGGGTCCAGGTTCTGAGCACAGAGACCAAGCAGCACAGAGCCCAATGCAATGCTCGAACTCACAGACCCCGAGATTCTGACCTGAGCCACAGTTGGACGCTTAACCGACTGAGCCACCCAGGCACCCCTCTATGAATTTATTTTAAAATGTGAAACTCTATACAGGAAAGGTAAAGAGAAAGGAAATGAGGATCAGAAGCCAAGGGATTAAGACAGTGAAGGCAGACAAAGAAACAATGAAGTGGAATAAGGAATTCAAAATAAACCCAATAGTAAGATTTTAATTTTTGATAGAGATGGTTTTCCAAACCTATGGGAAATGTAAAATCATTCAGTAAGTTTTCTGGGAAAATTGATTATTAATATTTAAAAATATGAAACTGGATTCATTATAGACAGATATACATGCATAAAAACAATTGCAGCCATAGTTAACCTAAATATTTATAGCAAAACATGAAAACTATAGAAAATATGGAAGAAAATCTTTCTCAATGCAGGGCAGGGAAGGACTCTTTAGGCAAGAATCAAAATAGAATAAATCATTAAGGAAACAATATATTTGAGTACTTTAACATTGAAATGCGGACATTTCATAATGTTAATGATAAACATGTTAAAAGTCAATCCAGCCACAGGGAGAAGATATTTACCATACATATAAATTAACATAGAAATACTTATAGAAAGAACTCAACACTTCAATTTGAAAACAAAGAGATAACCTGACAAATTATATGAAGTGGAAAAAACCCCAAATTTTGAATACATGTTCAAAAGAATGGCAATCTTACAGTAGTCCAGAACACTTCTCTAGCCTCTTAAAAGGCTAGACCTTTCCCTCACTGTGCCCTGCCAACATCTGCCAATAGACAAATCTCCAGACTCAGTTACCCCTCTGTGTTTTCATCTTCCCCTAGACTGACTTCACAGTTATTCTCCATCTTCTGGATTAAACCTTAAATCCTATTCATGTAATTGACCTCTGCAGTTTGCTATACCATTTGTTCTCTTGGATTCCTATTGCTCAGGTATCTTTGTCAAGTCTAATTTTGATAGCTAGTTACTTTATAGAGTTCATTCTCCCCCTACTCTCCAGTGAATAAAACTTGTCCTACCATCCAGTTCTTTTTCCCTCCACTCAAATTGCAACATCTTTGAGTTCTGCATTTTTTTTTCAACGTTTATTTATTTTTGGGACAGAGAGAGACAGAACATGAACGGGGGAGGGGCAGAGAGAGAGGAAGACACAGAATCGGAAACAGGCTCCAGGCTCTGAGCCATCAGCCCAGAGCCCGACGCGGGGCTTGAACTCACGGACCGCGAGATCGTGACCTGGCTGAAGTCGGACGCTCAACCGACTGCGCCACCCAGGCGCCCCTTGAGTTCTGCATTTTTAACCTCAACTGTCCAGGTATATTCTTATTTGACTATTGCTTTGGCATATCTTTAGGATTACTAGATGTCTTTGCAAAATAGGAGCTCTTTAATATGCATTATTATTTCTCCTATAGAGGTAAATATATTCTGTAACATGCATCTGTGTCTGCTGATGCGGGACTACAAAACTCAGCAATAAGACAAGTGCAGTGATGATTTAAAATATGATCAATATAAGCCTTTGTTAACCTTATTATATAAAGACAGGATTTATTTTTCAATAGTATCACCTTCCTTGTTACTCTTCCAGTATTTTGACCAAGAAAGTATAAGGGGGTGTATTAAGAGCTAAAATAAATTTAAGATAGTTTTTTTTTCCAAAAATCCTTCCATTTAGAAGAGACAATATTATATTCCAAAAATTAGTTGGAAAGTTATATTTTCTAATTCCAAGAAAATCTTCAGTCTCATTTTTAGGTAGTACAATTCTAATGATTATAAACGGAGACAGATGGCTTTTCATTACTCGATGTAAAGGACAGTCTCTTGGATATCAAGTCTACAGCAGATGCTTCAGGAGTGTTTTTTATGAGAACATAGGAGAACATGTTCAGAAAAGGCTCATTATCTTATTAAAGGGAAATTCAGCCATACCAAGCACTTATTAAATCAAATATTAAAGAATTTATTATATATTTTGAAAAAAGTGCATTTTAAATAATGTTTTAAATCAGTTTCACATGCCTTACCTATTAGAATATAAAATATTTATAGAATATAAAATATTCTATAAAGTTTCAGTTTAAGCAACAAACAATCCATATTAGATTTCATTTTTCCTTCCTCGAGATTCTAATAATTAATGTACTATTTTGTGATGCCAGTGGGCTAGAGTCTTTAAAGTTGTACTGATAAGGCTGTATAAATTATATGCAAATTATAGACAGAATTTAAAACTTAATATTGTCCA
This sequence comes from Herpailurus yagouaroundi, assembly GCF_014898765.1. Classification (NCBI taxonomy): domain Eukaryota; kingdom Metazoa; phylum Chordata; class Mammalia; order Carnivora; family Felidae; genus Herpailurus; species Herpailurus yagouaroundi. Next base: position 50,347,592 of record NW_024412376.1, on the reverse strand, counting down.
AGCTTGTCAAACTTATAGTTAAGTTGACTGCTAAGTGAGCCAGTTTATTGCAAGTTGCAAAATACCTACATTTCTGCCAATATACACCATGATAATTCCACGTAAGCAAGTTATAGCTAACATCTGGACTAAAAACCACGTTGTCCAGCATTCAGAGTAAGTCTAAAGAAAACTGTTCCTATAATAACAAGTTACAAAGTTAATCACATATTTACAAGTCAGAACAGTATGTAAAATTTTAAGGACCAAGAATGAAACCTCATATGCAATCTTTTCTGTCAAGTATGAGTTTACAGAGCATATTTCCACAATTGGCCACACCTTACAATATTGTATCTTTAAAGGCTCCTGTTCATTGTACTTTTTTGCCAAAGAAAATTAATATTAGTGTCCATTATATTTTTTGATTTTATTAGTATGTTCTATATTTTTTGGATGGTTAAAACTTTCTAAGGACATTCTAACCTTCTAACAAACATTTCTTAAAATGTGGGTCTTAACACTTATGTCAGGGTCATCTCATATCTTAAGAATTTCTGTGTATCCTGAGTGATTGTTGTAGACACCCTAAAGTTTGCCAATTATTGCTCTAGCATTTACTGTTAATCAGCAGTCAACATATAGGTGAGGGTGGGGCTTAATTTGCTCAAGATGTTTTTATATTTAAAGAGCCTTATTTTCTATAACTTCATAAATTCTCAATTACATGTCGGGTATGTTTTACATTTGAAGTGCCATATTTCTAATTATAGGGATAAAAGTCCAAGGAACATGATATATGTTATACCCAATAAGGTTTTTAACTTGTTCAAAATCAGCCAGGCAAAGAAGGCTTTATAATAGATACTGGGGGAGAAGAGGCGGGGGGTGGGGTGCGGGATGCCACCATGAATTTTCTAGAGACTATAGAAAATAGCATTTAGATAGCTCTGACTTATTTTAAAGTTCAGGAATTCAGGACTCTCAATTTAGCTTGGATTCAAATCACTGTGAAATACTGAAAGGGCTAATATATAGAATGTGTCAGGCCATAGATTTTGGACTACTTTGGTTAACCCTGAAAAACTCTGTAAGAAGCAACCTATACAGCTTGACATTGATACCAGAACACCTACAATTGCTAAAAAAGCATTGCTGTTCCTACATAGGAACTCTATTCTGTAGCAATTTAAATGCAATAATAAGTTTCTAGAAATGAGAGCATACAACGAAATATAAAAACCTATACAAATTATAGTAAGCTTTTTATGCTTGTATGTGTCTGGTATTTTGAAATAATCCCTGCACTAAATATAATCATCTTCTGAGAGTGTTCTACTCCAATACTTGTGAACTTTATGAAATTCTTTCCTTCCCAGTTTATTAGGTGAGATATATATATATATATACCTTAAAATATAGTATTGGTGACATCAACAAAATTCATTATAACAGAATTAGAAAATTGTATCTAAGTGGACAGTACCATCAAGTATTTTAAGAAATTCACATTCTCGCATGAAGTCTTGAATTTGACTAGATAAACTTGAATTTAACTGTAAGTAGGAAGATAAGTAGGCAATGAATAGTAATCTTCAAATTGTGACACCAAACGTATAAATCCAAGAAAATAATCCAGGGGATGGGTAGTATATGTATGCTGTGTGTTGACCTTTGCCTGTTATTGGTCTTTCCGTTATGTATCAAGGAAATGTTTATACTGTATAATTTAAAGATTCATTGAAAGTAAAACCCATATATATTTATGGGAATGGCTGTAGTATATGACTCAATTTGCAGCACTTGAATCTCAGAATACTAGTGAAGTAATTCAATAGTCTAGTATAGTAATATTCTAGCATCCCACTAGTGTAGTAATATATCTATGTATATTTATATTTATTACTAGTAATCGTGTGTATGTGAGTGATTTTTTTCCAGTTCTATGGAGCTGAGTTCAAACTACGGCTCTAATTTACTAGCTATGTGACCTGGGTTATTTTTTCTGTGCTTCCATTTCATCAGTAAAAAAGACAGAATAATGGCACCACACTATTATTATATGGAATAAATGAGTTAATATATGTAAAACCCTTTTGAATACACTCGCAGTAAATGTTGGATGTTATTTTTATTACTGCCCTGTTGAAACTCTCTGCCAGCAATATCCTCTGAACATTTATGCTAAGAAATCTGGTACAGCAATTTGGCCGAATGAGATGTGGAGTTTCTGATTCTGGATCTCCGTTCTCTTCAGGATGTGAATAACAACAAAAATAGGAAAGGAAATTGCTAAAAGTTATTAGCTGAAGGTTTGAAGGGTAGGGAGTCATGGTTAGTTATCTTTATGTCCCTAATACTTTGCATAGTACTTGATCATTAGTTTTTGCTTACTGAATGTCTGCTAAATGCCATTCATGCTATGAGCATTTCTATAATGGAAAGGATACTCGGGGTAATTTAGGAGGTAAGGCTTATGGCATTAATATCAGAAGCTTTACTTCCAAATCCAAGGCAGGTAATCTAAAAGTGGAGCCAGATCCAACATAAAGAAAGTGAAAGCCAAGGTGACCACAGGGGCAGGCTCATTGCCACAGCAGGCAGTGAAGATCTGTCTCTTTCATAAACTGTCCTCACAGTCCTGTGATGGGAAGCAGGTAAGATGTAGAACTGGCAGTTATAGCACCTGGAATCATGTCAATTGTGAAATAGGATTGGCAGGAAATAGGGTCTGGACAAACAGGAAGATAGAGCAAAGGCCAAAAAAGCCACTCTATGGGAGATAGACCTATCCACGCTACATTTCTCAGAACTGAGAGGAAAGAGGCATTGCAGTTTTGTATTCCCCCCAAATGATTTCTGGCTAGAATTATCTTATTTGGGGACTGCCATGTTGTTTACTTGGCCTTGTACCTTGTAGAGAGGGTGGCTGTTTTATGTGCATGCGTTGTGTGGGCCAATTCTCTGGGAGGAGAAAACTAAATCATTATTGGGCATTTGATATATCTCAGACACTAAGTTGAGTGATTTCTCATTGCATCATTTAATTTAATCATAATAATAATTCCTAGTATCATCACTACTTAATTTCTTCTAATTATAAAGAAACAAAAGATTATAGAATTTGCCAGGCATTGGTCACTGATAATTGAGGTTCTCCATAAATATTTTTGGATATAGGAGTACTAAAACTGATGATTTCTTCTTTCTTGTGGTTTACCTGCAGAGAAAACCATTGTACATTCGTCCAATAAAGACATTTTTTTTGGTCTGATCTACTTAAATTGGATTAAAGTTTAGCCTCCATTTTACTTGCATTTCCCGAAATTTTAAAAACGTCGGAGAATTTACGACATTCAGGGGAAATAAATGATTAATCCTTTAAAACTAGATCTACGGTACACATAAATGGGTAGAATTTAAGGTTATAGCATTAATAAAGTAATTTAAGTTAAAACAGGTTGAATAGAGGCATTGCATTAAGAAAGATAACTTCAAGGCAAAGTCTGTAAATCTGCATTTCACAGATAACGTTGCAAGTGAGGAACAAAGAATGTAGACAGAGATTTCTCATTTCTTTCAGAGTTACGGTAAGGTCAGTTCAAACAGCCACTAAACACAGTGAAACATAGTACTGATTGTTACAGAACATGAATGAACTCTTGCATTTTTATAACTCAATGACTGCTGAGGAGGAGGAAGAAAAATGTATCGAGGGAGAAAAAGAAAGAGAAAGACATGGCTATATACCACTCAATCTTCTCAACACTGTCTGAGAGCAGCAGCATCCTTTCTCTTCATATTTGACAGAGGAAAACTGGGTATTCAGGTACCCATCGAGTCAGTGGCGGAGCCAGGATTCAAACCCAGCACTTTGTTCCCAGAGCCTACAATGTTTATTATCTTCTTTTCCATCTCCTTTATGGAGGCAGCAGACACTGTAAAATAAGGCAGAGATCTAAACAGAAGTACAGCCTATTGCTAGCGGTCAGAAATGAAAGCTAAGGAGTTCGGGGGGGGGGGGGCCGGGTTAGACTTTGGGAAGCGAGGAGCAGAGAAAAACTATGAAAATCCCCTATGCTGATGCACCAATCTGCACCAGCTCACTTTTGAAATCTCCATAGTTGGCAAGGCAACTAAGCAGAATAAAATATAAGTTGGGGTTTAGCAAAGTCATTTTGCCATGGTTATGTTCATGCAGACATGTGAAAGGAGAGGCAATAGATATGGACCAAAAAGGTGTTTTTATTCCCATTTCCTCAAATGATTCTAGGTCCTCCCTCCATAAATTTAGTATAAAACCATCCCTAGGGGCACCTGGGTGGCTCAGGCGGTTAAGCATCTGACTTTGGCTCAGGTCATGACCTCCTAGTTCATGAGTTTGAGCCTCACATTGGGCTGTCTGCTGTCAGTGCAGAGCCCGCTTTGGATCTCCTGCCTCTCTCTCTCTGTGTCCCTTCCCCACTCCCTTTCTCTCTAGTTCAAAAATAAATGAACATTTAAAAAAAATATATGCTTACTCATTGTGAAAAATTTACATAATTCCAAGAGAATTGTTTTAGGTGAATTACTCCAAATTTGCCAATCTCAAAACCCAGAGGGTGCCATTGTTAAAATGGTATTTTGTATTTGTTTTTAGTACTTGGAGACATTCAAAGGACATAATACAGCACTGCAATCTGCTCACTGTATATCTTTAACAATTTTCCAATCACTGTAGATATCCTTTTCCAGAATATGTATGCCTCATAGTTTATTTATAAATCATCCTATTAATTTACTTATTTAGCAATCTCCATAATGATTGTTATAAGATAGTCACTGTTATAAGTACCGTACAAATATTAGTAGTTCATCTCCAGAACAATCCAGTGGCATAGGTACTTATATTAGCCCCAATGAAAGGTAAAGGAAAAAGACTCAAAGAGGTAAAAATATCTTAACCTATGGACACATAGCTCAAAATTGGGAAAGCTGGGTTATGGATCTAGCTTTTCATTAATATAAGATCACATACTTTGGATTAATTTTCTCTTCAAATATAGGAATACTTTTGTTTTACTAAGTAATTTTATGTAATTTACATTTATTACACATATTTGAGGTTTTATTCCATCTTTTTATTCATTGTGTACTTTCCTTCTTCCTTTCCTATGTGGTTTTGTTCTCTGTTTTATTTATTTTTATTTATATTGAAGTATAGTGGACAATGTTACATTAATTTCAAGTGCACAATGTAGTGACTCAACAACTCTCTACAAGGTGCCATGCTCACCAGTGTAACATCTGTCACATACAATGCTATTACAGTATTGTTGACCACATTCCCTATGCTGTACCTTTAATCCCAATGATGTATTCATTCCACAACTTTTTATTTCTCCTCTCATCATATATCCTGCCTGTCTCCTCAACCTTTCCCTTCTGGCCACCATCATTTTGTTCTACTTTTATGGGTATGTTCCTGCTTTTTTGTTTGTTCATTTCTGTTTTGTTTTTTTTTTTTTTAGATTCCACATGTAAGTGAAAACATATGGTATTTGTCTTTCTCTGTATCACAAATGGCAAGAGCTCATTCTTTTTTACAGCTGAATAAAATTCTTGTGTGTGTGTGTGTGTGTCTGTGTGTTGTGTATCACTTCTTTCTTATACTTCATCTATCAGTAAACAATTAGGTTGCTTCCATATATCGGCTATTGTAAATAATGCTGCAATACACAGGGCTGCATATATCTTTTCAAATTAGTGTTTTCTTTTTTTGGGTAAATGTCCAATAGTAGAATTACTGGATCATCTGGCATTTTTATTTTTAACTTTTTAGGGATGTCCATACAGTATTCCACAGTGGCTGCACAAGTTTACGGTCCACCAATAATACAGGAGGGTTCCTTTCTTTCCACATCCCCACCCACACTTGTTATTTCTTGTCTTTTTGATTCTAGCCATTCTGATAGGTGTGAGCTGATACCTCATTGTGGTTTTGATTTGCATTTCCCTGGTGACTTGTGATGTCGAGCATCTTTTCATGTGTCAGTTAGCCATCTCTATGGCTCCTTGGAAAAATGTCTAATCAGGTCATTTACACATTTTTAATCATTTTTTTTTTTTTGGTGTGGAGCTGCATAAGTTCTCTATATATTTTGGATATTAACCTCTTATTAAAGATACCATTTGTAAATAACTTCTCCTTATTAGTAGGTTCCCTTTGGTTTTGCTAGTTGCTTTCTATTCTGTGCAAAAGCTTTTTATTTTGTTGAATCTCAATAGTTCAGTTTTGCTGAAACAAATCACTTGCCTGAGAAGACATATCTAGAAAAATGTTGCTAAGACCAATGTCAAAGATATTATAGTATATATTTTCTTCTGGGAGTATGATGGTGTCAGGGCTCACATTTAGATCTTAGATTTATTTAAGTTTATTTTTATGTATGGTGTAAGAAAATGGTCCAGTTTTCCCAGCACCATTTACTGAAGAGACTCTCTTTTCCCCATTGTATATTCTTCCTCCTTTTGTTGTAGATTAATTGACCATATAGCCATGGGTTTATTTCTAGGTTCTCTATTTTGTTCCATTGAACCATGTGTTTATTCCACATTTATGTGTTTGTTCCAGTATCATACTGTTTTGATTACTACAGCTTTGTAGTATACCTGGAAATCTGGGATTGTTATACTTCTATTATTTTTCTAGACTGTTTTGACTATTGGGGTCTTTTGTGGTGCCATACAAATTTTGGGGTTATTTGTTCTAGTTCTGTGAAAAATGCTGTCAGTATTTTGATAGGTATTGCATTACATCTGTAGACTGCTTTGGGTAGTATGGACATTTTAACCATACCTGCTCTTCTAATCCATGAGCATTGTATGCCTTTCCATTTGTTTTTACTTCCTTGGTTAAGTTTATTGCTAAGAATTTTATTATTTTTGGTGCAATTGTAAATAGAATTGTTTTTATCTTGCTGGTATTTGGTTGTATTTTTATACCTAATAACAATTTGTGTATTAATTTTACATCCTGCAACTTTTGAATTCATTTATTCTAATAGTTTTTTTTTTTGGTAGAGTCTCAGGGGTTTCTATGTGTAGTATCATGTCATCTGCAAAGAGTGACAATTTTACTTCTTTCTTACCAGTTGTCTGATTGCTGTGGCTAGGATTCTCAGTACTATGTTTAATAAGAGTAGTGAGAGTGGACATCCTTGTTTTGTTCCTGAACTTAGGGGGAAAGTTCTCACGTTTTCACCATTGGGTATGATGTTAGCTATAGGTTTTTCATATATGGCCTTTGTTATGTTGAGATATGTTTCTTCTAAACTCACTTTGTTGTAAGTTTTTAACATAAAAGTATGTTGAATTTTGTCAAAAACTTTTTATGCATCTATTGAGATGATCATATGATTTGTGTCCTTCATTTTGATAATGTGACCTATCACAGTGATTTATTTGGGAATATTGAAGGATCCTTGTAACTGAATAAATCTCACTTGATTGTGGTAAATGACCCTTTTAACACCACATGGAATTAAAATAATTTTTTTAAATTAGTTTCAGGTTTACAGTATAGTGAAAAGTGTAATGAAACCAGTGTAATCTTAATCCTCTTCACCTACTACACTCATTCCCTCCACCCACCCTCCCCTCTGGTAACCATTTGTTCTTTACAGTTAAGAGTCTGTTTCTTGGCTTGTCTCTTTTTCCTTTGTTTTGTCTCTTACATTCAACATATGTGTGAAGTTATATGGTATTTGTCTTTCTCTGGCTTATTTCACTTAGCATTATATTATCTAGATCCATCTATTTTGTTGCAAATGACAAGGTTTCATTTTTTATGGCTGAATAATATTCTGGTGTGTGTGTGTGTGTGTGTGTGTGTGTACACATAAACTGTGTCTTCTTTATCCATTCATTTGCTAGTGGACTTTTGGGTTGCTTCTATTATTTGACTCTTGTAAATGATGCTGCAGTGAACATAGGGGTGTTAGTATCCTTTTGAATTAGTATTTTCAAGTTTTTTGGGTAAGTACTCAGTAGTGTGATTACTGGATCATAGGATAGTTCTATTTTTAATTTTTTGAGGAAACTCCATACTGTTATCCACAGAGACAACACCAGTTTGTATTCCCACCAACAGTGCACAAGGGTTCCTTTTTTTCCACAGCCAACACTTAGTTTCTTGTGTTCTTTTTATTTAAGCCATTCTGACAGGTATGAGGTAATATTTCATTGTGGTTTTGGTTTGCATTTCCCTGATGATGAGAGATGTTGAGCATCTTTTCATGTGTCTGTTCACCATCTGTGTGTCTTCTTTGGTGAAATGTCTGTTCAAGTGTTCTGCCCATTTTTGATTGGATTGTTTTTCATGTGTTGAATTAAGTTCTTTATATATTTTGGACGCTAACCCTTTGTCAGATATGGCATTTGAAATTACTTCTTCCATTCAGTAGATCATCTTTTAGTTTTGTTGATAGTTTGCTTTGCTGTGTAGCAGCTTAGTCCCAATATTTTAATTTTGCTTTTGTTTCCCTTGCCTCAGGATGCCTCTCTAGAAAACTGTTGTCATGATCAACGTCTGAGAAATTACTGCTTGTGTTCTCTTCTAGGATTTATATGGCTTCAGGTCTCACATTTAGGTCCTGAAAGAATGATCCTTTTAATGTACTACTGAAACCGCTCTGGAAAGCAGTGTGGAGGTTCCTCAGAAAATTAAAAATAGATCTACCCTATGACCCAGCAATAGCACTGCTAGGAATTTATCCAAGGGACACAGGAGTACTGATGCATAGGGGCACTTGTACCCCAATGTTCATAGCAGCACTCTCAACAATAGCCAAATTATGGAAAGAGCCTAAATGTCCATCAACTGATGAATGGATAAAGAAATTGTGGTTTATATACACTATGGAATACTACGTGGCAATGAGAAAAAATGAAATATGGCCTTTTGTAGCAACGTGGATGGAACTGGAGAGTGTGATGCTAAGTGAAATAAGCCATACAGAGAAAGACAGATACCATATGGTTTCACTCTTATGTGGATCCTGAGAAACTTAACAGGAACCCATGGGGGAGGGGAAGGAAAAAAAAAAAAGAGGTTAGAGTGGGAGAGAGCCAAAGCATAAGAGACTGTTGAGAACTGAGAGCAAACTGAGGGTTGATGGGGGGTGGGAGGGAGGAGAGGGTGGGTGATGGGTATTGAGGAGGGCACCTTTTGGGATGAGCACTGGGTGTTGTATGGAAACCAATTTGACAATAAATTTCATATATAAATAAAAAAATAAATAAAACTTACATGATTAATAAAAAAAATTACTACTGAATATGGTTTGCTATATTTTGTTAAGTATATTTGCACCTATGTTCATCAGGGATGTTGGCCTGTAGTTTTCTTCCTCTTTGTCTTTTTTTTTTTTTTTTTCTTCTTTTTCTTCTTGTAGTGTGTCTGGTTTTGGTAATAGAGTAATGTTGGAAAGGAAAAAAAATACATTCTATAAATCCAAGTTTTATTTAAATTCTAGTTAACCTATATGGTAGAATTGGTTTCAGGTGTAGAATTTAGTGATTTATCACTTATGTATAACACCCAGTGCTCATTACAAGTGCCTTCCTTAATACCCATGACCAATTTAGCTCATCCCCCACTGACCTCCCTCCATCAATCTTCAGTTTGTTCTCTATCGTTAAGAGTTAGAATGTATTTGGAAGCTTTCCTTCTTCTGCTCTTTCAGAATAGTTAGAAGAGAATAGGTAGTAACTCTTCTTCAAATGTTTGGTAAAATTTTTCTGTGCCTCTATCCAGTTCTGGGCTTCTGTTGGAAGACTTTTGATTGCCTAATCATTTCATTAGTAGTAATTGGTCTTTTCAAATTTCTATTTTTTTCATAATTCAGTTTTGGAATACTGTGTTCCTAGAAATTTATTCATTTTATCTACCCTGTCCAACTTGTTAGCATATATAATTTTTCATTATAGTATCATAATTTGCTGTATTTCTGTGCTGTTCATCTCTTATTTCTGATTTACTTGCATCTGATTTTTTCTTAATGAGTCTGGCTAAAGGTTTATCAATTCTCATATTTTCAAAGAATCAGCCCTTGGTTTCACTAATAATTTCATTTTTTTTTTGTCTCTTTCATTACTGCTCATTGGTTGTTCAGTAGCCTTTTTTTTTTTTTCAATGTTTATTCATTTTTGGGACAGAGAGAGACAGAGCATGAACGGGGGAGGGGCAGAGAGAGAGGGAGACACAGAATCGGAAACAGGCTCCAGGTTCTGAGCCATCAGCCCAGAGCCCGACGTGGGGCTCGAACTCACGGACCGCGAGATCGTGACCTGGCCGAAGTCGTACGCTCAACCGACTGCGCCACCCAGGCGCCCCCAGTAGCCTTTTTTTAATCTCCATATATTTGTGAATTTTCCAGTTTGCATTTTGTAATTGACTCTAGTTTCATGTGGGTGTGGTTGAAAAGGATGCTTTATATGATTTCAGTTTTCTTACATTTTTAAGACTTGTGGTCTAACAGGATATATCTTAGAGAATGATACATATATGCTTGAGAAGAATATGCATCTGTAGCTTTTTGAGGGAAAAGTCCATCTGCTGTAATGTGTCATTCAAGGCCCATGTTTCCTCCTGATTTTCTATCTGGCTGATCTATCCATGATTAAAGTGACATATGAAAGTCCCCTTTTATTACTGTATTGGTATCTCTCCCTTTAGGTATGTTATTTTTATAGAAGGTGTTCCTATGTTGGATATATAAATATTTATAAGTGATACATCCATTTCTTGGATTGACTCTTCACTGTTATGTAATGCCCTTTGTCTTTTCTAACCATCTTGTTTTAAAATCTGTTTTGTCTGATACAACTATCTCGGCTTCCTTTTCATTTCCATTTATGTGGATTATCTTTTTCCATCCCTTGTCTTTCATCTTGTGTGTGCTTACATCTGAAGTGAGTCTCCTGTAAGGAACTTACAGATGGTTCTTATTTTTTAATTCATTCACCCACTCTGTTTTGATTGGTGAATTTAGTCCATTTATACTTGTAGGAATCAAAAATAAGAATGTACATATTGTCCTTTTGTTAATTTTTTTCTCAATGTTTTGTAGTTTTTCTTTTCATTTCTTCTCTTGGTCTCTTCCTTTATGATTTGATGATTTCCTTTAGTGATATGTTTATTTTTTTTGCTTTATCTTTTATGCATCTATTATAGACTTTTGCTTTCTAATTACCACATGGCCCACATATAACAACATATTTTTAATAGTGTACATTATATAACTTTAGAATGCATTCAAACTTAAGTACTACATTTTTACTCCCCTCCAATGTTTCATGTTTTTGATGTCACATTTTACATCTTTTTATATGTTCCTTAACTAATGTAACTATGTGTTTTTACTTTTGTCTTTCAACCTTCTTTCTTGCTTTGCAAGTGATTAGTCCACCACCTTTACATTGGACTACTCTAAATTTTACTGTATATTTATATTTTCTAGTGAGATATATATTTTTCTATTATTAGTACCTTTTCTTCTCAGCTTAAAGATGTGTCTTTAACAATTCTTGTGAGACTTGTTTAGTGGTGATGAACTCCTTTAGCTTTTGTCTGGAAAACTAACTCTTCTTGTGAATGGCATATAAATGCCATATAAAGTATTCCTGGTTTTAAGTTGTTTTTTGTTGTTGTTGTTTGTTTCTTTATTTCTTTCTTCAGCAGTTTGATTATATCCCCCCCATTTCCTTCCAGCCTGAGAAGTTCCTACTATAAAAAAACAAAGTACTTATAGTTTTATGGGGATTCCCTTGATTCCCTTGTATGTAACAAGTTTTTTGTTTGTTTTCCCCCTCTTGCTGCTTTTAAGATTCTTCCTTGTCTTTAATTTTGATATTTTAATTATTATGTATCCAAATTTGCATCCTTTAGATTCATCTTATTTAGACCTCTCTGCACTTCCTTGTGTGGATGTCTGTTTCCTTCCCTAGGTTAAGGAAGTTTTCAGCCATTGTTTCTTCATAAAAAGTTTTTGCCCCTTTTTCTTTCTCTTCTCCTTCTGGGACCCCTAAAATGCAAATTTTGTTCCACTTGATGTTGCCAAATAACTCCTTTAAGGTATCTTCACTTTTTATAGTTCTTTGCTTTTTGCCTATTTGAAAGAGTTCCTCTGACTTGTCTCCCAGGTCTCTGATCTATTCTTCTGCATCATCTAGTCTGTTTTTGAACCCTTCTATTGCATTTTTCAGTTCATTCATTGTATTCTTCCACTCTGTAATGTCTATATGGTTCTTCCTTATATTTTCTTTTTGTTGAAGTTCTCATTGTGTTCATTCATTCTCCCAATTTCATAGAGCACCTTTATTACAATTACTTTGAACTTTTTACAAGGTAAATTACTTGTCTCTGTGTCATTAATGCTGAGGGTTTTTTCCCCTTGAGGTTTGTCTTATTCTTTTGTTTAAACACATTGCTCTGTTTCTTCATTTTGCTTACTTCTGCATTTGTTCCTATGCATTAGGTGAACTGTTACCTCTCCAAGTCTCAAAGGAGTACCCTTGTGTATGAGATGAAACTTGTCTTAGCTCTTGGTTGCCTCTCAATAGTTGTAATTGACCAAGCGGCCTATTTTTAGTGGTTCCCAGTAGATGACTATGTGCCAAGATATGCCATTGTCACCAAGCAGAGGATCTGAGTGAGTACCTCATTTCAGGCTGATTGGAAGCCAGATACTCAGTTTTTACAATGTACAAATATGTATAGTTCTATGGGACCATGAGGATAAGTGCCGCTGACCATCAGAAGTAGGTGATCTAGAGGTGTCCTCTGACTGGCAGTTACAGAAATTGTGATGTCAGATAAAAGTACAAGTTCCTTGGTGGAATAACAACCCAAGGTGAGGCAGAAGGAGGTTGCATAGATGGTGTCCACTGACCTTACCCCAGACTGCACCTTAACAGGCCTCTAGATGTGTGTCAAATCAGAAATCTGCCCCTCAAGTTGAAGCTCTAGGACAAGCACATAGACTATTTGAACAGAAAGACTGGCTGTGTTTCAGTCGGCTGTCTGCCCAGTGCTCTAGAAGTTGTAGCTGGCGAAGAAGTCTATCTCCATTTGTTATAGGACCATGAGACCAAGGAATGCAAGCCCTGCTGAATACCAGAGGTGGGTAACTAAGGGCTGTCACGTGGGTGGCAGCCACAAAAAACAGGTTATTAGACACATGTACAAACTCCTCTCTGGGAGAGGGTATTGGCTCTTTAGAGCATGGCAGAAGGAGAGTGCAAATATGGTGAATCTCCTCCAAGATCTGTAGAGAGTATTACAGTTGGCTCTAACATGTATATTTAATTATAAGCTTGCCCCTCAGGCCTTCAATGAAGCTTTCTTTCACGGAAAGACTGGGCCCCCGGCTCTGTTGTCTCTTGCTGTGTCCTTGGGGTGGTAGCTAGTTGAAAACTCTTTCTCTATTGATTACAGTTCTGTGAAGCCTGTGAGCATGAGCCCCACTGGTTCCAGAGCCAGGAAATTTAGAGGTATCCAATGGTGCCAGCTGTAAAACTCAAGGCACCAGACAGGGTATAAGCTAATTTCTGGGACATGTAAGTGAGCAAAAAGAGCACAAACATGGCATCTGCCAGCTTTCATTCCTGGAAAGTACCCCAGGTTAGCTCCTAGACATGTGTTAAGTTAGATGCCTGCCCCTTAGGCCAATGCTTTAAGATAAGCAACTAATTCTGTTTCATAAACCACCTGTGCACTTTTTAATTGCCTGCCTCTGCACTAGTCCCTGATGTGGGTGAGTACAAACCCTTTAAGAGCCATTTCTCCATTCACAATGGCCTTATGAGTTTCATGGACATGGGACAAGTTGGTTTTCAATGCTGGGTGTTTTAGGGGCTCATCTTTCTTGTACAGGTCTTAAAACTTGGGGTGACCAATATGGGTTTCAAACCCTTCACTCCTCAGGGAGAGCCTGGGGAGCATGTGTCCCTTCAAAATAGCATCCCTTTGTCCCTTGGATAAATGCCTAGTAGTGCAATTGCTGGATTGTAGGGTAGTTCTATTTTTAATTTTTTGAGGAAGCTCCATACTGTTTTCCAGAGTGGCTGCACCAGTTTGCTTTCCCACCAGCAGTGCAAAAAAGATCCTCTTTCTCCACATTCTCACCAACATCTGTTGCTGCCTGAGCTGTTAATGTTAGCTATTCTGACAGGTGTGAGGTGATATCTCATTGTGGTTTTGATTTGTATTTCCTGACGATGAGTGACATTGAGCATTTTTTCATGTGTCGGTTGGCCATCTAGATGTCTTCTTTGGTGACATGTCTATTCATCTCTTTTGCCCATTTCTTCACTGGATTATTTGTTTTTTGGGTGTTGAGTTTGATAAGTTCTTTATAGATTTTGGATACTAACCCTTTATCTGATATGCAAATATCTTCTCCCATTCTGTTGGTTGCCTTTTAGTTTTGCTGATTGTTTCTTTCACTGTGCAGAACCATTTTATCTTGATGAGATCCCAGTAGTTCAGTTTTGCTTTTGTTTCCCTTGCCTCTGGAGACATGTTGAGTAAGAAGTTGCTGTGTCCAAGGTCAAAGAGGTATTTGCCTGCTTTCTCCTCAAGGATTTTGATGGCTTCCTGACTTACATTTAGGTCTTTCATCCATTTTGAGTTTATTTTTGTGTCTGGTGTAAGAAAGTGGTCCAGGTTCATTCCTCTGCATGTCGCTGTCCAGTTTTCCCAGCACCACTTGCTGAAGAGACTGTCTTATTTCATTGGGTATTCTTTCCTGCTTTGTCAACGATTAGTTGGCCATACATTTGTGAGTCCATTTCTGGCTTCTCTATGCTGTTCCATTGATCTGAGTGTCTGTTTTTGTGCCAGTACCATACTGTCTTGATGATTAAAGCTTTGTAGTACAGCTTGAAGTCCAGTTTTGTTTTCTTATATTTACTTTATAAATCTAACCACACTTGTCTTTGATTTCTTTTGTTTTCCCATGTGTATCATCTTATTAATCATATTTTTTATTTGATTTTTCATAGTCTTCTTGTGTTGGTCAGTATTCCTGTCTCTGTTTTCAGTGGAATTTACCGTTCTGGTTCAAATGTGGTTTTCATTGCTGTATTTGTTTTATTCTTTTTTTTTTTTTTCCTGTTCATATGTTTAGTGTTGAAACTTTCCCTACCAATTCATTTTTTTAACAAGAAAATTTTATCTAGTACAGCTGTTTGCTAAGCAATGGTTAAGGCAAGCATATGAGGATTGATCTGGGATCACAAATTTAAGGGAAGGAAAAACCACACTGATAAATCAGCTTTTGGTATTCCTTCCTCAAAACAAGTAGTCACCCAGACAGAAGATGCTCATTCTCAGTGAAGCTTATAGCTCTTAGAAATTTTGTTTGATGGTTAGTGTTGACCTCTGCTTAGCCAATTCAGTTCTCTGTTATGAAATTGGATGCCATTCATATTATCTCCTTTCATTATCATTGATCCGCCATGATACTTTTCTTGCATCAGAAAGAGAGATTGGAGAACATAGAAATGATCTATAAACAATATCCTTCCTTCATCCATCATGTTTTATTATGTTTCAGAAGGTGATGGAATATAAACAGGCTATGACTTTACCAACTTTTTAATCTTTTTTTCTCATTTTGGTCCTTGAATATATCTCTTCTGAATTTCACTTTATGAACTGAATCTAGCTCACCTGATTGTGTGCATAAGTCACAGTTTAATTAGTATTTCCATGAAATCTGCAGTAAATTTATTGCTCTGTGTTTATATTTTCACATGAAGCATCAATTATCTGGTCATTGGAGAGGGGTTTATGCCACCTTCAATGCAGTGGATTTTCCACAGCAGTAGTTCTAGATGCAGTTGTGATCCACATGACATATTGCAAAATTATAACAAGCCTTCAAAACAGAACTCCAAATTCCTTAAAGCAAGAAATAATTCATTTCTTGACATAAGAGATGTATAGTAATTCAGGAAAAGGGTGTAGATACAATTAAATGAACTAGCAACTATTTGCTATTTTATTAGTCTAAGAAAAAGGAGAACATATTAAAATGAAAATATATAACTTCCAAATATTATTTTCACAAATACTGTCAAATTTATTTCTTGCTGAAAGGTTTTCTTGCATCTTTTGAAAGAGACAAAAGGTACAAATATGTTCTCTCAGTATATCAATTAAACAATGTTAATTTTTCAGTTTGCTTCAATAGTGTTTTGCTTCCTTGACATATCAGATCATTTGATTTTTGTATGAGTACATCTGCCTTTCAATTGTAAACCACCAGTGATAAATTTTTAAAATCTGATTGTGTTCTCATTAAATGTATCATGATGCTGACTTTTCGTTTTATCTTAATAAATTCCTTGTTGGACTGAAGAAACTTTGAGGGGTACCTGGGTGGCTCAGTCAGTTAAGTGTCTATCTCTTGGTTTCTGCTCAGGTCATGATCTCACGGTTTGGGTTTGAGCCCCACATTGCTCTCCGTGCTGACAGTGTGAAGCCTGCTTGGGATTCTCTCTCCCTCTTTCTCTGCTTCTCTCTCAAAAAATAAACTTAAAACCTAATTTTAAGAAAAAAGAAACTTTGAAATCATCCTTAATGTAACAGTTTCTTATGTGCTTTGGTTGATTCCTATTTTCATTCACATATATAATTAAAATGTGAAAATATACAAAGGCATCAATGTAAAAAAATAAGCATCTATTTCTAAGAATGCAATAAAAATTTTAATTTAATTTTCTGTACATGCACAAATCATCATTTACCTCTAGGAGACTGATTCATATTTAAAGTATGGAAACACTGCTGTTGTCTGCTCCCAACCAAATTAGTTACTTCAACAGGGAGAAAGCTCTTTAAGCTTAATTCTCCTAGCATCTCTCTGACATTCTCTCCCTTATTCTGCCTCATGGCAAATGAATAATTTCTCTGACTTGCCATTTTTTTTTTAAGAATGAGATGCCAGCATGTGTCCAATGTTATGCTTTGCTTGCTTGTACCATAAATTATATAGGGAAGGCTTTATAGATGGTGGTCTTCATAGCATTAACTTTCGCATTCTTTGATGGGGTAGGTAAAGTTGTTTAATTCTTCAAAAAAAACCCATCTTACTTGGCTACAGATTATACCAATATTATATATATATATCAATTAAACAAATAGTCATATTTGATCTGTCCTCTATATTCTACTGGTTTTCCCAATAGATTCAGAAATCAGATGGGGAAATTAGTGTTATAAAATCCTAAAACCTGGAGCACCTGGGTGACTCAGTAGATTAAGCATCCAAGTTGATTTTGGCTCAGGTCATGATCTCAGGTTCATGAGTTCAAGCCCTACATTGGGTTCTGTGCTAATAGTGCAGGGGTTGCTTGGGATTATCTCTCTCTCTCCCTCTCAATATAAATAAATATTAAAAAAAAAAAAACTCCTAAAACCTATGTTAACTTACTTCATAAGAGTTTGATGCCTTAACTAAAATGCTAATGAGTTATTTTACACAGAAAAGTAAAACAGCCAGGCAAAACAGAGAAATACTTGTTAGCAGCATTTTATTTTCCTATGAGAAAAAAATAAGTGGGTAATCATGTGATTATTAGATGACTGTATGTTAAATATTCAATTATACAATCTGGGTGAGACTCAGTTTATAAGTTTATTTTTCTATAAAGATATGCCTGCCATGAGGGCTAGATGTTTAATTATGCTGGTCTGTATAGGTTCTTTACTAGAAATTGTTGAAGATACTGGAATTTTCTTTAAAAAAATTTTTTTTGTGTTTATTTATTTTTGAGAGAGAGGGAGACACAGAATCCGAAGCAGGCTCCAGACTCTGAGCTGTCAGCACAGAGCCTGACACAGGGCTCGGAACTCAAAATCCACCAGATCATGACCTGAGGCGAAGTCGGACGCTCAGCCAACTGAGCCACCCAGATGCCCCGATACTGAAATTTTCTTTGGGCATACTTTTTCTAACTTTTAGGTATTAATACATCATTCCCTCAGGTCTGTTGGAAATGGTAGAGCCTCCGTTAGGGCGCACTCCTAAATGAAGATGTAAAGAAGCCACCTAGTAAGGGACATCACCAAGATAGTGGTGACTAAATCAGTTTCCTAACTTTGCTTCTCCTCACAAGAACAACTACCAACTATTCATGGATAAGACACCAGTGAGGAAATCCGAGAATATAGGAGTAAGTCTGAAGAATACTTCTTTACTACAAAGCCCGAGACAGACTGCATAGAAGGGTAAAGGAATAGCTACACATCAACCACATCACCCTTTTCCCAATGGGAAAAGAGAGTGGAGACCTCAATATCAGATCCCTTCTTGGGAGCTTTTTTTCTCAGGTCTTGTCACATGGGGATTGCTAAGGAATGTGATGGTCTTGACCATTAGGAACCAGTGATAGAGGAACGGCTTCTAATAACCAGCACTCAGATCTTAGAAGATAGAATTCCTACTTTCAGTGACCAAATAGTAGCCCCAATCAGTGGTTTTAATCATCTGTATAGTCAAGATGGCAATGCATTCTGATCAGGGAACTTGATAAGGCATAAATCTTCTTGATTCAGTTATTAAACTCAAGCTCCTCTTTGGCCCAGGGATAGACAGCCTGGTCTATCCCTACCCAGATAGGGAGAGCTGAATCATACCCCAGCCTATCACTGAGCATAACTTCTGACACCTGCTGACCAAAAATCTTGACCAGGAACACCAGGGAGTCTGCCTGGAGCTGGTCTTCCTATTATGCCTTCAAAGCTCATTACTGCTGAGTGTAGCCCCTGAACCCACCCAACCAGAAAACCGGTCCAGAACGTGAGGAAAACTCTGTAGCTCAGGTACACTTGAGTGGAGAGTCTGGCAGGCAGAACCAATCAACCACAGAACAAAGCCAGGGTCCCTGTTCAAGCAGGATACAGAGCATGGGTTAGCCTGACTTAAGACCACAAGGAGTTTTACAAACTTGGAGCCAGTTCCCTCATTCTGCCCTTGCAGAGAAACTAATTCATAGCCCCACCCATTGATGAATATCACCCTCAGGTACTTGACCAGGTGAAGTAACCAGAGTTATGAGAAGTTGCATAGCCTATCCAGCAAAACTGCTCACAGTAAAATTTGAATACAGAGCACATTCTATGGCTTTCTCCACTAGCAAAGCAAAACTGGTGACCTGCCTGGCCAGGGAATTCATTGCATGATTATCTGATTTAGATCCCCAAGCTACAAGGATTCCCTGGGGCCCATTCTGCCACCCTGCTAGGGCGGGGAAGCAGATTTATAACACTACCTACAACTGAATATATATACCAAGTTCCGACTACTAGGAAGACTAACCAAAGAATTCAGACAACCACCTACAGCTTTGCTTGGGCAGGAAACCAAACCAACAATCCTACCCAACTGTTCTCAGCCAGTTGTCCCTCGACCCCAGAGCACAATCAGTGGCCTCACCCCACAATAGGCTCTAATATAAAACCCCACTTCCCCAAGGATGTTACCAGCAACCATATTCAGAAACCCAAAGCAAGCTGACTGGTAAATAACTATCTCTGCCAAAATGAACCTGTAAGGTCTGAAAGAGGAGAGCATTAATCAAATAAAAATCAAGGACCATGAAAAATCAGGCAAACATGATACACCAAAAGAAGCAAATAAAAATCCAATAACTGATCCTACAGAAATGGGGACCTGTGAACTTCAGATAAAGAATTCAAAATAATCCTCTTAAAGAAGTTTAGTAAAGTACAAGAACACACAGACATACAACTAAATACAATTAGGAAAATCCAAGAATTGAAAAATACCATGACTGAAAAACCCAATAGAGAGCTTCAAAAGCAGATTCAATGTGCAGAAGAAAATATCAGTGACCTAGAAGACAGAACATGTGAAATCATCCATCCAGAGGAGAAATAAGGAAAGGAAGTCCATGGGACTCAATCAAAAGAAACAATACTGTTATGGGAATTCCAGGAGGAGAAGAAAAAGGGACAGAAAGTGTATTTCATACAATAATTGTTGACAGCTTCTCAAAGCTAGAGAGAAAAATGGACATCCAGATCCTTGAGGCCCAAAGATCCAAAAAAGTTTGAACCCAAATAGGGTGTGTGCCAAGACACGTTGGTACAAACGTGGTAAATTGCCAAAACTCAAAGAAAAATTTTTGAAGGCAGCAAAAGACAGTTTATATAAAATGAAGCCCCATAAAATAATTGGCAGATTTCTCAATAAACATTTCAGGCTAAAAGAAAATGGAATGTTGTATTCAAAATGTTGAAATTAAAAAAAAAGGTCAACCAAGAACTCAGTGTCTTCAGCATTGTTTTCAATTCAATGCTGAAGGATAGCATTGTTGAGTACAGAGGAGAGATAAAAACTTTCCGAACTAAACAAAAGGTAAGGGAGTTAATCACCACTAAATCTATATTACACAAGAAATGTCAAAAAGAGTTATTTGAAAGTAAAAGTACACTAGTTAACATAATAATAACATAAGAAAATAATGTACAACTTACTAGTAATGAAAAATATGTAGGCAAAGTTAGATTCTGTAATAGGGTAATGTAGGTTCATAATTTATTTACAACTGATTTAAATGTTAAAAATAAAGAGACTAAAAATAGCCATAACTACAATGTTATTAGATACACAATACAAAAAATATGTAAACCATGGGGCGCCTGGGTGGCTCAGTTGGTTGAGCATCCGACTTCAGCTCACGTCATGATCTCTCAATTTGTGAGTTCAAGCCCTGCGTCGGGCTCTGTGCCAACAGCTCGGAGCCTGGACCCTGCTTCGGATTCTGTGTCTCCCTCTCTCTCTGCCCTTCCCCTGCTTGCATTCTGTCTCTCTTTCTCAGAAATAAACATTAAAAAAAATTTTAATATGTAAACTGTAACATTAATAACCTAAAATGTAAGATGAGAGGAAAAAGACCTAAAACCTTTGAAAGTTTAGGAATGCTATCAAAGGGAGAAAAAGGAGGATGTAGACACAAACAAAAATGAAAATATATCATCAATTATAGGATGGAGGGAAGTTCATATCAAGAAATGCCTACGTTAAGAAAAAAAATCTCAACCTAACTATACACCTTAAAAAACTAGAGCACCAAAAATTAGAAGAAAAAATGCAGATTAAAGGAGAAATTAATGAAGTGAAAACAATAGAAAATATAAACAAAATTGACAAACCATTAGCAAGACTTACCAAGGGAAAAAGGATCTGAATCAACACAATTATAAATGAAAAAGGAGGTATTACAACTGACACTGCAGAAATACAAAAAGGATCACAGGAGGCAATTAAGAGCAATGAACCAATGACTGGAGAACCTAGAAGATATGGAAAAACTCTTAAAAACATACAATTTATCAAAACCGAATCAAAAAGAAATAGAAAATTTAAACAGACCAATCACTAGTAAGGAGATTGAATCAGTAACAAAGAAAAAGGACTGGAAGGCTACGCTGGTACATTTTACCAAAGATTTTAAAAAGAATTAATGTCAGTCTTTCTCAAACAAACTCATTTTATCAGGCTAGCATCACCCTGATACCAAAGGCAGAAAGGACACTATTAGAGAAAAGAAAACAAAAAACAAAAAACATAAACTACAAATTAATGTCCATGATGAATACAAATGCAAAAATTGTCATTAAAATACTAGCAAACTGAATTCACATTAAAAGGATTTGTTATCATGGTCAAATGGGATTTATCCCTCTAATGCAAAGATGGTTCAACATATGCAAATCAATAAAGGTGATCCATTATCTTAGTAGAAAAGAAAAAAAAAATCAACATCCATTCATAACAAAAACTCTTAACAAATCAGGTATAGAAAGAATGTGCCTCAACATTACAAAGACCATATATGATAAGCTTATAGCTAGCATCATAATCAGTGATGAAAGTTTGAAAACTTTTCCTCTAAGGTGAACAATACAAAATGCCCACCATAACCATTCCTATTCAATATAGTACTGGAAGTTATATCTAGAACAATTAGGCCAAAAATCAAAAAGAGGTGCCGTGGTGGCTGAGTCAGTTAAGCATCTGACCCTTGATGTTGGCTCAGGTCAAGATCTCATGGTTCATGAGTTTGAGACCCACCTTGGTCTCCATGCTGAGAGTGTGGAGCCTTCTTGGGATTCTCTCTCCCTCTCTCTCTCTCTCAAAATAAACAAATTTAAAAAATAAGAGTCATCAGAATTGGAAAGAAAGTAAAATTGGCTCTAATCCATGGAAAATCCTACAGAATCCACCAAAAACCTATTATGTCTAATCAACCAATTCAGAAAACTTCCTGGATACAAAATTAACATACAATAATTAGTAGAATTTCTATAAACTAACAATTATCTAAAAAAGAAATGAAGGATCCAACACCATTTACAATAACATCAAAACAGTACAATACTTAGAAATAAATTGAACTAAGGAAGTGAAAAATGTCTATACCGAAAAATACAAGACAACTAGAAGGAAATCAAAGACATAAATAGATGGAAAAGCATCCCCTATTCATGGACAAGAATTAGTATTCTTAAAATGTCCAAAGGTACTAAAAGCCATCAGTAATGCAATCCCTATCAAAATTCCAATGTAAATATGAACACATGAAAAGATGTTCAACATCACTAACCATCAGGGAAATACAAATCAAACTACGATGAGCTATCTCACCCTGTCACAATGGCTAGTATCAAAAAGACAAGAAATGACAAGTTGTTTTTTTTTTAATTTTTTTTTCAACGTTTATATTTATTTTTGGGACAGAGAGAGACAGAGCATGAACGGGGGAGGCGCAGAGAGAGAGGGAGACACAGAATCGGAAACAGGCTCCAGGCTCTGAGCCATCAGCCCAGAGCCTGACGCGGGGCTCGAACTCACAGACCGCAAGATCGTGACCTGGTTGAAGTCAGACGCTTAACCAACTGCGCCACCCAGGCGCCCCAAGAAATGACAAGTTTTAGTGAGAATGTAGAGAAAAGGAAATCCTTGTGCACTGCTGGTAGAAACAAATTTGTGCAGCCACTATGGGAAGGAGTACGGAGTTTCCTCAAAAACTTTAAAACAACCATATGATACAGCAATTCTACTTGTAGGTATATACCTGAAGCAAATGAAAAAGCTATTTGAAAAGACCTATACACCACTATGTTCATTGTAGCATTATTTACAATAGCCAAGATACAGAAGCAACCTAAATGTTCATTGATAGGTAAATTTATAAAGAAAATGTGGTGCACACACACACACACACACACAATGGAATATTACCCATAAAAAAAAAAAAACTCACCATTTGCAACATGAATGGAACTAGAGCATTATACCAAATGAAATAAGTCAGATAGAGGAAGACACATACCTTATGATTTCACTTATATGTAGAATTAAAAAAACAAAAAAGATTTATAGATAACAGAAAACAAACTAATGGTTGCCAGGAGTGTAGGAGGATAGATGCAATAAGTGAAGAGGACTAAAAAGTACAATCTTACAGTTATAAAATAAATAAGACATGGGGATATAATGTAGAGCATAGGGTATATAACCAATAATATTGTTACCACTTTGTATTTTGACAGATAGCAACTAGACTTATTGTGGTAACTACTTCATAATATATAAATATTGAATCACTATGTTGTATAACTGAAACTAATACAATATTGTATGTCAATTCTTCAATAAAATAAAATTCAAAAATAATTCCAATGCCATTGACTTTACAGAAGCAGAAAAAAATAATCCTAAAATTGATATGGAACCACAAGAGACTTTGAATAGCTAAAATAATCCTAAAACAAACTAGGAGGTATCACACTTTCTTATTTCAAGCTACATATAAAGCTTTGGTAATCAAAACAGTATGGACACATAAACATAACAGCACAAAAATGGACACATAAACCAACAGAACAGAATCAAGAGCCCAGAAATTAACGCATGCATATCCAATCAATATTTGATAATATTTTCCAAGAATATTCACTGGAGAAAAGGCAGTCTTTTCAATAGATGATACTGGGAAAGTTGGATATTCAAAATATAAAAGAAAAACTAAACTGCTATCTTACACCACTCACAAAAATTAACTCAAAATACTTTAAGGACTTAAATGTAAGACCAAAAACCATACAACTCCTAGAAGAAAATATAGGTGGTAAGCTTCTTGACAAGGATCTTAGAAATAATGTTCACATATTACACTAGGCACAAGCAATAAAATAAACAAATGGGACTATATTAACTAAAAAGTTTGCACAGGAAAAAAAAACTGTCAACAAAGGGAAAAGACAGCTTACAAAACTGGAAAAGAATATTTGCAAACAGTGTATCTGGCAATGGCTTAATATTCCAGATATAAAAAGAATTTATATAATTCAATAGCAAAATAAATAAAACCAAACAATCTGATTTTAAAAATGGGCAAAAGCCCTGAATAGACATTTTTCCAAAGACAACATACAAATGGCCAATAGGTGAATGCAAAGATGCTCACCAGCACTAATCATTTGGCAAATGCAAATCAAAACCACGATGAGATTTCAACTCACTCCTATTAGAATGGCTATCATGAAAAAGACAAAAGATAACAAATGCTGGTGGAAGTTGGGGCGGGGGGAATTGTGGAGAAAAGGTAACTCAACTATGTTTATGGTCAGACTGTATACTCAGTTACTATGGAAAACAGAATGGAGATTCCTCAAAAAATAGAATGGAATGTTATTGAGCCCTGAAAAGAGGGAAATCTTACTATTTGCAACAACATAGATGGACCTTGAGGGCATTATGCTAAGTGTGGTATGTCAAAGTAAGACAAATAGTGTATGGTCTCATTTATATGTAGAATTTAAAAGCAAACAAACTCACAGAAAAAGAGATATGGTGGGAGGGTGAGGGGGAAGAAATAAGAGGAAGGTTGTAAAAAGGTAATAGACTCCCAGTTATAAGATAAGCCTTGAGATGTAACGTACAACATGTTGACTATGGTTAACACTGCTCTATGATATAGTGAAAGTTATTATAAGAATATATTGCATCAGCTCTCATCATAAGGGGAAAATACACTTTTTAATCTATACGAGATGATGGATGTTAACTTATTGTGGTAATCATTTCACAATATACGAAAGTCAAATCATCATGCTGGACGTGCTAAAACAGTGCCGTACGTCAATTTTATCTCATTAAAACTAGGGAAAAAAAACCAAAAAACTAACATCAACTATAACTAGGAAAACTATAATCACACACCATCAATAGAATATAAAGAGACTACATCACCTGCATGGCATTCCTTGCAAAAATGCATCACCTGAATCAAGTCATGAGGAAACAGACACACCCAAATGGAGGGACATTTTGCAAAATAATAGTCATATAATCTACAAAAGTACATGGGCCATGAAAGTAAAGGACAGCTGAGGATCTGTTCTAGATTAAAGACGACTAAAGAGACATGACAATGAAAGTAATGTGTGGTCGGTGGTCCAGTCAGTTAAGCATCTGACTCTTTTTTTTTTTTTTTTAATTTTTTTTTCAACGTTTATTTATTTTTGGGACAGAGAGAGACAGAGCATGAACAGGGGAGGGGCAGAGAGAGAGGGAGACACAGAATCGTAAACGGGCTCCAGGCTCTGAGCCATCAGCCCAGAGCCCGACGCGGGGCTGGAACTCACGGACCGCGAGATCGTGACCTGGCTGAAGTCGGAGGCTTAACCGACTGCGCCACCCAGGCACCCCAAGCATCTGACTCTTGATTTCAGTTCAGGTCATGGACCCAAGGTTATGGGATTGAGCCCTGCATCAAGCTCTGTGCTGAATGTGGAGCTGGCTTAAGATTCTCTCTCTTTCTTTCTCTCTCTCTCTCTCCCCCTCTCAAAGGAAAAAAACAAAAACATTCTCTCTCCCTCTGCCCCTCTCCTTGGCTTGTGCTCTCTCTAAATTAAAATTAAATTAAATTAAAGGTAATATGTGATCCTGGGCATTATTAAGCCTATTAGCAAAACTTGAAAGGGTGTCGAGGATTCAATGATAGTAATGTGCATGAGTTAATTTTTGATTTTTTACATCACATTGTTATTTTGTGGGAAAATGCCCTTGTTTGTAGAAAACACACACCAAAAGGTTAGTGCTGTTCTTAGAACTGAATTGACTATTGTTACCAAAAAAAAAAAAAAAAAAAAAAAAAGGAAACCCATTTATCAGTCTCTCTCTTGCGCCAGTCTCACATCAGTTTCTGCAAGCCACTGAGATTTTAGGGTTTATTAGTTATAAATAGTTTGGCAACCTTAACCAATATACCTCTTGGCTTTCCCTATGACAGATTATTAGTGCGCGACTTTCTGCATCTTAGCAGTATGCAATAGTAGAGGTT
Source organism: Herpailurus yagouaroundi (assembly GCF_014898765.1). Taxonomy (NCBI): domain Eukaryota; kingdom Metazoa; phylum Chordata; class Mammalia; order Carnivora; family Felidae; genus Herpailurus; species Herpailurus yagouaroundi. The sequence continues at coordinate 50,321,189 of NW_024412376.1, read as the reverse complement.
TCCCAAACTAAACTTTTATTACTGAAAGGTGAGATTGCTAAGAGCATAGGCTGTGAAGTCTGAAACCTGGCTCCTCCACTTGCCAAATCTGTGACGTTGGGATGTGACATATGATATCTGTATATCAATATTTGATTTGTAATCCTAATAGCACACAATCCAGAGGGTTGTTGTGAGAATTCTATGAGCTATCGTATGGGAAGCCCTTAAAATACTGCCTAACACAGAGGAATAAAATTAGCAACCTCCTTTTGACCTCCTTTAACCCCCTTTTTGAATTTAAGCTGTGTAATATTATTACACATAAGTGTTATTTTCAACATTTATTGCCAAAAAAACAACCTTACAAATTCATAGATATTATGTAATAGCAATCTATTAATGTAAATTCATAAATCTGCTTCCATTAAATCCTAATGAAGGGTTCAAGGGCAATGGTAGAGCTATTCTTAGTTCTGAGAATATTACTTAAAGCATAGAAAAGGATGAGAAAAAATGTTTTATGTGGTAGGTGAATGATTAAAAATAATGGGAAGATAATGGAAAAGAATATCTTTGTAATGTAGTGAAAGCATTAAGTTTGCATCAAAAAACATGAATCTATATTCTGTGTTCCTTAACTCACTTGATTTAACCCTTTAAATCCACTTAACAAAAGTAATATACCCAGATGCTAGCACACTGAGAAGAAATAATACATTTTACATTTTTTCTTCCTGTGTGTTTTAAGAATTTAATGCTTTTAATAATAGAAAATAATAATTTGATGCTTCCCTTCACTATATTTAATTAGCTGAACACAAGAATTTACCAATGCATGTAGTTAAAGCTCCCCCAGAAACATATATAAAGTCTTTCTGTATAAGATTTCTGCAGGCAAGTAAATGGCTTAGATATTTAATAAAGAGAGATTCAAAGAGCACCAACTTCTATCCTTCCTAAGATATTTTAGGATTAGATATGAGTTTGATTTGGCACAAATGTCCCCATTTTCACAAATTTATATTTATTTTTCATTTTACCTCTGCTTTTAAACTTGCTGTCAAGTTATGTGACAATATTCATGGAATTTTCCTTTTCAGTTACGACTTTGTTAGTGATCTTACATAAGGTTTAGTAGGACAGTCATTATTTGGTTTCTATTTCATTTCTTAAGCCATATGCGTTTATTGTGCTATTATAATGGTAACTTTTGATTTGTCCGTAGTGCCTCTCCTGTGTAGAAGGGCTTTTACTAGAAAGTATTTAAACCTGGTTTAGTTTTGTTTGTTCTTATCTCTCCATTTTCCCTTCCTCACACATCAAAGTATAAGGGATGATTTTAGATAGGTAAAAAATTTCACACACACACAAATAATACTCTATGGGGCACCTGGGTGGCTCAGTCGGTTAAGTGTCAGATTTTGGCTCAGGTCAATGATCTCACAGTTCTTGAGTTCTAGCCCCAAATCAGTCTCTGTGCTGATTTATATGTTCCATTTATATCAAATTCAAGAACAGGTGAAATTAATTGGTAATAATAAAAGAACAGGGAATACCTCTGATGGCAAGTTGGTACAGGCATTAGCTGGGAAGGGGCAGAGGAGACTTCTGCAGAAATTAAATTTTTAAAATCTTTATCTGCCTGGTAATTATATGGGTGCACATGTATAAAAGTATAAGCTATATACTTAGTTGTATATTTTAATAAAGTGCAGCACAACATTTAAAAACAGAGAATGAGAGAATGTGATGTCAGTATTCTATAGTAGAGTTTTTGAATTGTAGCTCATCAGTAAAATCTGAAACAGTTGTGTGGTAAGAGAATGAAGAGAGGCCAAGTCATGAAGTGAGATTCCATGGAGGGTGGGAAACTAGAAATCAGCCCTAGGGGCCACTGGAAAGCGGTGAGAGCATTAGTGAAATACTCCAGGTCTAGCTTTCTGTTGTTCATTTATCAACTCTCTAAAAATCACCGCAGCTTTTTCTCACTCCTGTTGCCATCCTAAATATAAAAAAACATCTGGGAAAGCAGGCAACAAACAGCAGCAGCTGTTCTTATTGGCACAGAACAAAGGAGAAAAGCACAGAGATGGCAGCATGTAGCAAAACTGATAAAACTGGGCCAAGCAGCAGTGGCGTGCCCAAAGATGTCAGAGAGCTGAATACCAGCAGTATTTCTACTTTACAAAGCCAGGAAGAAAATTTCAGCACAAATAATTGTTTTCAGTCAAATCGTGAATGCATAACCAATAATTCAATTTTTTTTTTTTTTATAAAAATATGCAGTTTTGGGGCCCTAGGTGGCTCAGCCAGTTAAGTGTCTGACTCTTGATTTCAGCTCAGGTCATGATCTCATTAGTTTGTGCGATAGAGCCCCACTTTGGGCTCTGTGCTGATAGAATAGAGTCTGCTTGGGATTCTTGCTCTCTGCCCCTCCCCCACATGTGCTCTCCCGTTCTCTCTCAAAATAAATAAACATTAAAAAAAAAAAAAAAAGCAGTTTCTCAGTATCCCAAACCAATTCTACCATTCTAACACAGATTTTGTTGTTGTTGTTGTTTACGAACATCTTTCAGCTTACTGAGTACTTAGAGTTTGCTAAGTAAATCTGGGGTAATTTGAAATATTTTGTATTTCTCAGCAATTTCAGATAGCCTGGCTAAGTAAGCTCTGAAACTTGCATTTATATGCCTGTCAAGGACAGGAGAACAAGACACAAAATCTAGGACCACCTACTAGGGCACTTAGAATGAGACTTTGCATAGGGTCCAATGAAGATAACAGAATAAATCCAAACGCATAGTTATTATGAAAAATAAGAAATATGAAAAAAAAATGGTAAGCCTACAATAAAAAAGGAAAGTTACCAAGTTGAAAATTAAAAAGAAAATCAAACAATAATATAGCAGGGAGAGTTTTTCCAAAAGAAAGTTAGTATTGCTTTATAAATATAGAAAACAAAAAATTATTAAAAATAAATGGAATCATATATTGATAATTCATTTGATTTTTCCAGTAAGAAAAACCAACTCTAAACTTCTATGAATATAATAATGGTTTTATAAGATGAAAACCAACTGACAGAATTATAAAGAGAAATTCACATAAGAAATTCACAAATTCACCACAGCAATATGATTTTAACACAGCTATCCTGGATAGATTTACCAGCCCAATCCAAAAAATATTAGAAAAATTAAAGAATAAATAAGCTTAGCACAAAAGGCATAAAGAACATATTCCTCAAGAAGCATTTTAAGTATACATCAAATATTAATGAAAAATTATATCAATTGCTGCATATTGAGAATGATTACCATAAAACATCACGCTCTAAAAAGTTTTTAAATAACTAGAAATTCCCTTTCAGCTGGAAATTTAAGAATGCATATCTAAATAAATCCTGAATCAAAGATAAGTTATACTCAAACAATAAATTTTAAATGTGAATCATAAAGAAATGCTTATAGGATTCAGCTTATGAAATAGAAATGTATAAAGGATTAAAATAAATGGGCTAATCCACTAATAAAAAGATCATCAGACTACAGCAGAAGAATATAAAAAAAAAGGAATAGTAAAATCCTCACATTGAAACCAAAAGTGCAAAAGTCAAAAGAAAAAATTCAAAGACTGTTTAAAAACCTATAAGAGCAATAAAAATGTGTTCTAATTAATTTGAAAAGCTATAATAAATGGAAAACTTTCTAGAAAAGTAAAATTCATCAAAATTGAAGAAGAAATTGACAACTTGAATATTACAATAACCATTTAAGATCAAATCCATGATTATCTTTCTTTCACCAAACCCCACAAACCTTCGTGATATTACTGAGCATTATCAAGTAATCAGAAGACAACTGTTACTCTTATAAAGACTCAGTCTGAAAATAAGGGGAAAGGAGAGGCGAGGAAGTCAATTCATTGTGTGAAGCCAGCATTATCTTACCAGCACCAGGTAAGAACATGTGAGAGTGAGAAAGTACAGGTAAATTCCTCTCATAAATACGAAAACAAGAATCCAGAATGGCTCTTTTAATATAGAAAATCAAGATATACTATGAGCCAGTTGGATTTATCTTGGAATTTCAAGGTTGCTATAATATTAGAAAGTTATTCACTAAACAGATCAATTTTAAAAATTTACTTGAAGAATTCCAGCCCAGGATGGCGACATAGGAAGGCCCTAAACTCACCTCCTCCACTGACACACCAAATTTACATCTATTTAGAGAGCAACACCTCCTCAAGAATAACTGAAGGGCTGACAAACCAGTTTCTGCAGAACAAAAGATAAACAAGGAGAGTAACAAAGGGAAACCCACCCTAATGGGGCAAACTACCATGGAGTAGGATAGTGCTGAGGAATGAGGATCCGATTCATCTTTATAGAACACACAAAAAAGCAACAGTTTAAAAGGGCAACAAGTAGATAAAAGATCTAACCACGGAACACCAAATGGTGTGGGAGCTGCTGGAACTCTATCTGGGTTGGAGGAGCTGGTCAGTACCATGGTTTATGTTCCCCTTCTACTTTGAAAGTGCTGACAGGAGCAGGGTCCAGGCACTATACCTAGCCTGCCAGCTTGGTGAGCCCTGGGACCTTATCCCACTCCAGCTCCAGACAACCTGAGGAACAGAAAAGAGCTGCTGTTTAGAAGATCAACTAGAAAAACCAACTGAATGGGAGAAGATATTTACAAATGATGTATCTGATAAGGAGTTAATATCCAATACATGAAGAACTTAGACAACTCAATACCAAAAAGCAATCTGATTAAATGCGCAGAGGGCCTGAATAGACATTTTTTCAAAGAAGACATATGGATGGCCAACAGGTACATGAAAAGATGCTCAGCATCACGCATCATCAGGGAAATGCAAAGCAAAACCACAATATCACCTCACACCTGTCAGAAAAAAAATATATAAGAAACAATACATGTTAGTGAGGATGTGGAGAGAAAGAAGCCCTTGTGTGCTGTTGGTGAGAATGTAAATTGGGACAGCCACTTTGGAAAACATTATGGAGTTTCCTCAAAAAATTAAAAACAGAAATACCATATGATCCAGTAGTTCCACTCTGGGGTATTTACTCAGGGAGAATGAAAACAATAATTTGAAAAGATACATACACTCCAATGTTTATTCAAGCATTATTTATAAAAGTGTCCATCAATAGACAAATGGATAAGGAAAACGTATATATATTCAATGGAATATTGCACGCCACAAAAAGGATAAGATCGTTTCATTTAAGAGAACATGGATGAACCTAGAAAGTATTATACTATGTGAAATAAGTCAGACTGAGAAAGACGAATACCATATAATTTCACTCATAAATGGAATTTTTTGTAATTAATGTATCTAGTAACAATGTAATGAGATAGATAACAGCTATACTTGTGGTGAACACAGCATGATATATAAACTTGTCAAATCACTAAGTTGTCTACCTAAAACTAATATAACATGTGTCAACTATACTCAAAAAAATAAAAGAACAATTAGAATATAAAGAAACTAGCCCCAGAACCATGTTAAATGATAGGGGAGCTGCTAGAACTCTCTCTGAATCAGAGAGGCTGGTGAGAGCCTCAGTTTATGCTTCCCCTATACCTTGATAATATGAACAGGCAGTGTCCTGTTACTTTAGCCAGGCTACTGCCTCGGTGATCCCTGGCCCCTGAGTCCACAACAGCCCCAGCTGTCCCACCAAGGTGGCGCCAGCACAGAGCACACGGGGACACCCCTGGTCAGCACTCACCACAGCTGCAGCCATCACACCAAGATGACACAGCTGCAAAGAGTCCCAGAACACTCTGGGCCTACACCACTTTAGCTTCAACAGGCTTGCTAAGTCACCCCCAGCTAAAAGCATTCTGGAACTTCTGGGCTCATGTCTGCTTCAACTCTAGCTATCAGTATGCCCCAAGCATGGAGTACCCTCCAGAACTGGCCTGTGCCCACCTCTGTTCCAGGTACCCTGCCAAGGCACCCCCTGTGTGAAGTGCCCTGGGACCCATTGGGAAACCTTATAACAGGCCCAGTCACTCTGCCAAGCACAGACTGTATGGAGTACCTCAGGAGACCCCAGGCCATGCCAGCCTTGGTTTCAGCTGCCTCACAAGAGTGCCCCTGTGACAAGTCCCCTGAAACATCCTAGCATATACCCACTTCAGCTTCAACTGTCCTGCCAGGGTGCCCTCTGGAGCACTTGAGACTGCTGCAGCCCATGCCCAATTTGCTATAGCTGTCCAGCTAGAGACCACCATACATAGACCCCCCAAGATCCCTGGCTCTTGCCTCACCTCATCTTCAGCTGTCCCCCTGGGGCCCCTTGTGTGGAGTAATCCAGGATACCTCAGCTTGCACCCACTTCAGCTTCAGCTGTCCTGCTAGACTGCCTTATGTGCCAAAGCTTTGGGACACACTGGCCTACACCACTTCAGATCCAAACATCCCACTAAGGCAGTCTCAGCACAGAGTGCCTCATGACCTTCAGTCCACAGTGGTAACAGCTCCACCCAGCCAGCCAAAGTTGCCAAACATACATAGTCTACCCAGGGGATGACAATACACAAGACCATTCCTTCAAATTTAGGAGAAGTAGTTCTGCCTAATTCATAGAAAAAAAAAAAAAGTCAAGCAAAATGGGGAGACAGAGGAATATATCCTGAAAGGAGGAATAAGACAAAACCTTGAAGAAGAACTAAATGAAGGACACCTGAATGGCTCAGTTGATTAAGTTTCCAACTTTGGCTCAGGTCATGACCTCATGGTATGTGGGTTTGAGCCCCGTCTTGGGCTCTGGGCTGACAGCTCAGAGCCTGGAGTCTGCATCAGATTCTGTGTCTCCCTCTCTGTCTGCCCCTCCCTGCTCATGCTCTGTCTCTCTCTCTGAAAAAATAAAAAAAACATAAAAAATTATTAAAAAAAAGAACTAAATGAAACAAAGATAAACAATATGCACAATAAAGAGTTCCAAGTAATGATTATAAAGATCACCAGACTGGAGAGAAGAGTGGAAGAACTTCAACAAAGACAAAATATTTTTAAAAAATAAGAATCGAAGAATTACAATAGCCAAAATGAAACATACACTATAGGGAATCAACAGTAGATTAACAGATGCAGAGAATGGATCTGGAAGACAGGATGTTGGAAAGCACCCAAACTGAGCAGCAAAAAGAAATAAAAGGGAATTTTAAAAGCTGAGGATAGCTTAAGGGATCTCTTGGACAACATCAAGTAAAGAAACATTCACATTATAAGGGTACTAAAAGGAAAAGAGAGAAAAAAAATAGGGGAACAGAAAACTTATTTGAACAAATAGTAGCTGAAAAACTTTCCTAACCTGGGAAAGAAAATAGACATTCAGGTTAAGGAAGTACAGAGATTTCTAAAGATAAACTCAAGGAAGTCCATACCATGACACTCAATAATTAAAATGTCAAAGTTTAAGACAAAGGATTTTTAAAGCAGCAAGAGACAAGCAAAAGGTTACATGCAAGGGAAACCTTATAAGGCTATCAACTGATTTTTCAGCAGAAATTTTGCAGGCCAGAAGGGAGTGGCATGATATTTTCAAAGTACTGAAAGAAAAAACCTACAACCAAATAAACTCTACCTTGCAAGATTATCATTGGAATTGAAGATAGCTTCTCAAAAAAAAAAGTTAAACTAAACTAGCCTTACAAGAAATGCTAAAGAGACTTTATGTTTATTTTATTTTATTTATTTTGAGAGAAAGTGTGAGTTGGGGAGAGGCAGAGAGGGAGAGACAGAGAGAAAGATTCCCAAGCAGGAATCCTGATGCAGGGCTTGATATCACAGCCATGAGATCATGACCTGAGCTGAAATCAAGAGTCAGATGCTTAATACTTAAGCAACTGAGCCACCCATGTACCCCTAAAGGGACTTCTTTAAGTGGAAAAAAATAGTTGGAAAATTATATTTTTAAGTAGCCTCCATGCCCAACATGGGGCCTGAACTCATGACCCTGAGATCTAGAGTTGTGTGCTCTACCAACTGAGCCATCCTGGTACCCCTAGAATAAAATTATTAATAAAAAAGTATAAAATCGGGGCGCCTGGGTGGCGCAGTCGGTTAAGCGTCCGACTTCAGCCAGGTCACGATCTCGCGGTCCGTGAGTTCGAGCCCCGCGTCGGGCTCTGGGCTGATGGCTCGGAGCCTGGAGCCTGTTTCCGATTCTGTGTGTCCCTCTCTCTCTGCCCCTCCCCCATTCATGCTCTGTCTCTCTCTGTCCCAAAAATAAATAAACGTTAAAAAAAAAAATAAACAGGTGTTTATTATAAAAAAAAAAAAAAAAAAAAAAAAAGTATAAAATCTGGGGACTGGTTAAAAAGGAAGTTCTAATGTCTTCAAACTTTTTTTATTTATTTATTTTTAGTGTTTATTTTTGAGGCAGAGAGAGAGGGAGATGTAGAATTTGAAGCAGGCTCCAGGCTCTGAGCTGTCAGAACAGAGCCTGATCACAGGCTTGAACACTTGAACCGCGAGATCATGACCTGAGTGAAGTTGGACACTTAACCGACTGAGCTACCCAGGCACCCTTAATATGTTCAAACTTAAGTGACCATCAATTTAGTATAGATTTCTACACAATAAGGATGTTATATATGAACTTCATGGTAACCACAAACCCAAAACCTATAATAGATACACAAAAAAGAAAGCCAAGCATAACACTAAAAGAAAGTTATCAATGAGAAGGAAAGAGCAAGGGAAAAAGAGAACTACAAAAACAACTAGAAAACAATTAACAAAGTGGGAATTAGTACATAGCTTTCAATAATTACTTTAAATGCAAATGGTCAAATTACTCCAATCAAAAGACAGGGTGACAGAATGTATTTTTAAAAAGACTCATCTATATGCTCTTTATAAGAGACTCACTTCAGACCTAAAGATACATACAGGCTGATATTTTTTCAGCCTAAAGATACATACAGGCTGATACATACAGGCTGATCTATTTTTCTTAATCTATTCCAAAAAATTAAATAAGGAAATCTTTCAAAAATATTCTATGAGGCTAGCATTACCCAATACCAAAATCTAAGACATTACCAAAAAAAAGCAAAGAGAGGAAAGGAGAGGTGAAGAGGGGAGAAGAGGAGAGGAAGAGAAATGAGAGGAGAAGAGAGAAAAAAAGGAAGACTACAGGCCAATCCCAAATGCAAAAATCCTCAATAAAATATTAGCAAGTCACATTCAACAATACATTAAAAGAACCATTCACCAGGATCGAGTGGGATTTATTCCAGGGATGCAAGGATCGTTCAATATTTTGAAATTAATCAACATGATAAGCCACATTAGCAAAATGAAGGATAAAAATCACGATCATCTCAATATATACAGAAAAAGTATTTGACAAAATCCAACATATGTTCAAGATAAAACTCTCAATAATGTGGATTCAGAGGGGAGATACTTCAACATCATAAAGGCCATATATGACAAACCCAAAGCTATCACACTCAATGATAAAAAACAAACAAACAAAAAAAAAAAAACTGAAAGCTTTTTCCTCAAAGATCAGGAATAAGACAGGAATGTCTACTCTCATCCCTTTTATTCAACATAGTACTGGAAGTCCTAGCCACAGTAATTAGACAAGAAAAATAAAAGGCATCCAAAACAGTAAGAAAGAAGTAAAACTGTCACTATTCACCAATCGTATGACATTCCGTATAGAAAATGCTAAAGAGTCCACCAAGAAATTATTAGAAGTAATAAATTAATTCAGTAAAGTTGGCAGATATGAAAGTAACACACAGAAAACAGTCGTGTTTCTATACACTGATAACAAAGTACCAGAAAGATGAATTAATAAAACAACTCCATTAACAATTGTACAAAAAAGAATAAACTACCTAGGAATAAACTTAACTAAGGAGGTAAAAGACGTGTACTGTAAAAGGTATAAAAGACCAATGAAAGAAATTGCACATGACACAAACAAATGGAAAGGCATGCTATGTTCATGGATTGAAAGAACAAATATTGTTAAAATTTCCATATTACCCAAAGCAATGTACAAATTCAATACAATCTCTATAAAAATACCAACAGCAATTCCTATAGAACTAGAATAAATAACTATAAAATTTGTATGAAACCATAAAAGACCTTGAATACCCAAAACAATCTTGAGAAAGAACAAAGCTGGAAGTAACACAATTCAAGATTTCAAGATATACTACAAAGCTGTAGTAATCAAAAAAGTATAGTACTCACACAAAAACAGACACATAGATCAACAGAATACAAAAGAGAGCTGGGGCACCTGAGTGGCTCAGTTCGTTAAGCATCTGACTTCAGCTCAGGTCATGATCTCACGGTCTGTGAGTTCGAGCCCCGCGATGGACTCCGTGCTGACAGCTCAGAGCCTGGAGCCTGCTTTGGATTCTGTGTCTCCCTCTCTCTCTCTGCCCCTCTCCTGCTCCTGCTCTGTCTCTCTCTGTCTCTCAAAAATAAATAAACAATAAATTTTAAATAAAAAAAGAATACAAAAGAGAGCCCAGAAATAAGCCCATACCTTTGTCAATTAATCTACTACCAAGAAGGCAAGAATACACAGTGGTAAAATACAATCTCATTAATAAATGGTGCTGGTAAAACTGCATGCAAAAGAATGCAACTGGACCATTTTCTTGCACAAAGCACAAAAATAAATTCAAAATGGATTAAAAACCTAAATGTGAGAGCTTACACCATAAAATTCCAAATAGAAAATATAGGCAATAATTTCTTTGACAGTGGCTTTAGCAACATTTTTCTAGATGTGTCTCCTCAGGCAAGGGAAATAAAAACAAAATTAAACTATTGGGACTACACAAAAATAAAAAAGCTGTTGCACAACAAAGAAAATCATCAATAAAACTAAAAGCAACCTACTGAGAGAAGATACTTTCAAATAATATAATCATAACTGATAAACGGTTAATATCCTAATATATAAAATGTATACAACTCAAGAGTGAAGGAGAAGGAAGAAGAAGGAAGAAGAAGGAGGAAGAAGCAAACAATCTGATTTAAAAATGGGCAGAGGACCTGAATAGACATTTTGCCAAGGAAGACATATAGATGGCCAACAGACACAAGAAAAGATAGTTACCCTCACTCATCATCAGGGAAATGCAAATCAAACCCACAATGATATAGCACCTCACACCTGTTAGAATGGCTAGAACCAAAAAGAGAATAACAAGTGCTGACAAGGGTATGTAGAAAAAGGAACTCTTGTGTGCTATTGAGGAGAATGTAAATTGGTACAGCTACTGTGGAAAACAGTATGGAGTTCCCTCAAAAAATTAAAAATAGAAATACCATGTAACCTAGTCATTCTACTACCAAAGAAAAAGAAAACACTAATTCTAAAAGATATATGCACCCCACGTTTACTGCAGCATTTTTTCCAATAACTGACATATGGAAGCAACACTTCACAAGATGAGATAATGACAAAGATCGAGAGCAACTGGAACCATTAAATAATGCTAGTAAAAGATAAATTGGTACAACTACTTGGCAAATGATTTGCACTTATCTGATAAAAGTGAAGATGTGCATACCTTACAACCAGGAATGCCACTTGTAGACATATACCCTAGAGCAAGGAGACATATGGTAACAATATTAAGGTAACAATATTTTTTAACGTTTATTTATTTTTGAGACCGAGAGAGACAGAGCATGAGCGGGAGGAGGGTCAGAGAGAGAGGGAGACACAAAATCTGAAACAGGCTCCAGGCTCTGAGATGTCAGCACAGAGCCCGATGCGGGGCTCAAACTCACAGACTGCGAGATCATGACCTGAGCTGAAGTCGGATGCTTAATGACTGAGCCACCCAGGCGCCCCTAGGTAACAATATCATTAATAGCAAATAAACAACAAACTGAAAACAACCATATATATTTCTAAAGCAGTGGGCTAAATTGTAGCACATTAATATAAAATGAAGAAATTACATACAGCTATAGGTAGCAATATGCAAATGAAATTTAGAGCAATGTTAGACAAAAAGTCAAATTCTAGAACAGTACATATGTAATGCTTTGATTTACACAAATTTTAAAATATACAAATAATGTATTGTTTAGAGATAAATACATGTGTTAAACTGAAAAGCAAGAAAATAATATTTAGGATATAAGTTATCTATAGAGGGTAAGGGAAAGCTAATAGGATTGGAAAAGAGCACAAGGGATTTCAAAGAAACTCAGAATATAGGAAAAGAAATAGTATTATAGGAATACATGTGAAATAAAACAGAATATAATAATAATATACATATAGATAATGTTTATAGGAACATAGGAATGCTATTGTATTTCTTATGCTGGGTGATTGATAGGTACACAGATGTGTTCTTGTTACCCTGTAACTGACCATAGGTTATAGATTTTGTATGCACCTAATATTTAATGAAGCTATTGGCAACATCTACCACTTCTCTCTGCCTGTTTCCTCACTGGTAAAATGAAAACTTAGAACACTGGCATACAATATTAGCTATGCTTGCATGGGATCATAAAAACCATTTAAAAACAATATTAATCAAAGGATACTGTCATCCTTTGAGAAAAGGATGTAAGCTTTGAGAAAAATATTTGTGAGGCATAACTCTAAAGTGGCAACTAATAATATTTTTTTAAAAACCTGTGACAAGTAAAATTATCTGTGACATAAAAAACTAAAGTGTTGGAAAAGTATATTATTTAAATCCACTTATCACAAAGATGTACACACAGTTTCTTAGAGTTGAGGGGATTACAATCAAATGCCACAAGTTCACCACCCTAAAAAGATCTCCCAACCTTTATGACCTTGAAAGCATAGTCTTCATAGCAGAATCTAATGAAGTTTGCCTTTCTGTTTGGAGCATTAACTCAAGCACGTTAGCTGCTTGAAAGTAGAGTCCCTAACAAAATCTCAGGCAGATGCATCTGAACTTCCCCAGCGGCTGGCATCCTTAGCTGTACATTCAAAATACCTGCAGAGTTTTTGAAAATTCTAATGTCCAGGCCACTCAAACCAACGAAATCAGGATCTGTGGGGATGGGACCGAGGAAGCAGTACATTTTAAAATCTCGGTAGGAGATTCCAAAATGCAACCTAAGTTGAGAACCACTATGCTAGAGCAAGTCACGATCACTCTACCCTGACAAACCCAGGGCCCCATGTGGATTCAATTTTACTTGACACTGGATAAACTGGCCTGCCTATGATTGATGGTTCCAAACTCTAAAGGCTTTCTTGTAGATAGCTTAAGGGAAAGCCTTTGTTTTATGTATGTAAAGACCAGAATATGAACAAAGCATTGTGGAATCTGTGGTTTAACCTGAAGTTAAAATCCTGTGTAGACTCACAGTACTGAGGAATGTATATTAGTCAGAGTATTAGATCAGGGTGCATTACCCTCACTTACCAACAGAGATCTGAAAATCATGTAGTTATGAAACTGCTTATAATTCACAGTGATATTTGAAAAGCACTATTCATTCAATTTCCATAAGAAGTGTGCCAAATGGGCAGAAGATGTGTTATGGGCTTATTCCATTTTGTAAATGAAAAAGTATAATCTAAACTGTTTTAAAAATAAAAGAACTTCACAAAGGAGGGTATCTTAGTAACACAATTCTATTTCCCTTACTGTTATGGTATGATTATTAGAAGGTAAGTGCCTAACTGGATTATACAATACTAAATGACTGTGGGCACCAACTATAGACTTATGCATTATTAGACTTCTGTATTTAAATATGGGTACATTTATTATGCTTAAATTTTAAGAAGTTGTCTATTATTTTGAGACATTCACTTTCTTATAACACTTTCAAAAAGTTTAATTAAATTGATACTTTTTAGCATACACAAATGTTGCATAGCAACAGTTGTGTTTAGATACACAAACTTTTAGACATATTTTTTTACTTACTTTGGTTTTTGGAAATAGATATTTTCGAGTAATTTTTTAAATATTTATTTATTGAGGATAGGGGTGGGCAGAGAGAGAGAGAGAAGAAGAGAAATAGAATCTCAAGCAAGGTTCCATGCTGTCCGCACAGAGCCCGACATGGGGCTTGATCCTACCATGAGATCATGACCTGACCTGAAATCAAGAGTCATGTGCTTAACCGACTGAGCCACCCAGGTGCCTCTCAAGACAAATTCTTTATACAGATGCTTAAACCTAGCTCAGATTATTTCTTTTTACCATTCACTTTGTCTATCTTTTTCTCCACTGTGCCTTATGACTTATTTTTTCTTCATATCTTAAATATGTTAATAAGGAAAAAATGCTAGCAATTATTGTGAGTCCCATGGTGAAAAATCCATTAGCAAACTTATCTGCATAGTGATTTTGAGAAGAACTAGTAATATGCATGATTCTCTTCTTGTAAGGAAAAGAAGTATAAGGATGATTAAATACACAGGTAAGAACATATCTAAACTATACTGGGTAGGAAAAAAATATAAGAGAATAAGGAAAAAGAGTTAAAAAAAATACTTAGATTTCTACAAATGTTGCCTAATGAAATTGGTGGATGGAATTTTCTATTTACTCAAAGGAAGCTGAATCTAACCTATGTATAAAATCTCCTTAGGTTATTAGAAGGAAAATTAAAATATTTGAGTGAATTGGGGTAGAGCTAGTCCCAAGGCTAGATTGGGACCAATATTGCTGATAATGAGCAGAATTGGTTTAAAACAGAATCAGCAAAGCCTATAGGAACCATATACTAAATCAAAGAAACAACTAATGAGCTGGTATAAAAATGCTGTTGAAGCCCACATCTATCCCCTTTACCAAGGTGGTGACTCATATCCTATCTGTGGATATTGTTTACTAATGGCTCACACTGTCCCTTTCTCTAGAGAATTGACCTGGGCCAAAGGGAGGCGCCTTGAAATGTAAATCCACCCCCATCTCCCCTTCCCAGTAATTCAACTGGTATGAAATACAGGCTACTCCTCATCCTCAACCACTCTACTTACCAGTCTCAAAGCTGGATCGACTCTTGTATAATTCAGCTTGAGACCCGTGGGGATCAGGATAAAGTTCTTTCACATCCTCTACTTAACATTTTTTTCCCTTTCCTATCTCCCTTCTACTGAGAACACTCTTCCAGGGAAATGACTTGAATAAGATTCCCCACTTTAGGCTCTAATCTAAGACAGATGGCCCCTTCCCACTTCCTCTTAAAATTCTGCAATCTTAGCTTTCATGGAGTGAAGGGTACACCCATTAGGAGGAAGTCTGTACCAATGGCTCATGGGGTTTCTTATAAATGGATGGATCAGTACCATACCATCTTGATGATTACAGCTTTGTAATATAGCTTGAAGTCCAGGATTGTGATGCCTCCTGCTTTGGTTTTCTTTTTCAAGAATTGCTTTGGTTATTCAGGGTCTTTTCTGGTTCCATACAAATTTTAGGATTGTTTGTTCTAACTCTGTGAAGAATGATGGTGTTATTTTGATAGGTATTGCATTGAATACGTAGATTACTTTGGGTACTATTGACATTTTAACAATATTTGTTCTTCCTATCCAGAAGCATGGAATATTTTTCCTTTGTGTGTGTGTGTGTGTGTGTGTGTGTCTTCTTCAATTTCTTTCATAAGCTTTCTATAGTTTTCAGTGTGTAGATTTTTCACCTCTTTGGTTAGATTTATTCCTAGGTATTTTATGGTTTTTGGTGCAATTGTAAATGGGATTGATTCCTTGATTTCTCTTTCTGTTACTTCATCATTGGTGTATAGGTATGTAACCGATTTCTGTGCATTGATTTTATATCATGCCAATTTGCTGAATTCATGGATCAGTTCTAGCAGTTTTTTGGTGGAATCTTTTGGGTTTTCCATACAGAGTATCACCCTTCCCATCTGTGAAGGGTGAAAGTTTGACCTCCTCCTGGTCAATTTGGATGTCTTTTATTTCTTTGTGTTGTCTGATAACAGACACTCAGATCAATGTAACAGAATAGAGAACCCAGAAATGGACCCAAAAATGTACGGCCAACTAATCTTTGACAAAGCAGGAAACAATATCCAATGGAATAAAGACAGTCTCTTCAGCAAGTGGTGCTGGGAAAACTGGATAGCGACATGCAGAAGAATGAACCTGGACCACACTTTCTTACACCATACACAAAAAAATAAACTCAAAATGGATAAAAGACCTAAATGTAAGACAGGAAGCCATCAAAATTCTTGAGGAGAAAGCAGGCAAAAACCTCTTTGAACTTGGCCGCAGCAACTTCTTACTCAACATATCTCCGGAGGCAAGGGAAACAAAAGCAAAAATGAACTACTGGAACCTCATCAAGATAAAAACCTTCTGCACAGTAAAGGAAACATTCAGCAAAACTAAAAGGCAATGGACAGAATGGGAGATGATATTTTCAAACGACATATCAGATAAAGGGTTAGTATCCAAAGTCTATAAAGAACTTATCAAATTCAACACCCAAAAACCAAATAATCCAGTGAAGAAATGGGCAAAAGACATGAATAGACACTTGTCCAAAGAAGACATCTAGATGGCCAACTGACACATGAAAAAATGCTCAACATAATTCATCATCAGGAAATGCAAATCAAAACCACAATGAGATACTACCTCACACCTGTCATAATGGCTAACATTAACAACTCAGGCAACAACAGATGTTGGTGAGGATGTGGAAAAAGAGGATCTCTTTGGTATTGTTGGTGGGAATGCAAACTGGTGCAGCCACTCTGGAAAACAGTATGGAGTTTCCTCAAAAAATTAAAAATAGAACTACCCTACGACCCAGCAATTGCTCTACTAGGCATTTATCCAAGGAATACACGTATGGTGTTTCGAAGGGGTACATGCATCCCAATGTTTATAGCAGTACTATCAACAATAGCCAAAGTATGGAAAGAGCCCAAATGCCCATTGTTGGATGAATGGATAAAGAAGAAGTGGTGTATATATATCTATATATCTAAATCTAAATCTATACCTATATCTATCTATATCTATATCTTTCTATCTATATACATGCATACACATACATACACACAATGGGGTAATACTCAGCAATCAAAAAGAATGAAATCTTGCCATTTGCAACTATGTGGATGGAACTAGTGGGTATTATGCTAAGCTAAATTAGTCAGAAAGACAAATATTATATAACTTCACTCATATGTGGAATTTAAGATTCAAAACATGAACATAAGGGAAGGGAAGCAAAAATCATATAAAAATAGGGAGGAGGACAAAACATATGAGAGTCTTAAGTATGGAGAACAAACAGAGGGTTACTGGAAGGGTTGTGGGAGAGGTATGGGCTAAATGGGTGAGGGGCATTAAGGAATTGACTCCTGAAATGATTGTTGTACTATATGCTAACTTGGATGTAAATTAAAAAAAAAAAAAATTAAAAAAAAAAGAATTAACCAAGTTGTTCTTCAGTAAGTGAGTGTATAAATTGTGATGTTTCCAGACAATAATATATTAAATATATTATATTTATATTTATATTATAATATATATTAATAATATATTAAATAAAATAAAAAGACGAACAAACAAATAAATAAATAAAGTTTGAGGTGCCTGGGTGGCTCAGGTGGTTAAGCCTCTGACTTCAGCTCAGGTCATGATCTCACGGTTCCTGGGTTCAAGGCCTGTGTCTGGATCTGTGCTGACAGCTCAGAGTCTGGAGCCTGATTTGGATCTGTGTCTCCCTCTCTCTCTCTCTGCCCTTCCTCCCACTCACGCTCTCTCTCTCAAAAATAAACATTTTTAGAAAAGGCTTTATCAATCCATGTAAAGACATGGAATCACCTTTAAGTGTATATTACTAAATAAAAAAGCCAATCAGAAAAGATCACATGCTGTATCACTCCAGCTATATGACATTCTGGAAAAGGCTTAATTATAAAGATAGTACAAATATCAGTGGTTTCCAGGAATTAGGAGGGAGGAAAGTAATATAAAAAGGCAGGGCACAGAGTATTTTAAAGGTACGAAAACTGTTTCTTTGTGATACTATAATGATGAATACATGTTATTATAAATTTGTCCAAACCCACAGATGTACAACACCAAGAGTGAACCCTTGTGCGCTATGGACCTTTGGTGATAATGGTGTGTCAAGGTATGTTTGTTGATTGTAACAAATGTACTACTCCGGTTGGGATGTTGATTGTGGGAGAAGCTGAGTTTGAGAAGGCAGAGTATATATATATGGGAATGATCTGTATCACCTGCTCAATTTTTCTGTGAACCTAAAATTGCTCTAAAAAATAAAGTCTATAAATAAATAAAAATAAAGTAAATGGATGGGAATGAGGTCACATTACCATTCCAGGATTCATCCTCTTACTAGATAAGAAAATATAATTATGAATTTCCACATTTAATATATTTTCCATATCATGAGGCTACTGGAAGGTTTGGTGCAACAGGACTCTTGGTCATACTCTTCAAAGATTCTACCCTTGATTGTAAACATGGGTGCCTAGCCCATGTTGACAACCAACCTCTAACTCCTGATGGTGCATACGAATGACAACTCTATAATTGGGCAGGAATACATTTGTGCCTCCATTCAAAGATGTGAACTCTGTGCATCCCAATTTCCTTATATTTTTACCTTCTCAAAATAATCTGGCTTGTCTTTTACTTTAGTTTTGGAGCTCAGGCAATTTCAGAATGTCTGATCTGCATATTTGTCCCATATTACTAAGTCCTCAGTAGAGAAGTCCATGTTCTCTGGTGGTTTTTATGTGAAAACCATTTAAGACTGAGGCATTGGCCTCTTCCTCTCAGTGCTAACATGGGTAAAATAGCTTGAGAGAGGAAATAACACAGATGTATATTTCCTTCTCTCCACTCAGCTTGTGCCATTATGGGCTATCTGCACCAGGGGCAGGTAGCTGCTCATGCACATTGTTTTGAAGCTGACATCCCTTTCTCAATCTTTGCAATGTATTCTTGAAACCAAAAGAAGACTCAAGACTTTCTTTTAAACCCCATGTTATATCATGAACAAGGCTAATGACTGCAATTAAAAATCTACATGAACTTGATCAGTTCCACAAACTTCTGTAAGGAATATGGAATCATGATGTTGGTAAATAATTCTCTGTCTGCACCCGTTCTAAATCATCTGGAGGTGCTGGCACCAAGAGAAGAAACTACATGAAATAAAAACCAGGAGTAGGGTTGCCAAATTTAGCAAATAAAAATATAGAACAGCCAGTTAATTTTGAAGTTCAAATAAACAATAACTAAGTTTTAGTATAATTGTATCCAAATATTATATAAGAAGCACTTATACTAAAATTTTTCATTGATTACCCAAAATTCAAATTTAAGAGTCCTATAATTTCTCTGAAAACTTGAGCCAGGGGAACACTTTTAAGGAGGAGGATTCTGACTCACATACACTCCTCTACCACAACCAACCTGCCACAGATAGACAGCAGAGTATAGAGGATGCAGTGATTTTGTTGGGAAGCCCAGCTCAACTTCCCAGGTCTGTAGACATGTCCATGAGGCTGTCACAACTGAGACAACCCATGACATGGTCTTCTTTGCTGTAGGCCACCAGGCTAACGCTTGAACATTCCACTTGTCTATAGGGGCAGGATCCAACACTTTCCCACTGTGAAATTTCTCTTATGTCATTTACAACACTCCAGAGAGTAACTTAGCAGCATTTAATCAGCCTCCCACAACATAACCTTTCTCTAAGTGCCTTCACAAAGAGCTTGCTGCTCAAGT
This sequence comes from Herpailurus yagouaroundi, assembly GCF_014898765.1. NCBI lineage: Eukaryota > Metazoa > Chordata > Mammalia > Carnivora > Felidae > Herpailurus > Herpailurus yagouaroundi. Next base: position 50,301,403 of record NW_024412376.1, on the reverse strand, counting down.
GGGAATATTGTTGGTCCTTTCCCCCAGCAATGAATATGAACAAAAAAGGTAAAACCCATTATTTTCTGAATACATGCTTATCTTGTTCTTTATTCCCACTTAGCATCCACTTAAAGTATGATGTCATTCTTGCCTATCTCCCAGACTACATCAAATTGTTCAGATCACAAAATCTAATTCAAGTTCAGATACTGATAAAAATGATGACATTTTCATTTCACTACTGAAAAATTAGCACAGTTATATGGCTAGGTTCATAGGTACTTGGGAGTGATTGTGGCTTCTGTGGCCTAATTCGAACTAGGGTGCCCCCAGTGCCTGGTAGTCTTGGCATCCCAGGAAGCATATTCATTCTGACCTTTCACCACGCACAGCCTGTTTTCCTGGTGCAGATTCAGTGGTTCACAAACCTTTTTCAACCTAAAACTGGCTCTTATCTCCCCACAGGTATGGAAAACTATGAGAACACTTTCATGCCATTGAGTTATAAACCATGGAGCAAGAGAGAAGCCCCATGTTTTCATTTGATGAAATTATACCTCATAGACAAAACAAAATTATTGTGTCGAATCTGTAGACAGTATTTTTAAATCATTAAAAAAAGGGGCATAATAGGAAAAGAGGTAAATTATGAAAACAGGCAATTCACAGAATACAAAATTGACTTGATACATAATCTTACCAATAACCACGGATTAAAAATTGAAACACATACAGTTACATTTTCATTCATTAGGTTTAAAAAGCTGAAAACACAGATAATGTCCAGAGTTGACAATGATGAAGAAAGAGAGGGATTCCCATATAGGGATTACTCTTAAGAAAGAGTAAAAATGGCATCACCTGTTTGAAGAGTAGCTGATAACATCTTTTGTTTTGTTGTTCTTGTATTGTTCATATTCTTCAACTTAGCAATTCCACTTTGAGTATACATCTTAGTGAAATTCTTACACATGTACAAAGAGGAATGAAAAAGAATGATATTGCATGCAATAATCAAACAGTGTAAACAATCTAAATTATCATCTATAAAATAAATATATCAATACTAATGAACACTAGGTAGTAATTTAAAATTTTATGTATATAATATGTATTATTTATATATACATTTATATATACCCTATATATAGGGTAGAATAAGAATGGGCACAAATTCTTTGACATCCCTCCCTTTGACAGGTGGCATCTATCTATCTCCCCCTGGGATCAGGGTAGACTCTGTTTATTGAGGTGCACTGACCAATAGAATATGGAAGCACAGATGTTGCACTAGTTTCCAGGCCCAGGCCTTATAAGCTGGCCGCTTCTACTTCTGCTCTCTTGGAACACTAAGGTTCCTCCCAGCCAGCATGCCATGAGAAGCCTGAGTCATGAGAAGTCAACCGTCCCCAGCTAATGGTCAGTATTAACCACAGGCCATGTACGTGAGCCATCTTGGACATTAAGCCCAGCTGAGCCTTCAGTATTAGGGTCGCAGGAGACTACAAGTAGGAATTGCCCAGCTGAGCCCAGTCAACACGCTGAATTGTAAAAGATAATTATAAATTGCTGTTTCAAGTCACTAAGCTTTGGGGTAGTTCATTACACAGCAATAGATAAAAAAGATCGATATATACAATATGCTTTAAAACAGCCACCTACATAAGGATCTCAAATAAGAAAAATACAAAATATGCAATCTATACATAGAGCAACTTAATAAATCAAAAATTTCAAATAACATTTTATCTTAATTTCCTAATACAATCCTTTATGTGTATTAAATGTTCATAAATATGGTAACATTTAGACACAAGAAAGCTGTAAAGTCAAGGAAAGCTTAAGAGATGAGAAAGTATGTGACCTAGGTGATGATAACTACATTTCCTCCAGGACTCATCAAGATCTCTTCACAGCAATTCAGAAATTACACATTCTATTACCTTATTTCACACATGAGCTTTCTTGTAATCATCTATTGCATGTAGTTAATACTTTACCAAACCACGGAAAGGGAGATATAAGCAATCACATTATGCCCCTGACACCTTCCATTTGCCCAGAAAAGTTAACATGCATGGTGTTACATAAACATAAAAATGTTTTTAATAAAATCATAAAAACATTTTTATGAGTAAACCCAGAGGAGTTTGCTGGAAGATACGCATTTAAAGTATAATTCCCCTTTGTTAAAGAAACATGTAATAACCGTGATATTATGGGACTAAACAATATTATAGGTTTCTCTAAATGGAAGGAAGATTACCTCCTGTAGAGTTGACAGGCTCATTTAAAACCGTAGGAATTTTGGGGCGCCTGGGTGGCTCAGTCGGTTGAACGTCCGACTTCAGCACGGGTCATGATCTCACAGTCTGTGAGTTCGAGCCCTGCGTCGGGCTCTGTGCTGACAGCTCAGAGCCCGGGGCCTGCTTCAGATTCTGTGTCTCCCTCTCTCTCTGACTCTCCCCCGTTCATGCTCTGTCTCTCTCTGTCTCAAAAAAAAAAAAAAAAAAAAAAAAAAAACGTTAAAGCCGTAGGAATTTTGAGTATCAGAATTTTTTCTTAGCCTCTTGAATAACTGCCAATCTGTACATTGCATTTCCAGATTGTCATTATTGAAAAACATCCATTGTTTGTTATTTTAAAGCATGTTGCAGTTGGGAGGATACTACAAGGGTAATATTGGAAAGAAGAAGAGCAACACAGAACACACGCAGACAAGCATGACCATACAGTGACGGAAATGGCCTCGTGTTTGACGCATACAGTCGTATGGCCGCAGATAAAAAAGTGCATTTCGTGATACCAGCACTAAGGTAAATTATCATCCCTCTACAAAGAGATGGTCACACATATTTGAAAAGGAATCAAGAGACCTCTGTTTCTAGACAGACAGACAGACAAAACAGCTTGTTTTAGTCCAAATCTCCGATCAAAAATAGCCAGTCTTTGAGGTTTTTTTTCAACGTTTATTTATTTTTGGGACAGAGAGAGAGCATGAACAGGGGAGGTGCAGAGAGAGAGGGAGACACAGAATCGGAAACAGGCTCCAGGCTCTGAGCCATCAGCCCAGAGCCTGACGCAGGGCTCGAACTCACGGACCACGAGATCGTGACCTGGCTGAAGTCAGACGCTCAACCGACTGCGCCACCCAGGCACCCCCAAAATAGCCACAGTCTTTGGATAAAATACAAATAAAATAGAACACCACCACCACCACCAACAACAACAACAACAAAAGCACATAGATTTTCTTAATGGCATTACAAAGCCATCAAGGCATCAGGATTGGAGGGGTCAAAATTACAGAGGGCGACATCACTAACGTGAACCTGACGTTTTCTTTTCCATTTGCCTTGAGACATTTGCTCATTCTTAGTCTGCAGGCATGAAGAAAAGAATCCTAACAGAAAGTGGCATCTACGAAACTGAGCATCAAGTAGAGCTTTTGACAATCCCACAGCACTAGGAGGGAATAGTTGGAATGTAGGTACCAAAGCAGCCAGAAAGTGTGAGGCCAAAATCCTAGGAACGAAGTGAATGCTAGAGAAGTGAGGCAGTGTTCTGAGGTGCATTTTCACTTGAGATTTGCTCCTTCCAAAATTTCATGGGATGAGAAACTGAAATTAGCAAAGTGAAGGCTAAACAGGCCAAAAACCTAGGCAGAACCTTCAGCAATCTCACAAGGCTAGGGAGACAAAATTTAAGGCCAGGGCTTCTGGAAGAAGAGATTCTGATTAAGACATCATGCTTTCAGTTGAAACTCAAGAAAGAGAACTCTCATGCATTACCAGTAGGAATGTAAATTGTTCCAATGATCTTGCAGAACAGGAAAGGGTATTTTTTGTTTCAGTACAGAAAGATTCTGTTCTACCACCATTCAGGGATGCAGGCTGTCAGTGGCCCCACCATCTTCAAAATGTAGCTCACTAGAAATACATCTGTCACTCCACTGTGGATTAGGTGAAAGAGATTGTAAAAGGCAAACAAAAGGCTTTTATGCACCAGGCCGTAAAAGAGGTCAACATCACTTCCCCCAACATGCCATTGTCAGGAACTTGGTCATATGCCACATTTCACAGCAAGGGAATTGAACTTTGAATCTAAGAGGCAAAATAAATGAATTTGATGAACAGTGATCCCATCTCTACCATGCCCCATTTCTCATCATTTATACATATAAAATAGCATTACTTGAACAATGCTAGACATAAAAATGCTTAATAGGTATTTCACATCTTTTATTTTACTATGTACAAGTACAATATCTCCATGAGCACCAATCTCTTAGAGCAGGTAGTTATAATATCCGCCCCCCCCCCGACACACACAAAAGAGAATAGGTTCAAAAGGTTATTCTTAAGCATTTTATTGATTTAGCATGAAAATTTAATAAAATCTCCTTTGCTACTCCCTTCATGTAAATGAATGATAAATTTGTTACAAAAGAAAATTCTACAAGTTGAGAAACTAATGATATAAGCAGTTATTAAAGACTTAAACTGCTGTGTAGGATGGATATTCACAGCTGGTAATGAAAGTTTTAAATGGAAGTTGTCATGGAATTCTGGGCAATAACGCTTTTCAAAAGCCAAACAAATTGCTTCGTGATTAATATCTAATTTGAATACACCACGACAAGCTCGCCTAAGTACAGACAGTCCCCAACTTACAATGGTTCAACTTAAGATTTTTCAATGTTATGACAGTGCGAAAGCTGCATGTATTCAATAGAAACTGTACTTTGAATTGTGAATTTTGATCTTTTCCTGGGCTAATGATCTTTTCCTGGACTCTTTCATGATGCTGGGCAGAGGCAGTGAGCCCCAGATCCCAGCCAGCCATATGATCGTGAGGGTAAACAAGGATACACTTAACAACCATTCTGTTTTTCATTGTCAGTACAGTATTCAATAAATTATATGAGATATCCAACACTTTATTATAGATTGGCTTTGGCTTTGTGTTAGATGGTTTCACCCAACTGTAAGCTAAGTGCTCTCAGCATGTTTAATGTAAGCGAGGCTACACTGTGATGTTCAGTAGGCTAGATGTATTAAGTGCATTTTTTGACTTATATTTTCAATTTCAGATGGGTTTATCAGGACATAACCCCACAGTAAGTGCAGAGAGATCTGTAATTGCTACTGATAAACTGTCATTTTCATTGAATGTTTTTAGTATGCTTTTGAAATTTAACCTTTAGTGTTTAAGAATCAAATTAAACCTGAAAACACAGTCCTAGTCACTATGTCTTCCACTAAGATTTTCCAAGGAGATGAGAATGTGCTTTATGCACAGGCATTACTTTATCAGCCTTTATTTTAGCAATCAGGAAATTGCAAATAAGCACAAGGAGAGGTCACGATTAAGCAGAAAATATATTGATTTCTATCATGGAATTTACATCATAAATTTCATCATAGTACATAGAAAGTTTTGTCTCTGCCAGTAGTTTACCTTGCCTTTAGCCAGGTTTAAACAAGATTTGGAAACTATCCATCCATTTTATCAGTCCTTGATTCAATCCTAAATAGTTTTAAATACCTTGCTCTCTAATTTACATTGTTCAATTAATGTTGAGAGGTCAGCCAAATAAGGAAATAAAGCACTGAGCTAATGTTTAACTTGGCCCACTTCTGCTAAACACTTTCTCCTTGTTCTTTCAATATATTGTCTTATTTAGTTTATTTTAATTCTCACATGTATCTCACATCACATGTAAGGGAAGTGGTGCAGGGACTGACATCTGGGTGCTCTGCCCACTGTGATAAAATCAGCACCAGTCCTTCGGATTGGTTCATGTCTCTTTGGTCCTTGAATATTTGAAGTATTATCCCTGAGACTCACTATCCCATTTTACAGAAGAGAAAAATAGATTTTAAGACCACTGTCGATTAAATGCACATCTGATAAAGTACGGAATAAACACAAATATATAAAAAAGGAATAGAATCTCTATAACCATTATATTTATAATGTTATATTGAATACCTGTTTTAAAATCAATTCAGTCTATATTTATTCAAATACTTATTTTTACATGACATTTATTGAATCATATCTTTATACAATTTGGATAACACATGAGGAAAACATTTCTATGCATTATAATGTGCTTAATTGTCAAAATGAGAAATCACAAATTATCAGAGACATAGGGCATGCAGTATATCCAGTATTAAAACTATATATGCTTTGATTTCCTTAACCATAAGCAAATTGTCACAACATAAACCCAAATCAGATTAAATAAAGTCTTGAAATTGCAAGCTGATAGTTTTGACGTAAGCAAATGCAATAGGTGGTGTGTGTGTGTGTGCGCGCATGCATGCGGACTTGGAAATACAAAAAAAGTATAAAATTAGGGTAAGAAATGGGAGTTGCTTCTTCTCTTTCAGTTTACTCACACACATACACAAAAACATTTGCAGCATAGAAAAATATATTTTTTCTCCACCACACAATTATGAGAGATACCTTTAAATAAAGCAATCTTACATTTTTTGTTTTATTTTGTTATCCATGGACTAATAAAACAAGGGCATTTGAGTATTTATGGCGATAATAAAACATTTGACAATCAACACAACTTATTCATATTTACAAAAATGCATGGCATCTGGCTCTATCTGGAGGGAATCTATACTCTAGTTCAATCTTACTTCCCTACAACATATCCATAAATCCCCAAACAGCTAATCATGAAAATATTAATGAAATGAGCACATATTTTATTTATAAGTCTTGGCTTAGTAGGCTCTTATTACATTGCCAGAGAAGAGGAATATTAAAATAAATGATATCTGTGTTCAGCACTGAAAATAAATAAAAAGAACCACAATGTCAGTTATAATAGATTCCAGTCAAATGTCATTTGTCATCATAACTTGAATTGACGTTTTCAACAATTTTAGAATAATTTTGGCTATGTAATTGGCTGAGTAGAATAATTAAAACCTCTAAATACATAAAGTATTACAAGACAGTATATATGTATTACATACATAAAGCAACATCCTTAATATAGCTTAGATTTTTCAAAATCATATATTAAGGATTTATGCACAGAATCCTACATTTATAATTCACTAACTGTGCATTCTGTATTTATAAAAACATAACTTATGGCAGTGCTTTATAGGATTGGACTTCTTTTGTATCTTATTCATTAAGGTGAAGTGTTTGGCTAAAAATAATGGTTTTCTCCGAGTAGAATCCTTCACAAAATCATAAAGGCTGGCCTCACATCCATTCACATTGAACAGTTGTGCAGTTTATGGCCTGCCCAGTGAAATGCGGCGGCTTTTGAGCAGAATTGTTTGAATAGTCCACTACTTATGCAAATAATATGTCATCTTTAATTTCTAACCTAATACATTTATTCCTTGCCAAAGCCTTTCCGGGCATTTGAAATGATTTTGGCCTCTCTCTTAAAACTGAGTGCTGGACTTTTTCTGAAACCTCCTTTTCATCAGTGTGACTCTGGCTGCTACTGCAGGGACCCTCTCAGAGCCATTTTTCCATTAGAAACTTTTCAAGCTCCTATCTCTACAGACGCTTGCGCCTTTGAATAAATCTAACGCATCTAATGTGTACATTCATCCAGCTGTTTAGACTTTGCTAATTCATACCTATGGCAGCAGTCAAAATGTAACAGAGAGTGAATTTAGAATTGTGTTCACAACAAAGGATGGCCTAAAACCGGAATGGCAAGCTAAATCTGCCCTGCACTTACTGTGTCTCACAAATGACCCACAGCAGAGTTATACTCTCATCAACAATGACCAGTTAATTAACCTTCGTATAATTCAAAGTCATTTGCTCATTACTGCAAGCAAGCAAAGTCATTACAAGGATAGCATGCTCATTCTTTCCCATACGAGCAAACTGTCACCTTGATTTTTCAGAACTCCTCTCTTTGGATCTCAAAACTAAAGTTCTTCCCTTGCCTTAATGTTAGAGAACATAAAGCAGAACGAGCGATTCAAAATGCAGTAGATATCAACAATACCAAAAATAAAACCAGTTTTCTAACATTGAATTTACTATATTCATAAAAATTATTTATGAAAAGTTCACTGCAACATCTATAGTTGCATAAATAAATGCTATATTTAATTGGCTAAAATTCTCTCTCTTATTGACACATCCATTTAGTTCTCTTGATAAAATTGAGCTCACCATCCTCACCAAAACCTGCTTACTGTGTTCCCAGTTTTAGTAAATAGCACTGCCATTTATCCCAGTAACTCTGATTAGAAATTAGTGTTGCATTAGCTGCTACATTAGGTGTTAACCTGAAATTCATCTATGCAACCACAAAGATAAATTCTACCTCCTAAATATTTCCACCATCTGTTTACTTCTCTCTCCCCTGCCCAGTGAAAGCCTCCTCGCATAGGCCACCAAGGTCTCTTGCTTGGACATTTGGAACAGCCTTATAACTTATCTCTGCTTCTAGTCTGGCTCCATTATAATCATCCCTCTATTCTGCAGGCCAATCTTACTAAAGCACAAAACTGATGATCATTACTTTGTTAAAAATTCCTTGATGATTTCTCATTTTTGTCGGGATAAAAGCCACATTTCTCAAATTCCCTCCATAAATTCTTCCCAACACATTTTCTACCCTCAAATACTGGTATGCTCACCATCCCTTTGAAACTACTGTATGAAACTACTTTCAGTTCCTCTAATAATTATTTCGTACCATCACCCCTTTAATATCTGCCTGATACTCATCTCCACAAGCCCCTGGATAACACCTGTGTATTCACACATCAATTTAAACATTACATAAGCCAAGAGACCTTCTCTGGCCTATTACGTTAAATCATGTCCCTGGATGAAGTCACAAAGGTCCTTGTATTTTCTCCATAATAACACCCTTTCCTGTCATCTCCAGTCTCTCCTAGTTGTCTCCCGTGAGCTTTTTAAATTTGTGTGGGTTGTGGATCTTTCCACCTTGTTCACTAGTGTAATACCAGTTTCTATCACCTATCATTTTAAGGCAAAAACAATAAAAAAAGTAACTTCGAACATGATATTCAGACTTCAGACATAATACATCAGAATCTGATATATTTCTTTAAGTCAATTTACATTTGAAGGAGAGGGGTATTTATTAGCCTGGGTTCTGAGCCAGACAGCCTGATTCAAAATTTAGATCTGCCCATTACTAGCGGTGCGACCTTGGGCAAGTCACCTAAACATCTCTGGGCCTCTTTTTGTTCATCTGTGACATGGAGATAATCATACCAACCTCACAGTTTTGTTGTGAAGATTAAATAATACTTTTATAGTGTTTACGACAGTGCCTGGCCCTGGGAAACACAACAAATCTGTTGACTATTATTACTATTAGTAGTTTTCCTGTTTTAAGCAGGAAATTGTAGGCTCAGGTTGTTTGTGTCCAAAGCCTTGTTTTTGATACGCTCTAATCTTGTCACCTTGGTCAACTGACTCACTTTTACAAAGCAGCAGCTTCTCTGCCCCATAAAATATCGGAGACCGAAAGTGCTTAGTAAAAACAAACCAACTAATGTTAATGTTAGATTATATTAGGCAGCTGAAGTGGGAGAGAGAAAAGTTCTTGTTTAAGTTAAAATCATATTCCTTTACAGCTGTAACATTAGTAAATTTGACATTTAACTTCAGTTCCTCTAACTTCACTTGAAAATCTGTATCATTCACTATCATTAAAAATAGATGAACCTCCAGTGGACATTAGGAACAAATGTTCAGGAGTACCAGGTTCAAGAAATTAAAATTAATAGTAACTTAAATGGAAAGTATCTTCCTATGAACTGGACCATCTGGGGGAAAAATGTTGTTTCTTTTTTTCTATGTAGTAAAGGTAAAACATTTACTATCCTGATATTTTTAGATTCCATCTCAGGATTATCGAGCTATGACTTTGGGCATAATTGTATAGATTTTTTCCTTATATGTATTCTTTTTAAAGGAATAATCTTAGATTCTCTATTAACGGAAAGACTGAATTTTTAACTATTTCCACTATTTTCTCCTTTGGTTATGGAAGTTTAATAGCACATTTCTATGACTCCTTCATTCCAATGTGTAGCATCTGCTGTGACAGGACGTGTCATGTAATACTCATGCCCTTGATATTTCAACATGCTGAACCAAATGAGGTTTTTAACTAACACCAATTCATTACTTTTAGCAACCTTATAGTGTCATTATATTTAAGTCATTTTCCTTTACTTCATGCTGAATAGAATCACTACTCTAAGTGTGAAATCCTAATATAAATATTAGCCAAATTTATCATATGTACAAATAGTTTAGAAGCTAACAGTATCTACTAACCTGCCTTTTCGTACGGTTTTAACTGTTCTACTGAATGCTGCAAGGGAAAGAAGTTGATTCTAATACACCCTGAGACAAGTAGCCAAAGTGTTCTGAGCTGGCTCAGTGGCGAACCACCACAAATCAAGCAGACCCTTCACTTAAGAACTAGTCCATCAGGGGGGCGCCTGGGTGGCTCAGTCGGTTAAGTGTCCGACTTCGGCTCAGGTCATGATCTCACGGTCCATGAGTTCAAGCCCCGCGTCGGGCTCTGTGCTGACAGCTCAGAGCCTGGAGCCTGTTTCAGATTCTGTGTCTCCCTGTCTCTCTGACCCTCACCCCATTCATGCTCTCTCTCTGTCTCAAAAATAAATTAAAAAAAAGTTAAAAAAAATTTTTTTTTAAAAAATTAAAAAAAAAAAAAGAACTAGTCCATCAGGGGCACCTGGGTGGCTCAGTTGGTTAAGCGCCCCACTTCAGGTCACGTCATGATCTCATGGTCTGTGAGTTCGAGCCCTGCATCGGGCTCTGTGCTGATCACTCAGAGCCTGGAGCCTGCTTTGGATTCTGTGCCTCTGTTTCTCTGTGCCCCTCTCCAGCTTGTTCTCTCTCTCAAAAATAAATAAATGTTAAAAAAAAAAAAAAAAAAAAAGAACCGAGTCCATCAACACAACTCTTATTAAACAGTAGTTGCTCAAAGCATAAAAAAAAAAATCCCTCTCCACAGTGATTTACAATGGGTGATTTTTTCTCTCTCTGGCTGCTTAACAACATTTAAACATCCCTGTTATGTTGGAGATTTCCCACCTTTATGATTTGAGCTTCCCCAAGGTCCAGCCCACAAAACCCAATTCCCTCATCTTCGGTGTTTAGTCTCAACTAATGAGATCAGAGATCACTAGTGCAAAAAATTACCTCAGCACTGAGTCACCCAAAGAAGAATCTGCACAGGATTCATTTTGCCATGAGGGTAGTAGCAGAGGCAGCTGGCTTTCCGAGGGGCAGTGGTGGCAAGATGGAGTTCCTGGCTCAGAAATGAGTCCAGTGGGGTGGCAAGGAGCTGCACTTCGTGGCAGGAGGGCGTGAGGGCTAGGCGTGGCAGCAGTTTGGTCAGCAAGCCAGCTCCGTGGCATGTTCCTGGGCAATGTTCCTGGAGGCTGAGTCTTGAACTTGGTTCTTCAGACACCTTAGTATTCCATGAACTATCCATTAACAAAAAAATGCTTTTTCTGCTTATCAGTAAGAGTCAGTTTCCGTTGCTTTCAACAAGAATCTCCATGAATATCCTAACAGAATTCTTTTAATAGCTCCCAATGCATCAAGCCCAGCTAGAATTGCATCCAGAGTAGGAGAAAAAGAAGGGAGCAAATTTAATTTTAGAAATATCTTTTCAAGTTCTAATTGTTACCAGGCACTGGGTTAAAGCTTGTCGCATATCATCTCATTTAATCTTCATGATAGTTGACTGAGGATAGAATTATCCCCAAGATGCCAAAGAGGAAACAAAGACAGAGGTTAATTAATTTGCCCAAGATCTTAGTGCTATTAATTATCAGAGCCCTGCAACACTACAAATCCACGTTCCCAGTATTCTTGCTTAAGGCCACAGAAATTGTTTCATATTTCTGGTAAGTTTAAAGTAATGAAATAATGAATCAGCTCACTATTTGTGTCAGCTATTGTTCTCCAATATGATTCTCTCTTTTGCAGATGGCTAAAATAAAAGCCAAAGTACTGGATGACTCTTTGCCCTTTCGTGGCACTTGTACCCCGTGTTTATCTTTAGGTCTGAGGTTCTCTTGAGTGTAAGCCCTGTACTACACTTTAAACATTAAACATCAACTTTCAGTCTTGCCTGGATGAATAGGTTCATCTTCCCTTAGATGTCAACATAAAGTCAGAGTAATCCTGGGTCTTTTCTTGTCAGTTCCTAGAAGCACTTACAGAATATAAACACTTTCACCTGGGTCCATTTTGGGAAGAATCAACCAACTTGAAACAGAAAACCGTTTCAAAATCTAAGTTGGAAAAATATTGAAAAATTCCATGGAAATTGACAAGGCAGTTCCCAAGCCGAGATATCATTAACTCCAGTAACCATTTGTCATCTCTAGGAACATAGGGCTATAGGAGCAAAAGTCTTCTTACAAATTCAAACAACAAAATAGATTGTTTTAAATACACATAACGGTTTTAAAAGCCCAACTGTTCACATAGTACCAATAATCGAGGATATGTCTGCAAACCTTGAGACTTTAGACGGACATATCCAGGATAGATGCCCTTGGCTCTCTGAACCCCCAGACTTCCCTGAACCCCCCATGACAGCACAAGTAGCCCACATCCCTTTACTGAAGTTAGGGGGACCCTTTTACTTAAAGACCATGCAGTGTTCCCAAATACTGCAGGTGATCTACTGATACCCTAAAAGACAATGCTTGCATTCCTTAGGATCTACTCTCACCTCCATTCTTTACCTCTCCCCCCACCTCCGTGATGCATACATGATTTGGTCAAATTTTAGCAAAATCTGACTCGCAATATTCTAGGACTGCTAAAACAGGATAGAGATTATATACCACAGGAGCTGTAGAACCCGGCTACCTTGTACAAGCAGGAAACAAAAATATGCCTGGGAGTGAATCCTGAGGCTGTTGGCTCAAGAAACAGAGTTATCAAACTCCATAGGGGAGAGTTTGTCTATATAGGGACACACTCCCTTGGCACGTTTTAACATCCTTGAGGTGATGGGCCAAATATGCTGCTGAGTTTGGCTTTCAGAAGCTTGGCTTTCAGAACCTTAAGACAAGGACGGCCCAAATTAAATAAGGTGGAGATGCCTGAACCACCAATTCAGACTATGGAGGAAGAGATAAAACAAAAACAAAAACAAAACTCAAAGCTGAGGAGATTCTCGAATGGTTCTACTGTTTAAGAATTAACAAAACAATAATTGACTGTGTTTCTCAGAAGAGCCTGGAGCACACTCCATTCACCACAGAAAAAAGGAAGCCAATTGCAAAGCGGCGCTAGCATTGTTGAGAAGCTCGCCAATGGCTGCTGTCTGCAGGCTGGGACTGATGGTAAGAGACATCGTTAAAGTACAGGGCTCTTGAGTAGCAGTGGGATGGTAAGATCGCCAAAAAGCAATGGACACCATTATTGTAATAGCAGCAGGGTCAGAATAGCGAATAGGAAAGATGAATCTGCAGGGATCTATTGTCAAGGCTTATAGAACATGATTTTCTCAGAGGCATGTTAGATGGGTGGCCAACAAGATTATTTCTTAATATATCTGATCAAAGAAACCAAGAACAGAGAAGACTGAGGTCACCTATACATATGGAAAATCATGATATTTTTCCCAGTTTCCAAACCTGAGCCAGTCCTCAAACTCAGAACCCATTACTGAAGGTGGGAACAAGTCCTCATCAAGGGCTCTGAAACAGCATGCAAATTGTATACTGTGGTAATTTCCCCAGTTCTTTTCCCCCAAGGGACCTACAGTCTCCCCAAGGGACCTACAAACTATACATTGAGAAGGAATGCTCAGATCTTTCTAGGGCTGTTGAATAGAGTGGTATCTGACACCAGTATCTGGGGAGCCAAAGTACCCTCATGGCTTCCCTGTTAAAGTAAGAATAAATGGAGTCAGGCAATAAATGGAGTTCTGGCTTACGCTTGGGTCCATCTTTTAGTAGGTCCCTTGGGTGTATAGATTCAACCAGTAGTAATTTCCCAAGTTCTTAAATGCATGATTGAAATGAACAGACTTATAGCCTACAGTTCTGTAGGTCAGAGATTCAGGTGGGCTAATCTGGGTTCTCTGATGAAAGTCCCATAAGGCTGAACTGTTCTCTTATCAGAAGGCTCTGAAGAAGAATCTATCCACTTCCATGTTCATTAATGTTTTGGAGAGAATTCAGTTTTCTGCAGCTAGCTGTTAAGACTGAGTTTCTTGTTTTATGATGAACATCAGTTCTTAGAGGCAGCCATCTTATCCTCGCTCTGTGCCCCCTCTATCTGATCAATGGAGGACCTTCCTCATGTTGAGTCGGTCTCCTAGGTATCTGACATCTTTTGCTTCATCCCACAAACCTTCCTCTTATATATGTTTCCTGGAAATTGTGGCCAACCAGAATCCTAAACAAGCTGTTCTTGAATGTAGCAAACTAAATGTGACAAGTAAGAAGATCTGAGTGGTACAAACAGTAGGCTATAATAGATGCTCTTGATACTCCATCCAGATTACCTTCACTAGATCAGTGAGGTAATCCATCAACCAGCTGCTATATTACCTGCAAAGCTCATAGCTGTCCATTTTCTGTAGGACTGTGCTTGCCCAAAAGCAACCTTCTCTTTCAGAAAGTTACCCAACAGCAACCCTTGGCCAACAACTGACATGGCAGTATGACGCATCAGGGTGCAACCAATGTGATGGTGTCCTGTGATGTATAATTTGTCCTCCAGTGCTCCTGTAGTACCAAACCGAATCTATTTTCCAGCAGAGACCACATTGTTGCTTCTTCTTCCTGTCCTTTCCTGCTTCCTTCACCTTGCTTCCCCTGAGAGAATTCCCCTAATAAGTAACTTTCACAAAAATTCCCATCTCAACCTCTGCTCCTAGGAAACCCAACCTAAGATACTCTCCCTGACTGAATTCCTTCCCTACATCTCCCAGGAGTAAATAGTCTTAGGAAGGTATTATGTTTATTATACATGCACATATATCTAAATATTACACAGTGTTTGAGGATGAAATTTATATGAATTGCATTATTTTATCTTTCTGGTTTTTTTTCACACTTAGAGTTTCTGAGAATATGTATGCAAAATCATTTCACTGCATTTATTAATTTGTGTTACCTCAAGGATTTTTAAATTTTTCTACTACACACACACAAAAATACAGCTATGAGCATTTTTGTACCTGAATGTATTTATCTAAATTTGACTCTTAGAAAAGAAATTGCTAGGTGAAAGTATGTATGCATTTTTAAACTAATTGCCACTTTTTTTTTTCAAAAAGCAGTTGAAGTGATTTATAGAATCACAAGGAAAGTTAATGTGTTTACAATATTCTACATTTTCACTAATACACGTATTCCAATATTTTAATGTCTCCTAATTTCTTGAGTGTATGGTCACATTGTGGTTTCAAATTGCATTTGCCTGTTTACTAGCAAGGTAGACCATCTTTTCATTTGTTTATTGGTAACTCGGGCTTCCTCTTTTGAGAAATGTCTGTATGTAGGACTGGAATAGTCTTCTGTAGAACGGTATTTATTAATTGATTCATAGGAATTCTTTAGACATTCTGAATATTAGTATTCCGTATGGAGGCTGCCTTTTCATTTTACATTGTATCTTTTGATGTACAATTTTTTAAAGGTTTAGTTTAGGGGCGCCTGGGTGGCGCAGTCGGTTAAGCGTCCGACTTCAGCCAGGTCACGATCTCGCGGTCCGTGAGTTCGAGCCCCGCGTCGGGCTCTGGGCTGATGGCTCAGAGCCTGGAGCCTGTTTCCGATTCTGTGTCTTCCCCTCTCTCTGCCCCTCCCCCGTTCATACTCTGTCTCTCTCTGTCCCAAAAATAAATAAACGTTGAAAAAAAAAATTAAAAAAAAAAATAAATAAAATAAAATAAAAGTTTAGTTGAATTTGCTAACTCTTTTACCAGATTCTATTTTCAACTTGTTTAGAAAACTGGTCCCTGCTCCAGTGTCACGAAGATATTTTCCCAATTTCCCCCTAACTTTTAGAATTCTGCTTTCCAACCTTCAGAACAGATTTTTGTTATGAGAGTATCAATTGCCCCACCACAATTTATTGAATTGTCCATTTTTTTTCATCCTAATCAGCAATGGCAGCCCATTTATTAACTATGTAGGTCTATTTCTTAGTTTTATATATTTTTTTTTACAAGTCTTCATATATATCTATAAACCAGTCACATTGGCCTAATTGACATATCTTTATTTTTTCTTGATATTTGGTAGAGCAAGTCACACCATTTGTTCTTTTTTGGTCAAAATTATTCTATCTTATGTCCTCCCACGACACTCGAAAAATATATTTGAGTTCCAGTAAAAATTCTTTTGGGTTTTAATTGAATATATAGAATAATTTAGTGAATTGACATTCTTAACATACTGATTACCTGAATCTTTCCATAATAATAATAAATTATTTTAGCTCATTTTATTTTAGTTATTTAGTTATTTTAGTTTACATGCATTTTGGCACTATTTTTATTGTTTTCTATAGTTTCCTGCTTCTTTCAATGTTTATTTCTAAGTTGACTTCTAAATTTGATGCTATTTCAGTAGTATTTTTCAACATTTATTTTTAAGTGATTTTATTAACTTAGTATTTAATATCTAATTACATGTTTCAAAAGTCTCTTACTTCTTCAAAACATTCTTCCCCTAACCAGAAGCATCTAATATTATGAATTTTTGGTGTGTTTGTATATGAAAGCATGTATATATAGTTTGTTTTTTTATATAAATGAAAGAGCATTTTATATAGAAAATATATGTAACTTGCACAGGCATACCCTAGAGATATTGTGGGCTCAGTTCCAAACCACCACAATAAATGAATATTGTGTTAAAGCAAGTCAAATGAACTTTTGTTTCCCAATGCATATAAAAATTATATTTACACTATACTATGATCTCTTACATGTACAATAGCATAATGTCTTAAGAAGACCACGTACATATCTTAATTAACTATATTACATTGTTAAATGAATTGCTAAAAATTGCTAACCTCATCTAAGCTTTCAATCTCACCTAAGCTTTCAAGTCATAATCTTTTTGCCTGGTGGAGGTTTCTTGCCTCAATGTTGATGGCTGCTGACTGATCAGGAGTGATGGTTGCTGAAGGTTAAGGTGGCTGTGGCAATTTCTTTAAATAACAGAATAATAAAAGTTTGCTGCATCTATTGACTCTTTCATGAATGACTTCTCTGTAGCATATGGTGCTGTTTGATAGCATTTGGCCCAAAGGAGAATTTCTTTCAAACTTGAAGCCAATCCTCCCAAACTCTGCTGCTATTTTATC
This sequence comes from Herpailurus yagouaroundi, assembly GCF_014898765.1. Lineage (NCBI taxonomy): Eukaryota > Metazoa > Chordata > Mammalia > Carnivora > Felidae > Herpailurus > Herpailurus yagouaroundi. The sequence goes on along the minus strand of NW_024412376.1, from coordinate 50,284,039 downwards.
AACTAACTTTATGCAATATACTTTGCATAAGGTACCTTGTTGTTGTTTTAACAATCTTCACGCATCTTCACCAGCAATAGATTCCATCGCAATGAAATCACTTCATTCATTAGGAGCAGCTCCTCATACATTCAAGTGTTATCATGAAATCGTAGTAATTCAGTCCCATCTTCAGGCTCCACTTCTAATTCTAGTTCTCTTGCCATTTCCACCACATCTGCCGTGACTTCCTTCACTGACGTTTTGAACCCCTCAAAGTCATCCATGAGGTTAGAATCACCTTCTTCTAAACTCCTGTTTATGTTGATATTTTGACCTCTTCACATGAATCACAAATTCTTTTTAATGTTTATTTTTGAGACAGACAGAGAGAGAGAGAGAGAGAGAGAGAGAGAGATCATGAGTGGAGGAGGGGCAGAGAGAAAAGGGTATTCAAAGTGGGCTCTGGGCTGACAGCAGCAAACCCAATGTGGGGCTGGAACTCACAGACTGTGCGATCATGACCTGAGTCGAAGTCGGATGCTCAACCGACCGAGCCACCCAGAAGTCCCACAGATGTTCTTAATAGCATCCAGAATGGTAAATTACGTCTAGAAGTTCTTCCTCCATCAGAGGAATCACTATCTGTGGCAACTATAGCTTTACAAAATATACTTTTTAGATACTAAGGCTTGACTATCAAAATGATTCCTTAATCCATGGATTTCCACATGGATATTGTGTTAGCAGGCATGAAAACAACATTAATCTCATTGTACATTTCCATCAGACCTCTTGGGTGACAAGGTGTGTTTCAGTGAGTGGTCATATTTTGAAAGGAATCCTTTTTTTCCGAATTGTAGGTTTCAGCAGTGAGCTTAAAATATTCAGTAAACCATGTTATGAATAGACGTACTGTCATCCAACCTTCGTTGTTCCATTTTTAGATCACAGGCAGAGTAGATTTAGAATAATTCTTAAGGGCCTGAGAACTTTTGGAATGGAAAACTAGCACTGGCTTCAATTTAAAATCATGAGCTGCATTAGCCCCTAACAACAGAAGCCAGCTTGTCCTTTGAATATATAAAGCCAGACACTAACTTCTCTTCTCTAGCTATGATAGTTCTAGATGACGTCTTCTTCCAATAGAAAGCTGTTTCACAGGAGGTTCCAACAGAAGGCTGTTTCACAGAAACTCTGTGGTTTAGTGTAACCACCTTCATTAATTATCTTAAGTCTACCTTCTGGATAACTTGCTGAAGTATGTCCATCAGCACTTGCTGCTTCACTTGGCACTTTTCTGTTACGGAGATGGCTTCTTTCCTTAAACCCTATCAACAAGCCTCTGCAAACGTCAAACCTTTCTTCTGCTACTTCCTCACCTCTCTCTGCCTTCAGAGAACTGAAGAGATTCAGGCCTTGCTCTGACTTAGGCTTTGGCTTGAGGCAACGTCATGATGATTTGATCCACTATGCAGGTTAGCGAAACTTTCTTCCACGTCAGTCAGCAATAGGGCTCTTTTCTTTTTTTATCATGCATGTGTTCACTAGAATAGAACTTTTAATTTCCTTCGAGAATGCTTCCTTTGCAGTCACAATTTGGCTGTTTGGTGCAAGAGGCCTACCTTTCAGTTTGTCTGGGCTTCTAACATGCCTTCCTCACTGAGCTCAATCATTTCTAGCTTTTTATTTAAAGTGAGAGATGTGTGACTCTTCCTTTCACTTGAACACCTAGAGGCCTTTTTAGGGCTATTTGCTTGCCTAATTTCAAGATATTATGTTTCAGGGAATGGGAAGACCTGACAAGAGGGAGAGACGTGGGAGAATGGCTGGTTGATTGAACAGTAAGAACACACTGAATATTTATTAAGTTTGCTGTCTTATATGGGTGCAATTTGTGGCACCCCAAAATAATTACAACAGTAACAGCAAAGATCACTAATCACAGATCATCATAACAAACACTAATGAAAAAGTTTAAAATATAAGAAGAATTGTCCAAAGTGACACAAATGGATTACGCAAATGCTAATGGGAAAATGGTGCTAATAGACTTGCTCAACGCAGGGTTGCCATAAACTTTCAATTTGTAAAAAACACAGCATCTGAGAAATGCAATAAAGCAGAGTACAATAAAATGAGGTGTGCTTGATGTATTTTTAAAAAATAATATCAAAATTGACAACTGTGTAGTAACCCCCCTACATAAGAGATAGTCCATTAATAATCCTCTAGGATTCCAGCTATCACCTTCCATCATCTATTCTGTTTATTTACTTTATGGCATTTTGGAGATCTGCTTTCTAATAGCATTGCAGAAAAGAAAATCCATATTACTTTTTTTTTTCTCACTAAAGTTCATAGACTTTTTTTGTTTTTTGTTTTTTTTCCTACAACAATGTATAGCTTTTTCCTATAGTGTCTTTTGTCCTTCCTATAATTCTGGAGTGTGTGTTTCACTGCAGGTTCAGTTCTATGTGGAGTGACAGTTTGGACATTATCCAGGAAGATATACAGTGGCACTAGGATGACCTGGCAATGGTTTTGAATTGATATTAACATAGTATTAACTCATCATCTAAGTGAATGGGCTATCTCACCTTAATGCCTGATTATCTGCTATCTTTCTATGTCTTCAGACACTTGAGTTGTAATTTTAATTAGGTAAAATTCTTGTTATTTTATCGTTTGTCATTATAAAAAGCATTTCACTTTACTATTTTCTTTCCTGGTTATTGCTTTAGTAAATTGTTTTTCTTTCCAGAACTAACGAATAGTACTAATTAGTTCTAATTGTTTGTTGATTTTATTGGTTATTTTTTTTCTAGGTAATCATACGATCCGTAAATAGTGAGGTATATCTCTTCTTCTTCAATCCTTATGCCAGTTTTCTATGTTTCTTTTCTTTAAACAGTTGGCCAGAAATTTCAGTTTTCTTTTAAATACTAATGGGCAGATAGTGGGCATCTTTGTAATGTTCCCTAACTTAAAAGCAATTAACGCAATATTTTATTAGGGTTTGGGATATTAAACTTTTTCAAATTAAGGAATTTCCCTTCTTAATTTGAAAACTTTTTCAAATTAAGCACATTCTAATATGCTGAATTTAGTTTTTAACAAAAAACTAAACATTTAACTTTATCAAATGTTTTTCTAGGTTGATTGAAATAATTATTTTTCTCATTTACTCTATTAATATCTGTCACTAAATACATTAATATTATATCAAAAACTTACATTTGTGATAAAACCTATATTTTCATAATATGTTATTTCCAATGTATTAAGTTTAAATAGCCAATAATTTATTTATGAATTTTGCATTTATTTCCATTAACAGAAGACTGCTATTTTTCAAAATTTTGGAGAATTCACATGTAGATCTGCCTCAGATTGGAGTCTTTTGAGAGAGGGAAAGCTCAATGACCACTTTAATTTCTTTATGGCTTATTGATCTGTTCAAATTCTTTTTTCTCATTCTCAGAGAGAAAAGTAATTTATCCAATTTTCTGTTGCCATTTACTGGCAGAGATGAAAATTTATCTCAAGTTTCATTGACTCGATTGCTTATGCTCTTAACAACTATACTATTATCAGCCTTATCTTGTTTAAAAGATGTCTTCCCTAAATATGTAGTATAGAGAAAGAAAGAAAGAAAGAAACAGAGTGAAAACCATGTATATAAAAGATGATTCTTGTTAGCCTGAAATATAGTTTGAAGGCAGACGTAATGAAGGGAGAAAAATAAGGAATATTATTGCAATAACAGAGACATAAGTTGAATAGTACAGAATGTATGATTACTGGTTGGAAATGAAAGAAAAGAAAGTGGTAAATGGTCAAAGCAAGAGAATGTGGAATGAAATGTAAGACCAAATAAAAACCTCTAAAACTGTGAAATCAAGATACCCAGTTTCTTTGGCAAAAAACAAAACCAAACAAAATAAAACACCATTAAAGGAAAAGGCTGAAAAAAGAACTGATAGTGAATGAATTCAGTTGTATATCCTGGAGGTGGGAATATCTATTCTTTTACTCCCTAGTGTTTCCTCTCTTGTGGAGTGAGTATCATTAGTTTAGCCTTCCTGCTTTCCTTCTACTTTGACTCAGTCCTCTCAAAGAATGGAGGAATGATTTAAAGACCATCTTAGAATATCCCAGCTGCTTATTCCCTGTTTCCTTTGGGGTGAGCTATGTATAGAGAGCATCCTGTTCTGTCCCACTTCCAGTAGTTCTAGAAAATCAAAATTGATCTCCTCAGTGAGGCCTCTGCCCCAGCCCAGAGCTGTGAGTGACAAGTGGCTAAATCTGTCTGATTCTGAGTCTCAATATTAAGATTAGGTGTAAACCACATTTTCCCAAACAACTTTGACATTCATAAAGTTTAGATTTGGCTGCTCAATCTGCTTATTATTTTGTCCTACTTGCAAATTAGTTCAAAACTTAGGACAGATGAGTGATATTTTTTGGCTTCTTCAAACACCAAGGATGCATTAAGAGTGATATAATATGCATCAGAACTTTTAAATTTAAAATAAACAGTTGATTTGTTTAAAATGGAAATAAGAGAGGCGCCTGGGTGGCTCAGTGGGTTAAGCGTCCGACTTCGGCTCAGGTCATGATCTCTCGGTTTGTGAGTTCGAGCCCTGCATTGGGCTCTGTGCTAACAGCTCAGAGTCTGGAGCCTGCTTCAGATTCTGTGTCTCCTCTCTCCGCCCCTTCCATGCTCATGCTTTGTCTCTCTCTGTCTCTCAATAATAAATAATAGAATGTTAAAAAAATTTTTTAGATAAATAAATAAAATGGAAATAAGAATTTGTGAAATATTGACAAAGATGTGAATTAAAATCCTGGAAAAGAATGAAGAAAAACGGAGTTTGGAGATCAGGCTTGAGACTTCCATCCATAGGAAGAAACAGACTGTGTACTCCAGGACATAGAGACTTAGTTGGAATGTTAAGAGGTATATCAGAAATCAAGGCAAAAGTAGTTTTTAAGGAGGGGGAGATTTATGACAGTATCAGATATCCCAGCGGATTTGGTTAGAAGATGCAGAATGCAAATGATGTACTTCAAAAGCAGTATTTCTGTCTGTGGTGGGAGCAGAGCACCATGTGGCTGTCCTAGGATTGTGAGACAGACAGAAATTACAGAATTCTTGAGGTAAGAGTTTATAGTGCCTAAGTACCTACTGTTTCTGCCAGTTCTAATACCGTCCACAAATATGCTTAACAAAGACCCTCTTAAAGCTACTTGTAACCTAAGATGAACAAATGGAACATTAATGAACAGCTTTATGGCACGTGTATGTACAGGTGTAGGTGTTGGGGATAGGTGAAGGAATTCATTTGTTAGACATTGTGATAGAAAATGATTTTGCCATAAAACTTCTAGAAGAAAACATAGGCCATAATTTCTTTGACATTGAACTTAGCAACATTTTTCTAGATATGTTGTCTCAGGCAAGGGAAACAAAAGCAAAAATAAACTATTTGGGCTTTCCAAAATAAAAAGCTTTGGCACAGCGATGGAACTATCAATAAAACTAAAAGCCAGGTGACAGAACTGTACTCAGAAAAGTATTAAACACTGATGAAGCAAATTCAGGACGATGTAAAGAAATGGAAAGATGTCCCATGCTCACAGGTTGGAAGAACAAATATTATTAAATGTCTATACTACCCAAAGATATCTACACATTTAATGCAATCCTTATCAAAATACCGACAGCATTTTTCACAGAACTGGAACAAAAAAATCCTAACATTTGTATGGAACCATAAAAAACCTCAAAAACTAAAGCAGTCTTGAAAAAGAAAAACAAAACTGGAGGTATGACAACTCCAGATTTAAAATTATATTACAAAGAGGTAGTAATCAAAACAGTATGTTACTGACATAAAAATAGACATACAGATCAACAGAATAGAACAGAAAACCCAGAAATAGGGGTACCTGGGTGGCTCAGCCTTCTACGTGTCTGACTTTGGTTCAGGTCAAGATCACGTGGTTCATGGGTTTGAGCCCCATGCCAGGCTCTGTGCTGACAGCTCAGAGCCTGGAGCCTGCTTCAGATTCTGTGTCTCCCTCTCTCTCTCTCTCTCTCTCTGCCTCTCCCCTACTCACACAATCTCTCTCTCTCTCTCAAAAATAGACATTAAAAAATTAAAAAAAATAAAACCCAGAAATAAACCTACAATTACATGGTCAATTAATTTTCAGCAAAGGAAGAATGAATATACAGTGCGAAAAAGAGTCTCTTCAACAAATGGTGTTGGGAAAACTGGACAGCCACATGCAAAAGAAAGAAACTGGACCACTTTCTTTCACCATCCACAAAAATAAACTCAAGATAGATTACAGGTCTAAATGTAAGACCTGAAACCATGAAAATCCTTGAAGAGAACAGGCAGTAATCTCTTTGACATCGGCTGTAACACTTTTCTAGATATGTCTCCTGAAGCAAGAGAAATAAAAACAAAAATAAACTATTTGGACTATATCAAAATAAAAAAAAGTTTCTGTCCAGTGAAGGAAACTGTCAATAAAATGGGAGGAGATATTTATACATGACATGTCTGATAAATGGTTAATATCTAAAATATATAAAGAACTTATACAACTCAATACCCCCCAAATAAATAATCCAATTAAAAATGGGAAGAAGCCATGAATACACATTTCTCCAAAGAACACATACAGATGGCCAATGAAAAGATGCTCACCACTCATCATCAGGGAAATACAAATCAAAACTATAATCACATATCACCTTATGCTGGCCAGAATGGTTCAAATCAAACACACAACAAAGTGTTGTGTCCAACAAGTGTTGGAGAGGACGTGGAGAAAGAGGAACACTTGCTCACTGTAATGGGAATGCAAACTGGTGCAGCCATTGTGGAAAACAGTAGGGGGTTTCCTCAATAAGTTAAAACTGGCTACCCTACAATCCAGTAATGTCACCACTGAGTCTTTACCCCAAAAAATACAAAAACACAAATCCAAGGGGTACATACATCATTACTTACATACATTTATTGCATCATTATTTACAACAGCCAAATAATGGAAGCAGCCCAAGTATCCATCAACAGATGAGTGGATAAAGAAGAAATGGTGTGTGTATGTACACACACACACACACACACACACAGGAATATTATTCAGCCATAAAAGAGTGTAAAATCTTTCCATTTGCCACAACATGGATGGAGTTCGCATGTATAACACTAAGCGAAATAAACCAGTCAGAGAAAGACAGATACCATAGAATTTCACTCATTTAAAAAACAAAACCAATGAGAAAAGGACAAAATGAATGGGGAGAGACAAACCAAGAAGTAGACTCTTAACTATAGAGAACAAACTGACGGTTACCAGAGGGCATGTGGAAGGGGGAGGGACGGAATGTGTGAAATAGGGGATAGGGATTTAAGAGTACATTTATCATGTTGAGTAGTGATAATGTATAAAATTGCTGACTCACTATATTGTACACCTGAGACAAATATAACACTGTATGTTAACCATACTGAAATAAAAATAAAAAAGCTTAATAAAAATAATAAAATACTTAAAAAATATTAGCCACAGAAAAGAATGAGATCTTGCCATTTGCAACGTGGATGGACCTAGAGGGCATTATGCTAAGTGAAATAAGTCGGACACAGAAATACAAATACCACATAACTTCAGTTATACATGGACTCTAAGGAATTACATACGAACAAACAAATTTGTTCGTTACAAATGAACAAAACAAAAGCAGAAACAAATGCGTAAATATAGAGAATAAACTGACGGTTGCCAGAAGGGAGGTGGTTTGGGAAATGGACAAAATGGATGAAGGGGAACAGGAGATTCAGGCTGCCAGTTAGGAGATGAATAAGTCATGGCAATAAGAGATACAGCATAGGGAATATAATCAATGGCACTGTAATAACACCGTATGTTAACACATGGCAACCACACTTGAAGTGAACATAGCATACATAAAGACTTATCAAATCACTACATTCGACAATGAAACTACAGTAGCATTGTATGTCAACTATACTTCAGTTCAGAAAATAAATAAATTAATTAAATAAATTAAATGAATGAATGAATGAATGAATGAAATTTGGTTTCTGGGCTTGGTTGAGAACTTTCAATTTTCAGTTCTTGATCCTTCAAGATAAAAAGAAAACGCTAAACAGCAATTTAAAAAAAAAAAAAACCCTGTTATCTTTTAGTCTTTTCTTTTGGCTGTACTATGCAATTCCTGATTTTCCCATCTCAACATCTTTTTTTTTTTAATTTTTCTTTCATATTTCTCAATACTTTAATAGTATTTAATTCTAGAAAAAAATTAATAAGGTTTCATTTTATTTGAGAGAGGATTAGATTGGATTTTCTTTTTACCTCTTGGTTTATCCTCATCTTCAAGTTCTACATTGTAATAAATTAATTCTAACTTTAAAGAGAAGCATGAATTCAGTCTCAATGGGGAAAGATTGGTTTGTATTTTCACCACTGCCTCTATTCAAAGTTATAAATTACCAATATTATTTATCTACATTCAATTCTGTGAATATTGATCCTGAAAGGATATATAAATGCACTATCGTTGTCTTTAGTACCCCCACCCCAAGCAAATAGAGACTGAATCCTCTAAATTTCCCATCTTATTACAAATATTTACTATAGAAAAATTCAAAGATATGAATAAACATGCAATAATAACTCATGGAACTAGTAATTTGGCCATAATTGCTTCCCTAGACCTATCCTTACAGTATTATTTAGACTCCAATTCTACCATTGATTGACTAATTTACCCAAATCTCTATTCAACCAAAAAAGATATGTGTCTTGATACATTAGAACATAAATTAGAACATACATCAGATATATCTAATCAGTTTATAGATTGACTTACTTAGATCAGAGTGCATCAACTCTGGTCAATGATAACATGAAGAGGGAGGGGTCATTGCATGGTATAAATTGTTGCTCATTTGACATGGCTGAAAAGACAAGAAGGATGAAGAGAAAGCAGGAATTAGGAACAGTACATTCAGTACTATGCTCACAAGCATTTTTAGTATTTTCCATACACATAATATTACTCCATGTATGGTTAAGAACACCTACTCTCTCCTCAAAGAGACATTCAGCCAATTCATAATGTTAACAGTAATTTCCACGGTATATGCTGTTTCCAGTATCAAAAATCCAATAATGATGTTAATCTCATTCAGCAACATTGGAAATTTTCAGACATTACCAATATAGCCTATATAGAGTGTTTGAGGAAAGAAAATACAACATTCAATTATCACAACTTCTATGTAATTTTAAGAAAAAAATTACTATAAATGACATTAGTGGGTCTTAATCTCTGCAGCCAGTTAAGAGGCTATTCCTTTATCCATTTCCATGTTCTACAGGCATTAGACCAATACTTCTGTCAAGAGTTTTTGCCAGATATCTTTATTACAGATGAACCTAAGTCCATGTGGATCATGCCCTGAGAGGTTCAGTGAACATTTACAAATGGCAAAATAATGTAACACTTAGGGAATCCTCTGGATTCTACTCACAGCCTATTTGGACCCCATTAATGTAGTAGAAATATTTATTATTGAAAATTAGTCATTTATGTATCCAACAATGTACTATGTCTACATTTTAATAAAACACACACAAAATTGTATTCTCATGTGTAATAAGGAGCCCAAATGTTTTATTTCAAATTTATTGGAACCATTATAATTTCTCCTTGTAGAAGTATCATTTCATTTGGTGGTGAAAACCACCAGAAACCAATATGGAGTTCAAGGAAATTTTTGAGACAGCTTATTATGTGTAAAGTTTTGCAAAATTCTTAGCCATTATTTCCTTAAATATTAAATTTTCCCCAATCCTCTCTCCTCTCCCTTACAGAAGTTGATTGTGTAAATATTAGACCATTTCCCTCTTTCCTCTGTGAAATTTATTTTCCCTTCTGTATTTTCGGCCATTTATCTGATACCATCTGATACATCATTTTGAGTATTTTCTTTTCATCCATTTTGCAGTCCACTTACTCTCTCCTATTATGTCTACTTAGCCTCATTTTATTTCCTGATTTTATTATTTTTGCTTTAGTTATTGTGTTTTTTCGTTGTAAGATTCACAATTGGTTATTTTTAGTTTCCGAAATTTTCAGAATTACCCAGCCAAATTTTTCAGAATTACTTACGTCTATACAGTAAGAAAATTATAGCTTACGTTTCGTTGGGCAGCAAGTCTCTACATAAGGTCCCCAATAAGCAAGCATTTACTTATTCTCATAAATATATTATAAAGACAATTATCTACATTAGAGCCCCTGTAGATTTGGTTCAATTTTTTTTTCTTAGTTTTCATTTTATTATCTTCCCATGTGTCTTGTGTAGATTCAAATGCCTGGAGGCTGTCCCTTGACCCGAGGTGCAATTTCCATTTTACAATGAAACTCTAGGACTTGTGCAGCTTATGTGATTTTGATTGAAAGAGAGCACGTTCAAGAGTTGAAATACTGGGTAAAACTCCTGGAACTCCTGGCTCTGTAACAGAGAAATTATTTATCTCTATTAGGGCCTAATTGCAGATGTACGCATACCACAGAACAGTAGGGTTGGGGGAGGAGAGGTGTACTCCAAAACTTAAAGTAGAGGTGAGTATCCATGCCAAAGACACCAAGTAGTTCTGAAATTTTTGTGACCAAACACTAGAAATTCACGGTCGCAAACACCTGTAATTTTATGGATTCCGAAGGAAATACATGGCTCCAGAGAAGACTTTCTTTCATTGTTCTCAAGATTGTTTCAAGGTTCCTTGTTGTGGGCACTCATTCAAATTTATTTGTTGAGTTAGTAGAGAGAGTTTAGTAAAATGCCTGGGTCTGGAGGAGTGTACGGTTTTCAAATTATAAAAGTCCAATCCAGGACCAAACCTCTGTCTTTGCAGTTAGTGGTTATGGGTGTAGGTTTTTTTGTTTTTTGTTTTTCAATAGGAAGATGGGGAATGTCCTCCTGGGCTCTGAGCAATCACTGGGATGCAGAGCCTTAGATATTGACCCCATTCATGACCCATATATAGTCAGCTAACTGGAATGTCTTGAAATGTAATGAAGGCATTTTTATCAGCATTTCTAAGATTACAATATATCATCAATGGAATACAATAGTTAAATTTCACTCAACGTGCAGAATTTTAGAGTTGGTCCAACAAGGAAATAACATAGTTTGGGATATCAAGTCATAAAAGTGTATTGAATGCCTTTCCAGATAAAAATAAACGGACGCAATTGTATTTCAGGAAAGGTATTTTTATTTTTTTATTAAAATTTTTTTTAACATTTATTTATTTTTGAGACAGAGAGAGACAAAGCATGAATGGGGGAGGGTCAGAGAGAGAGAGGGAGACACAGAATCTGAAACAGGCTCCAGGCTCTGAGCTGTCAGCACAGAGCCCGACGAGGGGCTCGAACTCATGGACCGCGAGATCATGACCTGAGCCTAAGTTGGCCGCTTAACCGACTGAGCCACCCAGGCGCCCCAGGAAAGGTATTTTTAAATAAAAGAGCATTAGGGGGCACCTGAGTGGCTCTGTCAGTTAGGCATTCGACTCTTGATTTCAGCTCAGGTCATGATCTTGTGTTTTATGAGTCGAGCCCCATGTCCAGCTCTGCACTAACAGTGCAGAGCCTGCTTGGATTCTCTCTCTCTGTCCCACCCTGACTCGCGCTATCTCGAAATAAATAAATAAGCATTTCAAAAAATAAATAAAAAAGAGCACTAGGAATATTATGAACAGCATGCCAACTTCCAGTAGCATCAGCAATTTGCAGTGATATCAGGCACAGCGGGAACAATTGTGACTATTTCCTCTGTGGCTTATAGTATCAGTAACCTTTACCAGCCACACAAGCTATTAAAGCAGAAGATAGCATTTCATACTATCTCTATCTGTGTTTTGAATCTTATATGAAAGCACTAAATTCATGTTCTCTTCTTAACACAAGAGCAGTGTTCCCATTGTACAATTCTGGCCAGCTTTAGGTATTCAAGATTTTCTTGGCCATGCATGTAACTGATTGTTACAGAATCCAATAACAGGGCTACAAATGCATTTAATCAACAAGAACATACACACACCCTGGATAGCCCTATCAGGGTGTGTGGGCCAACATAAAAAAATAGCAAGTCAATCAAAAAACAAAAGCCAAAACAACAGCCGTGTTAGTTCTGGTATCCAATAAGTTTAGGAAATTGAACTTCTTCTTTTGGGGAGTTCAGATTGTGTGAACTAGGTCTTAGAATTGGTCTAGTTTATTCTGTGAATATAATTCTCTTAAGTCTGAATTTATATTCAATCAATTGGTTTGGGTTTTTGCTCCCTAGAAATAGCCAAAAACAACAAGAACAAAATTCCAAGTTTGCTTTGGTTTTGTTTTCATGAGCTGGTAAGATCTATTTCAAGTAGGTCTGTTTGTCCCTTTGATCTTAGGAGAAGTCTGCAACAACAGCCAAGATGACTCATCCTTATAACTGTATGATCTAATTTTTAGATACAACACATTATCATTCATGCAGGGTTCCCCCAGACTCTGCAAAATCTAGCCTCCTTTTCACTGGCCCAATTATCCATGTTTCTTTTTGTGACATATCTACTTCACTTTAGAAAGGCTTGTTTGGGGCCTATAGTGGCTTAGTACCACTTCTTCCAGCTCTGGAATTATAGATGAACAGCCACCATAGGCTCTGGGGCTTCTAGAGCCCATGGTTACCTATGGAGTTCAGGTCTTCTAAACACTGGCCACCTGGCTTGGTCCTGGGCTATGAAATAATATTGTGACCGCCCCCTGCCCCCACCCATGGCATATAAAGTGCCTCTCTCAGCAGTTCTGACACTTTTTTATAGTCTCCCTATAGCCACTGTCCCTAAGAAGGAATGTTTCTCATTTCCAAGCTAAGCCAGTTAAACATTGCCACTTCTAAGAACATATAATGCAGGGGACAAAGTGGTATCTGTCCTTTCAGTGTTGCCAATTCTCATGCAAATGGTGTATACATCCAGCAGCTAGTAGAAATATAAAATAGGGTTTGTTAAGAAAAAATAATTGGTGGAGTAGGAGAGCACACTAGAACCTCTAGGCTTCCTCCAATCCCCAGAGGCATACTTAAACCAGATGAACTTGGACTGTATGCATCATCACAAATGTTCTAATAGAACTTGATCTTTGAAATGAGGAGCAGGAAACATCTTTGTGTCTATGTAGCAATGGAAGGTCCCCGGTGGAAGAATGATCTTAATAGTTGATAATCCACTATTCTTCTATTCAGTCAACTCTGTTAAAATGTCAGAGGTGGGAAGAAATGTACCTAAGGACTATCCATATTTCTTTTGTCTCTTAAAGTTACCTCTGCCTAGATTTTAAAATGTAATTCTCTTAGTCTGAGACTATTGCTTGTTGACTACATCTGACTATATCTCTTGCTGAGACTATTGCTAAGTTCCCAAAGTCAAATTTGAGGCCCAAATGCAGGGTGTATACTGAAATTGTAAGAACACCAGCCATGTGTTAGTCAACTATACATTTCTGGCAAAAAGTGGCTAGAAAGTTAAGATGACACTCAAAGAGGATTTATTTGAAAAGAGTTTCTCTAGAGTCTCACCATTTCCAAAGAAGAATACAGAGTTTGCTACCCCTTGAACTCAAGTCTAGCGAAAGGGCTTCAAAGGTATTCAGTAAAATCTTGGTCAACGTCCTCTACTATTTGTGAGGTGATAAGTGAACTAGTGTCTGAGTCATTCTTTAGAAATTTGAAGGGATAGAAGGGCTGGCAGAGAATCTTTGTCATAGAACATGAGCCACATTTTTAGGAGAATTTCATTTCCAAAACTTTCTAGGAGTGAGAACTAGTGTTTCCTTGGACCAAATGTGGACTTTAATTAGATGAGAATTGGTATGGGATCATGGTGGATACCCCCACAAAAACCATATGGAGAACATTAAAAACAAAACAAAACAAAAACACCAAACAAAACAGACTTAACAAAAATAAGATAAAATCAACACTGGATGTATGGCCATTGAAAAACACGTAAGAAACTAGATAAAATATGATACATTTACCCTGTGGAAAACATCGTAGTGGACTAATCCATTGAAATTGGGGGACAGCAGATGGGAACATTTTCAAAAGAAAAATGACAGCAACTGATGAGAGTCTACAATGTTCAGAAAAGGATGATGTAAAAATACTCTTTTTATCTTGTTTGAGGAAGAACTAGGACTACAAATAGAGTATCAGCAGAAAAAGCTAATAAAAATTCTTCATATTCATACTTCATGAGCGATACTTGTTTAATTTACTGATTATAATAAAATTTTTAAAAATAAGTTTTTAAGGTGTTTTTAAAAATTAAATATAAAATTTAATTAATTAATTAAAATTAAAATGTTTAGACTTTAGCTATGGCGAACGCTAGAGTGAGTACTTTAACATTTGCTATTGTAACAGGACTGAGGTTTGCACAGAGAGTTGTGACACAAAGTCTTTTCTTTCCAGGAAGCAACTTTATTTGTGCCGACACCGGCTAAGTGGGCTCATATCCAAAAAACTGAGCCCTGAGTGCAGCAGGGTGTAGCATTTTATACAATTTCTACTTCATCTCCCGTACATGGTAACATAGAGGCATACAGAATGGGCGGTCTATGTTACAGAGTTGTGAGGGATGTCACATACATGCACATAACCAGATTGCCTTCCCTTGTCTTGAGGTTTTTACCATATTCCTTAGGGAGGGGCTCTACCACAGTATGACATCTTTTACAAACCATTTGTTTCATTAACAATTTGGATTCCACTGGTTTGTGGAAACTCTTACAAATCTCCAACCTAACATTTCCTTACAAGCTATTTTTAATCCTAGGTTAGGAAACAGAAGTTTAAATCTCAAGGGTGAGATTGAGGTTTTTTGTTGTTTTTTTTTTTTTAATATTTATATTTCTGAAATAAATTGCTATGTAATGTAACTACCAGGCTTTAAATCATCCCCATGAAACTGACTATATTCAGAATCAAGCAATGTTGCAATAGAAAATATGGAGAAGGAAAGGGGAAAAAAGAAAAATTAATGAGCCATACTTTAGTAAGACATCTGTACTCTTTCCTCTGTTTGGGCTTTCCATTGTCAGTTTGATTAATGGGATGTCTTTAAATGTATCTCCTTTTGGATATCTTATATTGCAACAAGTCCATTTCATGTTCTTGCCACCAACATTTCCAGTAGATTTCTTCTAACATGTCAGAATGACAGATAAGTTTCCATAGTCAGCTTCATAGAGAGCTCATTATTGTTTCAAACCAGTGCAATTGCCCTGAAGGTCCCCTAGGCAAAGGACCTTTGGAGTGCTATGTGATTTCCAAACCTATGCTGAATAAAGGTGTCATTTCTAGGCTTAAATTAAGGGTATAAGTCACCTCTCAAGGTCAAGTACTGGTTTTTGTAAACATTCATGATAATCTCCCGAGTTGATGGGAAATAAAAATGTAAAATATCTTAAATATATCCTATGAACTTTCCATTTTTTCTTATGCAAGCTGTGATTTCTTTCATATTATTTGGCTAAAAGTTGTAAACTAAAATATATGTTAAAATTTATTTAATTCATACATTAATCAGTGCTCATCAGATAAGTGTACTCTTAATCGTTTTCACCTATTTTACCCATTTCCCCCACCCATCAGCCTTCTGCTATCCACAAGTATGAAAATTTTTATAAAACATGCAAATATTTATGTAATTTACTCCTCAAAGACTCTTATCTAAATCATATAGTTTAACTGTAGTTATATCTAGAGATATAAAATTATTTTTCTGTCAAATATTTTTTAAAATGTCTGTGTGTTTATTAAGAATTCAATTTGTTAGTAAATTGAGCCTAATAGAAAAAAACTTGTGTAAAAACACCTATAAATCAATTACATAGTATTTTAAATAGCCTTAGAAGTTTAATGGTCCTGAAAATATAGAAGAATTTAGAATTTTATCAGGTTATAAGGTGTATAGACTTAGACATTTATGTTCTTTAAGAGAAGACACAATGTATAATCCCGTCAAGTGAGTAACTTCGATGAAAGTTGAAGACTGAGGAGAAAGTGCCATTAGGTAGCAGAAATAAGGCAAGATTTTTTAGCTCAGGATACTATAACTCTAAAAAGGGGCTTAACATGATAGTTGCAGAGATGAGAACAATTTAGGGATACTTGCAGCTTCTCCTACTAGGCAGAAATTTATGGTGGCACATGATTTATCTGGAATGCTTTCTTTCTTTTAGTGTGTATCTACCTTCCAGCTCTGGGAGGGTAACTACCTACAGTAAAATTTAAGTAAAACACTGGAATTCATAGTTCTGCATTAAGAAAGACATCGTTCCTCATTTTTTTTCTTTTTTTGGTATTTTATGTCAAATATTAGACTGTTAGGGTGTTGGCCTATTAGAGTGTTAAAGTGGAATTTTCAAAAGAGTAAAACCATGACTCTCATAAAACTATAAAATGACTACTATCAAAGATTATATTTAACTTATTAATTGCCAAGAGAACCCATAAGATGTTAAAATTAGTTCAAATGAAAATTTGACTTGCAGAGATTTAGAGTATCTATGTGGCAAAATTCATTTGTATTGTCATTTGCAGGAATGATTTGTATTTCTGTGATCAACACCTTACATTGTTATCAGTTTCTACAATTTAACTTCTATCTCTACCAAGGTGTACGCCAATCAAAAGTGCACCCCTCCACAAAATCCTATAATGTTGTGATTCTAGTTAACATTGCCAGAACTTCATACCCAGTAATTTTTTATGTCCCTTCCAAATATTCAATTTTTTTTTCCTGACAAGAATTAGAATTCTTAACTTCAAGTTACATATGTAATAAAGTAATTTAGATGTGTGATTATTAAAAAATATTTACAGGGGCGCCTGGGTGGCGCAGTCGGTTGAGCGTCCGACTTTAGCCAGGTCACGATCTCCCGGTCCGTGAGTTCGAGCCCCCCGTTGGGCTCTGGGCTGATGGCTCAGAGCCTGGAGCCTGTTTCTGATTCTGTGTCTCCCTCTCTCTCTGCCCCTCCCCCGTTCATGCTCTGTCTCTCTCTGTCCCAAAAAATAAATAAATGTTGAAAAATAAATAAATAAATAAATAAATAAATAAATAAAAAGAATTGCTTTAAAAAAATATTTACATTCAATTTTGAAATATTAAAGAGACCTTAAGCCTCATTCTATTTAAGTTTAATGTATTATACTTATAATCATTTAAGTATGCAGATTTAAAAAAAAAACTGAACTATTTAAACTGAATATTAAATTTATACATGTAATTTAAAACATTGGAAAGTGGTTAAATTTTTAAATGAGACCCAAACATAATCCATTGTTCAAATAAAAATTATCACTAAAATCTGCCAGGTTTATAAAATATAACAATTTTTCATGCTCAACTGAAAAGTATAAAACAGAATCCGATTTTGAACTGTAGCTTTTTTTAAAAATCTGTAAATAAATTTTTAAAATAAATGATAAATAAACCTACCAGAGGTCTTTTCTTCATACAAATTCTGCCCAAAGCTTAATACATATACAAACCAATCATGTTACACTTCCAACACAGGCTTTTCATTTTGACAGCGCATTTTTTTCTATGTTAACTAAAATGCTATACACTGAGGAATCCTAACATCAACAACATACAAATATTTTAACATCTTATACTAAATTATATTCCTGATCATTAGAAGGCTTCTTTTCTCTGGTGGACTAATTTTTCACATGTGTTATATTTCTCTTTTTCTATACATCTCGAATATAGTATAAACATTTTGAAATTCTTTCTGTTATATTTCTTATCTCCTTAATTCCTTAACAGATATTATTTAAAACAAATAGAGGATACAATCTTCTGGTTACGTGCACCTGATAAGTTCATGAGGAAATTTTGTCTCAATTTTGAGCAATTCACTAATTCACTAGCCAGGTACATTTAATTTAAAAAGTTCAATAATAATTTATGTATTACTAGATTTGAATTCTGAGTTACTGGAATAATTGATCTTTTCTCTCATTAACTTGACCCTTTTGAGTATTTCTTCAGCATAATTTATTGCCAAAACCATTAACAAGTTCCAGGAAGTTATTTTGTGGATATCAGCAAACTGATTCTAAAGGTTATATGAAGAGGCAAAAAACCTAGATTTTCAATGCAATATTGAAGGAGAAGATCAAAGTTGAAGGACTAACACTATCTGACATAATGACTTACTAGAAAGCTGAAATTAATCTTAGAATCAATGGAACAGAATAGCACACCTAGAAACAGGTACCCAAAAATACAATCAACTACCTTTTGCAAGAGAGCAAAGGCAATACAATAAAGCAAAGATAATCCCTTCAACAAATAGTACTGGAACATCTGGGCATCCTCATACTATATATATATATATATATATATATATATATATATATATAGACACAGAAGTTACACGCTTCATAAAAATTAACTCAAGGGGTGCCTGGTTGGCTCAGGTGGTTGAGTACCTGACTCTTGATTTTGGCTCAGATCATGACCCCAGAGCCATGGAATCAAATCCCACAACAGGCTCTGTGCTGAGCATGGATTTTCTCTTTCTCCCTGCCCCCTCCCCTGCTCACATACTCTATCTCTAAAAGAAAAAAATTTTAAAAATTAACTCAAAATGGATCATATACCTAAGTATAAGATGCAAAACCATAAAACTCCTAGATGATAACATAGAAAGAAACCTAGATGACCTCGGACATGGTGATGAGTTTTTATATACAATACCAAGGGCATGACCCATGAAAGAAAAAATTGATAAACTGGACTTCATTAATATTTAAGAATTTCTGTTCTTCAAAAGACAATGTCAAGAGACGAATAGACAAACCATAATCTGGAAGAAAATTGTTGTAAAAGACATCTCATAAAAGGCTGATATCCATGTTATACAAAAATTCCTAAAACTCAATAAGAAAACAAATGACCTGATTAAAAATGGGTCGAAGACCTTAATAGACACCCTACAAAAGAAAACATACAGATGGCAAATAAGAAATTGAAAGATGCCCTGCAAATCATCTGGGAAATGCAAATTAAAACAATGAGATACCACCACATACCTATCACAGTGGCCAAATCTAGAACACAACATCAAAGTATTTGAACTCTCATTCACTAATTGTGGGAATGCAAAACCGGTACAGCTACTTTGGAAGACAGTTTGGCGGTTTCTTACAAAACTAATCACACTCTTACCATATGACCCGGAAATTATACTCCGTGGTATTCATCCAAAGGAGTAGAAAATGTATGCCCACACCAAACCTACATATGGATGCAAATGGTAGCTTTATTCATAATTGTCAAATCTTGGAGTGAGAAAGATGTCCTTTGGGAGGTAAATGAGTAAGAAAATTATTATACAGCCAGACAATGGAATATCACTCACTGCTAAAAAGAAATGAGTGATCAAGGCATGAAAATACAGAAGAAATTTACATTAGTAAGTAAAAGAAGTCAATCTGAAAAGGCTAACACAATGTATGATTCCAACTATATGACATTCTGGAAAAAGTAGAACTATGGAGACAGTAAAACAGACACAAACAAACAAAAAAAACAAACAATCATTGCCAGGGGTTGCAGGTAGTGGGAGGGATAAATAGGAAGATCACAGAGAATTTGCAGGACAATAAAAATACTCTGATACTTTAATGATGGATACATTTGTCTAAACTCAAATATACAACATCAAGAGTGAACTCTAATGTAAACTATGGGCTTTGGGTGACTGTGATGTGTCAGTGAATGTTCATGGAGTATATCAAACATACCATCTAGTGGTAGATATTGATAATGAGAGAGTCTATGCATGGGGTGGGGGGGGCACAGGGGACATAAAGATTTCTGTATCTTCCTTTCAATTTTACTATAAACCTAAAACTGCTGAAAAAAAAAAAACACCACTGAAACCAATTCAAAGATTCACTTTTGGTAGAGGTATTTTGAGGAAAATTACTTAATATTCAGTAATTCAATAATTACTCAAATTACAGAATAATTGTTAAACTTCATACAAAAAAATGAATGCATTTTTAAAGATATTTAATGTTTCATAGTCAACTGAGAATGATTTAGGTGAGTAGTTTTCTAAAAAAGTTTTATTACCATTAAAATTCATCATAGGGGCGCCTGGGTGGCGCAGTTGGTTAAGCATCCGACTTCAGCCAGGTCACGATCTCACGGTCTGTGAGTTCAAGCCCAGCGTCGGGCTCTGGGCTGATGGCTCAGAGCCTGGAGCCTGTTTCCGATTCTGTGTCTCCCTCTCTCTCTGCCCCTCCTCCGTTCATTCTCTGTCTCTCTCTGTCCCAAAAATAAATAAATGTTGGAAAAAAAATGTTTAAAATAAATAAATAAATAAATAAATAAATAAATAAATAAATAAAAATAAAATTCATCATATATTTGCTTAAGCTATTCACCAGGAGAGTTAATTTCTTCCCAGAAGATCATGAACTCCATCATGCAAAAAGGCTTTGTCCTATGCAAAGTTTATAAAATCATCTTTTTTTTTTCCCCATTGGGTTGTGAAAAGTCATTCTTACTTTTCATGACATGGATGTGTGTTACTGGAACTCAAATCTCCAGCATATCTTTTTACTATATTCGTGCAAAATTCATCAGAAAAATTATTTTGTATGTTCTTCAAGGAGTATTACTATTCCTGCAAATGACAATAATTATTTTTTATTTTTGAACAAAATCTAGCAATCTATGAAAAATAACCAAAAGAATGTATTTTGTCCTAACAATTAAAAAATGGTTAAATATGAGTTGGACTGCTTGTTTAAATATTTAAACTGGTTGCTGTTATGCCTTTCTGTGACTCTTCCCATACTCAAGTGTAAGTGTGGGGGCACCTGAGTGGCTCAGTCAGTTGAGCATCTGACTTCAATTCAGGTTGTGATCTCATGGTTTGTGGGTCTGAGCCCTGCATTGGGCTCATTGCTGTTAGTGCAAAGCCCACTTTAGATCCTCTGTCCCCCTCTTTCTGCCCCTCCCCTGCTCATGCTCTCTCAAAAATAAAAATAAGCTTAAAAAATAAAATAATAAAATAAAATGTAAGTGTACATATGAGAAACATTATCCAGCAACAAGAGGAGGCCCTGTGGTACACATTATCAAACATGAGAAGTCTCAGAATTTTAGAATACCTTGCTTTCTTTTCCATGAAAAAAAAAAATACTCCATTATTGATGGTATTTTCCATTATGATATCTCATCTGGATTTCAGAGCGAAAAAGTTGCTTTGATGAAATAATAATGCAGAGAAAGCAAAGAAGAGATTAAAATATTTATTTTTGTTTTAAAGTTCAGCATGTTACTTCAGTAAAAATACACTCAAAATGGAATGTGACTGCGACTATGTAATGTGTGTTTCTAACCACTACAAGAAGAGACACAAAGTGTTGGAAATTACATCCATGTCAAGTACTGTATCATTTAAAAAAATTTTAATGGACCAGTTTACAATGAAAAGACATTCTACATATTAAATATTTAAAGAGAAATTGGGTTTTTTTTGTGTGTGTTCTGCAAAATTTTACATGAATATATATGTAAAATATTTTTAATATAGGACACGCATGTAATTTCACTTTAAATTGTTTTAATGTTTATTTATTTTTGAGAGAGAAAGAGAGTGAGAGAGAGAGCACAAGTAGGGAGGGAGATGGGCAGAGGAGGGAGACAGAACCCCAAGCAGGCTCAGGGCCCTGAGCTGTCAGCACAGAGCCTGACCTGGGGCTCAAACTCATCGACTGCGAGATCACGACCTGAGCTGAAATGGGACGCTTAACCGACTGAGCCACCCAGGTGCCCCATATATATTCACTTTAGATGGTTATTACTAAATGCTTATTTAATTCATGATAGTTTTATCTCATGTTTATTGAACTCTCAGGCAGTAATTATTGATGTCCCACGTATCCTGAACAATAGCAGAGAAATTCACTATAATTCAAGATACACAGTGTAACAAATCAGAAGCCATTGGTTTGGGGTAATAAGAAATTAACCATTAAGATGATCAATAGTGAATCACAGTGACTATTCTGATAACAGAAGAATACTTGTTTGTCACCACGTTTTAATAATTTTAAATAGCTAAATAATAATGTTTGTAGTTAAAATATTGCAATTTGATCATTTTGTTGTTTGTCCAAGTACAAAAATAGGACACATTATGTTTATCAGTCTTAAGTATAATGAAAAAATCATCAGAACAATTTCTTCAGCCTCAAATAACAAATCTAATATAAAGAGATCACCAACTGTATTGTGGGCAATATTATATTGTTGCCAAAATAATGGATAATTTTGAAGTTTCGTTCCTAAGATATAAATGGCACTCAAGATGCTCCTAACACATACGAGAATCTTGTGCAAACTGAAAATAGGTACAAATGCAAAAAGGATCCCCTCCTCAAGGTTGACTTAGTCCATGGTCATGGCACATATCCTGGCAAGTTAGACTGAAGTTAATTTGCCTCTTCACAAGTCCTTTCCTTGTTGAACATTTCTGTGAAAAATCTGTGCCAAGTATTGTTGCACGATGACACTATCTTGTTGTATGTAAGGTAAACATATAATACTGTCTTTATGAAGAAAGTATAAGCTCTGTAAAGTCAAGGACAATAAAGAGTAGAAACTAATTAATTGTTAAATGATAAATATACTGTACCATTTTCAACTGAGCATCCTTTTTAAACTTAAAAATGTAATTGCTTCTATTTGTAGCTTTTCACACTTCATTTGAGATTTTATATTCATTATTGTATATAATCCTACAATAAGTGTATGATGTAGGTAAATTGGGTGTGCTTATTACACTTTTAAAAGGTTACACAGCTGGTAAGCACAAGAACCAAGGTTATACTAAGAATTTTGAATCTCAGTCTACTGTACTTCCCTTTAGAGAAACTTGCCATGGAAGAGCTGCTACCATGAAAACAATGTGACATGTTAAAACATATTATTAAATAGTGCTTTGCATAAAGAATTTATTGAGAGTAAATTCAGAGGAAGCTCTAAGTTCAAGAGACAAGGTACTCCTAGATTCAGTCTATATTAATAGTTAAGATTAGTTTCCCCTTCCTGAAGAATCACGAAAGCAGTTATAAAATATGTCTAATGATTCTGATAAAAAGTAATTGACCTCTCAGTTTTTAATTGAGAAATATTAATCTTTGAGAGGCATATGCCTGAGGCAATATTTTTGCAGTTGCGTTGCCTGAGAATTTCCCACAATTTAATGGGGAAGAAAATGATGACTTAAAACACAGAGGGTGAATTCCCATTCATAGTTTAGCACGAAACCTATCGCGTCCCCCAGAATGGAACGAACACACAAACAAAAATGTCTTTTTCTCTAGAATGCAAGCCTCTTGAAGCCTGGGATCTCCTCCTATTTATCATTCATTGCTCTTCTTTTACTAAGACACTGACAACCATATGGGAAGACACTCAATAAAATTGTGCTTAATTCAATTAAGTCTTAAAGCACAAACGTTTATTTTTAGCCAGTTTCAACCAAATTATAATATTTAACTCTAATTCACTGACTAAAATGGCCTTAATGCTTATCACGTTTTTGAAACTGAGAAGCATAAATAGAATAATAACTAAGAGACAGAAAAAATAAAAACACCTCTTCAAATAAAAAGGGGGCAGTTTGGACCTTAAATTTCTGTTGTTTGTACTCAACCTGATATACTTAAATTTACATTTGATTTAATATTTATTTAACATCACTGAGATATTCTTGATCTGGCCATGGGCTGGAGGTTCAGAGTTGGCTGACTCAGAGTATGTCTTAAGTACCTGTACCTGCCTCTTGTCATTGCCATCAGTTAAGGCAAGAACACTGGCAGCAGCTGTGAATTTATGAAATTAAGGAGTTCAAATGGTTGGGTCCAATTTTAAGTAAGAAAGCATTCAAAAATAAACACGTGTATGTGTCATTTACATGCATGCTTATTTAAGAATCTATTGATATTTATGTAAACATATATAAACTATATCCATACTATTACCAGACTTTTGACAAATTTGGGTATTCTATGTAAATAATATATATGTAAGAAAATTCTTATGTATATAAGAAAATTCTAGTGAAATTTAAAAGAATGAAAACTTATTTCATTCTGGAAAAATGGCACTGCCCCCACATAATCCCATTCATTCCTCAATCCATTGGTGTTGGCAATGTTACTTACATGAAGGCAACTCTCTTTCTCATTCCTACTTATTCAAAGTCTACTCTTTCATCAAGTTCCAACAGGTAGGTCTTCTCTTCCATGGGATCTTTTGGGAAAACTAGAGCCCACATTCAACCATTATTTCACGTACAGGTATTACCCTGATTAATGTTTAACTTTCAAAATTTTATACAAATTTTAGCTTTTATCTGATTCATCAACTCCAGGTTTTGATTGCCAGCAACTCTAGATAACGTCAGCAGAAATAGAATTTACAGAATCAATAAAGCCTGTAGAACCAAGCTTGGGCTATAGGCAGGATTCAAGGATGCTAGGAAACAGGAAAACAGTTCAGGTTGGTTCTGGAAACAGTCTGAATAAGATATACTCTTTACCTTTACTGCTTCAATCTCTCAACCTCAATGCCAAAATAATGTCTTAACCTCCCTGTGTTTCTGCGTTAAATTCTTAGATTCAAAGTCTCAGCAGATTATGTCTTCTTCTCTCCCCAGCAATTAAAAGAAGGAAGATCCAGCTTACTCATCCCTAGTATGGTGGCAGGAGAGCACTGACTCCTAATACAACTCACTCTAGGAAGGCTCCTCCTAATGCAGAAAACATTTACATTTGAGTAAGCTAAAATGTGTAGAGGTGTCTACCGTGTGTTGTTAATTTATAACGTAAGCTTATTGAAGTTATGGATTTACTTGTATCTCATTTTTCCATTCCTCGCTCTGCTTAAAACAATGTTGGTTATATTATATACATTCTAACATCTGCCAACAGGCTAGAGAGTAAGGGTAAGATAGTCTCTTTCAAAGCCAAAATTCCATGTTTTCTAAAGCTTGATTCAAATAACTAGCTTTATGTACCTAGAAATTCCATGATCAGAGAATTCAGCATATGCTACAGAGTATCTTTAGTCACTGAAATCTATCAACAAATATTTGTAGGGTGTGCATAACTTTGTAATATGTGCTTTAGGGAATCCTAAAGAAGTATTGAAGACAGTCTGTGAACCAGACAATCATAATTCTGATACAGAGATGCATGGCAAACTACTTGAAAAAGAGTCTAAGGTAGAAATAAGCAAGCACATTTGATGTATAAAATCTCTTGCACAGGCATTAAGAAAATATCAAGTAACCAAAAGATTAATGTGGACTGTGTTTACTTCAAGATCATGAGTATAAAACGATTTATAAATCCTGAATTCAAGGATGGATAACATTCTCAACATAAAAATATGATGAATAAAAATATTGTGAAGCAGTCTGACTTATACAACACTAGTAAAAAGTCCCCGCAATGCATTGTTAAAACAGGCTTTATAATATCAATTGTGTTTCAACTGAATGTATCGTCTTTTAAAAATTTTTCAGGGAGTAGTCTTTATTTCATTTTCTTGAAAAATCCAATGAGTTTAGCATTTTGAAAGTGACAGATTTAGTTCATTAATTTAGATGTCTGTGAGCATTTCCCAGTGAATGATTTTACTTCATAATGCATGATAGTTGCATTCTTTCTGATAAATACACTTGCAGGAAAGAGACAGGAAGAAAAAAAAATACTTTAACACATGAGAAATTCTTTTGTTGTTTCATCATTTCATTTTGAAAAAGAAAAAAAAAGCTTTGTAGTGATTCAAATAAAGATTTAATGGTATTTTAATGATTTTCCTAAAGGTTCTCAAAATTATCACATCATGTTACTCTTTCCTGAGAAAGGTGATGTTTTGATTCTGTAGCACACAGCATAAAAATAAGAAAGGTCTTTTCGTGCAGGGTCCCAATAGAAAACAGAATGAATATTCAAATTATGATTCTTCTAGAAAGATTTAACCAAGAGTATTAATAAACAAGTGTACAGGGTACATGGAAAGAACCTAGTGGTGTCAGATCACAGGGCTGTTTCTAGATCCTCCAAGGCCCGGCCTCAGAAACAAAGGATGCTATTAGTTACAGGGAAAAGCTGCCCTGAGAGGACCTGCTACTTCTCTCCCACTCCCCACTCCTTCCAATCTGGCGCCTAGGTTCTTCTATTGGAAACCAGTTATGTCCCCCCACTTCAGCCTTTTGGGAATAGAATGGAGAAGAGTGGAGAGATGACCTGAGGGGCAAATAAGATGAAGCTAGCATCTAAAGTCTCAGATCAAGTCCCAGATTCTTAGCCTGTTATCCAAAAAAAAAAAAAAAAAAAAATTGCTGCTGCCTTTTTGCTAAGCTAAAAACCCACATTACTAAGATCCATGGCATGGCAGGGTGCCTGGGTGGCTCAGTCAGTTTCTTGATTTTGACTTAAGTCATGATTGAGACCGAGCCCTGAGCTGGGCTCTGCACTGTTAGTGCAGGCTCTACACAGTGCAGAGCCTGCTTGGGATTCTCTCTCTCTGCCCCTACCCCACTCTCATGTGCTCTCTCTTTCAAAGTAAACATTAAAAACGAACAAACAAAGATCCATGGCAATCTCTGATAGCAGATTTTACTGACTGGTAAGAAAATAGCAAGTAAGATTAGTAGGCATTAAGAGGTTAATGATAAATGAAAGCATGACTTTTAATGTACAAACAAGTCTCCTGTTGTTTAATCAATGTATAAAAAGTAGAGTTTATTCACCTGTGCATTCCTAGGAGTCTCACAAAGTTTTAAAGAAATCTAAAATTAAAATAGACAAAAGTTTCAAATGCAAGTCAACCATGTTCCCTTATTTTTAATTAATAACACTATATATCCATTATTTATAATTCAAGAAACATTTAATATAAGTCTGCTATGTATACAGTATCAAGAGTCCTTGGCCTTTAGGTTCAGTACAGTCAAGATTCTAATAGAAGGCAAATTTCTATGAGCAGATTAGTCATTTAAAAAATACTGATTTGATGAAACTTTCAAAGTGTAAGTTCTCTCAAGTCATTTACCCTTCATAGGAAAATATTCCATTTCCTCTTCCTCTGTTTATTGCTGTTTTGATCTGTGCTGAAAAATCAGCATTTCAAGGATCAGCTGTGTTTGGGTTTACTTTTTAAAAAACATATTGAGTTATTTGGTCTGCATAACATCAAAAGGTCGGAATATCCATCAATTGCAAATTTCCTAAGGTCAGAAATCATGTTCTCTATTCCATTGGCAATTTTACGCTTCCTTATTAGGGGCTACACACAGAGCATACAGTTGCAGATCTCAAATTTAAGTTCAGTACTTAGTGTATCTCTGTGCCCGACTGATTGAGTTATGCCTTATTTTTATGCATATATTAAATGTCAAGCACACAACTGCCAAATATTTTATCATGATTATATCTACCTTCTTGAAATGGTATTCAATTTTGCCACAACATGCAATGTTCTATTAGAGAAGCGTTACTGTTAAATTCGTTGAACTCACGTTTTTTTATACATTTTAATGACAAGAAATGTTTCCGATTCAATGCCTTTAAGACAATATGACTAAACCATCTGCAACCCTCACAGTTCATACAATATCGCATTTGAAACCAAGCTCACCCTGAGTATTCTACTCCCACAACTGAGGTCTGAAAGGGAAGGCTGCAGTGAAATTCTTGGAATTCATCTCAAAACAAGTGAACCAGACCAAAACCATAAAATTTCTCAGCTTACTATATTTTAAATGCTACAGAAAATGTGAAACTTTAAGAACAAGCCTCAAAGACAAGTTAACAGAAATGTGGAATATTTACTTGTCCATAGAAAAAAATAGCACTGATTTTAGGAACTACTAGCCGTGTTTCAGTAATATACGGGTTGAATCTCACGACACAGACTCACAAAGTGGCAAGTTACCTACTGCCTTAAGTCTAAAATTGGTATCAGTCAGAGAAAAATAGGCGGTTGTCTTAATTACTTTTGAGGCAGAGAGTTCTTCTTTCTCCAACCCCTTTTGGCTTTGCACATCAATTCTGCAACAGCTGAAGTCAACAGACCTGGAATAAACCAGGTGGGGAGAGGGGAGTGTAAAGAAAGGGTGAAGGGGACGGGAGGAGGTTGCCAGCATTACCCTGCTTCCTGGGATAAATGATTCCAGAAGGTAAAGTATGATATGGCCAAGAAAATACAACCCTAATGACACTGAGTGTAGAGAATAGAAGGTTTTGTTTGTTTTCAGTGTCTTCTTTAGATTCATAGAAGTAGGACATTTTTGGAAGAGAATATTTTCCGGAAATCAAGTATTAGACTAACGGCTGGACAAGTCAACCTAAACTCCAGCTGTGGGTCCGAAGGGATCCGGGACCATCACCAACTCACCAAAGATCTGAGGCAAGTACATTCCAACCACTTATCTCTTAACCAAAACCAAGTCTTGTGGGAGCTCATCTCATTTTAAGAATGAGCAAAGCACGGAAAAAACGCTCATGGTTGCTGAACAACAAAAAATAAGGGAGCGGGGGAGAGGACCGTGAAATCATCCTGAAGATTTATGGAAAGTAAACAGTTCGGAAAATATTCTCCTGCTGTATCCAGAAAAAATGACAGGAAAACATTCGCCATTCTTTTTTTTTTTTTTTCAACATTTATTTTTGGGACAGAGAGAGACAGAGCATGAACGGGCGAGGGGCAGAGAGAGAGGGAGACACAGAATCGGAAACAGGCTCCAGGCTCTGAGCCATCAGCCCAGAGCCCGACGCGGGGCTCGAACTCACAGACCGCGAGATCGTGACCTGGCTGAAGTCAGACGCTTAACCGACTGCGCCACCCAGGCGCCCCAACATTCGCCATTCTATAAGATATGGCATGTATGAAATTAGAATGAAAACCCATGAGACAATATTAAGCTGAAATGAGAATAAAAGTTAGTATAGAAGGAACTGCAAAGAATCTAAAAATTCTAATTTTCCGCAAAGATTCTCGGAATTATGGGGAACATACCCTGGATATACATGGCTCCGTAGGCAGAGATGACACAAAGAAAAGCTATCCACGGGAAGATTATAATGAAAGGCAATTTTAATTGTGTGCAATAGGTTTGTATACAAAATATTGTGTCCATTTCAGATTACTTTCTTTGGAAGTGTCCTGTGTCACAAATTTCCTGAGCTTACCACTGTATTATCCTCTATTTTCCTCCATGTGGGTCATGTAAGGACTTCAGCTTTTACTGAGTAAAACAGGAAGTCACTGAAGGGGTGAAATGCAGTGAGGCAAGGAAAGAGTAATTGGAGGAACACAAGAAGTTAAACAGGACTTACTCGTGACAGGGTAGGGGTGTTAAGAATGAAAAAGGAAGTAAATATAGCTCCCAGCTTTCACACCTGGGCGACAAGCAGCAGTGAGTCTGAAAAAAACTCAGATATAGGGATATGAGAAAGTTTCAGGTGAAGTGATTAGATATGAAGATACATGTAACACAGATTAATATAGATAGATGAGTAAGGCATCTATTCTCTGATGAGGCTAAGATTTAAAGAGCCAAGGTACAAATTTCCAATGAAATATAGAACATCAATGTCTGAAATCTTATTCAGATTCCATTTTCCCAGTACCATCCGCACTCTGTTCTTAGCATGAAATGGAAGTGTTGCAGAATAGCGAGTTCATCAGCACCAAAGTGCTGCTTATTTGAATTCAGATTTGCTAGGCTGGTTGTGGGAAAATCAACGAGGAACAGAGCCGTGCCACCCAACGAACTGATGGAAGCAAGCACGTTTAAAGATATGTCAGTGACTTACTGGGGCATGACCTAGAGCAATGCCTTGTGCTTTGCAAAAGACAGTAGCTGCAGTTGAGAGAATACAGTTGGGAGGCAATCAACCACAGAGTTAATTCATTTTAGCAAAATCTTTGTGTTTTGCTAAGAGACAAAAAAGAAAATGACTTTATGCTCAAAAATAGGCCATGCAACTGAAAGCCCAAGACTATAATCACAGAAAATAATCTCTCAGTATAGCATTTTGGA
This sequence comes from Herpailurus yagouaroundi, assembly GCF_014898765.1. NCBI lineage: Eukaryota > Metazoa > Chordata > Mammalia > Carnivora > Felidae > Herpailurus > Herpailurus yagouaroundi. The sequence goes on along the minus strand of NW_024412376.1, from coordinate 50,253,792 downwards.
AATGACTCTGGGTTAATGACAGTCGCAGCACCATTAGCCCATCTGCATGCAGAAGCAGAAGTGTTTCACAGAGTAAATTTAAACGATGAAAGACCTTAAATTCTGATGTTATACCCTCCTCACTAGTTTCCCATACTGCTAACAAATACGTCCTTCCAAGAGGCAAATAAGTAGCATTTTCAATGTGAAGAACTTTAAGTTGAATAAATAAAAAGACATGGATACAGTTTTTCCTGCTTCCAGTAAAATGTAAACTGAGGTGGTTTTCCACGTGAAGTGTAATCGGTATGATTTTAACCACTTTGGCACTTGACATTTATGATGCTCACGTTTTCTATTGGTATATCTTTTTTAAATTTTTTTTTCAACGTTTTTATTTTTATTTTTGGGACAGAGAGAGACAGAGCATGAACGGGGGAGGGGCAGAGAGAGAGGGAGACACAGAATCGGAAACAGGCTCCAGGCTCCGAGCCATCAGCCCAGAGCCCGACGCGGGGCTCAACTCACAGACCGCGAGATCGCGACCTGGCTGAAGTCGGACGCTTAACCGACTGCGCCACCCAGGCGCCCCTCTATTGGTATATCTTGAATGACACTAAGCTATCATACTTGCCTCAGTTAAAAAGTTTTCTCTTGTGTGAGAAGTCTCAAAATCAATGTAATTTTTAAAAATCTGGCCAAGGATATTATTCTTTGGATACTATGTATGTCATAAATGCATTTAAAATATTTTCCAGCAATGCAGGAAGAAGGAAGTTCAGAAATTATATAAGAAGAAGGGTTTATGGGGGCGCCTGGGTGGCGCAGTCGGTTAAGCGTCCGACTTCAGCCAGGTCACTATCTCGCAGTCCGTGAGTTCGAGCCCCGCGTCGGGCTCTGGGCTGATGGCTCAGAGCCTGGAGCCTGTTTCCGATTCTGTGTCTCCCTCTCTCTCTGCCCCTCGCCCGTTCATGCTCTGTCTCTCTCTGTCCCAAAAAAATAAATAAACGTTAAAAAAAATTAAAAAAAAAAAAAAAAGAAGAAGGGTTTACAGATTGGTTTATTAATCTGTGTACAAACGAAACTGCTGTATGTAAACAATAGTTCCACAAAACGTTCAGGGTGGCTTTAATAATTCAAAGCCTGCATAACTGCAAAAATGAAACTATAAATTTGTATCATGACCACAACTTTAAAAAAAAAAACCCTGAAACTGGAAGTTTATACTTTACCAAAGAGTATCAACAGAATTTATTATGTGTACAACATGTTTGTACTTGACCAATATTGAATTGAAAAGGAATTCTCTCTCCTGGACAATTTTTAACTTGTGTGAAGTCTGAAAATAAGAACAGCATATAAAAGCATCATATCTAACAGATGACATGTGGATCACTTTTATTTCATAGCAGTGGAAACTAATCAGAACATTGACACTGGTGAGACAGACTAAAATAAAAAAGCAAAGAAAAGCTAAGCCAAGATCTAGCAAAACTGAAGGTTTAGGGAAATATTTCTAGTCATTTTCAGACAAGTTATTTGGTTTTTAAATGAAAGAGCTATTTGATTGGTGGGTAGCATTTAAGGTAAACTTTTCTAATACACCCTTCATCATGTCAAAAAGTACAGAAGTTATTTTCTCTCAAATTGTTCATTTCAGAAAGTTTAAAAATATGTATTTATGTATTTTTAGAATCTAATATTCATAGCCTCCTAAAATGCTTCTTCTTGAGAAATACAAGTGTGATAGTTCAGTTTTCATTCTCAGGAAGCACATATGAGCACAACTGTTAGGCTGAGAAAGAATCTAAAGTGTGGAACACATTGTATGTATGTATGTATGTATGTATGTATGTATGTAAGTATTTATACTTTGAAATTGCTGTGACACAAAAATATGTTATCACTATCTGTAAATGTGTTTTGGAGTTTAAGTTCTGAGCAGGATTAATTTCTGAAGGTCCAGCTCTAACCACTGGAAAATATATTTATTCATAATATTTTTGAACAGATACTCAGATTAAGATTGCACCAGAATATAAATCAACTCATTGCTCTCTTCACTGAGAAAGCCTGATGAATATTACCTATACTAGACAGTGTGGGAGAAAGATTCTGTGTTAATGTTTGAATTGTGGAACTCTTAGCATGTCTGAAAATAAGTTTCAGTTTTGTCTAAAGTGTTAAAGATAAATTGTTCCACTACACTTGATTATTCACCTATATCTTAAGTGTTTTAAAAATTATTTTAACACATCCAAGCAATGAATAAATTCATCACATTTTTTTAAATAATAAGATGTAAGGACTACAACAAAAGTTGGATTTGTAGAAGAACAGATAGTCCCTATAGTTTTCAATGAAATAGATGATGGACATAGAGTAGATAATATTGCAGCTCATGAATTAGAAAATTTTAGTTTTTGTTAAAACATGGTGGAGTAGGAGGAGCCTAGGTTCACCTTGTTCCATAGGTACACCTAGGTAACACCCCATCAGTGTATATAATCCAGAAAAATGACCTGAAGACTGGCAAGACTGCAGAAAAACATAAAGAGGGGCACCTGGGTGGCTCAGTCAGTTAAGCGTCCGACTTCGGCTCAGGTCATGATCTTGTGGTTTGTGAGTTTTAGCCCCTTGTCGGGCTCTGTGTTGACAGCTAGGAGTCTGTAGCCTGCTTCGGATTCTGTGTCTCCTTCTATCTCTGACCCTTCCCCACTTGTGCTCTGTCTCTATCAAAAAATAAATAAATGTAAATAAAAAAATTTTTAGAAAGAAAAACATAAAGAAAAGATTACATCACGGAGGAGAAGAAGAACAGAGATGTGGTCTGGACCCGAACTGACCTACAGGACTGTCTGTGGGAGGGAAGGATGCCACAGGCACAGAGAGGGGAGAGAAACAGACCCCACATATCAGGCGTGGGGACCTGCACTGGGAATACAAATCCCCATAACATTTGGATTTGAAAACCAGAGGGGTTTAACTTTGTAAATTCCTATAGCCAGTGAGGCTTAAGACCTCACTGACTTGGCCCCGGAGAGCCCAGGATCAAAGGAAACTGAGTCCCCACCCTGAAAAAGACAGCATAACAAACAACCCCACCAAGATACAACATAGAAGTAGCAGTTTAAAAATGCCTAAGGTATACCAGAGAGAGATTTGTTTACTAATCTTAGAGCATGTCCTGGAACAAAAGAACAGATTAATGCCATTTCCCACCCCTTCTCTACCAACCTAGATTACAGGGACAACTAAGGGAAACAGAAGAGCACTAACACTCTCCATCTGCCTTGCTAACAGCACACCCTATCCCCGAGCTCTTCTGTGAACCTACCCCCTGCAACCCAGCCTCATCATGAGTCTATCCAAAGCGGCACAAGAATGACGGTGTGCAAGCAGCCCCGATGGGGCTGAGTAGCACCCCAAAATAACTCCTGCTCCAGGTAAAGAGGAAGAAAACCACACACATGAGTTTGACTATGGCCCCAGCACTGAGCTGGAGGCAAGCTTCCAGTCTGATAGCAGGTCCCACCCACCAATGAAGCTGCTCAGGGAACAACACAGAGAGAGCACCCTGCAGTTTGGTGTACTCATAGCTCTGGCAAATGCCTGGTGTGAACCAACACAAGACCAAGGCAGCCCCAGACTGGCACGCTATCAACAAAAGAACCAAACCCTGTCCGCAAACGGCAAAGACAGCCTTGCAGATGACTGAATTGAAGGAAAACATGATCAGCCACAATCATGTGATTCTGCACATTAGGGTGTAGGCAAGACACATAGGAGACACCCCTGAAGTACAGGTTCTGGTGAACAAGGGACATTGGCTTACAGAACACTAGAGGACCTCCTCTTCATAAGGCCACTACTTTCAAGGGTAAAAATGTAGCTGACTTTTCTAATGCATAGAAACAGACATGGAGAACCAGACAAAATGAGAATACAGAGGAACGTGTCCCAAATGAAAGCATAGGACAACATCACAGCAAGAGATCTAAATGAAACCGAGATGTCTGACAGAGAATTGAAAGTAATGGCCATAAAGATGCTCACTGCACCTGATAAAAAAAAGTGGATGACCTCAGTGAGACCCTTAACAAAGAGATAGAAAACAAAAAGAACCAAACAGAGATGAAGAACTCAATAACTGAAATTTAAAATACACAAGATGGAATAAACAGTACATTAAAAGAAGGAGAAGAATGGATCAGTGACCTGGAAGACAGGGTAATGGAAAGTAACCAGGCTGAACAGGAGAGAGAAAAAAAAAGAAAATAGATTTAGGGAGTTCAGTGACACCATCAAGTGTAAAAACATTCATATTATAGGGATCCCAGAAGGAAGAGAGAGAAAAGAGGGAAGAAAATGTATTTGAAGAAATAATATCTGAAAACTTCCCGAATCTGGGGAAGGAAACAGAAATCCAGATCCAGAAGGCACAGAGAGCCCTCAACAAAATCAACCTAAGGCAGTTCGCACCAAGACATATGGCATTTAACATAAAATGTCAAAAAATACTGATAAAGAGAGAATTTCTAAAGCAGCAATAGAAAATAGTTACATACAAGAGAAACACCATAAGGCTACCTGCTGATTTTACAGCAGAAACTTTGCAAGTCAGATGGGAATGACAGGATATACTCAAAGTGCTGAAGGGAAAACACCTGCAGCCAAGAGTACCCTATCTAGCAAAACTATCATTCAGAATAGAAAGAGGGATAAAGTGTTTCCCAAACAAAGTTTAAAGGACATCATCAAGGACATCATTGCCACTAAACCAGCCTTACAAGAAATGGTAAAGGGGACTCTTTGAATGGAAAGGGAAGACCATGATAGGAGTAAAAAAAGTAAGAAACACAAAAGCAGTAAAACTAGGTATATCTACAAAAAATCAGTCAAGGAATTCACAAAATAAAAGGATATAAAGTATGACAACTATGCCTAAAATTTAGATAAAAGTAAAAATTTAGTGCTTGTAGAGTGGGTTCAAATTTAAGAAACCATCAATTTAGACCATTATATACATAAGATGTTATATATAAACCTAATGGTACCCCAAATCAAAACCAGCAATAGGTATGCAAAAAATAAGGAGCAAGGAATCCAAGTGTATCACTAAGGAAAGCCAGCAAACCTATGAGAGGAGAGTAACAGAAGAAAGGAACAGAAAAGAACTACAACCATAAAACAAATAACAAAATGGCAACAAGTACATACTTATCAATAATCAATTTGAATGTAAGTGGACTGAATGCTCCAATCAAAAAAACATAGGGTGATAGAATGGATAAGAAAGCAAGACCCATCCACATGCTGCCTACAAGAGATTCATTTCACAATGCAGGACACATACAGATTGGAAGTGAAGGGATGGAAAAGCATTTATCATGCAACTAGAAGTGAAAATAAAGCCAGGGTAGACATACTCATATTGAACAAAATAGACCTTAAACCAAAGACTGTAACAAGAAACAAAGGACAATACATACAATAAAGGGAACAATCCAACAATGAGATACAATAATTGTAAATTTTGTGTAAAAATTGAATTATGTGTAAAAATTTAGAAAGAACACAAATACATGGTTAGATAACATGCTAATAAACAATAAATGGGTCAACCAAGAAATCAAAGAGGAAATCAAGAGATACATGGAAACAAATGAAAATTAAAAAAAAAACAACGGTACAAAATCTTTGGAATATAGAAAAAACCCCAATGCAGGGCTCTAACCCACCAACTTTAAGATCATGACCTGAGCCAAAGTCGGATGCTTAACGGACTGAGCCACCTGGATGCCCTTGTTTTTTTAATTTTTTTAATGTTTATTTATTTTTGAGAGAGACAGAGCTAAGCGGGGGAGGGGCAGAGAGAAAAGCAGGCTCCGGGCTCTGGGCTATCAACACAGAGCCCAATGCGTGGCTCAGACTCACAAGAGTGAGATCACGACCTGAGCCAAAGTAGGACACTTAACCCAGTGAGCCATCCAGGCACCCCTACCAAACATTTAAAGAAGTGCTAATACCTCTTTTTCTCAAACTATTCCAAAAATTGGAGAAGAAGGAAAGCTTCCAAATTCATTCTATAATGCCCACATTGCGGAGACACCAAAACCTGATAAAGGCACTATAAAAAAAGAGAACTACACGCCAATATCTCTGATGAACATAGACACAAAAATCTTCAAAAAAAAATACTTAGCAATCTGAATCCAATAATACATTTTAAAGGTTATTCACCATGATCAACTAGGATTTATTTCTTGGATGCAAAGGTGATTAAATACTTGTAAATTAATCCATGTGATACAACACATCAACAAAAGAAAGAATAAAAAACATAAAGTCATTTCAATAGATACAGAAAAGCATTTGACAAAGTAAACCATTCATTCGTGGAAAAAAAAAAAACCCTCAACAAAGGATGTTTAGAAGGAGCATACGTCAACATAATAAGGGCCATGTATGAAAAGACCACAGCTAACATTACACTCCATGGTGAGAAAGTGAGAGCTTTTCCCCTAAGATCAGGAATAAGACAAGGACGTCTACTCTCACCACTTTTATTCATCATAGAACTGGAAGCCCTAACCACAGCAATAAGACAACAAAAAGAAATAAAAGGCATCTAAATCAGCAAGAAAGAAGTAAAACTTTTACTATTTGAAGACAACGTGATACTGTATATAGAAAACTCTTAAGAGTCCGCCAAAATCTACCAAACCAATGAATTCAGTAAGGTAGCAGGAAACAAAATCAATGTACAGAAATCCACTGCATTTGTATCCACTAATAATGCAGTAGCATGAAGAGAAATTAAGAAAACAATCCCATTTATTACAATTGTACCAAAAATAATAAAATAGCTAGGAATAAACTTAGTGAAGTAAAAGACCTGTATTCTGAAAACCATGAAACACTGATGAAATTGAAGGCCACAAGAACAGTGAAATGATATTCCATGCTCATGGGTTGGAAGAAAAAAAATACTGTTAAAACGCCCATACTCCCCAAAGCAGTCTGCAGATATAATGCAATCCCTCTCAAAATACCAACATAATTTTTCCCAGAACTAAAACAAATAATCTTAAAATTTGTGTCGAACCACCAAAGACCCTGAATAGCCAAAGCAATTTTGAGAAAACAAAATTGAAATATCACAATCCCAGATTTCAAGATGTACTCCAAAACTACTAGTAATGAAAACATTATGGTACCAGCACAAAAAAAGACACAGAGATCAATGAAGCAGAATAGGTAGCCCAGAAATAAACCCACAGGTACATGGTCAATTAAAGAAGGCAACAATATGCAATGGGAAAAGACAGTCTCTTCAACAAACGCTGCGGGAAAACTGGACAGCTACATGTAAAAGAATGAAACTGCGCCACTTTCTTACATCATGCATACAAATAAACTCAAAATGGATTAAACACCTAAATGTGAGACCTGACCCCATAAAAATCCTAGAAGAGAGAACAAATGGTAATTTCTCTGACATCAGCTGTTGGCAAAATTTCTCTAGATATGTATCCCTAAGGCAAAAGAAACAAAGGAAAAATAAGCTATTGGGACTATATCAAAATAAAAACTTTCTGCACAACAAAAGGAAACAATAAACAGAACATACAGACAACCTACATAACGGGAGAAGGTATTTGCAAATGACATCTCTGATAAGGGGTAAGTATCCAAAATACATGAAGAACTTATACAACTGAACAACAGCAACATAAAACAAATAATCCAATTAAAAATGGGAAGAAGACATGAACAGACATTTCTCTGAAGACATACAGATGGCCACCAGATACATGAAAAGATGCTCAACTGGTCACCAGGAAAATGCAAATGAAAACCACAATGAAAGATCACCTCACGCCTGTTAGAATGGCTAAAATAAAAAACACAAGAAACAACAGGTGTTGGCAAGGCTGCAGAGAAAAAGGAACCCTTACACACTGTTGATGGGAATCCAAACTGGTATAGCCATTGTGGAAAACAGTATGGATTTTCCTCAAAAAATTAAAAAAACAAATTACCATATAATCCAGTAATGCTATTCCTGGGTATTTGCCCAAAGAAAATTCCACTTTGGGTATTTACCCAAAGAAAATGAAAACATCAATTCAAAAAGATATATGAAGTCTTATGTTTATTGTAGCATTCTTAATAATAGCCAAATTATGGAAGAAGTCTAATGTCCATGGATAGATGAATGGATAAAGAAAGATGTTTCTATATATATACAACAACATGATGGATCTAGAGGAAATAATGCTAAGCAAAATAAGTCTGTCAAAGGACAAATACCATGATTTCACTCATATGTGAAATTTAAGAAACAAAATAAATGAACAGTTAGAAAAAAAGAGATAAACTAGTGGTTACCAGAGAGGAGGTGGTGGGGGAGAGAATGGGTGAGATAGGTGAAGGGGATTAAGAGTATACTTATTATGATGAGCACTGAGTAATGAATGGAATTGTTGAATCACTATATTGTATACCTGAAACTGATATAATATTGTATGTGAATTATACTGCAATTTAAAAAAAGCCACTATGGGGGAAAATATTCAAACATATGAAATTAATAGACCAAAAGTCTATGTCATTCAAATAAAGGTAATTAGAGTATAAACATAGATTTATTTTATTTTTTTAATGTTTATTCATTTTTGAGAGAGAGAGAAAGAGAGAGAGAGAGAGAGAGAGCGCGCTCGAAAGCACAAGTGGGGGAGGGGCAGAAGGAGAGAGAGGGAGACACAGAACCCAAAACAGGCTCCAGGCTCTGAGCTGTCAGCACAGAGCCTGATGCAGGGTTCAAACTCAGGATGGCGAGATCATGACCTAGGCTTGATTGACTGAGCCACCCAGGTGCCTCAGTTTAAACAGTTTTAAAGGATAAGTTGTTGAAAAAACCTACTGATCAAGGATTTAAGATAAATTTTGAAAATATATAGTCACTTGCCTCATTTTGGTTAAAAAAAGTGGTAAGTATCCTGAGATTGCTGAAATTGCTTTAAAACTTCTCTTTCATCCTCATTATCATACAATTGTGAGATTGTTTATCTTCTATGAATCCTATCAAAACAGTACATAGAAAGAGTTTGGATCGTATAAATTAACAAGCAGAAAGCAAACATTTGGTCACACTTAAAATTTCCCAGCATGATATATATAACGTTTGTTCCAAGTATTCATATAGGCATTTGATAAGGGGAACTGCTATTCCTTTTCTACATTTTGTTTAGTAATAACTGTGGAACAACAGGATTACAAGTGCAATAATTCTCTACATTAATAATCTCCAAGATTACTTTCAAATAAAAATCTCGGCAGTTTCTGTAAATCTCATCTTTTTCCCTCTGTTTTAGTTGCATCAATTATGTTTATTAAAACATAATTTTATATGTATTGAACCTAACAGTATAAAAGGACAGCACACACACACCACAAAAGGACAGCAAAGGGATACGGCTTTCCTGTATCTTGATTAGGTTGCTAAATAAATGAACCTATACATGATATAAATTTCCATAGAACTAAATACAAACACACATAAATACATGTAAAACTAGTGAAATGTGAATCAGGTTGCCAGATAACATCAATGTCAATTTCATGACTGTGATATCATACTATATATACCATTGCAAGGTGTTACCATTGGGGAAAGCTGGGTGAAGGGCAATCTAACCATAATTTCTTACTATGGCATGTGAATCTACAATTATCACAAAAAAAAAATAGTTCCTTTGTAAGGTACTTTAGAAACAAAAGTAATTCAGGAAATTCATATAAGAGAAGTCTGGGAGATGACAGGATCAGTGAAGACAAAAGGTGTTAATTCACAGACAATCACAGATTCTAGTTGTGCTACAGACTTCTAAATAAGATTCCTTGTAATTCACCAGTAGCGTGAGAATGTAGTCCTGGGCTGCTGGAAATCATTGGAAAACATCCTACCCCTGAAAAAAATCAATCTGATCACCACAAATCAGAACATTAATATTAAAACTAACTTTCCATTTTATTCTTCAGAAGCATCTGCATTGTATTCCAGGTTACAGAACACTTGATTTGCATTGTTACTTGTATGATTTGATGTACCTTATGTTCAAGCACCATCCTTCTGTTTTCTTGATGACAGAAGTGCCCTTGATAAATTTGTTTGTAATATCTGTAATGAGGCCCTTAAAGTTTTATTAATCAATTAAGAATACCTTATTTCTAGTAGGATGAGGATATTTTGTTTAAATGTCATAAAATAAATAAATATTCTTAAATGGAAAAATATTACAAAGTGAATCATAATTTCTTTTTTTTTTTTCAACGTTTATTTATTTTTGGGACAGAGAGACACAGAGCATGAACGGGGGAGGGGCAGAGAGAGAGGGAGACACAGAATCGGAAACAGGATCCAGGCTCTGAGCCATCAGCCCAGAGCCTGATGCGGGGCTCGAACTCACGGACCGCGAGATCGTGACCTGGCTGAAGTCGGACGCTTAACCGACTGTGCCACCAGGCGCCCCCATAATTTCTTATCTTCCATTGTACTTACTACTTGGATTAGAACTATCAATTTGGAGGGCCTGGGTGGCTCGGGTGGTTAAGCATCTGACATTGGCTTAGGTCATGATCTCCCAGTTTGTGTGTTCAAGCCCTGCATTGGGCTCTGTGCTCACAGCTAAGAGCCTGGAGCCTGCTTCAGATTCTGTGTGTGTGTGTGTGTGTGTGTGTGTGTCCCTCAATCTCTCTCTGCCCCTCCCCCACTTGTGTTAAAGCTTTCTCTCTCTCTCTCTCTCTCTCTCTCTCTCTCTCTCTCTCTCTCCCTCCCTCCCTCCCTGTCTCAAATAAACTCAAAAAAAAAAAAAAGAACTGTCAATTTATGCTGCACAAAATTATGTAATAAATTTCAATGAATTTAACAGTTCACACATAAAAATTTTTTTAAAACTTGACCTAAATGAAAACGTCCATATAACAAGATGTAATGTTAGGGTTAGATAAGTCATAATTTTGAGTCAATTTCATATAAGTGATTTCAGCTTTAACAATAAATACCCATGGAATTTTCTTATGGCAACAATGTCTTTGACACCTCTTTCATCTAGAGTTGAGGTCTATGCTCTTGAATCTGTATGGGTATGTATTTTGATCAATAGCACACAGAAAAAATGAAGTTAAATAATTTTCAAGGCTAGGTCATAAAAGAAATGCAGCTTCCAACCTACTTGTAGGGCTTCTCACAGTGGTGTACTGAGCCACCACATAAGAAATTCAACTACCCTAAGGCCACCATTCTGTGAGCCACCATATGTAAAAGCTATACACAGGCTCTCTAGTTGACTGTTGTGGTTGAACAACCAGCCAACATCATCAGCTGCCAATCACATGAGTGATTCATGTTAGATGCTCAGCCCACTCAAGCCTGAAAATAACTGTAGGCACAACCAACAGCTGGACCCTTTTTAAATTCCTGGCTCACAAAACTGTGAGCAACCACCAAAAGCAACAAACAAAAAGAGTATTATCTGGTTTATAAATCACTAATTTTGAAAGTGATCAGGAATTTAGCCCAAGTATGAAATGGCAATTAGTTAGACAAATAAGAAAGTAAAAATATAAAAAGCATGCAGAAGTAAATTACTTTTTTTACTTAAGCAACAAAGAATTTTATTACCAGTAACTACAGTATTAATTTTATTCATTGCGATCCAAGGCAAAGAGATCAGTTGCACTTTGTTGTAGAGTGTGGAATTTTATCTTCCAAATAATGTTAAAAAGTCAAGAGAGGTTAAAACCAAAATATGATGAAGATGAGCCTTGAAAGTTACCCAGGGAACACTTTATGCATGGTCTTGAAAAATTAAAATATAAATTCAGGCTGAAAAGCATGAGTTTTAAGTGCCCACTTTCCCTTCATTTATTCAATACACATAGAACTCTATCCCTAAAATAGCCATATTAACCTATAATTCAGGTGGATTTATCAAGTAATCCGGCCCACATTCCATATGCCTGTAAAAAATCTTGTGCCATAATCCCAATCTATAATTGTATTTTGGCACCAAGAAACTTTAGTCAGACTGAGATCTTAATTCCAATACTTTTATCTGTATTATAAATCAGTTTGCAATCCCTGGAAGGTACAGAAATAAATACAAAAATAAGGAAGCAAATAAGAACAACAATATTAATAGTCCAAAACTAAGCGTAGCATTAAGTTTTCTAACCATGGTGATCATTTCTTTGTGCCATTTAAATGTTTGAAATGCTTTTTTTTTTATTTATTTATTTATTTATTTATTTATTTATTTATTTTTGCCATTTTTTGTACATCTTTTTTTTTTTATATATATATGAAATTTATTGTCAAATTGGTTTCCATATATGATCTAATTGAAGAAGTATCATATTAGCTTTTTAATTTCAAAAGTATAAGAAAACTAGCTTAGGTTTTCAAACTATGCTTGGATTGATCTATATAACATGATTTTTATTTTTAAAAATTTACACACTAATTTGTGAGTTTAAGTGCATTAGGTTCTGATAGATTTATAAATCTGTCATTTTTGTAATTAAAGTTGAGAGATTCAGATATATAATCTTTGACTATAGTTTGAAATGTGTTCATAAATATAATCAACTATGTAAGTTAAACTGAGTTAATTTAATAACGATCAAAAATGAATGAAAGGATTTTTTGTTTTTTATAAAAGCTATCAGGTTTATAAATTGAAAGCACAACTTATATGTTAAACTTGATAAAAATAGTTCTTACAATCTATACTTTTAATAACTAAGTTATTGATTTAAACATAGGCAATGCAATATCCATTTTACACACAAAAAAAATCCAATCAGTTACTAATAATATAATTGAAAGAAGTTCCATTGCTTACCTATACCACAATTAAAAAATACAAGAGTGAATATCATTTTTTATAAATAATTTGAAGCCAAATTATTAAATTTGCTTTGATAATCTTATGAGGCCGAGAGCCTGGTTTATTGATTAAAGACATTAATGAAAATATCCTGATGTTGAAGATATCAAAACTAGAGGTACAGGAAGTTCACCGGCTACATAGCGAATACATTAAATAACAGAGGCCATGTACAAGTAAACACTGGACTGAAGGTATTTTGGACCAGAAAGTCCATATGTGCTTGGGCTACAAATTCACTTGAAAGCTGTCCTGTGAATTTTCCATGAAGTTTTTTCGTAGTAAATAATTTTCCTCCACTTGGGAAAGAGAGGCCAGGTTCCCTAACTGCCTTTCTCAATAAAGTAGTTCCTTGAATTCATTCTTTCACTGCGGGTGTACTCTTCTGGGCCTTATTGCATACCTCCTACTCAATATCCTATGTTGGGTGGTGCTAGGTTTTGCCTCCTGTAACCCACACCTCATGTGGCTATCAAAACAGAAGTCAAGGTGGCTGGAGATTATAGATTCTTTCATCTCACCTGTTCATCTCCCTAGATCCCTACATTCAACTTATTTTTAACCATAAAGGATTTTCCTTACTATCGTACAAGGTCAGAAATGCAATTAGAATTTAAAAATACTGGTCTACCATACTTCCACTTCATTCTTAAGATAAACAATTTGAAAACAATTTAGTTATCGACGTATTTCAACTACAAAATTGTAATTCAACTAACCCAGAAATTGGAATTAGACAATATCAGCCAGTCAACCAAAGATAAATGAAGTACATTCCCATAAATTTCACCAAAACGTTTTTATAATCAGGAAAAAAGAACTGATGAATTTTTCATAAGTTACTCTACTCTTTGTTCATCTCAGAGAATCTGACTCAGAAACGTTATCAAGGAGACAGCTTTTGCTAATCAAATAAAAGAGGGAAAAAATAAAAGAATTATCAATTACAAAAATGTAATAAGCTTTAAGCATTTTTGCAAATTTCACCAGGAAGAAAAGACATTAAAAAATAACTCTATTGAATTTTTTTCTAAGTAATTAATGAGGAAATAATGGTAGTTGATTTTTATAGCTGATACTTTCATGTATAGGAAATTGTCAGTCAACATCTATGCAGATATTCCTAGCAAAAGTCAGTTTATCTGAATTATTCATCCCAAATTTATGCTTGTAAATCAACTGAGAATACTTCTAACTCAAGCAAAAATTTTATTCTTTTCTGAAATTACAAGGGCAATATATTAAAATGGAAAAATGTTAGCAGGAGGAAGTGGTTGCTATTTCTCATTACTCTTCCAGTTTCTTGGCTATGAGACCTTGGCAAGTCATTCAAACTTTTGGGGACTCAGTCATCCCATTTAACATATGGGATTAATTTATTGCCACCCTGAGGCCAGGAAACAAGATGAAGTACTGATGGAAATCTCTTAAAATTTTTAGGTCAATAATCTGTCATAGTAATTCTTTTTTTTTCTTTCTTTTTTTTTTTTTCTGTCCTCCCCCACTTACCACCCATCCCACCATGTATTTTTCCAACTGCATGGTACTGTCTTAATCTGAATCTCTGTTTTTTGGGAGACAATTTAGTCTAGAAAGGAATAGCTGTGCACTTACAAACACTGACTTTCTGAAAGACAATGGCTGAGTCAACATCCTATGTAGAAATAAAGTCAAAGTTGATTTCAGTCACTTAAGGTGATGTCAGCTACCCTTTAATTAAGAAAAAATGAACCAAAAATTACTACAGACTTCAAAGGTCAAGGAGAATTATAGCTGAAAGTTCTTAGGACCTTCTTGGTATCCAGAATTAAACAAAAAGTGCAACTAAGAGACTGAATCAAGACATTTGGAGGAGAGAAAAAATAGCCATATCATTCTGTATTCTAAGAATATATTTTACAGTCAATTCTTCTGTAATATGGAGTCATAATGTTGGACTTCTTACAAGTAGACTTTCCAACTAGAAAGCTCTGGTTATTATTAGCTGTTTTGAGTAGCTGAGTTTATGTTTCATTGATTTCTCAATCCACAACACAGAGCATTTTTGCTTAGCCAAAAATGATTTTTATAGTGTGTTTTTTTTTTTAAATCCTAATTATAAAGGAATATGCAATGACTCTTATAGCTACAGACCTGGCTCATGATTTATTTTACGAGACTTTCCTCACACTTCTTGCTAAAGACATTCTTTGTGTTTTATTACAAGTTTCTTCCATTGCATCATGCTCTCAGTGGGATGGTGTGCCTATATTTTATTTTACTCCTGCCATTAATTACCTGTGGGCCTGTATCATGTCTCTCTCAGACCCATTTATTATAATGGTGCCTGCTGGTGTCCCTGCAGCTAGCAGTCTGTCAGCATTTCCATTAGAAACCCCATTTCACAGGGCTTGAAATTCAGCTGTAAAATTGTGCTTTAGGCTGTACATATTTAGAGTACATGCTATGAGCTATGAAGCTCTTTATTTTTAGCTCTAAAAAGACAAATTTGGAAAAAAAAAGTGTGCATATAGGTCCTAACTTTTGTGATAAATTAAAGAAAAATAGTATAATCTTATGACATGTTTATAGGTTTTGTTTCATTCTTTTCAAAATGGAAACATATTTGTGTGTAGTTTATAGGAAATTCAGTATAATCTAGGATTATATGGATATTTTCATATTTCTTTGTTTCTCCATTTTAATTTCTTAAAATATATATGGCCATTAATTTTTTAAAGCATTTTGATGTGTCCATTGAAAAACTCAAGAAGTATTCTAATGGTAATATAAAACTAATTTTTTTAAATGTTTTAAGAGTTAGCTATGGAGTTAATCATTGGACAGCTTTCAAATAGGAATGTTATTTACCATTAAAAATGCTTTGGGATTTAGAAATCATAAGTTTCTGGAAAATGATCATGCCAGGATAAATTAAAATGCCCTTATCTTGGATATGACATCAGTAGGATTGCCTGATAAAATACAGGACACACAGTTAAATATTAATTTCAAATTTAACAAACAATTTTTACTATAAATATGTCCCAAACATTGCATGGAATATATTTATATAAAAATATGTATATAGGGGCGCCTGGGTGGCGCAGTCGGTTAAGCATCCGACTTCAGCCAGGTCACGATCTCGCGATCCCTGAGTTCGAGCCCCGCGTCCGGCTCTGGGCGGATGGCTCAGAGCCTGGAGCCTGTTTCCGATTCTGTGTCTCCCTCTCTCTCTGCCCCTCCCCCGTTCATGCTCCGTCTCTCTCTGTCCCAAAAATAAATAAAAACGTGGAAAAAAAAATATATGTATATATATTTGTTGATGTTCTGAGATTCTGATTTAAAAGTGTGTTTTGTATTTTTATTGGCAAAATCTGGCAACCATAAATACATAGTAGTGATTATTTTTCATATTCTTCTAAGTTAAAATTAGAATTCAATGTTACAGAATATCCAAGGGATAAAAGAATGAGAACATAGTCCTGGATTTTTAAAAAGACTACATATGTTTTAGAAACACTTTTTCAGAGTGTAAGCTTATTGTTCTAAAATAACAGGTTCTTGTGGATAGGAATCAAAGTGGAATAATATGACCAAGGGGAAACAAGAGAGTCATATTTAATGGAAAGAGAATCCTTATGGATGAGAACTGAGATAACTGAACAAAAAGACACTAAGGAAAAAAAATAGTGACAAAAATCTAAGAAGACATTTCCAGATGGACAGTACGCCTTGTGGACTCATATATATTTGACCTGATTCTGAAATACACAACTGCTAAATACATATGAAGTCATTTATTTGATTTTATAATAAAATAAACTTGCAAAAAGACTACATTTAAAAAATGTTTTTCAAAGTATTTCATTCATTCACACAACCAAAAATTATCTTTAAGCAGTTGGAAGAGGCTGGATGGAAACAAATGGAACTAATAATTGGGGGATGGCTGGGCAATTAATAAGTAAGAGTAGTTTGGATAAGTTGCTCTGTCATAGCAGTTGTTAGGGATGAAGAGTCATCTTTTCACGAACAGGGTCTTCACGAAGCATTAATCAAGTCTACCTAACACAAAATGATTCACATAGGATATCATAAGGCAGGAGTAGCATGAACAACTTATGAGGAAAAGACATTGCATAGCATATGCAAGTTAGATAGCATAAAACATAAGCACTATTCTAAAATGTCCCAGAACATGGAGGAATCCACTAGGAGGGAGGTTTTCTAAATGTGAATTTATGTGAAAGGCAAAAAGAAAATACAATCTTATGTAGGAGAAATGTTAATATTCAACAATTTAGTGAATATGAATTTATGAATCAGAAGTATAGAATAAGACCTATTCCATGCTTACAAAAACTTAAAACATAGTTGGACCTGTAAGATGTGAAATAACTCAAAATCATATCTCACCATTTATTTTCTGTCACAAACTGGTTGGTTTTGGTCAGTTTTCAAACTGCTTTTTTAGAATGCTTTCTTTGCTAGCAAATACTATTGTATTTCTCCAGCTACCACTGAATATCCTCCCTGGTAACAAATCCTTGCTTTTTAACGATAGATTTGATTTCTTAAATGTGGTAGCATATGCTTAATATAAAATTTAAGATTTTAAGTGGCATTTTAAGTGGGACTGAGTCCATCCACAACATTTTTTAAATCATCACCATTATCGATGTTCAGAGCTTGTTCGTCATCCCCAAAAGAAACTCTGTACCCATTAAATGATAACACCCACTCTCCCCTCCTTCTAACCCCTGGTGACCTCTACTCTATTCTCTGTCTCTATGAATTTGCCTGTTCTAGGTACTTCATATAAATGGAATCATACAAGATTTGTCCATCCATGTCTGATTTACCTCACTTAACATAATGTTTTCCATGTTCATCCATGTTGTAGCATGTATCAGAAATACATTGCTTTAATGGTTGGCTAATATTCCATTGTATATATAGCCACATTTTGTTTATTCATTCATCCATCTTTTGCTGGACTTTTGGGTTGTTTCCACTTTTTAACTCTTAGGAGTAATGCTATGAACATCAGTGTACAAGTTATCTATTTTAGTCCCTGCTTTCTATTCTTTTGGATATATGCCAAGGATGAAATTACTAAATCATACGATAACTCTATGTTAAATTTTTAAAGAACTACCAAATTGTTTTCCACAGTGACTGAACCATTTTGCATTCCCACCAGCAGTGTATGAAGGTTCTAATTTCCCCACATTGACTAAAACACTTCTTATTTTCTGTATTTTGTTTGTGTGTTTATTTATAGCCATCCCAATGAGTGTGAAGTGATATTTCATTGTGGTTTTGATTTCTTTCCCTAATAACTAATGATATTAGTCATTTTTATATGCTTAGTGGCCATTTGTCTATCATCTTTGGAAAAATGTCTATTTAAGTCCTTCGCCCATTTTTGAAATAGGTTATTTTTATCGCTGGGTTGTAGGAGTTATTTACATATTCTGAATATTAATACTTTATCAGATATAAAGTTTACAAGTGATTTCTCCCATTCTGTAGGTTGTCTTTGCACTCTCATGATAGTGTCCTTTGATACAAAAAACTTTAACTTTTATAATGTCCAACTTATGTTTTCTTTTGTTGCCTATATTTCTGGTGTCATATTAGGTCTGATTCTTTAAAATAGTGTTTTACATGAATGTACTCAATAGAATGATTCTTTAACCACATAATTTCTTCATAATAAAAAACATTGGGAATTTCATTGAAGTAATAGCATGTTAGCCTACCTAGCAGTAAATATCCTAACCATAACAAAAATTCTCAAAGAAAAACATAAACATCGACGTTCTTTGAGAATGATCAGCATATAGCAGAACTGAGGGGATGTGGCTCTTGACAAAGGAGAATCATAGCAGTTGAGGTCGGGAACCATGAAGGCACTTCCAAGTTTGAATGGCACCTGGAGGAGAGAACTACAGTTTCACAGAGCTGAGGAATTGCCAGAAGCTAGATGTTGGCACCGCCAGAACTGAAAATTGCAATGAGCAATCTTGGAAAAGAGCTAACTACCTATTGCGTAATACTAAACTCTGCATATAAATTCCCCTCAAATCTTTAACTGACTCTTAAACTTTGTGTTGACAGGAAAATCTCCAAATGATACAGCAGAAAGCAACATCTGGAAGCTAAAGAGCTACATAGAGACTTTTAGCAGCTACGTAGTTCCTGGGAAGCAGTTTGTAAATCTCACCAAGTCCCACCAAGTTAGGGAAGCTTGATAAATACTCTTACCTCAGAAAGGCCACATATTCAGAGTAAGAAATGTCTCCAAGGACTCAGGATCACTCCCTATATTAAGGTATAAAAACTGAAATTGGCCTGCTCTAATAAAGCAGCTTCCACAAGAACAATATCATTACTAACTTAATAGTTTGATAGTACAAAGGTCAACCATTTTTAGAAAAAAAATATATAAATTTAAGTCTTTGCTGCATATCATCCAGTTTCCAGTGGTCAATCCTATTTCAGTTAGGCAAAGAAGCAGGAAAATGTCCATTAATCAACAGTTCCACAATCAATCAGCAATGGATCTTGATTTTGGAACTAGCAAAAAAAAAAAAAATGGTGTTTAATAGCTATTATAAATATGTTTAAAATGTCCAAAAAAGATGGATATCATCAGTTAAACAATGAGGAATTTCAGAAGAGACATAGCAACCTTTTAAAAAAGGAAAACCAGAGAGCTAAAATATATAATACAGAAAAAAATTCATTGGATGTTACAGGAAATTAGAGTCCTCAAGAGAAAAGATCAGTGACATGCAGATGTGAATAGAAATTATCCCAACATAAACACATAGAGAATTATTATTATTATTATTATTATTATTATTATTATTAAACATAGCTCAATGACCCATAGACTATAACATGTAGTCTAACATTCATGTGGTTAGAATTCCAGAAACAAAGGAAGGAGAGAATGGGGCAAAGACATTTAAGAGATAATAACCAAAAATGTCTAAATTTGTCAGAAAACAAATAGCCTCAGCTCCAAGAATCTCAGTAAACACCAAGAAAAATAAAGACAAAGAAATATACACCTTAGCATATTATAATCAAACTTCTAGAAACCAAAGATAAAGACAAAATCTTAAGCTCAAAAAAAATCATTACATGTATAAGATCAACAATAAGGATGAATACTAACTTCTCATCACTAACAATGGACTCTGATTTGTTTCTCTTCTGTTTCTTCTGCTTTTGTTTTCATATCAGATAAACCATTGCCTAATCCATAGTCACAAATTTACTCCTCTGCTCTCTTCTAAGAGCATTCTAAGAGAATTTTTATGGCACACTATCAATTGATGGTAAATGTAATGGTATTCTCATCCCACCATTCCTGAACTCTATAGCCTCTGCCTCCTTGTCAAAGCTTGGTGGAAGAAGGGGGCCCAAACTATTGACTGCATTTACCTGAAATTTATTCTCTGCAATGCATAGGTGGAAGAGATAAGACAAGTTGGCAGTCTTCTCCTCTTGGGAAGTATTGTAGTTCTTGATTGGGAACTGGGCAGGAGAGGTATCATTGTCTTCTTAGCAACATTTGTTCAGAACAGAGCTTCCATTATGCTAAGCTGGGGGCAGGGAGTAGAGAATGAAACAGATTTTGGCGCAAGTGCCATAGAAACTCACTATTCTGACAAAATTTAGATTTTTTTTAAACATATATACTCATTGGTCAATTAACCTATGGTAAAGGAGGAAAGAATATGCAATGGGGGAAAAGTCTCTTCAACAAATGGTACTGGGAAAACTGGACAGCTACATGCAAAAGAATGAAACCTAACCACTTTCTTATATTATATACAAAAATAAATGGAAAATGGAATAAAGACCTAAATGTGAGACCTGAAACCATAAAACTCCTAAAAGAAAAGGTAGGCAGTAATTTCTTTTACATCAACTATAGAAACATTTTTCTGGAGATGTCTACTCAGTTAAGAGAAAAAAAAAAAAAAAAAGCAAAATTAAACCATAGGGACTACATCAAAATAAAGCTTTTGCACATTGAAGGAAATAATCAACAAAACTAAAAGATAACATACTGAATGGGAGAAGATATTTACAAATGATATATCCAATAAAGGGTTAAAAGCCAAACTATATAAAGAACTTATACAACTCAACACCCCCAAAAAACAAATAATCCAACTAAAAAATGGAGGGGCGCCTGGGTGGCTCAGTCAGTTGAGTGTCCAACTTCGGCTCAGGTCATGATCTCGCGGTTCGTGAGTTTGAGCCCCGTGCTGGGCTCTGTGCTGACAGCTCGGAGCCTGGAGCCTGCTTCTGATTCTGTCTCCCTCTTCCTCTGCCCCTCCCCCGCTGATGCTCTGTCTCTCTCTCTCAAAAATAAATAAACATTAAATTTTTTTTTAATGGGAAGAGGACCTGAATAGACGTTTTTTACAAAGAAGACATACAGAGGGCCAACAGACACATAAAAAGATGTTAACATCACTCATTATCAGGGAAATGCAAACCAAAACCATAATGAGATATCACCTCACACCTGTCAGAATGGCTAGAATCAAAAACACAAATAACAGATGTTGGAAGGGATGTGGACAAAAACTAACCCTCATGTACTGTTAGTGCTAATGCAAATTGGTACAGCCAGTGTGGAAAACAATATGGAAGTTTCTCAAAATATTAAAAACAGAATGACCGTATGATCCAGTCCTTCCACTCCTGGGTATTTATCCAAAGAAAATGAAAACACTATTCAAAAAGGTACATGCCTTCCTATGCTTATTGCAGCAATATTTACAATAGCCAAAATATAGAAGCAACTCAAGTGCCCGTGAATAGACGAATGGAGATAGAAGAGGTGGTGTGTGTCTATCCGTGTGTATGTAATGGAATATCATTTAGCCATAAGAAAGAATGAGATCTTGCCATTTGCAACAACATGGATGGACCTAGAGGGTATAATACTAACTGAAATAAATCAGACAAAGAAAGACAAATACCATGTGACTTTACTCACAGGTGGAATTTAAGAAACGAAACAAATGAACAAAGAAAAAAAGAGACAAACAAAAGAGCAGACTTTTAAACAGAGAATGAGTTAGTGGTTGCTAGAGGGGAGAGGGAACAGAATGCATAAAGGAGATAAAGAGGATTAAGACTACATTTACCATGATGAACACTGAGTAATGTATAGAAACGTTGAATCATGATACCGTACACCTGAAACTAATATAATACTGTAGGTTAATTATATTTCACTAAAAAATATTAACCTATTCCTGGCTCAACCACCCTTCCCCTACCTCTCCTACTCCAACCCAAAGATTCTGGTCTGAATATATATATATATATTTTATATTTTTATATTCATTTCTGTAGATTCTTAGAACAATTTTCAGAGACACTGAATGGTTGTTTTTAACCTAGTTTTCAATTTTCTCCAGTTATTGTCGCTTCACTGGAGAGCAGCCCAAAGACCTCCTCATATGACCATTCCACAAATGGAATCCCCTCTCTATGTGATATATTTATTATATGTGACCTTTTACTATTCTACAAAAATGTCCATAATATGCTTCAAAAAGCAGAAATTTTACTTGTAATTCAAAGGAAAAAAAAACCCTAGAACTAAATTATAAAAATTAAATCCAAAAGCATCTTTAATTTTAATAAAATGAGAATTTTCTGAATAATAGCTAAGTAAATGACAGAATCACATAGAAATGAGATTTCTTGGAATGCAATAAAAGTAACCCCATGTTAAACACATAGGATTTAATCAAATCAGCACTTAGGAATTATTTCTGTTAAAATTATTTTCATCTGCAACTGACAGAACTCCTGTAATGACAGTAGTTTAAACAAGATGAAATTTCTTTCTCATTAAAGAAAAAAATCCTAAATGTAAGAAATCCAGAATAAAGAGATCAACTTAAAGATCATCAATATCCTTCCAGCTCCTTGCTCCAGTGTAATTATTACAACTTCCAATATCATGTTTTCTTTGCAGACAGCAGAATGAGTAAAAAGGCAAGAAGAGGACAGCTCCCTCTAGGGACACTACCCAGAAATTGCACATGCTATTTCCACTTGGATGTACCAACCTATAAAGATAGCTGAGAAATTTTCTTTCTTCTGAGTAGTATATACTCAGTATTCAAGGATCTATCACTGAGAACAATTATTGGGGAAAAACTCACGGACTCTCATATAAATGTAACCATTTTCAGTTAATCAGAAGAAAAGTAATTAGACTAATAATTAAAATAAAAACAAAAGGAAAGAATAAGAAGTATTAAAGTAGAAGTTAATAAAAATTTATAAGAAAAAGTATATTTAAAGGACTAAAATATTGAAATCCATTATTAAAAAAGCACAAACAGAAAATAGAAAAATAAAATGTTACATTAGCTAAAAATAACATGAAAAGATAATGTTTGTTACACCTAATAATATCAAAACTCTTAATGAATGATAGGATTTCTAGGAAAAAAAAATTTCTAAATTCCTTCAAAAATAAAGCACTTCCAAAATGGCAGAGTATGGACTTCAGGAAAATCAGCTGCTTAATAAAAGCAATTAAAATGGCACAACTTTTCAAAATTTTTTCTGAACTCCAGAAATTAACTAAAAACTTGCAACAATCTAAAGAGAACTTATTCAACAAAAGTACTAAAACCCATGTAAGAACAGAAAACTTTGTAACACTTTAACTTGCTCTGATTCCCAATCACCTCTCCCCTGCTCTGTGGTAGTTTTGAAAATCAATAGTGTCATAACCACAATAGTTGTGAAAAACAGCAGCCTAGCAGCCAATAAAGGGGGCAAAATAGGTTTGAATCTCTTCACAAAGCTTTGCCTCAGAGAATACTTACTATCTGATTTATCTGGCAATTGCCTGGAAAAGTCTTATTTATACAGCTTGTCTTCATTTGAACTGACTCACAGCTCATTTAGGAGAAAAACCATATCCCCAGGGTGTTTGTCAGAAATAATCAGCAGCAATTATTTAAAATTGCACCTGCTTGAGTCAGTGAAACAAGGTTGAGCAAACATGTTAAAAAATCAAGAAAATCTGGCAAATGAGAGGTCCGTAGAGGGCTTTGTAACCTTCCAATATATTCCTGGGAATATAGATGATCACTTGCATGTCCAATGCTGTGAACATGACCATGAAAGACTTCAGAAGGCTTAATCTCTCAGTTGGGTAATCTTATGGCTCTGAGCAAGAAGGAAGTGCAGACTAAGGCAGTAGTGATATCTGCCAGAGATATGAAAATGTGTCCCATCACATTCACAAAGCAAAGATGGGGACATTCTATTTCTTCAAGACATTTAAGGAAATTTCTGTTCAGTCATTAGCTGAGAACTAAGCTAACTAAGAGCATTCAGTAGTAGCATTTTTTAAAAAATCCATTCTTTACAGAATCTTCCCTGTAAAGTCATTAAAAACAAACAACCAAAGCAACAACACCAAAAAATGGTGACAAATAAACCCAAGACATAATCTTCTGATTTCCAGGGTTGCCACTATTATTACATAGTCAGTCTTTTATTAAGAAAACAGTTATGAGCCATGCTAAAAGAGAGAATACATATCCCATTTAAAAAGTTAGCTTTTTGGAAATAATAACAAAAATTTCTCTGAATTGACCAAGAAGAAAAGAGAGAAGATTCAAATTAGTAGAACTAGCAATGTGAGACATTACTAGTGACCTTAAAGAAATAAAAAGTATTATAGAGTAATACTATAAAAACCTGTTTTCAAATAAATTAGATCACCTGGATGAAGCAAAGTCCTGTTAAGACAGAAACTACAAAAACTGTCTCAAAGAACAGAAAATCTGAATAGACCTGTAACAAGTAAATATATTAAATTAGTAATTAAAAACAAAACAAGCAAACAAACAAAAAACACTTTCCCCCAAAAAAGCCCTGGACAAGATTGTTCACTTCTGAATTCTACTAAACCTTTGAAGAAGAATTAATATCAATCCTTCACATCCTCTATCAAAATATAAAAGAGGGAGAATCATTTTCCAAATCATTCTAGGAGGCTGCTACTACCCTGTTACCAATACCAGATAATGATATGACAATAAAAGAAAAGTACAGAACGATATCCCTTAAAGACATAAATGCAGAAATCCTCACAAAATTATTAGCAAACAGAATCCAACACATACAAATATTAACGAGTATGACCAAGTAGGTTTGTTAATGCAAGGTTGGTTTGACATTTGAAAATTAACAAATGTACTCTATCAATAGAATAAAGGACAAAAACCACATGATTATCTCAAAGATAAAGAAGTAGGGCTTGACAAAATCCAACATCTCTTCATGACAAAACACTCAACAAACTAATAGTAAGGAACTTCTTCAATCTGATAAAGGACATCTACAAAATCCCATAGATGACATCATATTTAATGATGGAAGACTAAATGTATTTCCCCTAAGGAACAATTCAAGAATGTTTGGTATCATCACATATAATCAACATTGTACTGGAGGTTCTAGGGAAGGCAATTAGTCAAGAAAATAAAATAAAAGGCATCCATATTTGGAAATAAAGAATTAAAACAATCTCTATCCATAGACAATATTGTCTTGTCTTGTATATAGGAAATCCAAAGGCATTAATTAAGGAACTAGTTAAACAAATTAATAAATTCATCAAGGTTGAGGAAGATCTATAAACAACAAAAATTAGTATTTACATATGTAGCAAACCATTCAAAAAAGAAATTAAACATTTTCCAATTTTACCTCAATAAATTCAGAAAAAATAAAATTTTTTTTATTTATAATACCATCAAAAAGAAAAAATATAGTTAAAAATAAGTTTAATAAAGGGTGTAAAAAATTAAATTAAATTAAAAAAGGGGGTTTCCTGGGTGGTTCCGTCGGTTGAGCACCTGACTCTGGATTTTAGTTCAGGTCATAATCCCAGGGTCAAGGGATTGACCCCTATGTTGGACTCCATGATGAGCATGGGATCTGCTTAAGATTCTCTCTCTGTCCCTCTGCCTATCTCCCTCACTTGCACTCTCTTTCTCTTTCTCCAAAATAAAAAAATAAAAAGATGCATGACTTACACACAAAAACTACAAAACGTTGTTGAAAGAAATTAAGGAAGACATAAATAAATGGGGAAACTTCCCATGTTCATGGATCCAAAACTTAATATTCCTAAGATGGCTATACTCATCAAATGAATCTTTTTCATTCAATACAATTTCCATCAAAACTTCAGCTTTCTTTTTATAGAAATTGATGAGCTCTTCCTGAAATTCATATGAAAATAAAAAGGGTTAGAATAACCAAAACAATTTTGAAAAAGTCCAAGTTGGAAGACTCACTTTTTTTTTTAATTTCAAAACTTACTACAAACTAATCAAGACGGTGGGATACTGGCATAAGAACAGACATGTAGATCAATGGAATAGGACTGAAAGCCTAGAAATAAGCTCTTACATTTATGGTGAGAAGATTTTCAACAAGTGTGCCAGGAGAATTCAATGGAGGCAAGAATAGTCTTTTCAACAAATAGTAGGACAAGTAGATATCCATATGCAAAAGAATGAAGTTGTGTCCTTTCTTTACACCATATACAAACATTCATTTAGAATGGACCATAGACAAAAGGCAAGTGATAAAACTATAAACTTCTTACAAGAAAACCTAGGAGTAAACTTTCATGAGATTGGGTTATCTACAGTCTTCTTATATATGACAGCAGAAGCACAAATGATAAAAGAAAAAGTAAATCAATTGGATTTTGTCAAGATTATAAAATTTTGTGCCTCAAAGGACACTACTGGGACAGCGAAAAGACAATTATGTGACCACTCGCTCCTCTTAACCAATGGACTTCCACCCATAATTAGTTTGGATAGCAAGACTGATGACACCACGTATGGACCACGAGGATATGAAATACATACTTTCATCCAAGGACGCTTTCTGAGTGAGCAAGATGACTCCTGAGCAGATGCAAAAATAGCTTGAGAGAGCCAGGAAAGGAGATTGGTTGGGGGTATTTTGCAGTTATAGGATAAGGCTGGGCTGAGAGTCCTTATGCATGGTTTGAACTTCCCTTGAACCAAAGGAAGGACGATTTGGATTTTATCAGCTTACTCAGGTGTGGGGCAGAAGGGGAATTCAGATGGGTAGGGTTTAAAAGTTTCCAGAAGACAAACATTAACAACGGTCAGACCCTTTATGAAGACAATTCACAGAACTGGAAAAAGTATTTGTGAATCCTATAATTGACATGGGCCATGTATTTAGCATATAGAAAGAACTCTTATAATTTAGTAGTTAAAAAAAGAACCCAGTGTAAAAATAGGGGAAATATTTTAACAGGCATTTTTCCGAAGATGATATACAAATGGTTAAGTAACATGTAAAAAGATGTTCAATGTCATTAGCCATAAAAGAAATGCAAATCAAAATTGTAATGAGATATCACCCACTAAGATGGATAAAATAATAATAAAAAAAAGACCGACAATAACAAATGCTACCAAGAATATAAAGAAATTGTAACCCTCATTCATTTCTGTGGGATTGTACAGTGGTGTGGCCACATTGTAAAGCAGTTTGTTGGTTCTTTACAACGTAAAGCATAGGATGACAAGACCAACAATTCCACACATAGGTATATATCAAAGAGAATGAAAACACATGTCCACAAAAACACTTGCACATGGAATGTTCATAGCAGCATTATTCACAATAGCCAAGAAATGAAAATAATACAAATGTCCATCAACTGATGACTAGATAAAATGTAGAATGGACATACAAGTGAATATTATTTGACAATGAACAGAAATGCCATAGCAAAACATGATACAGCATGAATGAGCCCTGAAAATACTATGCTACATGAAAGAATTCAGTCACAAAAGACCACACATTGTATCATTCCATTTATATGAAATGTCCAGAATAGGCAAATACCTACACACAGGAAGTAGGTTAGTGGTTGCCTGACTAGGGCAAAGGAGGAATTAAGACTGTTAAGTGGTATGGGGGGAAGGGGTGTTGGGGGTGTTGTAAACATTCTGAAATCAATAGTGAAGATAGGTACACAACTTTGTGAACATCCTAACAACTGTTCAGTTGTATACTTTAAATGTGTGAGTTGAATGGCTTATGAATTATACCTCAATAAAATACACACACATCCCCCACATACACAAAATCTCTTCAACATGGTGATTATGATCCTTTTTGCATTTATGTGCAAATCTTGAAAGACGTTTATTTTAATCAGTATGTTGTGTTAGTAGAGAAAATTATTTGAAGACTAGAACTTTTTATGACCCAAATTAGAGGAATGCTCTATTCTGCAACTTCTCATCTCTGATGCTTTGAGTTAGGCCTCCCTATTTTTCCCTAGAGGATGTCCTGTTTTTAATTGTTCTTTTATCATTTTATGTATAATTATCCATTGGAAGAGGGAGCCCTAGATGTGTGGGGCTATAAAGTTAATGTTCACTGCTGACGTATCTTAGAAGTAGGGTGATCATACAGACTTGCCTGGGTCAATCATACTTAATGCCTGTGGCTCCAGTTTAGGTTAGGTTATAAATTATGTGGGCTATTTTAAGGGCCCAGGATCAGGAGTCTATTTATTAAGTTATATTATTTTATAAAGCTTTCCAAGCAAAACTACCTTATAATGTTTAAGGATGCATAGTTACATGGTAAAGAATAAAGAAAGGAAGTGACTACCATAAAAGTCAGTGTAATACAGTGAGTCTCACCCAGGGGTGATTTTCTCCCATGCCCCAGTGTCATTTGGCAATATCAGGAGACATATTGGTTTGTCACAATTTGCAAGGAGGGGGTGCAGGAGGGCAGAGAGAAGGTAAGAGTGTTCTACTGACATCTAGTGGGTAGAAAACAGTGATGATGCTTAACATTCTACAATGCCCAGTAAGACTCCCTTCAACAAAGAATTTTCTAGTACAAACTATTTATAGTGCTGAGGTTTAGAAACTCTGAGACAATGTTTACATTTGCAGGGGAGGGATATTAAGTATATGTATATACATACATGCACACACACATATACACACACACGCATATATACATACACACACACACACCTACACACACATGTTAAGAGAACTGAGCTGTTTATGTTTTGTGCAGTTTTTGCATGCATATTATACTTAATAAAAGAGCAGAAGGAAGGAAGTAAATGTGGACGGATGGAAGAAAGGAAAGAAGGGATCTTCCTTGAAAGGAACAAACATGTATCATATAATTATTTCCAAACATTTCAGGTATAAGTTCTTCCAGACATCCAAGAGGAATATTTTCACCCTATATATAGCATTTGAAAATAAAAATATATTAAGCTTGTCAATGCATTTTATTGAGCAAAGAATCCTTATAAAAAAATATCCCTTAAAAGAAGATAATAAATCAATTTTATTTGACTATTAGTATAAAATTTTAATTTGTAACAAAGTAAACTTGGAGGTGGAAATTCAAACATGTTTTAATATTAGAAAAATTACTAAATGTTATAACATCTATAATTCAAAAAGAAACTATCCCAGTTTAGAGAAAATACTCAATGAAATTTATTAGCAATGAGTAGTAAGAAGATATTTCTTTTTTTAAAATTATTTTAAGAGAAAGAGAGAGAGAGAGAGAGAGAGAGAGAGGATCTCAAGCAGGCTCTGCACTGTAAACACAGAGCCCAACACAGGATTCAAACTCAGGAACCATGACATCATGACCTGAGCTGAAATCAAGAGTTGGACACTCAACCGACTGAGGCTCCCAGGTGCCCCGGTAGTAAGAAGATCTTTCTTAACATGATAAAAATATCTATCTCAAAACAACTACTAAATCATTATTAATAACCACTCCAATGCGGTGAGTGCTGTAAGAATTCACATTTAAACCAGAGAGAACAAAAAAGTCTCAATTTTCACATTTCTAGAAATGCAAATTAGTCCAATAAGATTTTTAAATAGAAATAAAAGTTGGAGAGTTGCCCTAGTTTATTCCACATTGTTTTCTGTAAGCTTCTGGATTGTATCTTCATCTATCTTTTTGTCTATAAAAGTCTCAAAATAATGAGAAGCTTCATAATTTACATCCTTAAATATCATTTTTATTACAAATAGGAGTAAAAGACATATCCACATTCAATCCTTAACTTTAATTCAGTCTCCATTGTTACTCTTATTAAACTTTTCTTAATGACATCCCTAATACTCCTAAGCAGGGAAGGGTTAAGATTCTAGCATGGACTAAGAATGTAGGTTTCATGTGTTACTTGGTAATTTTTAAGAGCTATAAGTCCAATAAGTTAATCCTTCCAGCAAGGAAAAACAAAACAAAACAAAACAAAAAGGTCCCCAACTCCAAACTGCTGTATCACAATGCCATGTAACAGATTTCAATCACCAGAAGAGTACTGGTGACAAGTCCATCTATCAGGAGACATTTGCTAATGAGTACTCCCTGCTGGTGCATATGGATGCTGGCACCTTGCTCAGGGCATAAGCCCCAGTGTAAATGGTTCCTGGTTAGTATTTCCATTGTAAAAACCGATTGGTTCAACAGTGGGCACATGGCTGGGTTGTAACAGGTAAAGAAGAAGAAGATGAACTATGGAAGATACAGGGGCACTGTGTCTCTAGCAACGTTAGGCCAGCAGGAAGATTTTACTGCTGACTACTGACCCTTCTCAAAAATGACCTAAGGGTGTAAACCATTCGCATGCCGATGATACTGACCTATGCAATATTCCTTACTGTAGAAAGCATAAAGTATTATCTTTATAACATATGAAATAGGTCATATCATGTATCCAACTCAATGCTTCGTCAAAAGTAAGCACGCAAAGCATTTACTCTTTTACTTCTTATATTTCTTATTATAAAAACTATGTTAAAACTTTTTTCTTCCAGGGGCACCTGGGTGGCTCAGTCAGTTAAGCATATGACTTCTGCTCAGGTCATGATCTCACAGTTTGTGAGTTTGAGCCCCGCGTCAGGTCTGTGCTGACAGTTCAGAGCCTGGAACCTGTTTCGGATTCTGTGTCTCTCTCTCTCTGTCCCTCCCCAGCTTGCACTCTGTCTCTCTCTCTCTCTAAAAAATAAGTAAAAAAACATTTAAAAAAAAAAGCTTTTTTCTTCTGATTTCTGAGTTATCCAAACTAATTTAAAAATTCTCTTGTGTTAGAGAACTAAGGGTGGTGAAAACACATGTTTAAAAGCTGCTTTTCCACTGCAAAATTTTTAATTATATTTCTCTTAATTTAAATGAAGATTATAATATTTAAATACATACTTATTCACCTATTAGTTAATGATGAAACAAAACCATACTATTTTGGAAAATTCTTATTCACCATTAGTAACTTTTAAAGTTCAGCACTAATTACTGACTTGGAATCACAATTTATTCTTGTATTATCTTGATTTTATTTCTTGGCGTCCTCAAAAATATGCATATCCCTTCCTTCAAAATATCTGATTTGTTATATAGGAAGGTGGTTTAAGTTTTATCTTAGATATTTGTGAAAAAAATAAAGACAAAGGAAACCTCTAAGTAAGAGTAGCACAGGGGCACCTGGGTGGCTCAGTCGGTTGAGCAGTTGAGCGTCTGACTTCAGCTCAGGTCATGATCTCATGGCTCATAGGTTCAAACCCCTGCATCGGGCTTTGCGCTGACAGCTCAGAGCCTGGAGCCTGTTTCAGATTCTGTGTCTCCCTCTCTCTGCCCCTCCCTCATTCATGTTCCCTCTCTCTCTCTCTCCTTCCCCACCTCTCTCAAAAATAAACAAAAATTAAAAAAAAAAAAAAAAAAGAATGGCACAGCAAGTCAAAATGACAATATTTTATGCAATAGTTACTCTCCTTTCTGATTCTTGCTCCAGAGAACCAATAAAACATTGGGGTGAAAACAGACCAATGTGTGTCAAATTTAAACTCATTGTCATGGAAGTTAGTAAAACAAACGAAATCCACGTGGGACTTATTAATTTCGAGTTTTGAATCTTCTATCCAGTACATACTGCTTTACTTTAAAAGTTCAAAATTAGAAACATCAAGGTATCTAAATATCTATGGGGAAAGAATGAACTTTTTTAATCAATTTAAGTCAACCATTCAGTAATTGATGAGAACAGTTCAGTTAATTTTATTCACTCTACTGTTAGGACAGCTAAGGGCGGGGGGAATCTCTCAAATTAAGGTTCTATCCTATCAGAGCTACCCACCCACAAGCAAAAGAAAAAGTTGAGCAATTTCTTCGTCAGCTGCATAACGGCCTTTTCCCTTCTCTCTCCGGAAGGTATCTGAGTTAATATAAGTAAGCTACTCTTCCCCATGTTTATAATACCTCTTGCTAAACAAATTACGTTATATTTATTCCTTTCTGTTTATTAGTCAAATAGGAACTCAGAGACAAGCTTGCATTTTGCCCTTGCACGTCTTCAAATAAACTCAGCAGTTTTCAATAAATATTTTAGCAATGTTCTCAGTGTAAATCATCTGTAAAAAGGACATGTACGTGACAAATAAGATGAAGCTACTACATATTGTTACTAAATGATAATCACTGTTAGGGAAGAATCTTGTTGATTTTTCTCACTCTTATATCCCCCAAATGCCTGGACCCTGGAGCATAGTATGTACTCAATGATGATATTCAGAATGAAGTAATCAATACTGCTTAGTAGAGGAACCCTTGAGGAACCTCTGGGTGTTCGTAATTTGAAAACAATTAGTATGAATCATCAGTTTGTCTAAATGTACTTAATGTATATACGGCTGGCTGATTAGAGTTTGACCTGATCCCGGCAGAAAATTAAATCTCAGCCAGGTTTGCTGGAGGGAAGCCGGCAGTGCGAGGAGTCAATGGAGATTTTAATTGGATGAGCTTCACACATTTGCTACCTGGAAAGAGAGCTGTCCTCTCTGGGGCGGGGAGAGGAGTGGGTGGAAAAAAAAGCACTGAGAACTCCCGCAGACTGTTCTTGTTTGAGGATAAATACTCAGGTGGGACTATCCAAGGTATAGCCTATAATCTTAGGGCAGTGACACAAGGACAGTTAATTCGTGGGCTTGGACACACCAGAAGTTGGGAACTATGCCATTAACTTTGACACCACAAGGCTTTGGGTCTTAAAGTTCTCTCATTTTAAAGTCAACAGGATCCGGGGCACCTGGGTGTCTCAGTAGGTTAAGCGTCTGACTTCTGCTCGGGTCATGATCTCATGGTTCGTGGGTTTGAGCCCCACCTTGGGCTCTGTGATGACAGCTCAGAACCTGGAGCCTGCTTCAGGTTCTGTGTCTCCCTCTCTCTCTGCCCCTTGCCTGCCTGTGCTCTGTCTCTCTCAAAAGTGAATAAACATTAAAACAAAATTTTAAGTGGACAGAATTGAGGTGGTCATTATGATGGAGTGGTAGTGGTGGGAAAAAATGAGAAGATAAATTTCAGTAGGGGGAAATAGAATAATTTGTGGTTTACTGTACCATTTGTGTGGGCAATCTGGATTCTCTACCATACTTGTTACAGCATAGCGAAGATTTATGTGAAAGCAACAGTAGACTATAGACTACTTGGAAATAATGGAATTGAAGTTTAGTTTCAACATGTAAATTTTCTAATGTGATATCAACACTAAATGTCTTCAAATTTTTTAAATATTTGTTTATTTTTGAGAGAGGGAGAGAGAGAGGTAGAGAGCGTGAGCAGGGGAGGGGCAGAGAGAGAAGATGACAAAATCCGAAGCAGGCTCCACGCTCTGAGTCGTCAGCACAGAGCCCTACGTAGGACTCAAACTCACGAATTGTGAGATCATGACCCGAACTGAAGTCAGATGCTTAACTGACTAAGCCACCCTGGTGCCCCAAACAATAAATGTTTTGAAAAATATTATTGGTTTGTTTTGATCTTAGTGAATTCTATTTTCTTATTTATTTCCATTACAAAAGCCAGGGTATCATCATAGGAGTAATACTTCTCTATACTGTCAAAACTTTTAACTCAATACTCAATACTCACAATATTAATCATCTTGCTATACTAAAAACCCAAATCACCAAGTGAAAATACTGAGTCAAAATGTAACACTGCAGAGGCGCCTGGGTGGCTCAGGCAGTTGAGCGTCCGACTTCGGCTCAGGTCATGATCTCACAGTTTGTGCGTTCGAGCCCTGCATCAGGCTCTGTGCTGACAGCTCGGAGCCTGGAGCCTGCTTCCTATTCTGTGTCTCCCTCTCTGTTTGCTCCTCCCCTGCTCACACGCTGTCTCTCTCTCAAAAACAAATAAAGATTAAAAAAAAAAATTAAAATGCAACACTGCAATAGAATCTAGAATAAATATTTTCTTCACTCTACACTCTTTTCTACCAAAGTAAACAATAAGATGACCCTTTCATTTCTTCCTCTTGTTGGCCAGGCTTTTTACATTTAGCATGTCTTCCTTTACAACAAAAACAAATATGTTATTTGAGAATTTTATCCTTTGGGCAGTAATGGGTTGTTTCCAAACATAGTAACCCAACAACATCTGTACATCCACAGTTGGCTAATGTGTGCTTATAATGGAGAATGGGAATGTCAAATAACCGTTTAACAAAGATAGTCATTCCCCTTGCTTAAAGGGTATAGATGTGTCAGCACCTAGCTAATACCAGAGTATATATAATAGCAGATTATGTCTATGCTCCTCAGAAAGATCTTCAGTGCCTACTAGAGTCAAATAAGGACCAAAGGTCCTCCATTATTTGTTGGGCCCGGCAAATTACAGACAGAATCTCCCCAGGTTCCATAAGGAGCAGTTGGCTGAATTCTGATATGTAAACCATTAATAAATTAGAAACTGCATGTATTGTTTCATCTGTACCATAAGCTCAGTAATCAATTACAATCCATAAATTTAATTATATCAATTATTTGTTACAAATCTATAGGAATAAATTACATATGGCTTAACAACAGAACATATATCCTAAAAATGAATAGTCTTATTGGTTTACCTGGTATTTACTTTTCTTGTGTGCAGTAATTTTTTTTATGTGTGGTTAATACGAATTTTACTTTCGGTCAAGCATATCATTTCTATGATACACATACAAGAAACAACAGATGATGAAAAAAATTGTACTTCCCAGTAGGTTATATTGTCCTTTCTGAGGACCTTAATGATCACTTTTTCTCTGATGGTAGGACCTGAAAGTCAGTGAATGTCAGAAGCCAGTCTACGTAGTAAAACCTACTAAATCTATGTCAGTCCACACCAATCATTTCTTTTTCTGCACATTTCTTTAAAACGATAGGTATTACCACAAAGCAGCTAATGAAATAAGTATAACAGGCCTTCCTCCCACTTTACTTTGGATTATAAATCCATTTTGAGGATAGAACCCTATTTTATATTTCTACCCTAACCCAATAACATTATACATAATATAGATAAGTTTGTAAAAATCCTTCATACCAAGGCAAATCTGATAAAAACGTGAAAGCTATTGCAACACCAGAGATTGAAGGTAAAATGATTCACCCAAACTGTGCAAAGTTATTATTTAATATACTGAATTATCTGCCTGTAAAAAGTTTGTTATTATGCACAGAGGAGTCATTTGCCTCCCTCTGATCACTAAATCACAAAGGTTTTGCACTTTGCCAGAATTCACAATGGCAAGTTTTGAGTTTCCATCTGTTATGAATTTGGGCCTTTCACTTTGTCATATATCAATCATTTTCCCTGACATTTAAAGAAAGAAAGCTATTAAAAAAAAATTAGCCCCTATATATTCCAGGTCCACTGGATTAAGAATTTGAACCTGATAACAATCACCTCCATATTTTCACTTCTCCACTGTGTAATGTGACCAACAATATGACAGAGATCTTCTCTATTTCATTTTCTACTGTATCCATGAAACCAAGACTGGAGTAAGAGCCTAACAAACACCTTTTAAAATAGTAAGTCAAAGTAGAAAGGCAAATGATCAAAAGACTAAGAGCGTGGGTCCAGACATTCCAGAATAATCTACCCATGACAAATCATGTCACATTACTAGTTATCAATCTTGCTTTGCCTCAGTTTCCTTATCAATAAACTGTGGATGAAAATAGTAAAACGTTCATGGGTTGTAATGAGGACTGAATAAAGAATGCTAAGAAAAGCGCTTAGAAGAGTGTTTTGTACATATCATGTATGTACTCAACAAATGTCAGTGCTTATTATATTAAATATAAGGAGCTTGAAATTCAGAGAATGTTTTTAATATTTACTTGAGAGACAGAGAGACAAAGTTCATGCATGTGTTCAGGGGAGGGGCAGGGAGAGAGGGAGAGAGAGAATCCCAAGAGGATCCACACTCAGCTCAGAGCCTAAAACAGGGCTAGATCTCACAAGCCATGAGATCATGACCTGAGCAGAAATCAAGAGTCAGACACTTAACTGACTGAGCCACCGAGGCACCCTGTGAGATTCAGAGAATTTTTATAGCCGAAGTTATATGTCTGGTAACAGAAGAAAATTCCAAGATTCACTAAACTTTCCCCACAACCGAGGACATTATGGTATTTTATGAAGAACGGAATTTCTAGAAGTAACATTAGTAGGAAAAGAAAAGCAATTGTTTTTATGAGTAGAACATACCTTGCTACTATTAATAGTAATTTTGTACAACTCAGGCTTAAGATGCAACTTTGAGAGAATTTCAGGAAATGAGAATTGCCTTGAAAGCATGAATTAGGTCACTGTGCGAGGTAGATGGCACATCCCTTGAGGCAGGTAGCCCTGGTCTGTAGAGGAGGCCACCACTGACTTTTCAGTGATGTTGATCTGGTTTCTGATAGCCGTGGTAAGTGATTTGTCTCCTGGACCCTCTTTGGAAAATAACCCTCTGGAAAGGTTTCTGGGCTCACCTCACACACACATTTTAGTATTTACATCTAAGATTTGACTTTGTACTACTTTTTTTTTTTTTAACCATCTGCCAGGTCAACACAAACATTTCGATTTGTTCACTCAGGACAGCGCTTTCTTGAATCTTTTAAGAGCTCCCCTACAATCAAGCTCACCCCATCACTAGGTTCTTGGCAGAGTGCTAAACCCATGTCCTGAGAAAGTGCCCTAGCCAGTGAGTTATTTTTTTAATTCTTTCTTA
The DNA here is from genome assembly GCF_014898765.1 of Herpailurus yagouaroundi. NCBI lineage: Eukaryota > Metazoa > Chordata > Mammalia > Carnivora > Felidae > Herpailurus > Herpailurus yagouaroundi. Next base: position 50,216,688 of record NW_024412376.1, on the reverse strand, counting down.
TTTATTTATTTTGAGAGAGATCGAGGCAGAGAGGGCATGAGCAGGGGAGGGGCAGACAGAGAGGGAGACAGATAATCTCAAGCAGACAGCACACAGAGCCCAATGTGGGGCTCAAGCTCACGAAACCAGGGATCATGCCCTGAGCTGAAACCAAGAGTCAGGTGCTTAACCCAAGGAGCCATCCAGGTGTTTTTTTTTTTTTTTTAATTTTTTTTAACATTTATTCATTTATGAGAAACAGAGAGCACAAGCAGGATAGGGGCAGAGAGAGAGGGAGACACAGAATTGAAGCAGGCTCCAGGCTCCAAGCTGTCAGCACAGAGCCCGACGCGAGGCTCGAACTCACAAGCTGTGAGATCATGACCTGAGCCGAAGTCGGATGCTTAACCCACTGAGCCACCCAGGCGCCCCCATCCTGGTGTTCTGCAAGCCAGTAACTTTTTAAGTTCCTATTCCCATTGCTGTCCCCACCATCCCAGTTGGTTCTGCTTAAAGTTTAGTTCTGTTGTTTTGTTGATTTTTCTTTCTTTTTAAATACCTTTTTATGGGTGAGACATCACCATAGCTGTAACTTAGGATATTCCTCGTTTCCTGTACTATACCCCATCAGACAGAAACAGATCCATGCTGCACATGAACGTGAAGATTCCAGTAGCAGATCTGCCATATTCCGCCATATTCTTATTCTTCCCTCTACTCTGAATCACGTGACTCACCACCATCAGATAAATCTTCTTAAACTGTTTGCAAATATGGCTTATATTTTTACATTTTATGGGTAAACAGTATGTATACACTCACCTACACATCCACCAATGCACAATAGACCATATCTCTGTACGTATCTGTATAAGTGCAAAGAGTTAACTGAAATCAAATTCACTGAATGTTAAGTATAGTTTTTGCGAAGGGTAAATGTGGGGATTTGTTAAAAGAGAACTTTTTAAAATTGCATCTGAATCATTTTGATCAATCTTCAGGTCACCACAGAATTTATCATTCAACCTAAGCTTTGAGAGTGAAAGAGGGGCACTATTAAAATATATCCTGGGCAAATAACATAAAAATAGGCTATCCTGAGCAAACAAGGATATGCCTTTGGCCCATTTAATCATCACGGTGGGTGATCTCCACCCACATTTTACACACAGAGAAACAAGTCAAAGGGGCTGACCGGCCCCACTTTACACAACACATAACTGGCAGGATTGGGTTTCAAATCCAGCCCCTGTGTTTTCACTTACTGCTTCTTGTAAACATCTCATTTGCCTGTTCTTGTCCCTATGGCCAAATGTGCTCTTGGCTCACTCCTTCAAGGAGCTGATGTGAGACTTCCTGTGGGCCTTTCTAGTGACACTTCCTTAACCTTGTGTAAAGGATGTCTGCACCTTTCTTATCTCCATTCGTAAATTATGTGTAGGCCACTTACTTCAAATACAACACTGAACCTTTCACTGTGTCTCAGTTATCTACTGCTGAGTAACAGCTTACCCCAAAACCTAGCAAATTTAAGCAACAAATGCTTACCCTTCATTTTCAAGAAAGGTAGCACAAGTCTGTAACTGAACAGGTTTCTCAGCTGGCCTTCTGGGGACCATGCCCCCTTTCATTTTGTACTATCCCCTCTTTTCTTTTCATGTTTACAGTGTTTCTGCTGTTATAATTTTCCCAAGAACTTTGTGGTCTTTTGTCAGTCTCATTGCATTTACTCTGTCAGACAAAAGCCACATGCACAAATCCCTGAAGGGCATGGAGTTTTTATTTAATTTGGCAATGCTGTACCCATATTGTTTCAGGAAGTATAAATATTTCTGTTTATGCATTTATGAATCCATTTTGCTATTCTGTTGGTTCCTCATTGACAAGCTAAAGAAACTTTGAATCATTCTCCCTCAACTTGCATAAGAACCAAGATTTTAGGGGCGCCTGGGTGGCGCAGTCGGTTAAGCGTCCGACTTCGGCTCAGGTCCTGATCTCGCGGTTCGTGAGTTCAAGCCCTGCGTCGGGCTCTGTGCTGATGGCTCAGAGCCTGGAGCCTGTTTCAGATTCTGTGTCTCCCTCTCTCTCTGACCCTCTGCCGTTCATGCTCTGTCTCTGTCTCAAAAATAAATAAACGTTAAAAAAATTTAAAAAAAAAGAACCAAGGTTTTAACTATTTTGAAAATGATACTTTCAGAATAGACTAAGTCAGAACACATAAGGTTTCTGTTAACATAAATTTTTATTGGTGATGGTGATGAGAGGACATGGTTTCCTTTTTAATTTGCAATTATGTTTTCATGAAGTAGACAGATGACATATAGGAATAAGTGTAAGTGGGACATGATATCCATCACCTCTATGATGAATAATCTGACTTAAATCTGGCTGGCTAGGCAAGTTCTCTTTCTCTTCACAAAATCTTGTGAAATTCTTCAGTCGAAAAGAGTGGATGGGGGTGCCTGAGTGACTCAGTCGATTAAGTGTCCGGTCAGACTCTTGATTTCATCTCAGGTCATGATCTCAGGATTTGTGAGACCGAGTCCTGAGTCCAGCTCCCTGCTTCTAACAGCACAGGGCCTGCTGGGGATTCTCTCTCCCTCTCTGCCCCTCCCCTGCTTGCACACGCGCACTCTCTCCCTCTCTTTTTTCCCCCCTTCCCGCTCTTTCAAAATAAATATCTTTAAGAAAAGAAAAGAGTGGCTGGAAGAGTAGAACTGGCTTCTTCTGAAACTTTAAATACTTAAATATCTTATTTATTGTAGTGTATAGTTGAGGGTTCAACTTTCCTTGTGAGGAATCAAAAGTAAATAAAAATATTTCTTTTGCTTTTAACAATTTAAAGTGCACATGAAGGAGGAACTTTGTCGTCTTAAACAAAGAGGAAACCGATTCAGTAATAAGTAGATGAAATAACTAACTTATCTGGAGCGAGAGCTACTTAGAAATGAGAAATCAAATTTCATCACTGCCATACTGACCGAGACCCCCTCTAATTTCAGGTATTCAGAGCACAGAAAACTATAATAAACTTTGATTTTATGCTTTTTTAAAGTGATAACTGGAGAAAAAACAACTATCGGCTCGTTTTTATGGTATATTCCACGCACTGAAACGACCGTGGCTCTCAATCTCACTGACAAAGAAGGATATTGAAAGAAGTCACATGTTGAATTCATTTTGACAAACGGTAATTTGCTGAAACAGAAATCTCAATAAAAGAAAGCCTTCTGCAGAACCAGTTTCTTCTCCTAATTCTAAAATAGGGGGATGGCCAGGTGCCATCATTTAGAGTTCCCATAACTTGTGTCCGTTTTATCGTCTGTTTTCTTGGAAACCTAGCCCAAAAACTTTACTTAGGAAATTCAGAAAAATTTAAACATACCAAGTGTTTTGACATCCTTTATGTCTGATTGCCCTTCAGTCATGTTCTAGCTCCCGAGTGTATACACCCTTTAATCCAGTGTAATAAATCATGAAATGATTTTTCTCAGCGAGACAAAAGAGACATTACTTGAAATGCTGGCATGGCACTGCAATGGTGGGGGAGGCTGATGCAATTATCTAGAAGGCCTGTTTATTCCTCCTTCATTCCTCTCCACCTGAGGACAAAATTATTATTCAGCACAGTTAGCTCTAGCATTGCATCGAGAGTGAGATTAGAAAGTACTGATTTATAAGGAGAATTATAGCTAGAATAAGAAACTCAGATAAGCAAAATGGCTTAAGGGCCTTATTTTATTTTCTCTCTTTTTTGAAACTCCACCCTGGCCCTGGCTATCCGTATTTAAGTTGCACGATAGTTAATATGAAGGTTTTTTACTATTTATGTCTATCTGTACTTCTACCCCAAATACATAACTTTGTATTCAATTGCTGTTTCATCTCTGAAGCAAGGGGATTCTAACATGTAGGCATATAAATCACGCTGGTGCATGATTAATGTGCCACAGAACATTAGGTCCCATGTCCTGGGAGGGAAATGAATAGCCTTTGAAGGGTACAATGTTCTCATAGTCTATAGCAAATGGTGAGAGGGGGAAGTCCTTATCTGGTAGTTCTTACCTTCCCAGTATAAGGAAAGTGTACTGGGCTTCCCCTGACACACATGAATTCCAGTGTCTTTGATTTATTTTTTTAAATGTACAGCTAAATCCATAGCCATAGGTTGGAATCCACAGAAGCAGAATGATAGACAAATCTCGCTTCTGTATGTCTCCCCATTGCACTCAACGTTCTTGGACCTTTCTTGTCTTCTAGGCCACATGGTTTGAGATGCAGAATAACTTATTAGTTAGCAAAGCAGTGCCATGTCACCAAAAGGACGATTTTGTATTGAAAAATCGAGGTATTCTGTATTGTCCTTAATGCAATCTGTTGAAAGAGACAGACGGTACAGCAGGTGTAGGGGGTCATACAATAGACACATGCAGACTTCCTCTGCATACCAATTATGACACAAAATGCCAAAAAGCAAAAGAATAGATGGGCAAGGGTTTAATACGCCTGAGCATTTTAGAAATTATAGTAATTTAATCCTGGTAAGCAGGAAGCTGTATCAGTCCATTGTACTACACTTTAGCAAAGTAATAACTATGTGAGCCATTCCATTCTCCAGACAAATCATATTTCCTCTAGTATATCTTTTAATCCTTTTGATAAGATTATCCCCAAATTCTTTGAAGTTTGTTCTTTTTTAAAGAGGATCTGGATTAGTGGCATGGATCGCTTTCCTCAAGTAGGCCCACTACCCTCCCACAAAAGGAGGGACAAATTTGAAACATTCTTCAAAGGTTTATTGTAACTAATCTACTTTGAATTATTCAGAAATACCCATAATTACATAGTGACGTTTTAAAACAGATATAGTGTACGTTATAACTTTACAGTACCTTGGTGAAACCTATAGTTATATCTTCCATTGTATTTCAAACCTATTCAACTTTTCTATCAAGAGCTACATAAAAGCTATTACATTTGAGCTATTTTTTAAATGTACATTGATAACGCAAGATTTTTAAAAACGATTTACTTGCAATAAAAACACTGTGAAATGTCACTAGATGTACCATAAATTTCACTTATAAGTTCTTATAGTTTTCAGGTTATATGCAAACAGTAACTTCAGTGCCTATATCTGAAGCTTATTAATAAACACCCACTAGGGTGTCATGGCTATTCTTTAGTAAATATGAAGGGTGAGATCTGAAATACGAAAACCACTTGAATTTAGAATAAATGAATCTTAGACATCTTTGGGTCCAACCTCCTGAATTTGAACAAAGTTTAAAATGGCAAAGGCATAGCCTATTGAAGTATCACTCATTTTTAGCAAATTCAGCTGTGGAAACAAAGGTAAACTCCCTCGCTTTCTTAAAATAACGGACACTTATGCGGCAAGTCATTTTGATATAACAGGCGTGCCATTCATGTTTTGATCTGATAGCCGGTATGCTGATTCATACTTCCCAGGGACTAATCCAAATGACACTGCATCACATACTTATCTAAATGACAGGCATCCTGAATCACCTTGTTTGCACGCAAAGAAACCTGGACTTAAGAGATTTACCAACATGAGCTAGTGTTGACATTATTCAATCTAGAGGGTAGGAAGCTATGAATGACGAGCAAACTGATCTTGTATTTGTCTTGTTAACTCTGAAATATCAAGGCAAGTTATCAGGAGTCTTAGTTGCATTAAGGCCTATAAGTCATTAAAAAGAATTTTTTTTAATGTTTATTTATTTTTGAAGGAGAGAGAGACAGAGTAAGAGCAGGGGAGGGGCAGAGAGAGAGGGAGATACAGAATGTGAAGCAGGCTCCAGGCTCTGAGCTGTCAGCACAGAGCCCGATGCGGGGCTCGAACTCACAAACCGCGAGATCGTGACCTGAGCCGAAGTTGGACGCTCAACCAACTGAGCCACCCAGGCGCCCCAAGGCCTGTAAGTCTTATGATGAGAATGGGAGTGGGGAAACTAAAACCCACCGGGATGTTAAAACTGAGGATGGGGCTCAAATCCTGAAGTTAGGATTGTGTGATAAAAGGGGATTAAAACGTTTTTAGTCCTTCAGAAAGAAGCTCTAAGGCTATAGGAAATTTTCCCACAGTTAGGCAGAAGTGGAAAAAAACTAGAAAGATCTGAAAGAAGGTACAATAAGTAATATTGGCTGAGGGTCTACCACGTGTCAGATATAATGCCAGATTGTGTACATTAAAATATGTCCTTGACTCCTCATGAAAATCCCATGAGGTAGGTACTTTTGGCTGATTGTGGGAGTTTAAGTTCCCTCGGGAATGCCACACATGGAATAGAACTTCAACATATATTTGTGAGCAGGTAGGAGAGATTTCTACTCCAAACCCAATAGAGACCAAAGCGGCTCTTCCTACAGAACAGTGATGAAGTGCACAGTTTCTAGAGCCAGACTAACTGGGTCCAATGCTGGCTTACCAGCTGCATGACGGTGAAGTAGCCCCCTCTGAGCCTTAGTTTCCTTGTCTGTAAGATGGAACTGATAGAGCTGATGGAACTGATAGAGCTGATAGAGCTAGGCGAAAGGTAAATGATGTAATGTGTGCACAAAACCCTGCACTGTGCCAGGCACACAGCAAGATCTCAGTCCGCTGCTCTTGCTAGCATAATAAATCCCACCAGCAGAGGGCGCAATACACCTGTGAAAGCGGGGTTCTAAAGCGTCCCAAAGGCCCCAAACCCTCAGAAGCCAACAAGAAAGGCTACATGGTAGAAAAACACTATTTCCTCTAGGAGAAAAAAATTACTATGGCTCTCAGCAAAGAGTTTGAATACTGGACCAAAAAAACCAGAACAAGATATGGAAACTACAGACACCAGAATTGAAACACGGTGCTTGAGCAGGCCAGCCCTCCGTGACAGTGGGACCCCGACAGCTGCAACGTGAACAGGCTGGGAGGGCCTGCCTGACGGTCTATTCAGCTTATTCCCAAACTTCCCTGTGTGGAGGGTGAGCGAAAGGCTGGAGGAGGTGGCAAATAATAATGATAGTAACTATCATGAGCTTTGCGATCTTTACGAAACGTGTATGAGTTCCAAGAAAACTGAGACACAAGGTAGTTAGGTAACCTTCCCAAGGTCTCAAAGTTAAAAGCCAGTGAAAGCCAAAATTCTTACTCATTGCATGTTTCTGTAGAAAAGTCTGCAACAATCCAAGCATATCTAGGACCACAGGTCCCAGAGGGTTTTGTTTGTTTCTTTTTTGTTTTTTTTTTCTTTTTTTTAATCACTCATCTCGCCCCCCCCCCACCCCCCACCCCACCATCCTAGGTCACAGATGCTCTAAGTCCCAATGAAAGAGCATCTTGATCACCACAGGACTTGGTCCTGTGTATGCATAAGGGAGAGCAAGAAAACAGTGGAACCCACAAACATGAGCTGGAGCCCACGAAGACAAAGAGAAACCTGTGAGCCGTTGCCTTGGAACTTGGTAGAGCTACAGAAGCTGGGACCTAGGAGCCAGCGAGGCTGAATTCGCTTCCAGACAAAGGCGGAACAGCTGCAGGTCTAGCTGGGATCTCACAACCATGAGGTGAGTCTGCAAATATATACCAAATGGCTGTTGCTATACTTCTGCCCTCCTAAAGCCCCAGAAGAATCCCTCGTGTGGCCCACCCTAATCAGAAACGTGAAGGAAAGGGAGTTCTGGGAAATGTAGTTCAGCCTCGCCAAAAGTGACACAATGCAAAGCAGCCATAGTCAACTGCTTTCCAATTTGCCAAGCTTACACATCTCATTAAACAATATTTAATCTCCAAATAAAGATAAGAACAAATGACACCTCTGCCTAACAAGATAGGCTATCCCAGGTGCTATCAAAAGCAAGCTAAAATGGAGATACATGTCCAGAAAGCTGGTATGAGGAGCTCCGCAGACTGGCTTCCCAGGAAAAGTAACAATAATTGGTAAATAAATAAATAAATAAATAAATAACATAGTCAAGGGGTGCCTGGGTGGCTCAGTTGGTCGGGTGTCCGACTTCGGCTCAGGTCATGATCTCACAGTTTGTAAGTTTGAGCCCCGCGTTGAGCTCTGTGCTGACAGCTCAGAGCCTGGAACCTGCTTCGATCTGTGTCTCCTTCTCTCTCTGCCCCTCCCCCACTCATGCTCTGTCTGTCTGTCTCAAAGAAAATAAACATTTTTTAAAAATATTAAAAAAAAATAGTTAAGTCTCAGAAAGTGTCCTAAAGACATAAATCGAATGAAGAAATCTTTATTCAAGAAAATCTATTACCTCTTAGTCAGAACCTCAAGTCTGTGGCACCACAGCCATGATCTTATCCCCATTACAGCTCAGCTAATGG
>NW_024412376.1:50142322-50208268 GCF_014898765.1 Herpailurus yagouaroundi | reverse complement strand
CCCCCCCCCCCCCCCCAACAGCCTATACTCCTAGGGCTCTGGCTCTAGCTCAGACACAGCAGGCTGAGAATACTGGGGGCTCCATCATCCTTAATCCAGCTCATTTGATAAGTAAGGCCTCCAAACTAGGAGAAGCATGCCCCCAAAACTAGAAATTACAAACCCTGTCCAGTGTCCTGCCCAATACAAAGAAGATCACACCAAGAAAAGTAGGTCACTGTCCCAGCTCTAGAACAGTGGCTCTGAGTTTTGCACAGGGAAGAGGTAGGACATGAGAACAGAGCACATTGAGGGTCTCTCCAAAGGATGTGATTTTACAGAGTATGGGAAGATTTAAGACTAAGGGACCTCTTAAGAACAAGGGAGATTTTAGTGGTAACCGATTAATAGGAAGCTGATAGCTTTATCAGACCAGAAGCTAAGCTATAGGACACCTAATGTATCATTAAAAAACAAAACAAAACAAAACATGGAAAGTAGTAACAAGATGTTCTATAATTCTACAGATGGTAGTTTTGGCAGAAACACTGAGGACATCTAAAGCGAAACCATATCCAAAGTGTCTATTCCAGTAAGAACAAAACACCGCCCCATCTATTATGCAAGCAGTCCTGAGCAATCAATCTGCCAACATATAGCTCGTTGACACCCCAGGGGAATGGGGACATATCAGGGTTCAGTGTTGATCTCATTTGCTGACAGATTGAACACTCAGTGACTGCAGTCACACTGGCCTTGGTGAAGAGAAAAACATACATAACCTTTACACTGCCACCATGGCCACTTTGTTTATGAGCCCATTAGACAACAGGGTAGGAGGCTGCCTAGTATCCACCAAATAAATCTTTCCATCCTGATTATTAAAATCCTTCTGTTGAGGTCACCATTTGAGAAATGTTCACATAGGACACAAACATCTCCGTTCTATGCCCATTCAACCAAATGGCTAAAAAATTAGCCACAGTCTATGATTTGCTGTCAGCCCATACTATTTGGCCATCTCTTCTTTCAAACTAAATAAGCCACTAGGTAAAAACCCCTGAAGTCCTACCCACTGGAAGAGTTTCCCTTGACCACTCTCGGTGGAGGCCTTTCCAAAGTGGGGTGGCAGTGCCGTAGGCACGTGTGGATAGTTTGTGCATTTTCCTTCCTCAGGCAATTAACCGATCATAGAAAACTCCGCAAGAAGGCTTAAATATAAGATGAGAAAGAGAAGACAATCTGTCAGAAGTAAGGGCCCCTTGGCCAACTTTCTCATGCAACTTTCTTGTGCCTCCAGGACTTGGTTACATTTTATTATGGTGTCCTCGTGTGCACGGCTGACTTTATGGATGGTGTGCCATACCATCCATATGGTATGAACAGCCAGTTCATAAAGGACAGCTTAGGTCACATGATAACTTAGCAGGTCATGGTCAGGTGCTCAGTTTCTTCTAAGGTCCAGTAGCAAGCCAGAACTTGTTCTTAAAGACTATAGACTTTTGTTTTGTTTTTACAGCGAATGACCTGGCTTTGCTCCAAAATTCTAAGTGCTGTGTTGTAGGTCACTTTTAGCCAACCAAATAGCCTCCCTACCTGTCACAGACACTTCAAGCATCATCAGATTTGCTGATTCAAATGGTCCACGTGGCAGAGCGGCTTGCACAGCCGTTGGACCTGTTGTGGGGTATTGTCTTGTCTGGGCATCACTCAAAATGGCAACTCACTGGGCACTCAATGAATGGGTCAGAGTGACATACACAAGTGAATTGTATATTGTGTTTGAAATCCAGAAATGCCTCTCTGAGTATTATCCCTTCTTAGTGGTTGAACGGGTCACATTCAGGGACTTGTGCTTCCCATTGTATGGCCCCCACGCAACTGGATACCTAGAAATCAACCACGCTAGTAGACCACTTCATGTTTGTGGGATTTGTTTCTCACCATTCGGCATTCAATGATCTCACCAACGTCTGGAGTAGTCGCTGCTTCCCGCACACCGGGCCGCAGCAGAATCATATAATCAGCGTCATAGAAGAACAGATTATTCTGTGGGAGGAAGCTGATCAAAATCCATGGAGCAAAGATCATAACATAAGACTGGAGAGTTCATAGAGCCCTGCAGCAGGAGAGCGGAAGTCTACTGCTTGCCTAGCCAGCTACAATTACCCGACTCCTTGCAGTTTGTGTGCAGATCAGCGGCTGTCTACCAGGTAGCAGTTAAACCACAACTGCTACAACTTTCAAGTCCTCAATGGTGCCGCTAATGTCTGTAATCCTCCCAGGAATGTGGTTTGCTATTTTTGTAGATAGAGACAGATCCTGTGAATTCTCTCACTTCACAGAGCAGGATCCAGTCTCTGAGGATGTCATCTATTCCAATCACACATTTCAGGACTGGATAAAATGACCACAGGGTGGGTTTGGAGACCCACTCGGCCCACCGTATGAAAACCTAAATGAAAATCCATTGATCACCTAATGTCCATAAGCTCCTCCTCTGACCAGTGGACCACAGTGACACTTTGGATTTCTAGGAATTAATGTGACTTCAGATACCGTATCCACTATCCATAAACATGCACAAAAACCCTGACCAATGACTGCAGGTACCACTGAGGAGGGCTGGGAGGGTGATTGACATTACACTTTGTGACAGTATAGCAAGATCTTTCCTCAAATAGACCCAATCTTCCCTTTATTCGAAGGGTTCTAGGTCTGTAAACTAGCTCAAGTATGGGAAAGAATTAAGAGGCTGCAACCCTGTTTTCATGAATCAAATTCACCAGATTTAGAGCTTTTCTGCTCATTTAAAATAAGACTTCATTACTATATATATAGTTGATTCCATTATTCATAGTTATGTTCTATAAAGTCACCACAGACACTGAATGAGCAAATACTGAACCACTGCTCCTAAGGAAAATACAGAGTTAGATTCTTGTCAGCCTCTGGTTACACTTTCATCAGGCAGTCAATATAAAGCCTTATTTTATATGTTTCTGGTTAAAGATACCTTATTTAATATATATCGTTTATGCATTAACACTGAGCTCGTGGCCAAAAGCATCGTAACTCATGCCTGAACAAGACAGCAAAGGGTTGCACTGTTCGACCTCGGCAGGCATGGGAGAGTCAGGTGATTCAAATTTTTTGCCACTCTGCACATGCACGTATCCGTGAATTACTGTTAGTATTGCTTTCGAGGTTAGAAAAATATTTTACCAGATAGAATCTGAAAATAAGAAGGATTAACTCTGTTTTAGTTCTAGGGAACGCCATGAGCAATCAGCCAATGCCAAACAGCTCTGTGAGTCAGAACTTCCTGGTGATGGCTTTGGCTCTGCTGTCTAACTAAGTGCCTCAGCTTATTCCCTGCCACCTCGGAATCCTGTCGTCCTCATTATATTTCAGGATCCCAGTTTGTTGGCAGGAGTTCCCACTGTTATTTCTGGCCTCCAGAAAAGAGCCATCACAGAGCTCTTTAAAAATATATTTATCAAAGTTACATGGAAAGGAAAGTCCTCTGGATCCTCCCAGGGTGGTGAGCAGGTCTTACGTGAGAATTCCGTTCTAACATTCCAATATCCCCAAGGCTTCAGACACCTTTTTCTCCAATGTACCGTGCAGATTCGGGCCTTCCAATGTCATTTAGCGTAGGCGACCTCCGAATGCGTGTTTTAGCCAACCAGCTAAGCAAGGTGTTAGAGCAATTCCTTACCCCTCAAGCTAAAACATTGAATTGGGGATTTTTGCTTACTATGCTTATATCTGCAAATTCATCCTGATCTAATTTCATGTTTCTTCTACTTTGATCGTATGCCCTAAAGTTCCTTTCCCACACATACTCCCCAGATTTCTTTCACTGTAAATTGGAGAAATCATGAAGCTCCTTTGGTCTGTAGTGTACCGCCTCACAAGTCAGACCAGTCACACTTTTGCCATACTCATTTAGGGCCTGCCGGGATGGGAGTCTGACTACAGATGCAGAGGCAAGGAAAGGTTGCAGAGTACGTCCTGAGAAGGATCAGAGTGCCTTGCAAGTCAACAACCAACTCAGGGGAAGCTTTTGCAGGTTCTTTAGACAGAGGCACTCCAACTGGCAAAATTTAGGAGTTTAAGACTCTGGCATCATCAGAACCCATCCTCATGTCCCTAACCCCGTTTTCACAGTCCCTTTCCTTCGCAATCAATGCCTTAACTTTAACAAAAGAGATCCAAGGAGTTTCAGAAACTCCTTGCACTGTAATTCAGTCACCCTAGGTTAGCTTTTAGGTTTGACTTCCAGGAACTCAGTATTGTGACTACAGGATATAAGGATTTTTTTTGTTTGGTTGGTTTTTGGTTTTTGCTTGTTTTGTTTTGTTTTGGAAGTCAAAGCAGCTTTCAGGTCCCTAGTGCAGACTTGGACCCTGGAATTTCAAGCCCTGTGCTCATCATGTATTTTTCCCAGGTTCCCCAGGAGAGTTACAATCAACCAAACAATACCATTACACTCTTATTGTTAGTAAAAGCTTTTCTGACACCTAATCCTTAGTCATCCAGAGATTTGCCTTCTAGAGTTGCTTGATTACAGATATCTAAAGGTGATCGTTCATGCAACCATTTTACCATGGCATGGCACAGCCTATCTGTACTCTCTTAACTGCCGGAAATAGAGTCACTAATACCTTTAGGTCTATCAGATCAAAGAACCAATTCAAGAAAATGCAGAACTGTTTTGGAGTAATCATTCTTAAAATTCTGGTCTCCTAGAACTATTTCCAATACAAAATGAATACGTCAGGATTTTATTAGAGGTGCAAAGCCACTAGGGTGGATATATAGATATGGATATAAAAATAGATTAATATGAAGCAATTATCACAAGGATTTGGCCTTGTGGAATTTGAAGTGCTGATTAAGTGCTTGTGTCCACATTTGAGTCTGGAGCTTGAAGCCCACAGGGCAAGTAGTTGGAAGGAAAAATAGACATACTGTGGTAGAGGAAAAAAGCAAGCTGGTATTCACAAGCATGAGCTGAAACCCATGAGACAAACTGAAACCCTTGTCCATTTATTTTATACTTGGCACTACAGGTGTGCTACAGAGACTAGGAGCTAAGTACATATAACCTCCCCAGGAGTCAGAAGCTAAAGAAGGCCTTGACAGAATGTGAAGTATTCCCCGCCCCACTACTACCCTTGCTGAGATGACACACTTCGAAGCCACCACAGGATTAAAATTCCAGTCTGAAGAATGTGACGTCCAGAGCGAAATGGGATTTCTGATGGAGGGCCTGAGTGGCTCAGTCGGTTAAGCGTCTGACTTGGGCTCAGGTCATAATCTCACAGTTTGTGAGTTCAAGCCCCATGTCAGGCTCTGTGCTGACAGCTCAGAGCCGAGAACCTGCTTTGGATTCTGTGTCTCCCTCTCTCTCTCTGCCCCTCCCCTGTTCATGTCTGTCTCTCTCTCTCTCTCAAAAGTAAATAAACATTAAAAAAATAATAATAATGGGATTTCTGATGCTGACGCCAGGGAAAATGCTAAGATGAGATAAGTCTGTTTCATTATAAAAGGAATGAGAAAGACGAAACTGGCACTTGGGATAAGGAGACATAAAAAGGAACAAGGAAGGATTCAAAAGAAAATAACTTCCAGCACTGATTCAAAGTAGTCTCTACACCAACTAAGTATAACCTGAGGGGACAAGTAAAGAAATGTGTGTATTCTGGACTCCAACTACATTTCTAATCAGTTTCAGTAAGACTGAGTGCTTTCAGATGTTGAGCTGAATCTATATGCCTTTTCCAGCCCCGATGGTTTATAATAGCAAATTTATAAGTAGGGCACAAAATGCTCTTCTCTTAAGTAAAGTGCCCCTGCAAACGTGCCCTCTGAGGAATTTCTTCAGCCAGAGCACTAGCTTGGTGCAAAACCTTCAAGGCTATGTAGGCAATTTCATGCCTATTCTAGTAATCTTGCTAGGATTAGGATGCACGTAGTAGTGAGGAAAGAGAGTTAAAGCAATCGGTCTACAGAGTCATTAGCACCAGGGCTAAAACTGCCCTGATCATTATAGGACTTGGAACACAAAGAGAGTTGGCAGCAGGTGAAGAGGCGTGGAGTTCCCAAAATAGCAGTTCTGAGCGTAGGTTTTTAACCCATTTTCAGTATCTCCTTACCAACTTGGAAGAGAGAGCCTGTGAGATCATTGAGAAAGGGGAACAGGTTATGTAGAAAATTTTATTATCTACAAAGTCACAAAAGCAAAAATAATTTAAACATGCTCCTTAAGGGGTGCCTGGGCGACTCAGTCAGTTGAGTGTCTGACTTTGTTCAGGTCAAGATCTCTCAGTCCGTGGGTTCAAGCCCTGCATCAGGCTCTGTGTCGACAGCTCAGAGCCTGGAGCCTGCTTCGGATTCTGTGTCTCCCTCTCTCTCTGCCCCTCCCCGTGCTCACTCTCTCTCGTTCTCTCTCAAAAATAAATAAAAATTTTTAAAAATGTAAAAAACAAAACAATGGCTAAAAACAAAAACAAAAACCAGAAAAAAACAAAAACAAAAACAAAAAAACCATGCTCCTTAGAAAATATAAAGTCCAGGATCCAAAAATTGTGTAACTCAAGTCTGGTTCAAAGGCTAGAAATACTGCATTATAAAGGAGAAATAAAACAACACATGAGGAAATATCCAGTGCCTTTCATCAGATCATTTCAATTAACTCTCAGATCTGACGGAAGAAATGACATTATTCAGTCTTCTGTAGTTAAGTACCCTGAAGCCCAGATATAGAAAGAACAATGACAATTCGGTAGGGTACATTTAAGGCCACTTAAGAAATGAGTTATGGGTCTCATTATAGTCTTTAGCTCTGAGTTTAACATGCAGATAAAAAGTAAGTACTACCAAACTTATGGCCAACAATTCCAACTATTTAACCATATCACCTTGGTCAATAGCTACCCAATAGACTTAAGCCCATCAAAGTGATTTGCAAAGCACAGATACTTCCTTTTGAGTCAATATCCTTCTTCAAACTCATCAAAGTGATTTAAAAGAGTATTTCAAGTCCAAGTTGTCCTTCCCTCTCATCATACTGGAGCACCTTGTTAAACAGCGAGTAACAGTAAAAGAGCGTTTAACAATCTGCTTCACATACACCTCTTTTCCAGCCAAATTGCACCTATAAAGTTAAAACAGAACCTCTTTGGATTCTCAGCAAACATGAACTGAATATTTTATGATTTGTGCAGTAGTTACAGTGTGTTGCTTTTTCTTAATTAGCATACATATGGATGCCTTTCTTTCATGGGCCGTTATTATTGTCACAGTAATTCAATAAAAGTATCTTAAACATTTACATTGTGGAGCATTGTTATGATTTATAACAACGGAACGGCACGGTGTTGTACATCTGCTTTCAAAGTTATCGCTTTATTTCATATTCTCGTATCCCTTTTAAGAATGAGAAATATTGTAGTTTCAGAGCATGGCTTTTGCTTTTTTTTTTTTTTTTTTTTTTTTTTAACATTTCCGCCTCTATGAATTGCATTCTTTCACATACTTTTGCATACTCATAATGATGCTCAAATTAATTCTGTTGAATCGATGGCCATTTTTTCCTGAACTCTCTCATGGATGGAGTAATGAATTGTTCTCTTAATCTACGCCACTGTATTTTTATTATTAAAATAATAAACATTTTTTCCTGTTTGGTCACTAACCAGATTTACACTCAGCGTCTTCCAAAATGACTCATAAATAGTCCAAGGCACGTCTTCCATAGAGAAACTAAAATACATGTTGAAAGGGAAATCATTATAATTTCTTCTTAGTGTGCTATTCCCCTAAACCATTTCCAACCTCAAGGGTCAGTGGAATTGGCATTCAGTTGACCAAAGCTACCATGTAAAACATCTCCGTAGGTCTTCAAGTTGTTTCCCTTAATATTATTATGCATATTGGTGACACAACAGAGTCAAAGCAGTGTGCTTCAGTTTGGCAATTCAAGGCTCCCAGCTTTCTGCATTTGCAATAATTGTTATATCCATGTGTCCACCCGAGTTTTTAACCTGCCCACATCTCTGCTCTGCCTCCTTTCTACATAGGAATAGCAACATTAAATTAAAAGGAGATTTTTGGAAGTAATAGCTGCAGCTTACAGTATCAGAATGATGAATTTCGTATGAGAGGTTTGGGAGAGACATTCTATTAAAACTTAAGTGTGTTCTGAGTGATCAGCAAACGTACCTGAAGTGGAAGACAGTGGTTGAGGTCTGGCCTGGGCTAGTACTAGTAGAATGAGAGGTATTTGGGAGTACAGAACTCTAAGGGTCCACATGTGCTGTTTTCCAACCAATTCCCGGGGATCTTGAGAGACATCTACAAGAGAAAGGGAAAGACTAATAAGTATTGTTTTAATATCAAGGCACTGTAAGAAACTGAGAAAGTCAGGCCTGCCCGAAGACTCGTGGGAATAAAGATATCCTTTCCTTTAGTTAGAAATTTCAGAGAGGGAAAAAGACAGGGACCGCCCAAGGAAAGGAGGAATGACATGAGAGCTGGATTGCCTGAGAGCAGCAATGTGTGACTGTCAGATCAGTGTGACTGTCAGAGTAACATGGACAATGGACAACACTCTTGATCAGACATGCAAATGGGGAACATCATTACTTTTGAAAAGTAATTCAAAAGTCTACAGAAGGGAATGGACGAAACATTCAAAATTCCACACATGAAATAATGATGATAATTGCTGGTAACTAGACAGTTCTTCAAATTTGTCAAGAACTATTGTAAATAGTTCCCATAAATCACCCCATTTAATATTCAAGCCTTCCCTAGGACTCAGGGACAATCATTATCCTCTTTTTAAGAGGAGGAAATTGAGGGGTAGTGGGCTAATGTTACTTACCTGTGGTTTATATAGCAAAAAACAAAAAGAAAAACAAAAAACAGCATACTGAGCTCTGAAATGGGATATTGTAGATGTGAATCGGGGGAGGGTTACATTAGGCAGGGAGAGATAAGGGACCTTCGGGGAGGCAGGATGAAGCTACAAGTGGGAAGCTGAAGAAGCGGCAGTGACAGCAGAGTTTGGGGAAGAAGAGAATAAGATAAACGTGTTCCGGACCTGCCAGGGCTAGGTGCCATGCATGGAGTCTCACAAACTTTCTGAGAAGGTCACAGTAAAAAGCCAGGGACAGAAATCCCCAGCAGCTACCCAGTCAGGACCCCTCTCACTCTTGAGAACTTCCTACTTTCTCTCAACAAACTCTATCGCTTTGCTCACTCTCATCCACGAGATTCATTCTTTTCAAATCCGTGAGACAAGGACCAGTGTCTTTCCCACCCTCGTGTAACAGATGCCTTTTTTTTTTTTTTTTTTTCCCCCAATCTGTATAGAACCCTGGGCAGGGAAGGGATGCAGCTTGGGTTTCCACTTCTAGGGCCTCCACCATAACGGGTCAAACACTCATTTTGATATTATCGCTATTGTCCTTTAGATGGATCTCCTTGATGGCATTTCCCCAGTCTGCTGTAGGAACTGAGAAAACACAGGTGGGTAACAGAAAATACAACTTAACCATAGTGGCCAACAACAGTACTGGCTATTCTTTAATTTTGTCATTCATTCACTCACTCATATATTCATTCATTGAACAAGATGCCTGTCCTTTCCCAATTTACCCTAGTTGTGCCCTGAACTGTATGTAATTCACAAGCACTTTCCGGCCCAGATGCCCACGTCCTTTCTAAGATGAAGCCACTTTCTCATCAGCTCATTGGGTCTCGGCTTCCCATTCTCTAACTCAGTCAGACAGAACAGTCCAGAATTCCTCTGCTTCAACAATACAGTTAGAGTCGTTTGTATTTCTTTGAAAACATTTCAATACAAAAATAAAAGGCACAATTCTATTGTAACCAGTATGTTAATAATAAGTATTTAAGGAAAGAGCTTTCCCATAGCATTGCTGGAGGACCAAGTTAAGGCGTACAAACACACATACTCAAAAATGTTTTGAATTTTCGTCATCTGTGTCAAATAAAGTCCAAGTGAATAAATATCAGGGTGTAAAGAGGAAAAATTCTTTAAGTGAGCTGACAATTCTGCAAATGTTAAATGACATGCAGACTTGGTTATATAGACAATACAGTCACAAAAAGATAAGAATGACCCTTTTCATCAGTACATACACATCCCACACAGTTCCACCCCCTAACATTTACTGATGAGCAACCAAAATGAAAATAGTTATAAATGCGCTAAATTTTTATGCTGTTTTACCAGCAGGTGAGTTGGTTGATCTGAAATGGAACTAAATCTACGACCTTCCTCCTTGCTTTTCTTCACACCACTTAATTTTGAAGATGCAGAATAAATTAAAGGTCACTCAGTGACTCGTAGCTAAAATCCGCATGGTTAATCCTGAACACCTACTTTTCTGATAGATCAACCAATTATGCTCTGGGCTACACGATCGTTAAAACGTACTGGAGTCTTGAATCCATTGAAGTGTTTTAAAATGCAGCCAGGATAACCATTCCTGTAAGTGTTCCATTGCTTTTTCCCCCCAATGTGTTCCTTC
Source organism: Herpailurus yagouaroundi (assembly GCF_014898765.1). NCBI lineage: Eukaryota > Metazoa > Chordata > Mammalia > Carnivora > Felidae > Herpailurus > Herpailurus yagouaroundi. The sequence goes on along the minus strand of NW_024412376.1, from coordinate 50,197,718 downwards.
TCGGGGGAGCTGACACAAAGTCGCTGTTCCACACTTCAGAAAGGGAGAAGCAGTTGCCAGACTTGAAATTGCCACTGGGATTACAACAAATCCCCACACCACAGCAGAAACAAACAGCGAGGCTCATACGTTAAGATAGCAAGATGAGATTGAAGAGACAAACTTTTTACACTGCGGAATTCTTTGCAGCAACTGTTGGGTAATGTTGATAAGACTGGAAATTAAGGGGAGTTAGCTGTAACGGTGACTGGAGGGAAAGGTAAGGACTTGTAAGTAGGACAAAAAAAAAGGAGATGGCTGATAATTTTAGGAAGTTTTTTTTTTTTTGGAAACAGATTTAATGAGCAAGCCATTCCTTCTTACAGTATGTATTACATAATCACCATATGGTGTAGTTATTTCTGCAATGTTCATGTCCAAAATAGGCTGTCACATGACGGAGGGCCACTCCTGTTTTGTTCATCTATGTATACCTACAGATCCCAATGATATGGTCTACGTTGGATACGTATTTAAACTGATAACAATTCAAGTTATCATCTTAAATATAACAAGGCTAGATTTTAAGTCATATGCCAATTCAGAAAGTGACCAGATGGCTGCTTTTAAAATTACGAATTCATACATTTCTGTCATTCTATAGGGACTAATCACTGGATGTTATTATGGATGAGCCCTGGAAAGGAATTTTTACCCCATCCTCTGCCCTTCAAGTAAGCATTCAGCACTATCCCAAACAACTGGAAAGCTGTTCTTTGTCTACAGAACTCCAGGGAAGTTGAAGGCCTAGCCCTCTTCAGTAAATCATTCCACCAATAACATTGTCTTCCATGCATTAAATTTGTATGAATGAACTCATTGACTAATTGGCACTATGTCAATGGGAGAATTTAATCTTAAATATATTACAAATGCCATAGACTTCCAAGTTACTATCAAAAGCCAGAAGTCTTCTGGGTATGTTAAAAATGCAGTCAAGGGGTGCCTGGGTGGCTCAGTTGGTTGAGCATCCGACTTTGGCTCGGGTCATGACCTCACGGTTTGCGAGTTTGAGCCCCACGTCGGACTCTGTGCTGATAGCTCAGAGCCTGGAGTCTGCTTGGGATTCGGTGTCCCTCTCTCGCTGTGCCCCTCCCTCACTCATGTTCTGTCTCTCTTGCTCTCAAGAATAAATAAAACATTTAAATATTTTTTTTTAAATGCAGTCAAAACTTTAAAAAAAGTTAACAGGAAAAATTCAAAGCTCCCTCTATAGATTGTTTGAGGGTTGCTATTATAATGCTTGAAAATCAGGTATAGTGTACAAAAATTAAACTCTGGTTAAGGTCCATTAATTATAATGCAATGTCTCAGCCAAACAACAGCTTGGCCTTAAATCAATACTCAATTAAATACTTCCTGCAGTTCTAGCCATTAATTGCTCTGCAGCTTTGAAAATAACATTCTAACTGCTTGTAGAAAGGTAATCAAAATTGGTGTGTTGAAACTTGAGTTTGGTTCCTTTGTGATTAGCTTTCCTCAACAAGGAAAATCAACTTCTTCAGTAACTTACAGTTCATACCTTCCAAATGCACTCAAAACTATTGAAAATTGAACACACTAACAAGCAATTGATTTTTGGTTGTGAAATAATAGATTTAGTTTGCTTTAAAGAATGCACACCATGAAACAGTACTCTCAATCTTCATAAAAAAAAAACGCATCATCATTTTTATGTTAGATCTTTAGTCGGGAGAATACAGAACTCTTGCTGTCTATACACTATTAGATGGCAAATATTCGGGGGCTAACAAATCGCAGCTGCTGCTGGCAAGGGAACAGTAATGTTTCAGTAGGAAGTGATATCCAATTAGATACTGAGGATTCACCCTTCTGCTCAATTCTCAGCACAAAGCAACTCATCCTGCCAATGGCAATGTACAAGGACCCTCTCACTGACACATCGTCCAGAACGTGGATTGTATAGCTGGACAATTACAGATTCACAGGAGTGAGGTATGGGATTAAGGATGTTCACTTTAGGGGCATCTGGGTGGCTCAGTCGGTTAAGCATGGGACTCTTGATCTTGGCTCAGGTCATAATTTCACTGTTTGTGAGATCAAGCCTCAGGTCAGGCTCTGTGCTGAGCATGGATCCTGCTTGTGATTCTCTCTCCATCTTTCTTTGCCCCTCCCCTGCTCAAGCGCAGACCTGCTCATTCTCTCTTTCAAAATAAGTAAGTAAACATTAAAAAAAGAAAGGATGTTTGCTTTGGATACACACCTACAGAACGCAGAAACTCACAGAAACCCTCACCGTGGCTAAAGGATAAGGAGGAGAGAACATAACTGAGAGAAACAAATGCAAATGTAAACACCATGCAGGCAGAGAAGGGCAAGTGTTTGCAAAGGTGAGGACTAAGAATTTAGAAGGAAAGGTTTTGAAATGGAGTGACTGCTCCGCTAACACAGGCTGGGTCATGAGAAGGGGGCTGGCGTGAGAATTGCTGCAAAACCCAGCTATGCAGACAGAAGAGGAACAGTAGGAGCCTGGAAGAGGAGTCCTGTGCTCTCCCTCACACAGTCATGTTTTAGTGATTACGGCTCACAGGTATGTGTTATAGAGTGTGTGTTAAGTTTGCTTCATTTATAGCAAGTTTGGTATTTATCCATAATGATTCAGATGTACAAAAACATAATGTGAGGTCCCTTTCAGGCAAATAGGCTTGTACAATAGAATGTATGTAGAAAGGGCTCAAAGCAACCACTTGGCTGAATATAGACAGGCCCGTCAGGCGACCCACCTCAAAATACCCATAGGGCCTAACTAACCAATGGGCTACTTACAACCAGGCCCACTTACCCAAAAAGAGAAAACTGCATATGTCGCCAACCTCCGCACTTTCCCTTCTTAAGAGCAGTCCCCTCCCACAGCCTCCCTGCAGACAGCCTCTCCCCTGTGGTCCTGCCCACAGCTCCCTTAAGGTGCATTCAGTAAACTTCTATCACCTTTGTTTTGCTTCAGGTGAATTCTTTCACCTCCCATGCCCCAGCGTCCACCCAATTGTCGCCCCACATTTGGGGGTTCCCATCCGATTCAGAGACATCCCCTTTAGGCACCACACATAACTTTTTGTTTTTCTCCCTGCTGCCGTCAACTTGTTCTCTGAGCCTCCTTTTAAAACTGTAACCCAGACTTCCCGATTCCTATTCTACATATAACAGGCGTGGAAGTTTCCACTCTGTCCCAACAAGTGAGAACCTGAACAAACTGAAAAGTCAACAACCGTCCTTAGGTTCCCTAGGAGAACCGAGGTCGCGGGGCAAACGGCGGTCACCAAACTCACTGACAGGTGAATATAGAGAAACACAACTTACCGGAGCAGAAACCCAGGGGCTGACACCTCTGTGGAGCCAGTGCCAGGGTATGAAAAGCTGCAATGAATGAATGGTTTGTCAGTGTGGACAAGCCTGAAAGATAAAAACTCCGGGGGGACGCAGTCATTGGGAGGACCCCACACTTTCCTGAGCTGTGCCTGCCAGAGCTCTACCAGGTTCTGACAGTAAATATCTGAGAGAAAAATCCTTTCACTTTCAGCAAGAGCTCAGAAGGAAACCATTTTGAAATACACCAGAACATGCTGTTCGCCCTAACAAGGTCTGCCCTCAGGAGAAACTATTTAACCCCAGCCTCACCTACTGGCCTATATCAGAGTCGAACTGACCTGGGGGGGGAGGGAAGTACCCAATTCCAGCCCACTCTAGCTGTCCTGTCCCACCTGAGGAGGGTGAGGAGCCAGTGAGTAACTGAGAAACACATGGTGAAGCTTACCGGAGGCAGAGGCTAGATAAAAGACTGAGACTTACTCAAAAGACTATGGAGGGGCGCCTGGGTGGCGCAGTCGGTTAAGCGTCCGACTTCAGCCAGGTCACGATCTCGCGGCCCGTGAGTTCGAGCCCCGCGTAGGGCTCTGGGCTGATGGCTCAGAGCCTGGAGCCTGTTTCCGATTCTGTGTCTCCCTCTCTCTCTGCCCCTCCCCCGTTCATGCTCTGTCTCTCTCTGTCCCAAAAATAAAATAAACGTTTAAAAAAAAAAAAAAAAAGACTATGGAATGCTGCCCCTCCCCCAACTACATTACTAATGGCTGATTTTACAGCAGCTTCTTCTACTCAGCACAACTGCATACAATATATATGTATATATACATATATATGTGTGCATATATACATATATGTGCATATATGTATATATGTGTACATATATGTGTATATATATGTATATATGCACACATATTATATGTATATACGCATATATAAGACACTCTACATTCTACAAGGCAAAACACACATTAGGAGAACAGGGTAAACATGAGAAGCAGACATGTCTGGGATATTGGAATTATCAGACTAGCAATTTAAAACAATTATTATTAAAATGCTAAGGGCTCTAAAGGATAAAGTAGACAGCACGCAAGACAGATGGGTGATATAGAGAGATGGAAATCATAAGAACCAAAAAGAAATTCTAGAGAGCAAAAACACTGCAAGAGAAATGAAGGATGACTTTGATGGGCTTATTAGTAGATTGGACAAATCTGAGGAAGGAATTTCTGCACTTAAGGATATCACGATAGAAACTTCCAAAATTGAGAAGCAAAAAGAAAAAAAAAACAAAACTGAAAAAAGAGAAACAGAGTATCCGTGAATTGTGGGACAACCACAAAAGGTGTAATATACATGTAATAAGAATATCCGAAGGAGGAGGGGAAGAAAAGTAAATGAACAGAAGCAATATTTGACACAATGACTGAGAATTTATCCAAATAATATCAAACACCCAACTATAGATCAAGAAAGTTCAGCGGATTCCATGGAGGAAAAATGCAAAAAAAAAAAAAAAAAATAATCACATCCAGGGATATCATTTCCAAACTACAGAAAAGGAAAGATAAAAAAAATCTTGAAAGAAAGCATAGAGCATAAACACCTGACTAAAGAGGAACAAAGTTAAGAATTAATCTGACTTCTCAGAAATCAGCAAGCAAGAAGAGAGTGGAGTGAAATATTTAAAGGGACGAGTGAAAATAAAACACCAATCTTTTATTCTGTACCCTACAAATTTTCTTTCAAAAGTGAAGGGCAAATAAACACTCTCAAAAAAAAAAAAAAAAAAAAACCTCAGGTAGGGGCACCTGGGTGACTCAGTCAGTTAAGTGTCTGATTTCGGCTCAGGCCATGATCTCGATGTGCCTGAGTTCGAGCCCCACCTCGGGCTCTGTGCTGACAGCTCAGAACCTGGAGCCTGCTTGGGATTCTGTGTCTCTCTTTCTCTCTCTGCCCCTTCTCCACTGCCTCTCTCTCTCTCTCTCTCTCTCAAAAATAAATAGACATTAAAAAAATTAAAAATAAGAGCCTCAGGTAATCTATGGGCTCTGGGTAATGAGGATGTATCAACGTAGGTACATCAATTGTAACAAACTACCACTGTGATGAGGGGCTATTGAGAATCCTGGAGGCTCTGCATGTGTGGGCACAGCGGCTGTATGGGGGGATCTCTCTGTCTTCTGCTCAGTTTTGCTGTGAACCTAAAACTGCTCTATAAGCTAAAGTCTATTTTTTAAGAAATGTAATCTAGGCTTCTGCAGGTAACTCAGTCACTTCAGGTTGACACGTTCTCTTTGGTGTAAATGTTTAATTAATAGAGATATTAATGATATGCCCTTTTATGCGCAGTTGCCTCTTGCCCTCCTCCTCCACGAGAAGCCTTCTGAGAGCAAGAATTTGCTGACAGGTCATCGCAACAGTGGGGGTAGGGGAATGCATTTTACGACCATCCTCACATTCCGATGGTCTAGATCACACTCCCTGTTAATTTTTTATGACCACATTGGTTCTTTTTGTATCCACAGCTGATGTAAGTGTTCCCATCTGGCTTTGGTGGGTGGACAGCATCCTTGCTTATGACCAGAGCCCCTAGCATGGTCTTGATGTCTATGCATTCTCTTTGCTCCTTAGCTCAACCCCAGGCCTCCTGTATAATCCAGTAACCTTCATTGTAATCAGATGTTCTTTATTAGAGCATAAAGCATTTTCTTGATTTTCTCCGCACCAGGTCTCTCCAAGCTTCGGGATGTAGCAGAAGACGTAATCCAAGCTCTCTTTCTGCATGGAAATACAAAACCTTCGTATAAAATCCTCTGGTCATCCCAATTGGGAAGCATTATAAAGCCATGCCTCCCATGTGGCAGCCGAGAACATACTCCCTCTCCTGAAATTACCAAAAATATGGGAGTAGGCTCCACTTTGAAGCCTGAATGTACTCTTCTCTGCTTTCCTCTAGCTGGAAGGAGAACTCCCCTAATCCCTGTTCAGCAGGAAATTGCTCCTAAATCACCCTTCCTATTTCATAATATATAGTAAAAACTTCATGTGCAATCCTCCAAGCTTTTGTTCTAGATGTTTAAAGGAAAGATTTTGGGATTTAGAAAACTGCTTTCAAGTGTTTGTCCTTTGCCACTGAAAGCCCAGTTTTAATTATATAATCTATAAAATGGACTTCAAGAACCTATTTTAAAGTGCAAAGGGTTGACTTTGACTATTTTGTCCTCCACATTCCAGATATAATGATATTAATGTGGTAATATACAGGGACTGGAGCAGACACCTTGCTAAGTGGTTGTGTGCAGTATCAATTTTGCATTCATGATGTTTGGCAATGACATTCCTGAAGTATGGGGAGATTCAGGAAATCACCCAAGAATGAGGTTGGTGATGGAACCAGGAATTGAAACCAGACAGCTTGTATCCAGAGCCCATACCCTTTTCCCTCTACGTTATACCATCGTAAGGTAATCTAGACTGATGGGGATCAGTCACAAACAAGGAAGTGAAAAAAAAAATCCCACATCAAAATATTATCTATATATATACAAACACATATGATTTTTATATGCCTAATTTAATGAGTAGTAAAATGTATAGTTCTAATTCTTATTGAGGTTTCAATCACTCTCAACAAATCTTTCAGTCATCTACAGAAAATCTTGGGTTAAAGACCTTTATCTATTATTTCTTGATATGGAGAAATTCCCTAGATATAGGAATACACGAGAATGCACAATACTAGGTAAGCACATTCTCTTATCTCATGTCGTCTTCCTCCTCATTCACTCTTGGTGTGTCACAGATTTCACTGAGAAATGTTCATGAAGGTTAAGCTTTTTCCTTATGTCTAAAATTATGTTTTCATTTATATATATATATTTATTTATATATGTATAAATATATATATTTATTTATATATAAATATAAATATATATGTATATATATGGTTTCCCTCTGTGATAATAACAACTCCTAAGTATACATAGTGAATCACATCACGCTCCTTGAAATTCAATGGAGAAATGAGCTATCATAATTTAAATATAATCATGGGGCACCTGGGTGGCTCAGTCAGTTATGCATCTGACTCTTGATTTTGGCTCAGGTCATGATCCCAGGGCTGTGTTATCAAGACCCAAGTTGGGCTCTGCGCTGAGACTAGAGCCTGCTTGGGATCAACCCCCCCACCTTTGCCCCTCAAACCCTCCCCGCCCCCACAAATAAATAGGCATTAAAAAAAGCATAATCAGGAAATACAATACTTGGTAATAAGTACATTGTGACAAGTCCTAAAAAATCAAAATGTGAAGCTTGAATTCTAGCAAACAAATACTATAAGAAATTTCTACTCTAAAAGTATAATCATATTTTCTTCTCCATGTGCCCCAAAAAAGAATTTTTAGGAGAAAGGAAAATGTGTTTACCTATCATATGATGCCTATCTTGATTTAAGTTATTATTTATACTCCATGTATTAAATTCCAGAAGGACTTACTGTGGTTTCATGTTTTTAAATACAAAGTACAACATTTAATATTTTCCTTGATTTAATATTCTTATTCCTATTCGAGATAAATTTTATTATGGACTTTTTAAATCTGCTTACGTGGTATGTATTACATCAGTGAGAGAACTTATTCTAGATATGTAACTTTAAAAATGCATACTATAGGGGCGCCTGGGTGGTGCAGTCGGTTAAGCGTCTGACTTCAGCCAGGTCACGATCTCGCGGTCCGTGAGTTCGAGCCTCGCGTTGGGCTCTGCGCTGATGGCTCAGAGCCTGGAGCCTGTTTCCGATTCTGTGTCTCCCTCTCTCTCTGCTCCTCCCCCGTTCATGCTCTGTCTCTCTCTGTCCCAAAAATAAATAAACGTTGAAAAAAAAAATTTAAAAAATGCATACTACTAAGTAAAATCAAATATGAGTAAATGTGGAAGAAAAGACAAAGGAAAAACGGGTTCGGCTTCTGCGGGATTACACTCCCATCATATATCCAGTATCCCTGTTCAGTCAGGAAGATAGAAACGTCACCTGGTATTCCTCCTGGAGGAAATTTGATACAGGGAATAAGAAAAGGACAAGTTCCTCACTGATTTGTACCTGCAGTAAGTCTCCTTCAGCTTAGGCTATAGGAGCCCAGGGGAAATGATACCCCCTGGAGTACACAGTCATTCTCCTGCCATTCTCCGGCCACTGTGAAGGGACCCTGGAGCCCAAAGTTCCTCATGGCTGCCCCTGGGGTAGATGGGGGCAGGGTGCCTTAGCCACGACTGCTGTATACAGCACCTGCCGCTACTGTTGCTGCCAAGTCTCTGCTGAAAGCTCTACCCTCCTCAGCGCCGCCCCCCCCAAAGGTGTAGGGCTTTGGCTTCTCTCTTCCAGCCACTTTCCAGTCACCTGCCAGCGCCTTTGCCACACGGTCAGAGCCGAAGAGAAGCCAGCTGGCAAAGAAATTTCTAGAAGGTAGTCTTCAGGCATCCAGCCCTCTGTGATACAGATTGTGATTAGAAAAAAGAGCTGAGGGCAAATGCACAAATGACCCTGTGCCACCTCCTAAGTCGTTGTCAATGTGCCTTCTCCCTTTCTTGACATCAGTCTGTGGTAGTCTCTTCAAAGACTCCTTACGTTGTTTTCTGTTCTTGCTCTTCATTTGGAAAGTGGAAAATCTATTTGCATTCTTTTAGTAATGTCTGTAAAATTTAAAATTCTTGGTTGTTGCTGTATAAAATAAAATTTAAAAATGTAAACCTCTATCCAGCAATCTTGCTAAATTCATGAATTTGTTCTAATAACTTACTTACAGATTTTTTTTTGGATTTCTATATATACAATAACATCATCAATGAGAAAATGGCAATTTGTTTTCTACCTTCCAATAGTATTTATGCATGTTTTTGTATATTTACTTTTGCTTTGTTGCATGGCTAAGATCTCAAGCATGATAATGAATAGAAATAATCGAGGGCATTCTTGTCTTCCCTTCCTCATACGAGAGGATTAGATTTCAGTATTTCACCATTAATATGATGCATGCCATAAGATTTTTCTCTTTTAGAAATGTTATTCCAGAATAAGGAAATGTTATCCTTTTTTTAGCTTCCCAATATCTTTTTATTTCACAAATCTTCACTTCGCTAAATGCTTTTGTTCACTACCTATTGTGAATATTGTATGATCTCTCCCTTATTCTGGGAATGCATGAATCACTTGTTCCTTTAGGAAGAGCTACAGAGCTTTCTACCCCATGAACTGCTCTCCTCCTGTGAGCCGCTGTTCTGGGCACCAGCCATGATGGTAGCCTCTTGATTTCTCCACTTGCCTTTGCCATCATGGCACCTTTGTCCTGTGAGTGAGCCAGGGTGAGGACCATCTTGGGCCAAGTATTCTCAACCTTCCTGGATGTAGCAGAGGCTGCATCCTATGGATAGGGGCAGGGTGGAAGAAGGTCGCCCCTGAGTTCTCATCCATACTCACCAGGAATTTAGCCACTTCAACTTGTAGTTGGAAGGAATGAAAAATGCTGGTGACTCCGCTGGGAATGTGATAAAGTAAGCTTTGATTGGAGCTGAAGGGACAGGGAGGCCCATCTTCTTGGCCACACCCACCCAGGATGAAGCTTCTGTTAATCTGAACTAGAATGGGGAAGAAAGAGGAAGTGGGTTGTGGCTCAAATACCCCAGATGCTCACATATAGCATCTTGCATTTTAGCAGATTTTATTGAGTAAATGTTTCTTCCTTTGCTTCTTTGCTGTATGCCATTATGTGTTTTTCCCAAGACTTTAAATGGTTGGATTTTGTTTCAGAGTTGTCACTAGTTTTGCTCGTGCCACTGGAGATGAGGTCCATAGACTCCTCACACTGGCATCTTGAAAAGTGAAACTCTCCTGAGTAACAGTAAGATAATATCATGATGATCTGAAACTAGTTGAAGTCTTTATAGCTGAGCCTTTTATTTTTTTGTATCCCACTAATTTATTGTTATGACCCCGGTACTGAGACCATTATGACTAAGGGTATTGATATTTCTCTGCTACCTATTGATTTAAGAAGAAAAAAAAAAAACTTTTAAAAATGTATTTTCGCATCAGGACTAACCGTATAGCTTTATGCACACTTAATCCTCTACCAGTACATTTCCAGCATAATGACAGAGTGAATTGGTATCAGAAATGAAATAAAAACTTCTAATTGCATAAGGGGCCAACTAAAAGGAAAATTTATGCTAATAAATAGCTGTGTGATCTTGGGTTTATGATGGAGGATTTTCCGATTTTGAATAGCACAATCCAGTTCTCTAAACGTAAGTAATTATTTCCATTAGTTAAAATAATCCAGAAGAATCTTTGGACAGGCTTGGGTCATATAATTCTATAATTAGAAATGATCTCACTGAGCCCTCGGTCCAACCATTTCATTTATAGCAGCAAACATGGAAGGTCGTTTGTCAGTGCGAGACTTGAGACTAAATTCACATCTATGATCAAAGATTACTATAACGTCTTCTACTAGGCTGTTTTTCTAACTGTTATTTTCAATTTAATGACTTTCATAATATAATACGGCGAAAAGTTAAATTGTATCTTATTATAAATGTGGATAAATCGGTGGCTCCCTGGCCCTATTATTTATTTTTGACATTTAATCTGAAGGCCCCATTTAAAGTCGGTAACTACTAAGTTGATATAGCTCCTTTTTCTCCGTTACTATTTTTTTAAATATCTATAATTCTGATGCTTTATGTTATGTGTCTTTTTCAAATATAATTTTATTTTATAATTCTGCCATTGTTAGGTTATTGTCATTATTGGTTTATTATAATTGGTATTTGCAAAATATTTATTAAACTCCTCAAAATGTGTTGGCATGATCATTTCTATTCTTTTCCAAATAAAGGTTATTGAGTAAGGCATATGTATTTTTCCTTTCTTATATTTTCCCCAGTTAGTTGCATAGCCCTCTATAATTACCTTTCAGTTTATAGCAATTCAGTCTCATCCAAGCTAAAGGGCTGCCAAGTAATATACAAATAAAATTTCTTATTTAAAAAAACTCAGTTGCATTTTTATACACATAAATAATGTGTGCATATTACTACTATGCCTTTCTCTTTTAAAATGATAACATAGTATACGACCTCAGAGCATAGGGGCCTCAATTAAAATGTTTTAATTCATTTCCTACTTCAAGTTACAACCCATCTCTCCCCCTGCCCCATTATTCCTTATTCCTACTCTACTGTTTTCCACATTACACTGATCACTGTCTAATAAAGTGTATTTCTTCCTTACGTATTTTTTCATTATTTATTTTAATTGTGGCTTACTATCTTCTTTCTTCCTATCATTCTACTTAAATGTAAGCTCCATAAAAGTAAAGATTTTCATCTGCTTTCATCTGTTGACTGAGGTCTTTGACGTGATTAGGGCAGTGCTTGGCTTTGTTAAATGACTTAACAATGTCTACGGACTACCTACTGCATTTAAGGCACTAGGCTAAGCCGGGAAAGGAACAACGGTTACAGCACTTGAGATATATACATATAAAATATATTTGATAAGCGTAGCCTTTATTTTATCACTATAGCAAGATATCAGCATTGGTAGCACACCTGGACCCTTTACCTTCAAATTAATTCAAGAGAATTTGTAATATAATCCGCATCAGGAAAAGAGCCAATATCTCTTGGAAAAGAAATCATATTATGTTAACAGGTGGAATAGGATTATCTAATATAGGAAACTAATCTCTACAGTGTAAGATATTAGATTTTTAAAAAATACTCCTTGGAGGATAAAACAAAAAACAAAAAACAAAAAACAAAAACAAAAAAACAAAAAACTAGTCTCCCCAAATTGGATCACTTGCTTGTCCCTTCTCTGTCCAAGAGATCACTCCTTCACTCCAAGTGAAGTCTTCTCTTAGAGCCAAAGCACTTTCAACCCTATGGCTTAATCTGGAGCATGAAATCATTCATTTGAACAATTTTTCTTAATTCTTATTCACATGTTAGGAAGCTTTTTAGGTTTGGGGAAATAGTAGTGCACAAAACACACTAAATATCTGTTCTGTAATTTATGAGACACAAGAGTGGACTTGGGACTCAACGGTTTCCAAAAGAGGGGTAAATTATTTTAGAAAACATAGAAGATGGGACCATAGGAGACCTAAAGGCCATTAAAAATGAATGACAGATAGATGATAGATGGTAGATAGCTAGATAGATGATAGATAGATAGATAGATGATAGATAATGTTGATAGATGATAGATAGATAGATAACCCAAGAGAGATAGTAGGGAAAGAAAGAAGAGGCAGAATTAGGAATGAGGATTTGTTCACATGGCAACCCCCTGGAAGTTAATGTGTCATTCCTATGAGGCTCCCTTAAAAAGCCTAGGCCAGCAATGTGAAATACAGTAGCTGCTAGTGATATGTGGCAAATGAGCACTTGAAACATGGCCAATATGGCTTTAGGTATATGCAGCGAAGGCCAGGAATACTAATATATGGGTCATCAGAGCAATAACCCTATTCTGCATAATTCAGATTTATCCCTGGGAGTCAAAACAGATTGCAAAAGTCCATACTTTCATGAGAGAATGAAACACAACAGGGGCTGGAAAACTTGTGTCAAAGTCCCCTTTGTCCACCGCTAATTACACCTTCAAAAACATTAAATTCGAAAAGTCCACACCTGTACAAACCAAGTTAAAGGTATGCTATGATCTCATACAGAGGGGTGGTGGGAGGGGGGAAGGGCTAAATGGGTAAGGGGCATTTAGGAATCTACTCCCGAAATCATTGTTGCACTATATGCTAACCAACTTGAATGTAAATTAAAAAGATAAATAAAAATATGCTATGATCATGCAGGCATGTATTCTGTGGCCTCTGATTCAACACTTCTCAGAATGTGAACATGCTTATGTTTGTAGATAAATAGCTGCCAGCACCCATCTGAAATAGACAAGTATCATGGTCCGTCATCCCACACCAACAGCAACAGGTAGCATGAGATATACTTTTATCCTGAGATAAGGGAGTAACAGGATAGGACACCCTCATCTTGTAAAAACCCAATTTAAGAAGTAATATGGTTGATAAGCCCTCACCCCACAACTACCACTGCCTTGTCACTTTTTTTCAGAACATACCCCAAAACACCATCCTGTGGGACAAAAGAAAAGAATTTATCAAACTGTTTTAGCCTAAAGGAAAATACCTTAACAGGCAAGTCAAGCTCCTAACCAAAGCATGAAGATCTCTGCCATTATCCTTAACAGGGGGTTGGTTACATGACAATTCACTGCCCGTCAGCACAGCTTTGGGCCCCACAAGGCAAATCTACTTTTGAAAAATCTGTGTTGATAGCATCTTCCTCATTTTGAGCTTCAATTTCTCAACCTGAAGCTTTCACATATTCCTCCAAATTTTTCTCTTAGTCTCTTTGAAACTGCATTGAATAAATCTAACTTATCTCTTCCAAGAAAGTGCTTCAAATATGTCACGTTATAAGCACTCTCTCTCCTTACCTTTTCCGTATCTACCATATTCTTCATTCTGTCAATGCTTTTTCATCTGATTTAACTTTGACGTGTCTAATGTTCAGCAAAACAGGTTTGGGTTTGTTAGTTTTTCCTTCTGATCTACTGTGAATCCAAAATTGTAGATGTGAATTTTATTTTTTGCCTCTAAGTGTTCGGTTCTTTGGTTCCTATTGATTTTGCTACGTTTAGGAAAAGAGACTTTCCCAAATTTTTCAGCATTTCATTCTGAATGTTGCTTTTATCATCCAAGAGTGTAGCTATCGCTGCAGCTTTTGCAACACCTGTAGATTTTATTCATCTGACTTATTTCTAAGCTGGAGACAACATGCTGAATAAAATAAGGCGACAACTAAAAACCTAGATAAATAATACCAGTAGAAATCTTTCATTCTGATTAACAAGAATGCATTATTTTCTCCAGATAAGCTTTTACAATTTGGAAGGTAAAAGATGTGACAGACATTTGCTGAATGTTTCTCGTGTGCTAGATCTGCTTCTAAGACGATGGAGGCTACAATGAATAAAATGGAAATAAGATAACATTTACAATATGAAGGAATTCATTCATGGCACCACAGGATAGGTTAAAAACTAAATAATTGTCAGTTTGTAATTAGTGTTATCATCTAGAAATACATGAAAACTATATTTCATTTAGGATCTTATTAGGCTGCAGGTAATAAGAGCCTAACTATAATGACTTAAGAAATTAAAGGTTGGCTTTTGTTTTCTTTTGGTTTACATGTAACTGTAGTGGGAGTTGGTTGTTAGTCTACTTCATCAGCTTTGGGATATCAGAGACCAGGTCTTTGTGAGTCTCTTATCTTTCCCATAATTATCACAAGACTGCTAGAACAGCCCCAGCCATTATGTCTGTGTTCACTGCCAGAAAGAGAATAGCATCCAAAAAGGGAGGATTCCTGTTTCAAGAAAACAAGAGTTTTCCCCACATTGAAATGTAATTTGTGGCTCATTGGCAGGAGCCATATCATATGGCCATGACTGGCTAGAGGTATCGAGGAGGAAGGGGATTGAAATAAGGGTTGGCTAAGCTTACAAACAGTATCTACCAACTTATGGACATGTGGGCTGTGGTACCCAACTCCACCTAAATGACAGGCAGAGGTTAGAGAAGATCTCTTAGAGTTACCTCACTGAGTCACAGAAAAATGAATGAAAGTTGGTCAGACGCATAGGAGACGAGGATGAGATGAGCAAAGATTATCGTAGAAAAAAAAAGTGCCAATATTTACAAATGCAGAAGGGTATAAGAGACAATGTGATATTGGTTTAGGAAAACATGACAGGGTGGAAGGATATAAGCCTGTGTTTTGTTCTTTTCTCATTCTGTCCATGACAGAGTCCTTTCAGATTTAATGTCCGCCGGGAAGAGGGCAAGTGGACTGCACTTGATGCTAACCTCAGTGCATTCTGCATTATGGCTAATTCCTCTATCAGAACTTTTCCCAAGTGCTGTCTAACGTTCATGACTTCCCATTTTTGATTTCCCCTTTTACTTATCGTATCAAGTTTTTAATGGAGGCAGAATCCTTCTCAATCCTCATCGCATTGTTGTCCTGTCCTCTGCCTAAAGCTAACATTTTCAGTCCTGTGAGAAAAAAAAAAAATCAGTTTTTCATTTATATTCTTAAGATGATTTGAATCAGTCACCTGGCACTTATATCCTGTTACTTTAAAACTATTCTTGATGAATATTGACTATGGAAGTAATCTTCAATGAAATGTACTTTGAGAAATATTGGCTATGGGAGGCAGAATTCTAAGAGAACTACCAGGATCTCACCCCTGTGTGTTACATTCTGCAAAATCTTCTCTCTGTAAGTGTATGAAGAACCTGTGACTTTCTTCTAGCTAATTTAATATAGCAAAGATAATGGGATATCCATCCCTTAGTTAGGTTTCATTATATAGCAAAGGTAATGGGATGTCACCCTCATCGTTATGTTATGTTATGTAAGATTCCTTAGCAGACTAATAGGAGACACTGCTCTGCCGGCCATGAAAAAGCAAACAGCCATGTTTTGAACTACCTATGGAGAGAACTCTGTGGCAAAGAATTGCAGGCAACCCCTAGAAGCTGAGGACAGCCTGCAGCTGACAGCAAAAAGCTTCAGTCATATAGCTACGTGGAAATGAATTCTGCCAACAACCTCAATGAGAAGAGAAGTGAATCCTGCCTCAGTCGAGCTTCTACATGAGAACTCAGCCCAATGATAGCTTGAGCGCAGCCTTATAAAAACAGATTAGGAATGCCCAAGGGTTCTTTACATATACAAAAATTAAGCCACACATTTGGCCTTGAAACTCCTGGCAGATAATATAAAAAGAAAAAAAAAACACATTTATTTACCTTATTTTTGTTGTTTAAACACACTGTTTCTTTTCCACATAAATAACAAGAGTGAATCAGCATACCTCTGTATTCAATGTTGTACAAGCTTCATACTCTTAAGTTCAGAACTCTGGTAAAGTCTGAGCTGGAGTACATGGTCTAAATGCTCCAAGAAGAGCTACCTAACTCCGTGAATCTAAAGTCTTGAGAACAGCACACTCATTCATGACTGAGAAAAGATAAGGAGAAGAGAGAGAAAAAGGGAGAAACAGAGCAGAAGAAAGTACCACATCCCAAGAACCATTGAGGAACCAGATCCACTCAGCTGCATGGAAACAGGAAGTGGAAGAGAAATTAGAAGCTGAACTTGGATGTGCCTAGGGTTTCATTGCCCCATAACTCCACCCACAAACAGTATGTCCTGGCTACCTGCACTGCACACTGCACACACATTCATTCATGGTACTAAGGACTAATCTAACTAATATGTCTAATAAGGACTAATATGACCTAATAAGGACTAATCTAACTAATATGTCTTTCTCCCTTGGAGGGGCTAAGAATGGTATCTGCAGGGGTGAGTATGGCCTGAGGACAGCGTAACATCCCCAGCTCTTTCTTATGCTCTCTCATTTTTATTTTATATTCATCTATATCCAATAATAGCTAAGTCAAGTTTCAACCGGGGAAATGGTGTCTATTGTAGGAGAAGAGATATTTGGTAGCCTCCAAGTCCTAGTGAAGTGGAAAATTAGGTTTTTGCTCACTAAGTTCTTGAAGTATGCCAGAACAGGCATCCAACATTAACTCTGAAACACACTCAATACTGGGTTAAATTTTCTACCTTTTATTTTTTTTAATTCTTTTTTAATGTTTATTTATTTTTGAGACAGAGAGAGACAGAACCTGAGCATGGGAGGGGCAGAGAGAGGGAGACGCAGAATCTGAAGCAGCCTCCAGGCTCTGAGCTGTCAACACAGAACCCGACGCGGGGCTGGAACCCACGAACCACAAGATCTTGACCTGAGCTGAAGTCGACGCTTAACCAACTTAGCCACCCAGGCGCCCCAAATTTTCTCCCTTTTCTACTTCAAATTTCAATTTATGCTCGGCTACATGATCCAAACATGGTTCACAAGAAAGAATCATACAGTTTACAGAATGTCTTAGATCCATTCTTTCAATTACAAGTAACCAAACACCATCCCAAGTGGAGCGTAAGCAAAGCAAGGAATTTACTGTGTCACCTAATTGATAAATCCAGATGTGGCACAGCTTCAGATGTGTGCTGCAAAACATGACATCAGGGCTTGCTTGCTCTCCATCTTTTAGTTCTTCTACCTTTGTATTGACTTAATTCCCAGCCAGGTTCTTTCCGTGCCATTGAAAAGACAATATCGTCTCAGTGCGTACATCTTTCTACCTTACTCATCCTGAAAGACAGATTTTCCAGAGTGTAATAATGGTTAGTACTTTGGATTCTGCAAGAGAGATAATCTGAAGGCTTATATCACAAGCTTATCCTGAAACAATAATTCATGATTCTGATTGGCCAGGACTCAGAATTGCCACTGCCCTGGAGTCAGGAGTAGATCAGTCCCTCCCAATCACATGGCCTGAGAAATGAAGTAGGATGTCTCAGTAAAGCAAAACAGAAGCATTTTGTTAGTGAAGGGAGAAGGGATACCCAGAGGACAAAAATAACAAATGTTTCAGGCACATTTCAGCCATTATATTCCGAATATAAGAATGGAGTTTTTTCCCAAATTTGAACATAATGAACAATATTCCATTATCATTCTACCACACAGAAAGTAAAATGCCCAATAAAAATTCTGTCTCCTCGTAAATTAAAGTAGTAAAATATTAAAGTCCAATATTCTTCCCTTCACAATTTTCTTTTTTGGCTTAGTTCAACTCCACAGATTTCATTCAGAAGTCAGGGTAAATCAAAGACTTTTATCTGGCATTATGAGGCTTGAAAAATACATTATCCACTGAAATAAATGTAACTCTTTAAACATTTCCAAAGTTTAAATAATCCATGACAGTTTCTTGTTTGTCAAGAGACAAGCTAGTATATAATAGCCCCTACCTCTCAATGTTTAGAAAACACAAACAATTCCTAGCTAGCTAGGCACATAACTGCATTGAATAAAGTTGGAATTGTGTTACTAAGGAAAAAAGGAGAGTAGATATTGTGGGAAAGGACCAATCTTTGCCACAAGCCATCATACTTATTTCCTTACATGCTCAGTAGGAGAAAAGAAAAACAGACCCAAAGTCCAAGGCATCCTTCTAACTAACATGACTATTTACACAGTTTTTATATTGGTAGGTTAAATAAAGACAAAAGAGATCATAGCCCATGGGTTAATTGTCACAACAATAGTGAGAAAATTCAATTGCCAATGACAAGTATGGTCTATAAATGTAAGTGAACAAATGTATTTTTCTAACATTTATGTTTTATAAGCTTTGTTTGCACTCCTAGCTTAAAGTTCAAAGGGCACATTTTAAGGGAGAGCAACAGAAACTTTGTAGCTAACAGCTCAAAGTGAGAGGAGACTCTGATCTTCTTGATAAAAGATATGGGAACGAAAAATCATAGTGTTAATTGCAGAATCCATAAGGATTATATCTGAACATGGCCTTTGTTTTTCTTGGACAATTCCCTAACAAACGAGTGGTCAGGGTTTGGAGAATATTTACAAACCCACTTTTATTCCAAGATTTTATCATCAACCATTATGACATATATTTTAATTGTAACCAGGCAATAACTAAAGTTTCATTATGATTTTTATTTCCACTGGAGGTTAGTTGTGCTGCCATTTGCTCTCCCATAAACCTTCAGGAAGCCCCAGGGTGTCCTTATCTCTGTATGCTTCTCCTTTACAATTCCCAAACCGGAACTGTTTGCGGGTCAATGAAAAGCAACTATGTCGGCCAGATGCTTTGCCTTCATCTCACCTTTCCTCAGAATTTAATTCCCTAGATCTTGGATAGTCTTCACTACCCTGGAGTCAGCGTACAAATTCTTTCCCAACTTTGATTTTGTTGCTCCAGTAGGACCTGACTTCACCATTTCCGCAGCCAAGGCCAAGAAACAGGATAAAACGTAAAAGGTTAACATAATTCTTGTCAACAAATCGAAGATAGATGGAATCTTTCGCATTTGGTCAGGTTCTGCCTACCCAGGTTCAGTACTAACAATCTAAAATCCAAAATCTTCCTCCAAAAGGGATCTGTCTGTATTTATCTTGGCCTTTGTGATTTGTAGCCAGAATTGAAGAAAATCTAATTTGGGGAGAATATTTTTTGACACTAATTACAGCTTTTCCATATCCATAGGGACCTCTAAGCTCTAGGAAATAGCCTTAACGTCTTGGTCTGTGAGAGTGCTTGCCCCCCCAGAAGGGAATCTCCATCCTTACTCTGCTTGAAGTTACCACCTACCCAAGATCACTAACACCCAGACAACTGTCTCTATAGCAACACCAAGTCATGTATGGTAATAAATAAATAACTACATTAGCCAAGTCTGTAAAACCTACCAGTACATCAACCATCTACCTGTAGAGAATGTTGGCCCAAGTGATATCTCTCTTCTTAGAACTTCACACCATCCCTAATATCTTTGGGAGGATTTATTTGTTATCGGTGTTAAGCTACCTAGTAGCATAAAACAAGGAAATGGAAGAGAAGAACATGTTCACATCACTTTTGGTTAAATAAGTCCAACAGTTAAGTACAGTTCTATAACAATGTACCCTCCTTTTAAGACACTTATCATAATCAAATGTTTACATTTATTTGTCTTATTACTTAACTATATGACTGTCTCCCCCACTAGACTCTCTACTCTTTGAGAGTAAGAAATATGTCTGGTTTACTCACCATTGAGTTAGTAGGACATAGTACCATGCCTAGCATATAGTAGGCATTCAATACTTACTTGCTGCATGGAGAAATGACTAATGCTCCAGTAACATCTAAGCCTGGACTGGCTAGATTAACAACTCATTCTTGTATATAGTAAAGTGCACTAGGCCTAAAACAATAACTTGCAAAAAAGCACCTTCTCTACAAATATGAGATCAGTTTGATTCTTCACATGAATTTTCAAATAGAGAATACTAAATGGGCAATGTCAAAAAAAAAAAAAATCCCTGGGGCACCTGGGTGGCTCAGTTGGTTAAGCGTCTGACTTTGTGGCTCAGGTCATGATCTCATGGTTCATGAGTTTGAGCCCCATTCAGCTCTGTGCTGACAGCTCAGAGCCTGGAGCCTGCTTTGGATTCTGTGTCTCCCTCTGTCTCTGCCCCTTGCCCGCTTGCCCTCTGTGTCTGTTTCTCTCAAAAATAAACATTTAAAAAGAAGAAGAAGAAGAAAAAGAAGTGCAGAAATTGGATATAAGCAGTAAGAGACTTACGTATCAATTCGTTATTGTCATGCCATCCAAGCACATGATCAGTGAATTCTACAAAAGTATTGGAATGTGACTGTGACAATTAACACCAACAAAGCAGTACTTTATTACAGACGCTTAAGAAGCTTTGGCCTAAGTGGTTTAGCTTGGAAAGTTACAATAAAGGTTTACCAATTGTTTAAAACAAACAAAAGAATTTCTATTCATAAAATTATATAAAATATGTTTTGAATAATAAGTTTATTAAATATCTGCTAGATTAATTATTTGCATAACATGTCAAAAGTAGCCAAATGAATTGACTTATTCTAGACAACGTTATCAAAGACAATGATGTTAATTACAGATTGATTCACCTGTTGTTGTTTTTCTTAATGTTTATTTTATTTTTGAGAGACAGAGGAACAGAGCACAAGTGGGGAGGGGTAGAGAGAAAGGTAGACACAGAATCCAAAGCAGACTCCTGGCAACGCGGGGCTCAAACTAAAAAACTGTGAGATCATGACCTGAGCCAAAGTCGTACGCTTAACGGACTGAGCCACCCAGGCGCCCCACACATTGATTCATCTTAAGGCATTCCTTTTGACAGTAGCTGGAGAACAGGAGGAATTGTCCATTTGAGCCAAGTAAACCAATAAATTAGCATTATATGACCAATAAAATTTATTTTCAGGTAGAAACATAAAGTTTGTTCTTTTTACTACTACAACTCTTCTTACAAATAAACTGTCTCCTAGGAAATATGAGGACTATTTTGAGAAATAGAATTTGGGAAGAGATATCAAAGCCTGATTTTCTTATAACGAATTTGGGAAGCTGAATGATTTCTTTATTTTAGTAAAATCTGTGTCTTTCAATAATGACTTCTGGAGGGAAAGGGAAAAATGCTGGCAATAGTCAGGAATGTAAGGTAGTATTGAACTTTCTTCAAGGTCGACCAAGGCCAAGACACAAGAAGAAGAAGAGAGACATTCTGAAAGTGGAGCCAGTTACATCAAATTGTCATTCAGGAGGATGCTTGTCGGACTCCTCTAGAAGTATGTGAAAAGTGAGATCAGAAGTTCAATGAGTCTTGAAATATAACTTAAAATGAGATGGAATCAGACATTTCAAAATTATAATTTGTTCTGACTGCACGTCTAGTAGCCTAACTCTTTCAGTGGTCCTGTCTGATGGTTGGTAGAAGAAGCAGTGACCAGGTGCTCAAACTGAGTTCTTAGAAGATCACCAACACAAAGTCCCCAACCACAGAGTCCAGTTGTGACCCGAAGAGTCACATAATGTTCTGGTCCTAAGCTCTCTGGAGAGTGTGAGGGTAATGAGGGTCAATAGTTGAATAGGTTCAGTAACCTAAAAATTCCTTACTATTCATGCAACATGATGACCAAAGATACTCATTCCTATAATTTGTAGAGGAAACTCACAACCTTTAGATGCAATGCTTAAAACATTAATGGAGTGAAGATTCAGAGAAGTTTATATGAACATAAAATCTGAAAAGGACTTGTGAAGTGTTTGAATCATGCTGTTCTCGGGATTATTTTTGTTAAGTTCTTTTTTTAAAATTTTTTTTAATGTTTATTTATTTTTGAGACAGAGGGAGACAGAGTGCGAGTGGGGGGAGGGGCAGAAAGAGAGGGAGACACGGAATCCGAAACAGGCTCCAGGCTCCGAGCTGTCAGCACAGAGCCCGATGCGGGGCTCTAAATCACAGACCGCGAGATCATGACCTGAGCCAAAGTTGGACGCTCAACCGACTGAGCCACCCAGGCGCCCCTATTTTTGTTAAATTCTTTAACAAACAGATAACTGAAGGTCCAAGTCCTTGAGTTACCCAATTAATTACAACTTGTTAGTCAAGTGTACTACGTGAAGAATTTGAGGAGTGTTCCAACCAAAGATGGACTTAAAATTTACAAAATTTTGACCATTTTCCTGTCTTATCAAGACGGACCAACTTAAATGCAGTTCAACACTGTTTGAGAAGACAAACTCAGAATGTACTCTCTGAATTTATTGTATTTTAAGTATTTAGCAGCCGTACAGTAACAGGTCAAATAGGATAAGAATTTGAGACCCTTTCCTGTGATTCTGTCTCACCAGCCTTGTTGACTTTCTTTTTTGCTGTTGTTTTTTTTTTTTTTTTTTTCCCCTCGGCACACAGCACTTACCAAACCAGGAACTTTAGGTCTAAGACCCACATCTTTCCAAACATGAAACAGACCAAATGTTATCAAGTATCTGTTGATAAGAGAAGAAGAATCTTCACCTTCAGGAGATTCATGGCAGGTTGAAACATTCTAGGAAAAAATAGAGTAGAATAAAAATGTTCCTCACTCTTTCTAACTCTTCTCAAAATTATCATTTCAATGGTCAATATGAAGATATGGCCGGACTCAAGAATACCTACAATCACGTCAAATAAACAAAGACATTTAGTCTAAGCCTAGGACAAAGCAAATAATGAGTTCATTATAACATAATCAGTAACACCGTCTCAGGGGTTAACATACATGTGAATTTTTCCTAAATATAAGGAAAAAATATATATATATATTTTCTAAATATTTCCAAATTTGCCCCATAGTCTGCCATTTAATGACGCAAAATTTTATATGTAAATGCATTGAGACCTAAGTGTTCCATTAAATTGACACAGCTCTTTGTCAAGAAATGCAGCATCTTAAAACAGTTTTCCTTAGATCTGCTTTTTTTCTTCTACAGCTTTTCTTGTACCCACAAAAGTTTTCACAAATAATTATAATGCATAATATGTAATTAAATTAAAATGTTATCACAACTTAATTAAACATCAAAACAGGCACCCTCCGCCTTGGTGGGAGGGATAGTTGCATAAAATAAATCATATACAAAACCAAATCCGGGAGGAAAAAACTTTGCAGGGATATATGGATCAAAGAACTTAACAGCTCTGTCTTTACCATTTTCCCCCTTTATGGTTGAAGAGAAAAAGGCATAAAACTTTGCACTTGAAGAAAGCTATTTTATAAACTTTCAGGTTGCCTCTACACCTACAGTATTGAAATCCACCCCAAATCAAACAACCTACACATGAAGACTGTACATTAGTCTTCCTGCCAAGCCACAATTCTGGAGATAAATCTTGGAATTTGGAAGGCAATCTCCACAGAATCTGCCAAATATGAAAATATACAACCATTATCTATATGCAGCTTAAAGTTCATTCTGTTGGCACCAATTGGATGAAATAACTCACTCCAGCCAAAGACAACGAATCTAGCAGGGTTTCTGAAGAAAGGGAGATTGCTGTCTTTCTGGAACAGGTCATGTGCACAGGTCCTGGGCAAGCTGGAAAGGAAGCCAAACAAGTTTTACTTCACACTATTTATTTATTTATTTTTTTAATGTTTTATTTATTTTTGAGACAGAGGCAGACCATGAGCAGGGGAGGGGCAGAGAGAGAGGGAGACACAGAATCCGAAGAAGGCTCCAGGCTCTGAGCTGTCAGCACAGAGCCTGACTCGGGGCTTGAACTCACGAGCCGCGAGATCATGACCTGAGCCGAAGAAGTCGGACGCCCAACCGACTGAGCCACCCAAGTGCCCCGCTTCACACTATTGCTGAGAAGAATGAAACAGGGTATTGACTGGGGACAGCCTGGAGGCTCAAGTACCTACTATTTCATATCATTTTAATTAATTGGTGCTAATCTGTGTGATTTAGAAAAAAAACCTATATACTTCTAAGAGAGTTGTAATTCATGCTCTTTTTATTTTTCTAAATCTAATGCTCTGCTTAGCATGGTTCTGCTTTTAGAGCACACCTTGTTGATCTATGCTTAAACTGAACTGTACACATTCTAATCTCTGAGAGCTTTTATAATTATAACTATTCTTAAATTATACACATCAATAATGCCAAAGACTATTAAGTATACTAGATCCCTTCACATAACAGGAGTTTGAAGTCAAACTTTTACTCGGGGAACTGTCATTAACATTTTTCTGTAGTCCCTCTTCTACTAAGACATTCTTTAGTTTATATTGGAGCCCAGTCAGTTTATGTAGCTTATACTGGAGCCTGGTCAAATTCTTCCACACTCTTCCTGCATTTCTTTATATAACGACCCCCATTCCCCAAACTCAATCTCTGTTGTTAATTTCCTGAGGATTGTATAGAATGTTGTCTAAATGAGAAACATCAGTTCTAAGGATGTAGGCAATGCTTTAATTGATCAGATAAACATGGTCCATTTAGTTTTGCTTTAACTCAGACTTCAAAGTACCAAGCTGTATGTTTGCTTCATTTTGGCAGAAGCAAAAAGCCTGAAACTCTTCAGGAGGTAAGGAAGCAGTGGAAATTAGGCATCTGCCCAAAATCTAGGATGAAGAATAAACACTTAAAACCTATTTTAATTTCTACTTTGAACTGAAAAGAAAAGGACTCATGAGAACATTTGAAGACAGGAAAAGGACAATTTTCAAGACCATGAACTTGAACCCATTTGACAGCAGAGGATGTGGTTTCAGGGCCACAGAATATTGGTCTTTCTTCATTAAAGTTCCGTCAGCCCTATCAAGATGAAACACGGGTTCTAACATTTCCTTCACTCTTCCACCTGCTGTGTTAGCCCTGGGTACCGACTTGCCTGGGGAGGATTTATACATGCACTTTTGAACTTCTAATAGAGTCTCTCTTTTGAGTAACCATTTAAAAGAAGATTAAATTTAATTAGACTGTATCTTTTTCCTGTGACATGCTGCCTTCAAAGTCCACTTTATTACACTCTTCTACCCCAGCAGTGTACTAATGCTGGCTGGCACAGGGCACCTTCAGATGCAGGAGGAAAGGAAAGATATAGTTATATATACACCCACTTAATCCCTTGGGAGCATTTTGGGGATGCCTGACATCTGACATCAGTGCCAGCCTAGCAACACACCTGAGCAAATGTGACTCCAGGATCCACCGGGACTTGTGACAACGCCCAGGAATAACCTGAGCTCTCCACGTGTCACCCTGGGTTCTATCATCTCACACCCTATTCGTTTCTTTGTTTCCATGTTCCCTCATTTACTGAATTTGTTGATAATCACTACACATTGGTAGTGAGCACTCACCCACTTATGAAGAAACATTCGTTTTATCCGAAAACCTACGAGTGATTTAATTAATGATCATTCCAGTCTTAATTTGCTCTTGAGACTACATTTAGGCATTTGCTATTATTTCTTCAAGCACATGTCAATGTGCTAAAGATTAACGAGAAGCCCATACCTCAATCCCCGGTCATCCACGAGATCCTGTAGGAAATCTCTAGGTGTAAGATTTGGTAATTTTTCTTTGTACTGGTAGACTTTTGAGAGAAGGGAAAGAAATACGACAAAGAGAAGCAGACATAAAAAGAAAAGAAAAAGTCAGCATTTTCAACGTGTACTGAAGACACATGCCTCTTAAAGAGGAAAGGAAAAGCGACTGCATTGCTATGCGTTTGGTCCCATCCATAGTGTGGAGAAGCGCCATGAATGTGGCTTTATCTCGTCATAATCGTGTTGTTGCTTTAGCCAGGATGCCGTGGCATTTTACCAACCTTTCCCTACACGGTCAGATTTTAACAAAGACAAAGGAGAAAGAAAACAAACAGTTTTTAGAGCAAGTTCTCCTTCCTTTTGGTGTGTTTTTCTGCAACGCTGGGGTGTCCCCGGGGCCCTGGCCGCAGGCTCACTGCTGTCGCCCCCGGGGCCCCAAGGCACCCCCACTGCCCAGGCAGGGGGAGGCAGAAGGGTTGTTGGCGATCTTTCAGTTTTTGCTTTTCAACCGGCATGACAGTGCACAGCAGTCGAGTCTATTCTTTCATTTTTCACTGGTGTGAGGGTGTGCAGTCACTTAGCAAAAGAAACCACCGGCGGCTAAAGGGAGAAAAGAGGGAAAAAAGGAACAGGCCAGCCTGGCCTTTCTTTGGGACCTGAAACTGCCCGAGGTTAATTGCTCGCATAAGAAGAATAACTGGCGGCGCCTAATTGAATTTTTATGGAAATAAACAGGTGGCAGATTTACTGTAGCTGTGGGGATAGTAGGGGGCGAAATGCGGTAGCCACATTAACCTGTTTAATTTAATAGCTTCGGTACTGGTAGAAAAAAAAGGCAATGTTGCTCGTTGAGTCAGTTGGATGCCAAATGTAAATAACTACAATTACCCTAGCATGCCCATGTGGTTGAGCAAAATAAGGGCATCGTGCCAGCTTTGACTTGGTTTTCATGTTTATTAATTAAGCTTCTAGAAGTTTCAAAATAAAAGTTTTAACCCACAAAGCACCCTGGAAAAAAGAGGAAGTGGGAAGAATTTGACAAAGGGAAGACAACTGACAGACAGACAAAGGCTCTGCTAACACTAAGAGCTTAGCACAAGTCTTTGACCCAGAGGCTTTGCTAAAGTCTACACTGGGCACCAGGATGAACTAAATGCTAACTTTGCACTATGCTTCCCCCCAGTGGTTTAGTTTTAGAAGTGCATTTTTGTATTAAGGAACAAAAAATTGGGGACCATCTGGTGAAACATGCGAAGTGCACCGGTAGCTTATTAATGTACCCGATTACTTTTAAGCCAAATAATAAAAACGAGAGTTTCTGTTTAAAGTTTTGCCAACTTGTATTCAGGCAAAAAAAAAATATGAACTGTTCATACATATACATATATATGAATATATATACACACACTTTTTTTTATAACAGAAATTGAAACACACCTTAAAAAAAAACAAATGTTAATAAGAGACAGAAGCAATTACTCTCATGGAGACACCACCCCAGCATTGTGAACATAAAGGTGAATGAAACGTGGGCCTCCTCTGCCAAATTTCCCAGGCTTAAAGGGTGAACAGATTCCCAGCCAAGTAATTTAAATATAAAGCAGAGTTTGCTAAGCACTGAAAAAGGCACAAAATAGAGAGCACCAGAAAGTCATTTTACAAATGAGAAATCTTTTACCTTATTTGAATCACCAGACCAAATACCTAAAAGCCAACATTATCAGAACCAGAGGAGTTTAGTCAGACGTTACAATCCAACTTGGAACGTTTTCTGTTTATCTTCACTATTTTAGAGTAAGCTAGTAAAATGTGAGAGGGACTGAAAGGGTGCTCTCCTTCTCCATCGGTTTTGGTTTGTTTGCTTTTAAGTGCGAAAACCTCTAGTGAATTCTTGCTAAGTGCAGCTTGCTGTACAACCGCACTCCAGGGGGACCCGTACCTTGGCTGCTGAGTCCTTCAGTGCATGGTCTCAGGCTCTTCTCTTCTCTCTCTGTGATTTCCCCACAGCTCTGGCTTCATTTCCAATCCATGGACCAGTGACCCCTGTATTTATTATGCATTTCATCACCAAACCGGTTCTCATTCCTCACCCCCGTGTCTGTTTTCACTTAACATCTTCACATAAATGTGTCAGGCTTCTCCATCTCTACAGGTCCAAGAATGAACTTATGATCATTGCCCCAAGTTTATTCCCCACCCCTCAAAGCAAATGAGCCAAGAATCAGACTCACTCCAGATACTTCAGATTGTGTATATATGTATATTTACAATATATACACACACATATATACATATACTATACAAGCCAGAAATTTTAGATAGAAAGATGATAGATGGATAGATAGATAATCTTCTGCTCTACAAGCCAGAAATATGAGAATACTGCTTTACATTTTCTACTTCCATGTGCCCAATTTTCAAATCATTATCAATAGGCCATCACCAATCCTATTAATATCACTTCCTAGATATCTCATAAATTTACCTATTTCTATGTCCATACAACAAACCCTCCCTTGGATTGCTGTAATAGATCAATACTATATTTTGTTACTCTCTGATTAAACCCACAGTGCAGTCAGAGAAGTCTTTTAAATATCTGAACATGACATTTCTTTACCTAAAACCATGCATTTGGGGCGCGTGGGTGGCTCAGACAATTGAACATCTGACTCTTGATTTTGGCTCAGCTCATGATCCCAGGTCATGGTATCGAGCCCCACGTTGAGCTCTGTGCTGAGTATGGAGCCTGCTTAAGATTCTGTCTCTTTCTCCCTCTGGCACTCTCCCCCATTTGCTTGCACTCTCTTTCTCTAAAAAACAAAAACAAAAGTTAAAAAAAAATACATATGGTTGATTTCGCATTGCTCTTAAGACTGGCAAATCCAGCCAGTTTAGCCCTTGTCTATTACTTCAGCCTCCTCTCTGGCCACTTTGGCCCAGGCCATTGCCACTCCAGGTAGAGGGTCTTTCATTCAGTTCTTTAGATACACTCTTCTCTCCCGTGGCGGGTGGTGTTTTGGCCCTTCCCCTTTGATTAAGCTAATACCTACCTCTGCCTCAGAGCTCATGTGAAGTGTCACTTGCTGAAGGAAGACTTTCCTTATCTCTCCTGCTGTTTCCTTCAAACCTTCCCTGCACACACTTACACACAAATGCCAGACAACATGAGCTCATAGAATTATCTTGATCAATGCCAGTCTTCTCCATTGTACCTAACATCCAGCAAAGTATGAAACTTGGTTGGTACTGAATACATGTTTATTAAATGGATAACTGGGTACAATTTATAACCACTCAATGTACCTCTGTGTCTTTTACATAGGCCTAAATGGAGACATGAAAAGAATCCTCACCCGGACATCATTCATGCTTTGATGATGTCTTTTAACTTTTGTGATTCACCTATGGATTCAATATTACTTTGAATTTTAGTACTTGAGTAGGTAAGGTCAAGTCCAGAAGCTTGGCAATTTCAATCTTGCTAGCTCTATTCATGGTACAGGGACCCAGTGGGGGACTCAGCCAATTGCTTATGAGACTTATTCCACTTATATCCTCAGAAAAATAACCCCAAGACTGGAACACCTAGAGGGAGACTCGGATCGAAACTCTATGTATAACCTGAAGTACAATTTGTCATTCTGATCAGTAGACCACGGTGATATTCTCAGTCTCCATGAATTAGGTAGCTCAGAATCAGTATTTAACAATACTCCAAAGCTCCAGTTATCTCCCTTTCCCAGGGCATGTTGGCTATATGTATTTTTACTATACAGAATTTTATGCCTTCTTTGTATTCTTTTCACATATAGATAATACCTGGCATGAAATGTGTATGCAGCCAGATTCTAGGATGGTTTTGTATCAGCAAGACCTGAAATGAAGTCTATTTTTGTCACAAAGTCAAGACAATAACACTTGGTACCTAATAATGTTTACGTGAATGTTGACTCCTCAAAGCACATTACCCTCACAATGTAATACTGTTATTCTTGATGGTTGCTAGATCATTGGTATCAAAGAGCAATTGTCTTTGGAATTCTTTCTTCAAAAGGACAAAATTTCCCAGCCATTCTGAGTGAACCAAGAGCATAGAACTGAGTTGATCAGATTACGAGCTATTTATCTGTACCACATAGTAAATGGCCAACAAATAGCCTTCGGTGAAGGCTAAGAAGGAGATTAATTGCACATCAAGCGATATTGCTGAATCCATCATTAAGTAATTCTGGCTTATGGAGCTAACTCAAATATGATAATTGGGCTAGAGTGAGCAACTCCCTGCAATGGGGTCCTGTGTCAGACCTATGCTTTCCAGTCGTGGAGTGTTTTCATAACACAAATCAAGAAGGACTAATGTGCTATCACATATTTCCGTTAAGGGACCCCTGATCAGCCAACCACTATCAAAGTTTCCTGTAATTCAGAACATTCTGACTGCTGAACTTGACCTGCTGCCTACTATGGCCACCACAACAATTTTGTCTTTTACTTTTGAATGCTGCACTTGACCTCCACTGCCCTACACCAGTTTTTTTCTCCTATCAATCAGGGAAACCATTTCAACTGAAGCATCTGCCACTGATATCCTCAGCCTAGAAGAACAGTACAAACAAACTCCTCAAAACTGCTGCCAGTCCCCTCGCCAATACGTTTCTTAAGACCTTGGTAATGATCTAGATTTCTTGGGGGACAAATTAGGGTAAAGATTACTTATATATGGTAATTTCACCCCAGAGTACTTACTACCCTTCTCTGTGTTAGTTAAAGAATTTCTAGAATCTCAAGTTCACTATCTTAAGTCTCCACTGAATTGAGATTATAGTCAAACAAATGAGCCAAGAAACAGGCCCACTCAAGCTAGCTCAGAATGATACAGTCATCACTTTGAAAAATTATGCTTTACCTATCCAAGGCCAGTCACTGTTATTAGTCATTATCATTCTTATGTATAGTCCCAAGTTTTATCATCATAAAAAGGAAAGGAGAAAACCTCATCCAGGTTTCACAGCGCAATTGACTCCTCTGGGACATGTCAGCCTCTGACCAGTAGTTAGAAGTTTGGAGATAATGGGAGGTTTGTAGATTCTGAAGAGGAGCAGAATATACCACCCCAAAAGATGCCACTTTGGATACTGATTATTTTGAATTTAACTTACTTGAGACCCAGACAGTACAAAAAGAACACCCTGACCCTCATTTGTTCCCCTGAATCTTTCACATGAAAGTATCCTCTTTAAGAAGGAAGATAGTAGACATCCTTATAGCCAGGGATAGGAAATTCGGGGCTGTGAGGCTGTATACACAAACCTTGTTACTTTTTCACCAATTAGTTACCCCAAGCCCAAATCCCTTTTTTTTTTTTTTTTTTTTTTTTTGCCAACTCTTCACAAGTTTACTGCTTTCTTGTCTAAAAGGTATGAGAGCTGCCTGCTTTGGTCATGTCTTTGAGTCTTATATTTTTATGGCCTCCCATACAAATGAAATTGCATTTGTGTTTCCTCTGTCACTCTGTCTTATGTCAATTTAACTATGAGACCAACCAAAGAACTTAGAAGGGAAGAAAGAAAAAGTTCTCCTCTACAGTTCCAAGGGGTGAATTGGCTCTCTCTCTTGCAAAGTTAGCCCCTGGGAAAAGAGGAATACAATCTCCAAGCAAGAAGAGATAGACCTATCAAATAATGAAGGAAGTACTTCTGAAATCCCAAGAACAGGGATGTGCTGGTAAATGTTTAACAACCCACTCTCCAGCAAGAGGGGGAGGGGAATCCTGATTTCCAGCATTTAAAATACTCTGTGGCTTACTTCAAGTGGTCGGCATAATACTGTGTCCCACTGAACACATAGTGGGAAGAGATAAATGCTCCGCCCTCATGAGCCATAAAAAGCCAGGTCCAGAACACCACCACAGAGGGGGATGGGATGAGGGTGGGGGTAGAGGAGGTGAGAAGTTCAAGAAACTGCAAGCCTTTGGAATCAGTTCACATGGTCTGATTCTGATGCTTTAGGGTTCAACATTTTTCTGATCAGTGCTCTCACTTTCACACAAGAAGACAGCAAGACCAAAGGTAATTTTATCATAATTCAGCAACCATATCAAACCCTGAGTTTCATTTTCAAGTACATGGTTGTTGAAAGATGCTGACAGAATGAAGAGACTCTTTTAGCATTATCAGAGTTTCTGAGATTCAGTCTTTGCCATAATCAAGAATTTAAGGAGAGAAACTTACCATGTGCCTTTGTCATCTATTCAATGCTCTCAAAACATTCTCGGCAACCCTATAGGCTTTTATTTTATCTGCTTAATGATAGTGGCAACTTGGTTCTCCCAAAGCCTTACCTTGAATAGGCATTTGATTCCAAGGGAGTCTTTCATTCCAGAGACCCGTAGGCTGTGTTTAATTAGCTCTTTCACCACTGCATGCAATGGGCTGCCAAGGTCGCTGAAGATGAATGGAATTTCATTGCTTTCAGCCCCAGTCTGAAAACCAGCCACATCCTCACTCCTAACCCCACTTTCCCTAAGGTTCCATTACATTAAACCCATTCCCAAGTACCTTTCTCTGTATCGGTGAGGTCTTTAACTCAAAAGAACATAAACCAAATATGTTAAAAGTAAGGGATGAAAGGAGTTTATGGTAAAAGTATTAGGCAGCTTTCAGAATTATGGGAAACTTGGAAAATTAGGCTCAGAAAGCAGAAAGGAACCAAGAGAGATAATCAATGGGAAACACTGAAGAGAGAAAGTCTAATTTAGGACACCAGAGGCTCTATAACTAGCACCATCACCTCTGTTCCAGGCTCTGCTGCTGCCCCTCTGTGAATAAATTCTCCTCTGTCCCCAGGTGGGAACCATCTGACTGACAAACCAGTACTAGGTGCTGTGTCCTAGCTTCCTGGGGGTACAAAGAGCATCGGATCTCTTTATCCTTGAACATGAAACCCTGCTTCCCGCTAAGAAGTAGAAACCCGAGGATTTACACCAAACAGAAAGAGCACTCAGATGCAGAATAGTATAAAACTATGACAATTGTCCTCGGTAGATAGGAATTGTGCACTCTTATAGAACAGTTTCAAAGAATGGGGGAGCAGAAAATGGGATTGTAATGAAAACAGGAGTAGAATAAATGAAGGAAATTGGTGACAGGAACTGTAGTTCCTGTCCAATCTTTTCAGAAGTTTTGTGGGAGTAAAAGCAAGAGTAGCTTGAAGGGCAACACAGTGTTGAAAGTAATGCTTTATTTCTGTTTCTTTCTAAAGGATAAATGCAAGCCAATCAGAGGATGTATTTAAGAGAAAAAAGCTGAATATTTCAGTAATTAAGGGATTAATGGAAATGAACGGAATCGGGCAAAATTAAGAACACACGTGTCTGGGCTAACTTCATGAGGAGGAGGGTAATTTTCTACCTCACATCGGAGAAAAGGAAAGAATTAATGAGGGAAGGGATGCTGTGAGTTGAAGGAAGGCAAGTTGCAGTCGTTTATAAAAAGAGTTCTCTCAAATAGTCTTGATCTTTTTTACTCCAACAGAAGATAAGAACAGTGTTCAATGTTGAAGGAATGAGTCAGAGTTAGGTACCCGGGGTGAGTGGAAAACATTTAGAAAAGCTTTGATTAAGAGCGATAGTGAACTATGCATGAATAAATGATGTACTAGTGGAATTGAGGACCACTTCCTATCTCGCCGCCTAAAAAGCTGTTTCAAAATAGTCACTAAAGTTGGGCTGATAGATTTTTCCATTAGGGGGAAAAAAAGAAAGTATATACTAAATCCAGCTTCCCCAGCCCTGGTAACAGCCTTTGATGTGATTATGCAAACAACAGATGCAAAAGGAGATTTTAGCCACACACCCACACACATAAAATGCACGAATACCTTCTTGTAGTTTTAGTAAGTGGAATAAAATATTGCAAGAGGATGGAATGATTGTGGCAGATGGTAAATGAGTCCCAGGTTTCAGTGTCTGGGGCAGCTTTAGCTTAGGCTCTGCGGTGTCTTTGATGGCTATTTAAAGGAACTGGAATTTCACCACCCATTAAGAGTACAGATCAGGCCTCAGCTTCACCTTGGTCTTCCGAGGCTTGTCTCTTTCCGCAGAATCTTCCAGATGCATTCTGTAATGACACTGTATCAAGCCACCGAGATCACCCGCCAAAGCCCAATCTGCTACCGGAATCTTCCTAGAAGAAAAGGATGTTTCATCAGAAGCAGTCATTCATCCTAGCCCACACCTCGCCTGCTTCTGATCTTCCACTGTTAAAAACATGACACACTGGAGGAAGATTGTGCTATATTTCATGAGTGCTCTGTGCCGCCACCAAGGGACAGTTCCATCTGTTATTTGCTCTCAGCTTTGCTTACTGATAAAACAGGAAGGACAGCTTGCTGATGGGCTCTTTGAAGCAAACGGCTCCTCTCTTTCCTGCAATTAATGTTTATAAATTATTTCTACAGCGGATGGTATGTGTGGCACCATGATTTCAAAATTAGTTTCAATAAATTAAGGGCCTGCATTCATTACAAGAGTGGCTTGATTACAATGCAACTCGTAGAGTTTAGAACGCGCCCCGCCTTTTGCGAAAATTGCTCGATGACATCCAACACTGCCGTTAATTCTGTTCATTATCGACCCCTCACAAGAAGATCTCAAGATCATATGTTCTGTTGTTGAAACGTCATTTTGTTCAGTATATGCAAATGTCAGTTGTTCACGGAAAACAGGATCCAGGGTACTGCAAAACTTCAGACTCCAGGTTAATAGCCCTTAGGCTGTAGCAAAGTGAAATGGCTTATGGGAACAAAGCACAAATACGGGTGTGTTTGCTTTTTTGGACTGGTTACTCAGTTATTCCAATCATCCACCATTCTTTGGGTAGAGAAATAATTGTATATTTTCTGGCCTCTGCACTATTTTCAAAGGGATTTTCATAGACCTAGAATATAAATCGCTTTTTTTTTTAATTGGAAAACATTCTTTTACCTTGACTTGTCACATTTCCTTTATTTCCTTGTCTCAATATCCATGACCAAATTTGCCTGCATTTTTTAAAATAAACTAATTATATTCCCCTTTTCTATGGTGGTATGTTTTCTAGGAAATAGTGACTTTGAAATTTCTATTAGGCTTGTCACTTGAAAGTTTTAGACTAGGAAATTTAACTTTCCAAGCAACACCTACCAGTTAAAAGTACGAATAAGAAAAAAAAAAATGGGCTCATGATTTCTGAGGACTAGTGATTGAGGAGAGAATCCTTTGAGCAATGTAACAGTCTATAAAGAGATTCTGAAAAGCCCAGGGAGGCCACTATCTCCTCATCTTTGTTTGAAACTGAGAAATAGAACTTTTGCAAGGAGGGGGCATCAAGAGTAGACAGGAATACCAAGATCGTTGGTTAAAGAAAATAATACAGCACACCCTGAAAGTATGACTCCCTAGAAAATATTACTAATGAATGAGTAAATGAAAGAAAGAATTACTAGAACATAAAGGTAGAAAAATAAGTAGGAAGCACCCTCCTACTATTAACAGGGTGTATTTGGGAGAAGTAATTTTGTATAAAGGAAACGCAGGCCAGTGGTGTTGCGCAATTTGTGACCATTTCATTTTATTTCATAATAACTCATGGAAGACAAGACCTGTGTTGCTTGTGCCCATTGCTCCGTGAGAGTACTTTAGAAAGCACAGCAGCTGATTGCACAAAATAAAATCTATTACATTTTTTGAAAGATTCACTTGAGTGGAATTTGAATTAGGACATTCTTGGTCAACGCCATCATTCAATGAGAGATAAGATAAAGCCCCTTGAAGACGGGGCCATACACATTAATAAGGAGCAGAAAAAACAAAACATTCAGAAGTCTTACTTAACATTAAATCTGGGTCATCCTTTTTTTTTTTTTTTTTCTAATCTTCCAAGTGGCCAGCTGTTCTTCGTAGTCTGGAGCGGTATTCAAAACGGCACTGATTGAATGAAGATGTAACGAGAAACTAATAGAACACAGTTATGAAGAGACTAGGTAGAGTACAATTAGTTTTCTTTAAATGCCTTTCGGTGAGATTACAAGAAATAATTACCAACAAGGTAATGCTGTTGTTAAAAGGAACAAGGGCATTATTAGTCTATATGTGGTGAATAAGAACAATGACATAATTTTCCTATTGAATACAGTCATCTCTCTTTGGAGCAATTTAGATAATCCAGGAGCCATTGGAATGATTAGACATTTGACAAAACACTCTGGTCATTTTATAGGGAGATAGAAGTATTTATGGGGAGATAGAAGTATTGACAAAGGTTAGAGGAGAAAATAGATTAATGCATACAATATGTTTCCAGGGATGGGGTGAACCCAGAGGATATACTAAGGAGCTCCTACCATGTAACAGCCAGCAAGAAGTGGTAACTCCGCATCTTTCATAATTCCTAAGAACACCCACATGAATAAAATTGAGAATATAATATGAAAGGCTGAAGTAAAATCTAGGGAAATGTACACAGGACCTGAAAGATTCCAGCCTTTTTTCTGAGTCTTTGATAAACATATATACTGTCATGTTTCAAATAGTTGATGGCCATCCTTCTTACAGACCTGTTTATTACAATCAGTCTCAATATTATTCCCTGTGATGCAGTTTAGAAAATAAATTTGTGCATTTAGTAAATGAACCAAGTCATAAGCAACTGCATTTTTGCTCCATAGTCGGTTGCTTTGATTACTCGTACACTTAACTAGTCAACTTTAGAAGGGAAAATGTTCATTTTCCTTTGATGGAAATTAAGTACTTATTTTTAGAAAACTAAAAACAATCAAGGCATCCATTGTGCTCTTTTCCCATGAAAGTTGACTGATGTTTAAGAGTGACTAGGACCACATAATGACTGGCTACTAGTAACAAGTGGCTTTATTTTAATATGGAATTTAAATGAGTTTTTAATGATCTATTTTCAGAATATTCCATATTCTAATAAAGTGACATAGTGAAAATGGGCAGCACAAGAATAGTATTCAAGAGAAAGGCTAGATGTATAAATAAAGGCGACATAATAAACAAAATTGTGTAGGCATTAAAACTACCTATCATATGGGGCACCTGGGTGGCTCAGTTGGTTAGGCGTCCAACTCCTGATTTCGGCTCAGGTCATGATCTCGCAGTTTCGTGAGTTCAAGCCCGCATCAGGCTCTGCTGACAGCTTAGAGACTGGAGCCTGCTTTAGATTCTGTGTCTCCCTCTCTCTCTGCCACCCCCCCCCCCCACTCACACTGTCTCTGTCTCTCTTAAAATAAATAAATAAACTTAAAATTTTTTGTCTTAACTACCTATCGCTTAAATGGGTATTTTTCTTCAAAGTAACCTACACAAAAGTTATTACTCCAATAATAACTTTGTTCTAAGTATTTTTAAAACACCATTTTTGGAATCAACTCTGTACATAATACCAGTCATACAGAAAATCGGGCACTGTCACTTCCCGTATCCCATATCAAGCCATGGAAGAGCTTGAATTCCGCCTCCTCTTTCAATATATCAAAATAGATATTCTTTTTTTTTTAATTTTTTTTTCAACGTTTATTTATTTTTGGGACAGAGAGAGACAGAGCATGAACGGGGGAGGGGCAGAGAGAGAGGGAGACATAGAATCGGAAACAGGCTCCAGGCTCTGAGCCATCAGCCCAGAGCCCGAGGCAGGGCTCGAACTCCCGGACCACGAGATCGTGACCTGGCTGAAGTCGGACGCTAAACCGACTGCGCCACCCAGGCGCCCCTCAAAATAGATATTCTTTACCCAGACTAGTTACTGCCTCCTCATTTTATTGACAGAGCCATACAATTATATTGAAGAAGTAAAAAAGAAAACTCTTAGAACTACTTATTTAAATACAGATTCATGGTTCCTAAATTGTTTTCATTCTAGTTTGCTGAATAGACGACTTGACCGCCCGTGAGTCAACCCACTAATCCACTCCTCCTTGACTATTGATCTGGTTACACGGGGCTACTCTGTATCACCAGATAAACATTTAGGAAGAAAAGTGGCCTACACTGTCCGGCCTAAATGTCACAATCTTGGGGATGTATTTTGATCTGCAATTGCCACTTTAAACCAGTTCAATACTAGTGCAAATTCCGCCGCCAGTTTGGGACTATTATCATTCCTGGCATAGTTGTTTACAATCCTAAGAATGGTCATGTTCCTCCATTTAGGAGGACAGAAGTCTGAGGATCAAAAGCTCTTAAATTACCATCTCCAATCTAAACAAAGCCTGTCAGCTCTTATCATTATGAGAAGAATTATTGTTTCTTAAAAATAGTTACAATATTGGCCAATGGAGTCGAGTGTGCATGGCAGATTTTTAAAGGGAAAAATAGCAAATACCAACAATACGCAGTGAAATGTAAGGATGTAATTCCTGCCTTACAAAATGTTCTAAAATAAAAGGGCAATATTTAGTATCATAATCCCTCTCCAAAATTATCATGGCATTCCTGCCACTATTGTTTTCAACAAAATCCCTTGCCTTGGAAAGGATGGTGGTAAATGGGACTTTAAAAAGTTTGTAGGTTAATTGCATGTATTACATGTCTACTGTGCGCTCTATTGACATAAAAATAATTAACCGTTTCTAAAGAATTTGCTGTGGTCCAGGCACTATTCTTAGAGGTTGTATAATCCTCATTTCAGGCCTTGTAAAGGGACCATGCCGGGCCTTGTTTTAAAGATAAGGAGATCAAAGTTCAGAGAAGTTAGTAACTTGCCCTAGGTTTCCTGTCTAAGAAATGGTAGAACCAAAATTTAAACTCAGGTCTAACTCCAAAGTTTACATTTTTATTAACTATTTCTGAGAGTTATATTTGACTTATCCTTGCTGTTGAAGTTTTAGTAGGAAAAAAATCTCAGTCTCTGGGAGCTAAAATATATAAACTGCTGTATATGAAAGTGTCTGTCGGCTGAAGAAACACAATTTAAACAATGCTTAAACCTGACACTAAACTCCACGTCCTATTTCGCGTTTCAAAAATGATTGAATAAATTCCTTTCCCTACTGGAATATCACCAGATTGGCACATGATATATCTGTAATCTACTGTCCAATCCCAAATGGCCAGAGGACAAAGGTTGCTTTCATGGCATTTCTAAGCCAAAGCTGAAAGGCCAAAAAATCACTGGAGAAATTTGCTCTGGTGAGATTTCGGTTCAATTTTATTCTCCCTTGAGGTTTCAACAAACTTCAGATGATCATCTTGAACTTGGTGATGAACCAAACGCAGATTCAGAGTATGGTTTTCTCAGAGGGTCAGCCCTTCCATTTAGAACAAGGCACAGCTTAAAGTGATGAGCCAAATGGGTCAGATGTTCAATACTTGGCAAAAGCCTCAGCTGTCATATTGAAACAATGTTGACAAGATGGCAGGCTTTAAAATAAATCCCCCATGGAGGCTGTTGATATCATTCTCGCTTTCCCTTCTGTCTCCTATCCAGTCTCGCTACTTTCTGGAGCACATGCCAATCGGGCAGATCATTTACTAGGAACTACAAGGACTGCACAATATTCCAATATTTATTCCAGCAGCAGGCGCCAATCATGGGCGTATACATGAGG
This sequence comes from Herpailurus yagouaroundi, assembly GCF_014898765.1. Lineage (NCBI taxonomy): Eukaryota > Metazoa > Chordata > Mammalia > Carnivora > Felidae > Herpailurus > Herpailurus yagouaroundi. Next base: position 50,158,125 of record NW_024412376.1, on the reverse strand, counting down.
GGACATCCTTTATTCCCCTGCATGAAGTAAAGCGTGAGGCTTGATGCACATCTGCCCAAGCTATCAGAGGGCAGCCAAAGCCACCGCAGTCCTCACTCACCAGCTCTTAACCCTTTCCAGTCAATTTTATTGAATAAAGCGAGCACTGAGCACCATGAGTTTTTCTCCTAAACAATCCATTTTGGCAAATGCACTGAGAATGTTGATTAATTTCAGTTAGGTAGTAGAATCAATCCATCTTTCTTTCTAGTAAGCAAGAAGCTGGCTTACTAACTTTGAGTTACACATCATATAAGCGATAGAGATATGGATTAAGTAACTATTTGTGTGATAGCATTTCTTTATAATAAACTGATTTGGACTGCTTCAAATATAGCCTACAAGTTTAGCCCCAAGCATGACATTTAAGCTTTTAATTTCATGAACTTTCACATGTGTGCCCTAATCAATTATAGATAGAAATCTAGGCGCCTGGGTGACTCTGTCAGTTAAGTGTCTGATTCGTAGTTTTGGCTCAGGTCATGATCTCATGGTTTGTGGGTTCAAGTCTGACAGTGCAGAGCCTGCATAGAATTCTCTCTTTCCCTCTCTCTCTTCCCCTCCCCACCCCACTTGCATTCTCCCTGTCCCTCTTCTTCTTTTAAAAATAAGTAAATAAATAAATTAATTAAAAATTAGACAAATAGAAATATAGCCACACTGTGAGGAAAATTAACTTTTGATACATTACTTCTCTGTTCTAAATTGATCATTGGGGTGCTTGGGTGGCTCAGTTGGTTAAGCGTCTGACTTTGGCTCAGGTCATGATCTCACTGTTCTTGGGCTCACGCCCCACATGGGGCTCTGTGCTGACAGCTCGGAGCCTGGAAACTGCTTCGGATTCTGTGTCTCCCTCTCTCTGTCTCTGCCCCTCCCCCACTCATGCTCTGTCTCCCTCTGTCTCAAAAATAAACATTAAAAAAATTTTTTTAAATAATTGATCATCTTGCAGATATAAGAGAATAATAGGAGAATAACATAATGCAGGAGAAAAATACAGTGCCAGTAAATATAATTTGATATTAAGATGAGATTGTTTTAAATGACTCACATTGTCTTTGCCTTTACAGTCTATATAATAAATAATTGCCAATTGATCTATTTTTCAGTTATGAGATTTTGAAATTGGTATGTAGATATTTCAGTAAAGTTATTGGGGTAGCCGAAACCAGCAGAACATCCAGGTGAATAGCTTTATTACAATGAAAAGTTGGAAAACTACTAAAATGATCAAGGGGAACATTGAGAAAGCTCTCTTGCCTTTTTTTTTTTTTTTCTAAGTTTATTTTGAAAGAGAGAGCATGAGCGGGGTGGGGCAGAGGAGAAGAGAGAGAGAAAGAGTGCGAAAGAATCCCAAGTAGGCTCTGTGCTGTCAGCACAGAGCTGGGCTTGGGGCTCCATCTAAAAAACCTTGAGATCATGACCTGAGCCATGATCATGACCTGATCCGAAATCAAGAGGCCAATGCTCAAGGTGACTGAGCCACCCAGGTGCCCTGAGAAAGTTCTCTTATATTAACTCCACCTTTAGACTATTCATCTTGTTAGTGTTTTCAGAATACTGCAACCACGGACAATTAAAAAGGTAGCACTTGAAGGGGCCATAAGACGATCTGAGTCAGTCATTTACAAATGGGTGAGAATGCTTCCTTCCAAAGCTACTGTCAAGGTGCTAAGAAGAGAGAGCAGGGGGTTGCCCACACCTGCTTCACTCAGAGCCACTCCCACCGTTCTCCTCCTTTGTGTTTTGTTTTGTTTTGTTTTGTTTTGTTTTGTTTTAAGCAGGGTCCTCTCGGAAAAATAAAATAGTATCACTAAGGGAAAAATTAAAAACCATGGAACCTGAGGGTATTATGGTAAGTGAAATAAGCCAGGCAGAGAAAGACAGATACCATACGTTTTCACTCATATGTGGATCTTGAGAAACAACAGAAGACCATGGGGGAGGGGGAAGGGGAAAAAAAGTTACAGAGAGGGAGGGAGGCAAACCATAAGAGGCTCTTAAGGACTGAGAACAAACTGAGGGTAGATGGTGGGTGGGGGAGAGGGGAAAGTGGGTGATGGGCAGGGCGGAGGGCATTGTTGGAATGAGCACTGGGTGTTGTATGGAAACCAATTTGACAACAAATTATGTTAAAAAACAAAACAAAAAACCATGGATCTTGTCTAGGGTACTCCTCATTTTATAAGTGACTAAACTGAAGCTGAGAAAAGTGAAATGAAGAGGCCAGTGTCACACCCCCCCCGCCCCCGCCCCGCCAGTTAATGACTGTGTCACCACCCCCCTTCCCCCCACCCCCTGCCCCACCAGTTAATGACCAGGTCAGAACAGTAGCAGCTCTTCCCACTTCTGACGCTAGAACCCATCAGGCCCTTTCAGAAGACCACGGCTTTCCTCGTGTTGTTGTTTCTTCTGTCTACATTTCCCAATCCTCTTTTTCTCCCAGATGCACCCTACTCATTTTTCCAGCATAAATCCACAGAGCCCTTTTGGAACCCCAGCCAGTTTTATTCACTTACCAAAGTCTGAAGCAAAGTACTGGAGGGGTCTGGCTTAGGTGTGAAGGCAAATCCAAGGCTAGAGTGAAAATGTCACTTCATTTCAGGATCACCAGTACTATTGTGATCACCATGACTGTGTCACCATCAACATCTTCATCATCGTCCCCTATGTTATACTGCACTCCCTAGTGGTTTATTAACATGGATGTGACTTCACTTGATGACGGTCAACAAATATTTTTAAGTATCTTAATAAGCCAAATGCTAGGAAAATCATTATTTGTACTTTTAATTTTTTTTTAATGTTTATTCATTTCTGGGAGAGAGGGAGAAAGAGTGAGCAAGGGAGGGGGAGACAGAGGAGCCAAAACGGACTCTGTCCTGACAGCAGTGAGCCCGAGGTGGGGCTTGAACTCACAAACCGTGAGATCACGACCTGAGCTGAAGTCAGACGCTCAACCGACTGAGCCACCCAGGCGCCCCTGCTTTGTGCTTTTAGATAGACTGCTTTGTAACCAGCCACAATTTGTTTGGCATGTGCAATGGCTCTCATAAAATAGATTTTTAAATCTTTTAAGTCATCTGTTGTTATGCGTCCTGTTGCTTTTTTTTGAACAGGGATGTGTTTATAGAAAACAATCTGCAGATTACTGGTTAACAAAACTAGACATAAAACCAACACCCTCAACCACAGAATCCAATGGCAAAAAGTTAAGAGCTAAAAGCAGAATCAGCTGCCGGCTGACTGCAGGAGTGCTATAGCCTTGAGTGACCTCCCTGTAGCTCTTGATGCTAATGATCATGCCCTCCTTCCTGAACCTTCCATCCCCTTTGTTTTATATATCACTGCTCTCTTCGTAGCTCTTTGAAGCTTCCTTCCAAGTGCCATTTTATGGCTTTTCTGACCCTCCACAGATTTTCATACTTTTGAGTATTTGCTCGTGATCGTCTTTCCTTTCTTCCTCTCTGCTTGAACGTCTCATCTTCCAAGATTCATCTCAGATACCACTTCGTTTCTAAAGTCTTTCCTGACCATCCAGACTGGAATGATATGTTCCTTCCTCTTTTCTTTTTTAAAAATGTGTTTAGTTTTTCAGACAGGTAATGCATTCACATGATTCAAAAACCAAAAATATAAATAGGCGTGCAGTGAAGAGCCTGTTTTACACCACCGTTTTCTGTCATCCAATTTTTCTTCTTGTTGATTGAGTTTTGTGTTTCATAAAATACTTATGCATAAATAAGCAAAGATAAACATAATTTTCCTCTGGTTTTACAGAAATGCTGCATACTATACAATATGTTCTGCACACTGCTTTTTTCTCACTTAATGATAAATGTTTTGGAGAGCGGTAGTTTTATATTAATACATAAAGTACATATTAATACTTCATTTTCTTACAACTGTATGGTATTTTACTGCAGAGTTATTGCATGATGTACTTAATCTGTCTCCTCCTGATGGAGCTTTGTTTCTAATTTTTGCTATAATGAGCAATAGTCCTGTAGCAATTAATAGCCTCATAATATGTCATTTTGCAAATATGGACTATTATACCTACAGAATAAATTGGAACTGATCTACCAGACAGTATGAAATTTTCATAAACATTTCCCATCGCCCTGTACATACGTGTGTATAGCAATTTATACCTTCTGAAGCAAGACGTGAAGTACATATTTAACCCATATTTTTGATAGCACAGGGTTATCAGACTTCTGTATCTTTATCAATCTTGATAGGTAAGAGATCTTATTTCAGTGTAACACTAATTTGCATTTCTTTTATTATGATTAAGGTTGAGTACCTTTGCACAGTTCTAAGGATCATGTGTATCTCCTTTTTAATTAATTGTTTGTTTATATGATTTCCACATACTTCTGCTGGGTAATCTGGCTCATTTATGGATGCTCTTTATATATTAGGGAAATTGGATCTTTTTTCTGTTATATGAGCTACAAATGTTTTCCAGTTTGTGCTATTTGCTTTTAACTCTGTTTATAGTAACCCCCTTCATTCTCTAGCTGCCTATTAACTATTCATTTATTACCGAACTCAGATTATGTCATAAATGTTTCTATGTTTGCTATTATATAGGCACAAATATTGTTGCTATTAGGCTTTGGAAATCTCAAGAGCAGATATTGTTTCTTATTCAGCTGTCTTATTCAGGCCTCTCTTCATTACCACAATGCCAGGTGCCTAAAATTCAGCAACAAATTTTCTGTGAATGAATCTTTAGTGTTTGCTTATTTTTTTTCTTCTGAGTTTAAACTGATGCTAAATTGGAATGATTAAATTGGTGTTAGCTACATTTAACAGCATTTACAGCACTGCTCTGTTGTGGCTCTACATCTCCTTTCCTGATTCTATGATACTTGAAACAATTTTTTTTATATTTATTCACTTTTGAGAGAATGAGAGAGAGAACAGGGGAGGGGCAGAGAGAGAGGGAGACACAGAATCCAAAGCAGGCTCCAGGCTCCGAGCTGTCAGCACAGAGCCTGACGTGGGGCTCGAACCCATGAGCAGTGAGATCACGACCTGAGCCGAAGTCAGACGCTTAACCGACGGAGCCACCCAAGTGCCCTCTGTTCTGTGATGCTAAACTGAATAATAACAAGCAGCAATTATTTAGAAGACTGACTTCTATCTGGAGTACAATTCAAAAAATGTCATGACTGTGTGTGCGTGTATATATGTGTATGGGGTAGAGTGGAGAAGGCAGGCCCACATAACCATTTATGGTCCTAAATTTCTTTTTTTTAGTCTATAAAATAAAATAAAGTTTCATTTTTTAGTCTATAAAATAGGCTTTACCAGAGTAAAGCCTCCTGGCTTGGCCCTTTGTGCCAAGATCCCTAGTCCCAGAAACCTGTTTAGAAATGGTATCTTTGAAGTAAATTAATAGAAAATTCAAGAGAGTAAGAGACCGGCCTTTCAATGAATCCAACATCAGTTAGAGCACATCTGTTTGTTCTTTGTGTTCTTCCTGGCGTACCCTAAATACAAATTTTAGGATATCTTTTTTTTTTAAATTTTTTTTTAATTTTTTTTTCAACGTTTATTTATTTTTTGGGGGACAGAGAAAGACAGAGCATGAACGGGGGGAGGGGCAGAGAGAGAGGGAGACACAGAATCGGAAACAGGCTCCAGGCTCCGGGCCATCAGCTCAGAGCCTGACGCGGGGCTCGAACTCACAGACCGTGAGATCGTGACCTGGCTGAAGTCGGACGCTTAACCGACTGCGCCATCCAGGCGCCCCGATTTAGGATATCTTTTTATAGAAAAAAGTGAAAATTTGATTTTTTTTTTTTTTGGATCAGCCACTTCTTCTCATTTTATTGCTTCTCAAGTGTTTCTACAGTTGATTGAAAACACAGCAACTCCTCAGGCTGTCTCTAAAATAAAGGCTGTTATTTTAGCAGGGGTGGAAAGAAGGTGTGGAACCCCCACGCACATGGTCATCCATAATTGTCTCTTTGGTTCAGACCTCGATGAGGAGTCAAGATGTCTGCTTGCTTTGTTTGGTTTTTAGGTCTCCGTGCTAGCCTGCAGTGGCATAAGAGCGTTCACCCTGACTCACCTTCCCTTTGTGTTTCTTTCTTTCTTTTTTTTTTTCCCGCCACTGATGAGTGCACAAAAAATAAACAGTTTTCCTATGGTGCTTGATAGCACTCAAATGTGCCAGGGCGAGGACCCCTTTTCTAGAAAATGAAATAAAACATATGGAAGGAAACTAAGAACTCTTGTCAAAATTATTCCACTGTGAAATTAGTTACATTCCACAAGAAAATATAATCATGCCAAGGGTTTCTGTCTTCAGTGACTCTCATATAAACTGCAGCAGGGAAAAAAAAAATCTGGTGCTCGGCTTCATAAGCTGTCAGTGCCATTGGCTACCTAAACCCATTCATATTTGATTATTTTCAGTCCACTGCAACTTCTATACAGCCCTGGTGGATATTTCTTTGCTTCATTGAATAAAACATTCACATCAGTCTATGATTGTGTTGCCGTTGTCCTTGCTATAATTAACACAGCAGCAGATTAAAAAATACTACTTAAAATAACTGGTGTACAATTCACTTCCAAACAGAACACACATAAAAAAAGATTACCCAACAGAGAGCTGCCAAATGTACTGTAAACTGGAAGGGTTTCAATATCCTTTAAACACTCGGCTAGAAGCTAACTGAACCACATCTCTGCTGTCAGTAGAGCATGAAACTCTGAGATTTGTTTCAGTTTCCATCCAGTCTCTGCCAGTTAAAACTAAAGACTTCCACCGCGTAAATACATGTTTCCATTTTTGCTGGCATTGTCTGCTCTCTTTTATAAGCAATACATTTCCCTTTCAAGGATGCTTGAACCTTTTATGAAGATGACAGTCTGAAAGGCACTGTGGCATAACAAACTTCCTCACTTTCATCATCATCCTCATCACCACAGTCTTTCTGGTGCACACACAGTTGTGAATGGCACTGTAAAGAAAATCTAATAGACCCCATCCTTTCCCCAATAAGAGCGTATCATGGAAAACACACACACACACACACACACACACACACACACACTCACTCACACACGCACACATGCACCATCTAGAGAGGGAGAAATGCATGCAAACAGTAGACCCTGCTCAAAATCCTCTGTTGGACTCCCATTTCTTATCAAATCAAATACAATTTCCTCAGCCTGTCATTCAAAGACTTCTACTATATGAACCTAGATTATCTTTGCAGCCTGTGTTTTACCAATCTCCTGAGTGAATCTCCTATTCCTAGTAAACCAGATTACCTGCAGTTCCTGTATCATTGGTCTGGTTTCCATTATCTGGTCCTGCCTCCCAGATAAGCAGAGAATCAGAGTCCCAGAGTCAACTCATCCGAAGTATTGGTGCTGGCTGCCTGCTTCAGGGGAAGTTGGGGAGAGGGATAGGGAGGAAGAGGTGCTCCTTGTAGTCTTCTCAGGAGGCAGCTAGCATGCCACTAAGGGCATGATCTGAGTCAGATCATCTCTCAGAGCTGCTGATAAGAAAAATCAGGCAGACATCTAAATAAGTTATGGGTTTAGATGAATGCTACAGAAATAAGGAGTCTGTGGTGGAACCGGGAGGACAGACATAGGACAGGAGACATGTTTCAAAGTGGAGAGATTGAGACGCAGTCTAACACTGTATAAAGGAGCGGGGAAATGAAATGTTTTTTTCCTACAGTGGCTGCTTCTCTGGGTGGCTCAGGACAGAGAGGAAAGAATGTGAGTGGAGCTAAAAGCCACTTCAGTGCTTGATACATTCTTTCTGCATGGAACATTGCCCCCCACTAGTCCCACGCACATCCGTGATTCAAGACCCACCTCAAATATCATCTCTTCCATGAAAACTTCTTCTACCCTCTCAAAAGAGGCCCTCTTTGCCTCTCTGCCACTCCATCAGACATGCTGATAATACTTGATGGCCTTCCTGAGGCAGATTGTGGATCACAGTCTTTGGCGTATTTGTCTCATATCTTTACTATATTATATGCACTACAAATTATGGATCTGCTCTTTGTAAATATCAACCGTAGCAACTACAAACTCTGACGTATAATCGTTGCTCAGTAAATACTGTTAACATTAACTAACATCTGGATGGGGAACAAATATTTGCACGATCTATGGAACAAGCAAAAAGGTATCAAGGTCCAAATATTTCTCTGGATGCTTTCCTAGTTGGCCAGTATCATTGGCATTCCTACAATATGTTTTATAGAGATAGCTGGATACATTTAGCTTATATTCAATATTTACTTACAGTTCCGCAGGGGCCAATTTGCTAATTTGTCAGAATAAAATTATCCACCATAATCTTAAGGGATATGGAAGATGTTGGAATAAATATTACCACAGATATATAGTAATGTCCACTTTCATATTCTCTTCAGTTTTTCTTGGCACAGCCAAGAAATCCTTTCATCCCAACTAAAAGTCTGATACCAAGACTAATTTAGGTTATGTTTTCATTAAAATTTAGTTTGCTTTTCTTTTTTTTAAATTTTTTTAACGTTTTATTTATTTTTGAGACAGAGAGAGACAGAGCATGAACAGGGGAGGGTCAGCGAGAGGGAGACACAGAATCTGAAACAGGCTCCAGGCTCTGAGCTGTCAGCACAGAGCCAGACGCAGGGCTCAAACTCACGGACCGCGAGATCATGCCCTGAGCCGAAGTCGGCTGCTTAACCGACTGAGCCACCCAGGCGCCCCTAGTTTGCTTTTCTTAATGTAACAATCTTTTTTCACTATATTATCCCTTTATTAAGTTCACCATTTTGGAAGTATATGTTTGAAATCTATATTTTAAGGAAGGAAAAATCTCGCAGTACCCAAAATAAAATGATCCTTGAATGCTCCTTGTGTTGGTTGCAGAGAGATTAAGGATAAAATTTCAGCCAAGCTCCTAGCAAAGTCTATTGGGTATTATAAAATATATTTTATGATTAAATATTACCCCCAAATTTATCTCATTTTTCCTACTTACTTTCCCATTCTCCAATTTTCTTAATTAATAAAAATGGTATCTTGGGGCGCCTGGGTGGCCCAGTCAGTTAAGCATGTGACTTCAGCTCAGGTCATGATCTCACAGTTTGTGAGTTTGAGCCCCGCGTCGGGCTCTCTGCTGACAACTTGGAGCCTGGAGCCTGCTTTGGATTCTGTTTCTCCCTCTCTCTCTGCCCTTCCCCCACTTGCACTCTCTCTTTTTCTCTCTCAAAAATATATAAACATTAAAAAGTTATAAAAATAAATAGTATCTTATAAGCCCCTTTCAATACTTTTTATGTTAACAACAGTATTTATAATAAATACATAAAATTAAAGTGATCCACTATTATTTACATTTTGACATCCTGAAGTCATATATGTTACACAGAAGTATAATGTTATTATATAAGAAAGAAATTTACCCTTTTAAGTACATTTTCTTGAAAGTAGAATGAATTCAAAACCGGCTGAAAGGTTCAGGAAAAATCTGGTGGTCTCCTAATTTGCTCCTAACATTGAGGGAATCCATTTATTAATTTTATCTCTTACTTTCTCCTCTAAAGGGTAAGATAAATAAAACTTTCATCTGCCCATCTACCTTACTTTCATAATTCTAACATAAAGTACATATAAAGGTGAGAAATCTTGACTTTCAAAATACTTTGTAATAGTTACAGAGCTGAAAGATGGTAAGAAATGCAGAGTGGTCATATTCATTATAGAACTTGCTTTCCAAGGCTATGGGAGTGCATCAAGAAAATAAACCATAAATATGACACATCCTTGGCTATGCAGCACTTAAAAGACCCTTTATAATATGTAGTTATTCCACTAAACTAGGATGAAAACTTCAGATGTGGAGCTGATTTACAGCATTTTGTCAAACCTTTTTGACATATATTTTGCTTTTGTTAGTTCACACTTAATGGCTGATTCATTTCTTTTTTTTTTTTTTTAACGTTTATTTATTTTTTTGGGACAGAGAGAGACAGAGCATGAACGGGGGAGGGGCAGAGAGAGAGGGAGACACAGAATCAGAAACAGGGTCCAGGCTCTGAGCCATCAGCCCAGAGCTCGACGCGGGGCTCGAACTCACAGGAGCGCGAGATCGTGACCTGGCTGAAGTCGGACGCTTAACCGACTGCGCCACCCAGGCGCCCCTAATGGCTGATTCATTTCTAATTAAAATGCTCAAAGATTTGATATTTTGACTAAAAACAGTCATTGGAAGGCCAGCGCTAAATACGAAATTTCACCAACGCAAAGTCCATCCTTTTTTAATACGTGCAAACAAACTCTCCACGAGCCTGTTTATGAACTGGTTATTTACATGTGTGGAAAGTGAGCAAATGTTATATTACTGCTGACTCTGAGGAAGGCACTTGCTGTGTGGGCAGAGAACGTCGAAGCCATTCGTGAAGGGAAGAGTATGTCACCGGAATTAATGTAGTAGACTAGCCTCATAAGTCATCTCTGCCATTCTGCTCCACCATATTGCTGGCAAGAGTGGAGGTCAATATTCCATGCATTTAGAGCATACAGAGCCTGTTTATTTACTTCGGGACTCACATTCCCTCATGTAGTCAGGATACAAGAAGACTCAGATTAAAAAATTTTTTAAGAAACCCATTATTCAAAGCAATGAATTAGCCATTAAACTTGAACAAGTATTTCAAAATTTTCCTTGTTTCTGAATGCCATGAGTCACCTGCCTATACAGAGGAGGTGGTCACCTACGGGCTCAGACTTTAGTGCCCTTGTATATGTTCCTCATCCAATGTGATAAATTGTTTTCTTTTCCATGTGTTCATTGAAGCGTGCGATCTTTTCATTTTTCCCCCAAATCCTTAAGGGAACACGCCTTTCCTTTGCTCAATTAGACTTAAGATTTAAACTCCAGGGCATCTCGTTGGCTCAATCAGTTAAGCATCCAACTCTTGAGTTCAGCTCAGGTCATGATCCCATGGTTGTGGGATAGAGCCACACATTGGACTCTGCACTGAGCGTGAAGCCTGCTTAAGATTCTCCCTCTCTCTTTCTCTCTCCTGCTGTCCCTCACCTCCTTCCCTCTGACTCTAAAATAGTAATAAAAAAAAAAAATAACTCTTTACGCAGAAGAAGTACTTTAAGCATTGCGGCCATGCTCACAAAAAGCAGAAAGTGAGGGTAGTACGTGAAGAATGTTAAAGAAAAGGAGACAATGAGAGTGTCAAAAACAAACTTCAAGTGATCAGTGTTTTGTTTCTGTTTTGCTTTTTACTAAAGGTAATGTGGACCCAGGATAAGGACTGGAGAACTTTTCGGGATACTTAGATTGCTAATTGCCACTTATAGAAAGTGATTATGACTGCTCATAAAAATAACTGATTATTGAACAAACGGACACTTTCTGGCCCTGTGAACCAGTTTCCAACAATGAACATATTCTTCGTACTATTTTATTCCCCATAGATGCACAAAGAGTTGCTGTTTCAGTCTTCTTGCCCAGGGAATCAGTCATTCAGCACATCCATATGGTGCCCTAGATTCTATTGAAAAGTCAATGAATCATGTGGGTAAATGGTGGTGGACGACTTCTATGTCCTCATTTTCGCTGCCGTTAGTTGGGGTTTTAAAACTTCGGGTTGAGTTAATTTTGATTGCTAATTATTAGGTCTCTGTAGCTGGTTAGAATTGTCGGGAAGGAGCTGAGAGGATGGTAGAAAAAAATAAAGCTGGGAAAAAACTCAAGACTGGTACAGGGATGCAAGGTTCCTAGTGCTCTACAGAGATCTATGCATGTGAAACCTCTTTCGCAGAAGTCTTTGCTTCAGAGTCAAAGTACTCCTCTAGCAACTTCTTTAAGCTGATTAAAAAAATACTCATTGTAGCCACCATATGTTTTCACTCTTACATGGATCCTGAGAAACTTAACAGAAGGCCATGGGGGAGGGGAAGGAAAAAAAAAAAAACAGAGAGGGAGGGAGCCAAACCATAAGAGACTCTTAAAAACTGAGAATAAACTGAGGGTTGATGGAGGGGTTGGGCAGGGAAGGGAAAGTGAGTGATGGTCATTGAGGTGGGCACCTGTTGGGATGAGCACTGGGTGTTGTATGGAAACCAACTCGACAATAAATTTCATATTAAAAAAATAAAAAAAAAATACTCATTGAGCACCAGTTACACGGGAAGCACTGTGATAGATTTTCAATTATGAAAATATTAAAAGAATATGATTGCCATCCTCACAGAGCTCGGGGTCCCCGTGAAAGTCACCATGAAAGCTGTATACCTGAATACACGCTACTATAATAACTGATGGAAGTTTATGAGTGCAATAGAAGAGGCTCGGGGCTCTAGATGGAAGGGCCAACTGGAAGAAGCAACAAAAGAGACAGTAAAAAAGGTAACATTGGAGAGGAGTCTTAAAAATGTGATTGGGAAATACAACGTGATTCTGACGTGTGAGAACCAGGGAATCCCTTCCAGTGCCTCACTAACTGAAGGTACCATAATACAATTCTGGGTTTACGTTTCCATCCCCTGTGCGTTTAGCTGCTTCCTGTTTCTATTTATGCCCTGTTAGCTCATTGGATGGAATCTTGCTGCCGTTCATTCATCATCCTTGCACTTCTTTTATTTCTTTATAATAAATGATTCAATTTCTGTAAACATATTTTCTCAAAGGGCTCTATTTCCCTATCATTTTATCATCTTTAGGCTCTTCCCTGACCATTTGTAAGCTCTTTAAATTCAGTGTAATGATGCTCTCAAAAGGGCAGAGGGATCAGACCCGGGGCAAATCAAAATTGGTTTTTCTTCTCCCCTATAAAGTATGGTTAAAATAAACATCAAGAAAAATCTATGAGGAAATGAAACAGAGAAGAGATCTCACAAAGCCAACTGAAATGAAGCAGAGAGTAAGCCCTGTTTCTTCAGCTTGTTGAAGGAACACTATCATCGTGGAAAGGGTGGGGACCCTTCCACTGGGAATCTCTCCCACCTTTTCTTGTCCCTTGGCTTTCTATGTTAAATAAAGGAGCCAACTCTTGGCGCCCACCTCAGGCCTGTAGTCAAGTTGCATCCATGTGCTTGTCAAACTCCATTCCGACGGAACACAGGGGACTAATTTAGCTGCCGCAGCAGACAAGAAAGAGGAGTGGAGTTGCCGGAGAAGCAAGAACACATGAGTGTGTGGAGAGCTTCCAGAAGCAGGGAGCAGAAGGAATCAGGCAGAGCACAAATGTCACAGTCTGGAACAGAATCATCTCTGCATGTTCAGCGTGCATTCACGACCCTTCCCTTCTGGCTCGTTTATTCTTCAGTAACTCCACTCTAGGAATTGATGCTGTATCACTTCCATTAGTTATATTTTTATTCACCCAAAACTACTTTTGCTCTCAACCTTCTCTTGGCATAAGAAACAGGATAGTAAAATGGCCACTATTCTCCTGAAAAATTGATTCCATCTTCAGTAGCTTGTTGAAAGGCTGACAATAATTCATTCCTAGCAGCCACTTCTAGGAAGTCAGGGAAGGAACAGCCTATACCGCTAAGAAGAAAGAAAGGTAATTTCTCTGTGACTTTTAAGTGTGTGAAAAGAACAGTCTCTATTGCAGCATTGACTGTAAGCTGCACAGACAATACATTGTTTTGAAGATCGATTAAGCTTTCGAGTGTTGCTATCACTATTATTAATTGATGGCATTAGCAACTTACTACTTTACATGACATAAACCGAGCAATAGCAATAATCTAATAAGCACAACTAAATTCGGTTATAATTTGTTCAGGTGATCTTAGAATGCTCATGAAAATGGAAGAAAAAATGGATATTAAATGGCACAGAAATCTAGGCATCCCGATTTTCATTACTACTACACTAGCAGAGTTGGACTTTAAATTGTCAAATTGTAGGGTAGACTTTGGTTCCTAATGTGTTCTAGTTTTCAAAAAGGTAAAATTTTCTTATGCTAAAATAGTCTGCAAATACTGGAACCCCCCCCATCTTTATGTATCCTTCACACACACACACACACACACACACACACACACACACACACACCAAAACAAAAACAACCAACCAAGTTTATTTAACCCCTTTTTCACATCCTTTGTTTTTTGCTGCCTACTGGCACAAATTTGAGCTGAATTTTTAATCTATCAACTTGAGCAAGTATTTTCAATCATTACCAAGCTAAGGTGAAGGTAGCTGAATGTGACACAAGCAAACAGAATGGAATAGTAGAAGCACCCGGAACTTCTGTCATCCTAAAGCAAAGGGGTCCGCTCTCACCCTATTTGTACCTCTTCATATAGCCTACTACTGTCTATGGCATGTAAGAGTTTCTCAGAATTTCTGGGTGAAATTGGTTAAAGGTAAGTATTGTGCTGTAAAGATACAGTAAATCACAATTTGTCCCCCACCCCTTTCAATACAGTCTCTTGGGAAGCAAGAGATCAACCTCCCTCTTCAGACTAAGCCTTGAGAAGTAGATTTGCTAAGGTAAATGTCAATAAGGCTAGTTCCAGGATCAAAGGGTTTTAAGTATGAGATCTGACCAGCAGTTTAGTCAAAATGTCTCTTCAAAGAGGAATAAGGCTGAGCAGAAAGAGCCCTGAGGTAGGCGTCGACTGATGGGACACTGCCCCGACTGTCATACTGAGTGAATCTCTCAAGAACTCCGGTTCTTAATTTACTCATCTGTAAAATGAAGCAAAAGTTGGACCCCAAAATCTATACATGTCAGGGTGGGATTTTCTAACTCATCTATTACTTTTCATCTAGTAAATGCACAAACAGAAGCAGTATTTTAACAGAGAGCTTTAAATTTATTTAAATTTCATAATTTAAGTATTAAATAATAATTTAATTATTTAATTAAATATTTAATTATATTTAATATAATTATTTAATTATATTTAATATAATTATTTAATTATATTAAATATAATTATTTAATTGTATTATATTTAATCATAATTGATTATATTTAATCATAATTGATTATTATTGATTAATTATATTTAATTATTTAATAATCTCAATAACTGAAATAAAAATAAAGTGAAAATGGGTACCTTCATTTGACTCTTTGCCCATGGTCTTTTCTTTCTTCATCATTTCCTTCTCCTTTTTCTTTTTTCACCATTAGAACCTGTGGCAGTGTGTGTATGAGCACATCTGGTCCCAGTTGGGCTACCAGGAGGGGTTAGTTTCTTGGGCTTCCTGCAAGCATCAGTCTGTCTGCTTGTACCCATACTTTCATGCTTTTTAGTAACTCCTTCTCTAATTCTCCAACATCCCTCTTCCAGAACATCACTTCCTCAGCAAAGCCCCCATATTCTTCCATAGTCTAATTTCTTCTCTAAATTCTACTAAATCCTTTATGCCTAACTGAAAGCCAATTGGTACAATGGCATTATAGAGCATGTCGGTCTCCAAATAAAATCTCTGATGTTTTGCACCACATTTAGTCCCTACCTTTAAATCTCTTTATTCTCCATTTACTTTGAACTTCCCTGACGATGTAATACATGCAGAATCACTGCAAACCTACACATCTATTCTTTATACCACGTGGAAGACAAGGTCTTGAAGACTGCTTCCTGCTAAAACGAGTACCTCACCCATTCTGAATAAGAGAACAGAATTAAGTATGAAATAGAAACACTTCTGGGAAGTTGTCTTCTAGGACCACTCGTACAACTATTGGAAGGAAGGAAGGAAGGAAGGAAGGAAGGAAGGAAGGAAGGAAGGA
>NW_024412376.1:50129715-50142312 GCF_014898765.1 Herpailurus yagouaroundi | reverse complement strand
GGAAGGAAGGAAGGAAGGAAGGAAGGAAGGAAGGAAGGAAGGAAGGAAGGGAAAGAAGCCAAAAAATGGCCATCATGTGGAGCTCCTGTAAATGTCCCCAAGATCTTCACATCAAAACTCATTCTTTCTCTTCTAAGAAAAATTATAATGAAATGCGGAAAATTCTAGGAAACTGAAAAATAGCTATGAAGAAAATAGGTGGTTAATGGAAGTCAGTGTAAGAAAATGTAAAATATATTTAAGAATAAAGCTAACACTGTATTTTGATTGGCAAATAGATGTCAAACTGTTAAATGGCACAGGAAACATAATCGCTGGTGGAAGTGAGGGAAGGTATGACTAACTACTTTGAAAGGCACTCTTTGACTTCTTTGTCCTATTGTTTTTCTAGTCCACTTCTAAATGGCAATACCCTATCAAATGCTCAAGTGCAAAAATCTGAGTTCAAATAATTGTCAACACTCATCTGGATTCTTTTTTATTTCATCTTACATTCCTAAATCACATTTATTTCATAATGCTAAACTCAAGCCAGATGAAATCCCTTGACAAAAGAATCGAACAAGTCCAAATTGATCTCTTAAGTGGATCAATAGAAACTTAACTGAAATGGATTGGGGATTTTATCAAACTTGATGTACTAGAACACTAATAAGATCACTTCCAATTCACACATATAGAACTAAATTTTCAGCACAAGTTGATCTGATTACTAAGGATGAATGGTCACCTTTAATAATGGATTAAGGTGGTAAAGAATTCTCTTTTGATACAAAAACACTAGTTTTTTTTTAAAACTCTTGGAGATTGCAGATTGCTTTAACTTTTCTTCTTATCCCAAATTTTACTCACTTCTTACATGGTCAGATTCAACCTTAGAATTGTTTTAATTCTCATAATTTCACCTGACTATTTTTGTCAGAAATATTTTCTGAAGCATTTCAGAGGAAATTGTGTAACAGCCAGAGAAGCCAGGATGATACAGATTGCTCCAGTAAACCACAACAACCCTAAAAGCAATTTGTAAAATAATGCAAGTATTAGCAAAGCTGTCAGTATGGCAGAGGATTATATGTTTGAAGTGTTAAATGTGTCCATTCTATGATCCTTAATTTGATAATTCAGATACATATTCCTCAGAAGATCTGTTACATGTTAGGATTTATTAATATTATTCATAAATTGTATGCATGAAAACTTGGTAATAAATCTTCCATTTGGTTGGGGTAAAGATTTAATGTTGTGATGAATCAAAGCCAAAGATTGTATCTCTATGACAAAATACCAGAATCTACCTCCAACCCATTTGAAATATTGGAAGAGTCATTCATTTTAACTTCTATTTCTTCATTTCAACGTTGGGTGACTAGCTTCTACAATTGTGTCAAGTTTTGACTACAGACTGTTTTGAACAAGTTTTACTTTTCTTCAAGAAAGAGAAAGCGTTGTCATGAAGTGCTCAGTTCCTGGGATATTTTATTGGACATTTTATTAGTGAACCCACGTGGGTATACCTTTCCTAGAGCTTTTTTTTCCAGAATCATAAAATAATGTCCCATGACCTAAAACCCTTGAGAAAATCAGTATCTCCTTCCCTTTCACTCTCTGTCTCTCTCTGTCTCTGTCTCTCTCTCTCATGCCCCCCGCCCCTTCTGTGTGTTTCTCTTCCGGTCTTTGACTCTATTGACTCTATCTCTCCCTATATTACCTCTGTTATGCAAATAGATACAAAAATAGAAAACTTCTCTGTGCCTAAGAAAACATTCAAACAAGCAGCCAAGGCTTGGTATGTTGTTTCCTGCACTCTCTTCTGCTTACTGGTGGGTATGCTTTTGATTACAAATTTTTAAACACATTTATGCTTCAATAAGCAAGTAAGAAGAAAGGGCAGGTAGTCTACTTTACTTCTAGGTTCTAGAACCTAGATAGTTTAGCTGGACAAACCACATCTAAAATGTTCAACTATTTGGTTCAGGATAACTCACACAAATTCTATGTTGGAGTGTGAGTCTGAAGTAATCTCCAGTATTGTTTTGTTTTGTTTTGCTTTTTTCCCCTGGTGGTAGCTTCTCTGTTTATCTTTCCCCAGAAGTGCAAAAAAAATGGCTGATTTGTCTAGTGTAGATTTGGAGTATTTCTTGAGTGTGTCCCTAGGACTATTACCACCATAAGATCACACAAATATCTTTCAACACTGGGAATTATGAAAAGTATAAAAATGAACTAGATATTATATATACTCAGAAATGACCTTGAATTAGTTCTGATTTTCCTGGTGCCAGTTTCTCCTAGCAGTACTTTTTATTTTTTTCTTATGTTGTTTTTTTTTTACAATTTTATTGTATTTTTTTAAGGCACAATAATTATTGTATTTTGTTCTGAATGTGACAGTAGTGAGGGGTTTGTTGTAAAGTAAAATTTGGAAAACTACAAAAATAAGAGAAATGAAAGCTCATGTATAATGCCACAAGACAGAGACAATCACGACATTTTAGAGAGAACCTATTACGTGTTAAGTCTAAAAGTTCTGCAGCTAAAGTGTTAAATAGGAAAATAGGAAATTTCTTTCTACTTCTAGACCAAAGCACAAATAATGGCCACATGTTTTGCACAGTAAATGTAGGGAAAAGCCACCATCTCAAAAACAGGCAGAAAGATATTCAAGAGACAAAGAATAGTTACCTCAATTTTTATTAAGGATAATTGGTTCTATCCAATTTCACACGCCTATCCTACCTGGTTATGTGGGGAAAAAATCCAAAAGGGGGAGAGAAGGTAAATATAAATGGTCCAGCCATCTATAAGAAAGAAGATGCTTGAGTTGACCCACAGCACCAAACCACTCTAGTTCAGCACAAAGAAATCCCCTAACCATTTTCAAGTGGATGATAACGCATCTTTGGCTTCCAGCAACATACCCTCTAGGGGCTCATTAAATGAAGTATTTCCATCTCTTCTTGAATCAGAAGTTAGGAGGTTGTGTGGCTAAAGAGGATTTGAGCTCCTTTGAGAGGCTGAAACCATAGCATAGGATGTGACTTGAGTATGGATCATTAAAATCGGAGTCGTGGTGAAAGTTATTTAATAGGAGATGCTGGAAGAAATGATAGACGAGGTCGCTGTTTACTGTGAGATCAAATGTTATTACTTCCCCTTTTTCAGTGTCCTTCATGAAAGAATGCTTCACATACTCACTCTGCTGAGCTTGGACTTTTTTTTTGGCCAATTAAGTGTGCATGAAGTGATGTGAGTGGATGAGATGCCGAGGCTCTAAGAACCTGTGTGTGGCTTGCCTTGTCTCTTTTCTCTCTGCAGTGACAACTTTCCAGAGAGAGATGTCTCCATCACTCTGAGTTCCAGAGGAAATACAAGAATACAACTAGTGCTAAACAGTGAAGGAGAAATAAACAGTAGCATAAGAGAAATAATAATTTATCATTACAAGTTAACAAGATTTTTGTGTTGTTCATTACCGCAAGGCAGAATAACCTCTTCTGATGGACACAGGCCAGGTGCCAAAGCTTTCACCAACCGATGGGGGATGTAATAGAAGACACCAATAATAAGGGATAGAGCAAAACAGAGCTGTAGGAACTGAGCCTGCCAAAAAAGATTTTCTTTTTTACGTAAGAGTGAAAGACACGTTTTTGGAAGCTGCACAGATTCGGGTTTTGCACCATTTGATTTTGATTCATACATTACTCTTATTCAACATAATATTATGAGAATTCTTCACGTTTTAAATACTTTGGGAAAGCAACATTTTTAATGGTGATGTTCTGTATCATTGATTTACTTATTGTGCTAAAGATATTTAGGTTGCCTCCTATGATTTATCATCACCAATGATACTATAAAACATCTTCATTTTGACACTCAAATTTTGAATGTAATTTTATAGCTTAGTTGACTCTAGATTTCGCTTATTTAAAATATCTTTTTGTATTGTCCTTTGCATGAGACTGTAGCTCCTTATATGCACATATTATGTTCATTACTTTCTCTTAATTTCCCTTGATACTTATTCCAGTAAATTACACAGAGCTAATACATATAATAATTATAACTAGCCAACTAACCCAATAGAGCAAAAACATGTTTTTCTCTGACTCTGATAGGGACAACTGAAAGGATGGTGGACTGTTTTCTTAACAGTAGCTGCTAAATGGGTGATCTAACTGCATAAATGTTTACATGTATTTGAGGAAAGCTAATTCTAGCATGTGGACTGAGTTTTACTCTACATTTGACATAGATGGCCAAGGTCTCATCAGAATTCTTTGGAAGACAATTGAAGGAAAACAGTAAAAGCCAATATTTTAATATATCCAATTTCCTATTTCTCTCATTCAATAACTTAAAGCTATTAAACAAAATGTGATTTCATAAAACCAAGGTCACTATGAATCCAATTGTGAAACAGAAAGGTAATGTAAATAAAAGAAAAACTAAGGTCTCTAAAATTAATCACCTGTAAATGGTACATATTTATGCAATCTACATAATTCTAAAAGGGGGTCAAGGGAGATAATTTAGCTTTGCTCAACTTATCTTGTATGCTATATAATTAAATCTACAGTCACCAAATGTAATGTATGTAGGAGACAGAGTGTGGGCAACAGTCAAAAATGATAGCCAAATTTCTGACATGAGCAATAAGATGAATGGTAATGTCATTCTCTATGAGAGAGAAACCCACGCTGAGGGGTTTAGTTGAAGGGAGAAGAGTCTCATCTAGTTATGGCCATGCATAAAAATGTGTTTGACAAATGGATAAACACACATATGCACATCAGTGTGGTAGCAATTTCATACACTTATCAATCTAGTTGGTGCAGGCTCTCATTCTGTTCATTAGCTGGTTCCATCCTGAGGTTTAAACTTACAAGAGAACAGAAAAAGCAGTGGACAAATAGGAAACTGTTTACCAAGGCAGTAAAGTAGTGAAAATAAATGCTTACACAATAATATACTTTAACTCATTTGGAGAAGTGCTGGCCATTAACTATAGTCAAAACAGATACCATGCTGTGAATTACAGGGTCTTAAACATCCCTTTAACTGATATTTGACTTGTTAGAATGTAATGGTGGGTGGAGAGGAGACTATCACAATAAATAATAGGAGATAAATTCTAGGCCTGTCAGCAATGATTTCCTATGTGTTATTTTCACTTAAACACTGAAGGAAATGACAAAGGCATAAATAGAATGAAAGCCAACTTAATGAAGTCTTTTTTATACAGTTAGTAACACTGAATTTAAACCAGCTTCCAGACAAGACAATTTTGGCACTTAAATCAGACCTCAGGACTGGTTTCCTGGGATCAAAACTGAGATGCGCTTCCAGAATTGTCTTTCTTGGAATGTGTCAAAAGGGTAAATGTCTTCATAGCATCTACTTTCTGCATTTTTCAACTTGATGGTGTCTGTAAAGTCTTTTTCAATTTATAAGGTTTATTCCATAGTTTAAGAAGATGTGCTCCAGATTAGTGCATACTTAGTTACTTCAGAGTTTTGAAGGCAGCAGTAAATCTAACATAAAGAAACACTATAGACTTCCAAAGGTTAAGGGGCCTCCAGTACAAGGTTGTCTGCCTTTCAGCTTCTAAAAGTAATTCTATCCGAACTACCATCAATCTAAATTTACACTGTCACTGCAAAATGAAAGCAAGTCAAAGATTAGGTTGTGTTAACCTTCCATACACTAATAGTTGTCTATGAACAAAAGTTGCTTCAAGGAAGGCAATTAACTGGTACTGGATTAATCCATTTATTCAACCATTTTATTGAGGATTTATTTAATGCTAGACACCTTGCTAGACATCATGTGCTAATATAATCAAAATATTAAATCCATCTTCCTTGTGCCTCTTAGGAACCTGGATATATGGCCTGAATCACAAACTCTAAAATACTAGTAAAGTCAAGGTCTTTCTCACAATTGCTAGGATTCCAGAGCCTTATTTTTTCTTGGTACCATCTACATCCAGACCGATCCATATCTGAAACTTAAACTTAGTTTTAACAGGAAATACACACACACACACACACACACACATTGGCCTAGTCTCAAGTTCAGTAATGCTGTTAAACACATAGTGCCCACAAATATAGAATGATATGGCAGAACATAGAGCTTCACCTGGCTCCCCAATTCCCTCCGTCTCTCCCCATTAGAACATTCCCCTTTCCTGCACCTTCCTTCATCTCTCAGAACCAAAGCAAATTATTTTTCTTGTTACATTCTTAATATCTCTGCCTATTTTACTGGAATGCTCTAACTAAAAACCAAGTCTCTCTCTAACTTGTGACACTCTATGTCTCAATCATACCTCTAAGTTATAGAGCAGTGTTGTTCAACAGAACTTTCTGCAACGTTGGAAGTGCTGGATATTCATCTTGTCCATAGAATAGCTACTAGTCATATATGTCTATTGAACATTTTAAATAAGGCTAGTAGTACAAATGAAGCCCTGCATTTTTATTTAATTTTAATTAATTACAATTTAAATAGCCATCTGTGGCTAGTAGCTCCCAGGTATGACTGCACCACTCTAGCTGAAGTAAGCTCCGTCAAACAATCAAGTACTTGCTTACTAATTAGGGCTGTATTAGCAACCAAGTTATTAGGCGTATCTTCATAGACTTCATTTTCTCCATATTAAATATGCTACCCTCTTAATGAAAAAAAAATACAAAGGGCTGAATTATCAAACCAGACTTACATGAATTAGCATTTCAAGCTTCAGGGGCACCTGCGTGGCTCAGTCAGTTAAGCGTCTGACTCTTGATTTTGGCTCAGGTCATGATCTCACGGTTAGTGAGTTCAAGCCCCGCATCAGGCTCTGCACTGCTTGGGATTCTCAGTCTCCCTCTCTTTCTGCCCCTCTCCCTGTTCACTATCACTCTCTCTCAAAATAAATAAATAAACATTAACATAATTTAAAAAAAAAGAATTTCAAGCTTTAGTAATAATTTTGAGTTTTAAAATTTCCCATGGCATAGGCAAAGCAAAGTGAAGTCTAAGATCCCTAGTATGGCTCCCGGTGCTTCCTCATCATATCAAAATAACTTCTGGCCTTGATTATACATGAGGTCACTACTAATGAATGTTTTGACACTGCTTACACAGAAGGAATCTATTTTAATTATGAAATATCTGCATTTTATACTAAATACATTTTTTGACATTTCCTTGAAGCCATGCCCACACATGCATAGATTCCAATCTCTAAAACTCCACAGACTGCCATAAGCAATCATTGACAGGCCAAGTGGGAAGACGACAAAGCACCATCCAAGATGCAGTTCCAGAAGAGAAATGAAAATGAAATCTTAATATTGGCTGAAGATTACCTATATTGTGGAGACCTAGAGTTTTGATGTCCAATATGGAAGCCACTAACCACATGCGACTATTGAAATACCCCTTGGAAGGCGGCTAGTTCAAACTCAAATGCACTGCGAGTGTAAAATGCCCATCAGGTTGTGAAGATGTAGTCCCCCAAAAAAGTAAAATATTTCATTGATAACTCTTATAGTGATTGAATGCTTACATGAAAATATTTTGGATATATTTTGTTAAATAAAGTTTATTCTTGAAATTAATTCCACTCTTATTGTTACTTTTTCAACGTGACTACAAGGACATTTAAAATTACATATGTGGCTTGCTTTTTTAACTCATATAATACTTTTATTGGGCAACACGGGTCTAAAATGTCCCATTTCAAATACCCTTGGCCTATTATAGTACAAAGCCTCTTCGTGATAGCTTCAAATTCTCAGTATATTACATTTTCGTGGCACTTTTTTCAAATACCTCCTCCGCACACACTGTTTCTATTTTGCTCTACATTAGCTCAGCCAAAAATTCATAGCTTTTATCAGTTATTGAAGAGAAGGGTTTATAAGCATCGAAACATTATTGACAATTTAGGCAATTGTATGGCAGAGTTTTGTCATACAATCTGCCTTCTCTTTGCGATCTTTCTTTCTTCCTTGATTCTTTGTTCTTTCTTCTTTTCTCTCTCTCTCCTTTTGCCTCAGGAACAAGACATTTATCTCTCTTTCTCATGCATAGCAGTTTAGGAAGCATCCTATTTTGCTTGAGCATGCTTATGAGGTCTGTCGTCTCTGTCTCTGCCTGAAGACAGGCAGCGTTCTCCTTAAGACAAAGTCTAGTGAATACATTTCCCTTCATCTTTTTACACTTGGCAATCCAAAGGTGAAAGTCACTGGTATGATGTCGAGTGTGTTTACAGAGTAGAGAGGGATACACAGAGGAGTTAAAACAAAAATGAAAATAGAGTGTGAAAAGGATCATGAGAGATAAAGATGCTCTGAGAACCCAGGGGACCAATAGCACGCACCATCAATTATCCAGATTGATAAAAGTAATCAGTAGCCACACTGTTTTTGGCTACATTCACAGGATGCTCAGCCAAACAACCATGTGACATTCATCATTCACTCTACCTCAAACTCTCTACTCTAGAGGTTTTCCAAACATAAAGGCAGTTTTATCACAAAACCCCTTACTTAAATTAAACCCCATGAAAAAAATATTGCAGACCAATAACTCAAATAAAAGCAGCCTCTCTGATTTTGGTGACAGGCTTGGAGTCCCATCGACTCCCTCCTCTCTCTACCATGAAGTATAGTGACACCTAGTGGGACTTTGGGGGAGCACAGTGTCAACACCATTGCTCTGATCTCTTGGCTGCCGAGATACTCTCTTCTCCTGATTTTCCGTTTCTGACAAGTCCTCCCCAGCCAACATGGAGAGCTGCCCATTTTCCAAACACCTCTAAATGCTAGCTTGTCATTCTTGTTCTTCTCATTCTCAATCTCTTCCTGTGTATTTTCATCCAACATGAATCCAACCCTGCTCTCTGGAGGCTGGGAACATGCAAATCTAAACCTCCAGTGCAGTTTTCCTCCAGGCTTCGGGTTCGGATAGCAACATACCTGCTGGAAATCTCCTGTTGGCTTCCACAGGCACCTCAACCTCCAAATGTTCCACATGGAGGAAAAGGCTTTTCCTCCAGTATTCGCCATTTTATTTTATTAAAAAAAATTTTTAATGTTTACTTATTCTTGAGAGAGAGAGAGAGAGAGAGAGAGAGAGAGAGAGCATGAGTGGGGGAGGAGCAGAGAGAGAGACAGACAGAGAGAGAGACAGACAGTATCTGAAATAGATTCCAGGCTCTCAGCTGTCAGCACAGAACCCGACTCGGGGCTCAAACCCATGAACCGCGAGATCATGACCGGAGCCAAAGCCAGAGGCTTAGCCGACTGAGCCACCCAGGCACCCCTTGTGTTCTCCATTTTAGTTGGTAACATTTCTTAAAGTGAGATAAGTTTAAACACCTGAGAGTTTTTACTTTCTTTTTCATTCATCCCACACCATGTTCGTAAGAGACCAGTCCTCCTCAATACTTTTTTAACGTGTTCCCTGCAGTGGACAGAATAAGGGTCTGCTAAAGATGCTTGCATCCCAGTCCCCAACACCTGTGAATATATTACCTTACATAACAAAACGGACTTTGTAGATGAGATTAAGTATTTTGAGATGAGATTATTCACCATTATGTGGGGGAGCCAGATCCAATGGGATCCTAGTCCTTACAAGAGGGAGGCGGGAGTGTCACACCTGGAGGAGATGTGACAACAGAAACAGAGGTCAGAGCGATGCTGAGAAGTGGCGATGAGCCAAGGAATGCAGGAAAGCCAGGAAAGGCAAAGAAACAGAGTCTTCCCTAAAGCACCAGGAAGAACACAGCTCTGCTGGCCTTGATTCTAGCTCTGTAAGACCCATTTCAGACTTCCGACCACCACAACTGTAAGATAACACGTTCGTGTGGTTTGAAGCCACTAAGTATGCAGTAACTTATTGTAGCAGCAATAGGAAATGAATACATCCCCTTATCTCTATCTCTAAGTCCTGCTCCTTGGCACTATACATGTTGCACGATGGCAGTGCACATGCTGAAACGTTTTCCACAATCCCAACCCTCCCATGACCCTTTGTTCACATCACCTTTAATGCTCAGTTTATGAATCAGTCATCCAGGATCTCACCTCTATTCTCCTTAACTGGAATTCGGTGTTACTATTAAATGCTCCCCTAATGCCCACGCATGCCTCTATAAGGCCCTTAAAACACTATCTTGTATCTGTTTATGGGTCTCTTTCATCATCAGACTCTTAATTACTTGAGAAAAACTGTGCTTTATCTTTGACTACACAGCACTCAACCTGGCACATTGTGGTTGCTTATTCTTTGTTGAATGAATTAAATTTTTGAATTAAACTACATAATTTGCACATTTATAAAAATCATTTTCTAGCAAAGGGAAGGGACTTATTTAACAGCAAATTGAGGAACTATGATAGAACTAACAATATTGAGGAACTATGATAGAAACATATGCCACCAGTAAAAGAAACTTTAATGTATGTTATAAAACATCACAATCATTCATTTATTATAACCTGGAAAATTCAGCTAAGACAGGAAACGTTGTATAAAGCAAATCAGGGTTGCAATAGTCAATTTCCAGCTTAAAAGCGTAAATTACCTTTGCACTTGTATAATGGAGATAAGACTCCCATTTGGTGAATGAAGGAAAAAGATTTTATTGGAAAAATCAGTAATTTAAAATCCATATTCATATTGGAACTCAAATGAAAGTCAGTGAAATGATCTTCCGTTGCCACATTTATTTTATCATGTGGCTAAAAGGTTATTACAGGTAAATTGTGGAGAATATCTGGGGTACCTGAGTGGCTCAGTTGGTTAAGCATCTGACTCTTGGCTTTGGCTCAAGTCATAATCCCATGTTTGGTGAGATCGAGCCTGCTTTGGGTTCTGCACTAACAGCACAGAGTTTGCTTGGGATTCTCTGTCTCACCTTCTCTCTCTTCCTCTCCCCTACTCACCCACTGCCCCCCCCCCCCCATCAAATAAATAAATAAACTTCTAAAAACTTTGTGGAGAATATCTTGTGATTCATATGACATTAGTACTTAAAAATCACACCACATGGAAACTTCCAATTATTAAGTCAGAAATTCTGCCAGGCAATCTGAGAAGCCAGAAAGGTTGTTATACACTTGGTTTTTCTCTGAATCCTCAATAATAGTAGTGAATTCCCTGGACAGTGAAATAGCAGATAGCACTAATCTATGGATAAAATAGAATAACCATCCTTATTCTTCTTTATTTTATCCTCTCTTTTATGAACCTCAGATGCATAAATGACTGAAAAAGTTGGGGTACTTTGCAACACGCCTTGACAATGATCTCACTGGGACACACCATTCTGTCAAGGGCCTTGACATCATTTAAATTTCCTGTTAAATAACTTCCCTTCCTTTTTAAAAACCGATTTTAGTGGAACACAGTGTTGCCTTATTATGGTTAATTCACTCAAAACTATTCTCTTTTAAAAATACTATTGGGCTGGTCCTCGGTTCATGATCCTTCACCCAATCAGTGGGTGCAGTTCATCTCCTGTTTTTGTGGCCGCTGTCCTGATGTACTGTGCTTGTTATTTTCTGCTGTACCGACATCTACTTCCCCTCGCCTCCTAAATTTCCTGCTTAGAATGCTTTGCTGCAACCCAAGAGGGCTCTATTGCTGTTTTCTTCACTATCCTCTCCTTCCAAGTATTTCATACATGGCTTCTACTCAGGAGTTTCTTAGCAGGTTATTTTTAAGATATACAAACTTTTTTTTTAAAAAAATGTGTATTTACTTTGAGAGAGAGAGCATGAGCAGGGGAGGGCCAGAGAGAGGGAGAGAGAGAATCCCAAGCAGGCTCACACTGTCAATGCAGAGCCAGAGGCGGGGCTCCATCTCAGAAGCGTGAGATCATGACCTGAAACTAAATCAAGAGTTGGCCGCCTAACCAACTGAGCCACCCAGGTGCCCCAAGATACACAAACTTTTTAAAGCTATCCGTTTATTATTGATTTCCAAATTTGCTATATTATTGTCATAGTCTCCAAGATATTGATTCCTTGAGATTTAGTAGGTTTTCATTGAGTCCCAATAGAAACTCAGGTTTTATGAGTGGTCCATGGATACTCAAAAGTAATATTTGCCTAATGGGTATTACATATATATTATTTTATATATAACATATACAATGAATTATATAAATATAATTATATGTAAATATATGATTACTTATACACAATTGTGATTTTCAAACATTTTTTTAAAGTTTATTTATTTTGATGGGGAGAAAGAGAGAGAGAGAGAGCGCGCCCATGAGCAGGGGAGGGGCAGAGAGAGTGGGATAGAGAGAGAATCCCAAACAGGCACCATGCTGTCAGCACAGAGCCCAAGGTGTGGCTCAATCTCCCGAATGGTGAGATCATGACCAGAGCGGATATCAAGAGTCAGCTGCTTAACTGATTGAGCCATCCAGGTGCCCCATGATTTTCAAACATTCTGTATCTTAATGTCTTGTGGGTTTGAACTAAGTAACTTCTGAGGAAGTGTTAAAATTTCCCACTAAAAATGGCAAAATAAAGAGAAAGAAAGAAAGAAAGAAAGAAAGAAAGAAAGAAAGAAAGAAAGAAA
>NW_024412376.1:50094327-50129705 GCF_014898765.1 Herpailurus yagouaroundi | reverse complement strand
AAAGAAAGAAAGAAAGAAAGAAAGAAAGAAAGAAAGAAAGAAAGAAAAAGGGAAACTCTGAGACCAAGAAACTAAGAGGAATCTGGAATCGTTAATTAGAAGTAAAGTCATTTTGGGGTACCGGGGTGGCTCAGTGGGTTTAGCCTCCAACTTCAACTCAGGTCATGATCTTGCAGTTTGTGAGTTCAAGCCCCACAGCTTGAACTTGTCAGCTGTGCTGACAGCTTGGGGCCTGGAGCCTGCTTCAGATTCTGTGTCTCCCTCTCTCTCTGCCCCACCCCTGCTCATGCTCTGTCTCTCTCTCTCTCAAAAATAAATAAACATTAAAACTTTCTTTTTAAAGAAGTAAAATTATTTTTACTAGCTTCATGAAAGGATGTAGAAACGATGCCTGCAATTTGGCCTGAATTGCCTTACCATTAGCAGGACTTTTCAGTGGTGAGAGAATGCCACAAATTATGCTTCTACTCCTAACATCTCCCTGCAGCTAGGTAAGAATTGTCCAGATAAACACTAGTATGTCCTGTGACCTATGGATATCCTAAAGAATCAGTAAAACTCATCATCAATACTCTTATTGATGGAAGTTTCTTTGCTCTTGCCCAGTAAGCAAGGAAATTTCAATACTTCACAAACAGACTAAAAGATAAAACTTTTGGCGTTTGGAGAATAGGAATAATTTTCAATGTTTTTGTTTAAAGACATCTAAAATGTGCCAAACACTTTGTATGTGACTTTCAACAAGTTATTTGACTGCAACTTACCTCACTTGCTTCCTGATAATGTGGACCTCATAAAGTTGTCATGAGGTTTAAATGAGTAGGTATATACTTAGTGCTCAGAGCAGTGCTAAAGGCACACAGTATACATTTGTTAAGCATTAATTGTTTTTATCTTATCTCTGGCTGCATTTGATTTTACTTCTAATTAACTTCCTATTTTTTTTCCAATTTCTTGATTTATTCATGCTCTATACGCATGTACATCTGAGTATGGGAGGGGGACCAGTATATATGCATCTACAGGAAACCTTTACGAGTTGGTACAATCTCTGGGCATTCTGCTACCTCAAAAACCATTTACCCCTTCACTTGTGAAGGGACTTGAGGGCTATTACTGAATTCTTCTTGGTGTTAAATTTTACAGATGTTACCTATAATTGTGACAAAAAGATTTGTGGCTTCTCAAGGTACCTGGCCAGACAAAAGATTTGGGTCTCTGTGGTTGGGTGGAGGTAGAAACTATGCCCATCAGTTAAATGGATGCTAGCTCGCTTTATTGTCTGAGTGGGGCAATAGAATATGCTCTGCCACTGGGACAGCCTGATGGCTTTGGCTCCAAACTGGGCAGAACTGCTGACCGAGCTCCATGGCCAGACAGGACCACCAGCTTGGGTCTG
Organism: Herpailurus yagouaroundi; assembly: GCF_014898765.1. Taxonomy (NCBI): domain Eukaryota; kingdom Metazoa; phylum Chordata; class Mammalia; order Carnivora; family Felidae; genus Herpailurus; species Herpailurus yagouaroundi. The sequence goes on along the minus strand of NW_024412376.1, from coordinate 50,128,306 downwards.
CATATGCTCACCTCTGCCAACAGGAACACTGTCTGCCAAGGTCTGCATGCCCGTGACTAGGAGCCTTGCTCCCCTTTTCCATCTCTAGCAGGTTTCCCTGGCGATCCCTCCCTGTGAGGCAAGACCTAAATGGGGCTCATAGAAAGCGTCTTCAGAACGCTGGTGAAACTGGGTTTTCCTTTTCCCACTAGAGAAATCATAGGCTGGGGCGGGGGGCGGGGGGACCCCCTACATGTGGTGTGGCACTGACAACATCTATTGGAAAGTAGATGCAATCAAAACAAAATCAGTCCTTTTACCTTTCTAACGTGATTTTTCTTGGTTTTGGTCATCGAAGGGGCTGCGTCAGCCCCAACCTCAGGTTCTGGGATCTTCATAAAGGTGTCTTATCTATGGGTCGTTGCTAGTTGTTCTTTCTGTGAAGAGAACTTAAGTTGGGACCACCTGTTTTACTTTCTTGCTCTAATAAACATTTTTCACACCCAGGTTTCCCTTATCTGAAGTTTCATTACCAGATGTTTCTCTATGCACTTATAGTGATATATTGATTTCCTTAAAAGAATAATTTGATATCATCCAGGTGTGCCTAATGATAAGAAAAGGTTAATGTAGAAAGTCTATGATTATTAGTAAAACACTTTCTCAAATTAAAGCTCTCAGATTTTAGTGAGAGAATATTGAATCAAAGAACTGAAAGGGCAGAAGAAATTGAACAATGGTTCAATTTTGTAATAGGTGTTATTTATCACTTTTATTAAACTTTGTATTAGCCATGTGCTTTGCATTGACTAGGATACTCCTCACCACTCTTTATGAATAAGACCGATGACAAGTCTTATTTCCATTTTGTATTAAGAAAATACATTCAGAATCGCTAAAATGACTTGCCTAGAGCAACACAGAAAGTCAAAGAGGTCAGAGTAGAGATTCTGATTATCAAATCACTCTTAAATTTCAGGCTATTAAATCAAACCATTTCTTAGGTGAAGACAGGTTTTTTTTTTTTTAATTTGTAAGTTAATCAGTCATTAAATATTTATTTTGTATCTGCTGTATAATTAACAATAAATGTTATGGTATGGAAAATATACAATGATTCTTCAGCCCTAGAAACTCATAGTAATTCAGCTTATATAAAGAAGAAAGATAAGCCACAGAAACATACAATTTAATACAGTATGTGGTTAAATGTAAAACTATGTGTTATAACTGTAAATGCATTAAAGGTCAAGAGTATTGGGCTTTGCATTGGTCCTTCAGCATCTGGAGGAGATGGTCCAGAGGGTAGAAGTTGATTTTCAATGATGTGTGCATGTGGTTTGCAATTTGAGAAAAGACATTTATGCTAAGCATACCATGCTTTTGGTTTACAAGAGTTAAGTCTGAGTAAATTCAAGGCTAGTAAATACAGAGGCGTTGATTGCATCATGTCCACTTACAGCAAAGCCTGTAAGCCAGGAAAGTGAGTCTGATCTGAATATGGAAGCCATCGAAGGTATTTCTGAAGGGAAGAATATCGTCAAAGTGGCTACTGAGCAAGGTTACATCATTAGCTCTGCTAGAGTTTGAGAGGAAAAGTTTGGGATCAGCAAAATCTAGCTGATGAGCTTTCCAATAATCCAATAAAGTCTAGATTAGGATTGGAGATAAAAAGGCAGATGAATTAGAAATTCAGGAGAAAAAAACAACAGGTGTTTGTGCCTGGCTTATGGAGGATGATGACGAAGAAGAATCCTAGGGAACTCCTAACTTTCAATCCTGAATGAGCTGATGAATAAAGGAGCATGGGACTGAAGTAGGCAGGTTTGGTGGTAAACTCCTGATTTCTTTTTTATGCAGTCAAATGCTCTACCCCTGAGTTACTACCACCCCCCCCCCAATTTCTTTTGATGAAATGATTGGAAATTTGAGCGCATTTCCATTTATGAAGTGCTGAATTTGAGGTAGTGAAAGCTCCATCTGGATACAGCCCCTAAACATTAGATTACAGGCAAGAGCTCAGGTGAGAGGAGAGGATTCGAGACACACATTGTTAATATTCTTGGGGAGGCTGATAAATACCACTTCTCTTCCCCACCTAAATTAATAAATCAAGAAAACATGAGTCAAGATTTTAAGGCAGATAAGGGCACAAAAACATCATCTTTATTGCTGATACAGCTAATGTAAAAGAATGTGATTCATAGCTAAGGGCAAGTAGACGTTCTAATATTGAACTCTAGGATTAGAAAAATTTGCCCATCCCATTGCGGGCATTGTACCATTTTTGGGCTCTTCCCAAGGATTTCTGACTCTGTAAGGGCATGGAGCGGCATGCGGAATTAATGCCCTCTGAGATCAGGATGGCTCCCAAGAGAGAAAAGACACACACATAATTAGTATTGTTTTGTTTTGTTTTTTGTTTTCCTTTCCAAGCTCGCCAGTAAAATTAGGACACTACTCCTTTAGAATGAGGCTAAGAGTGTTTCCCTAACATGGCTCCTTCCACATGGAAGTAAATATAAAGTCTAAGAACAAACCACCTCTTCTTCCCTACCCCATCACATTTAGGAGTACTCTACATAGAAATGAAACTTGAGTTCAGAAAACATGTCTTTTGCACTTTGCACCCATAATCTAACTCAAGCATGGTGCCTAGAAAATGTCAGTTACTCAACGGATACTTTTTGATTGCATGAGCAAATAAAATTGGCAGTTGAAGATTATGTGAATTGATGGTTTTCCATTGAAGAAAATGTAAAAGGGAAGAGCATAGTTCCAGGGAGCAAGCTTGCACGAGCTGAGGAGGAATGGAATGAGGCAGGAATTAAAAGGGAAAACCACAATGGGAAACTACTGAGACTTTGGATCTAAGACGAATGTCTGTTTGGGACGATGACCCAATGTATGGTAGTCCATTGATGCTAGCCTCTATTTCTCATATTTTGTTCAAGTTGGCAGCTACCCTGGACTTGTGGTTTCAGGTATGTGGTAATTGTAAATATGTCCGGCGATGATTGCTGTATTGTCTTCTGCTCCCAGAAGCAGTCAAAAACATACTTTTCAGCCTTAAAGGTTGTGATGAAATATTACATCCTAGTATCTAAAACTCTTTGGGGGCGCCTGGGTGGCGCAGTCGGTTAAGCCTCCGACTTCAGCCAGGTCACGATCTCACGGTCCGTGAGTTCGAGCCCCGCGTCGGGCTCTGGGCTGATGGCTCGGAGCCTGGAGCCTGTTTCCGATCCTGTGTCTCCCTCTCACTCTGCCCCTCCCCCGTTCATGCTCTGTCTCTCTCTGTCCCAAAAATAAATAAACGTTGAAAAAAAAATAATAAATTAAAACTCTTTGGGCTGCAAGGAACAAATACCAATTCAAGTAATTAAAGTAAAAGAGGAAACATGATAAGGAAATAACCATGTCTTAAAGAATCTTTTATCAGAAATGCAGTTTGAACTGGAAACTACAAACTTTGAACTGGAAAGCTACAGGAAACCAGGCAACATTCTCTCTCCATTTCTTATCTGTGTGCTCTGTGTGACTATTATTTCTTATCTCCGTGCACTGTGTGACTATTATACTGTTATAGTTCTGTTCTTCCAGGTACTGGCCTCTGCTATACAATACCTAAATTTATACATCTCTTCCAATCAAGAGGAAAACTCAAAGACTTAAATATTTTGTTGGGTACCACAAGTTGGTACTGTGGAAACCTTCAGGGCACATCCTAGAGCCCTCCTAGGCAGAGAAGAAAGTCAGTGCCCAATCCAGTTGCTGAGAATAGTCTCCAATCCTGCCTGACCGGCAAGCCTGGCCAGACACTCTGGGCAACTGTGGAGCCCACCCTAGGGCCTTTCTCAGGCAAAGTCAAACCAGCAGACTTGCCCGACTGCAGAGCTTAACCTCTGGCTTTGTCCGCAAGGGAGCCAGCAACCCCAGACAGACTTGGACCTGAGCCAACAGTATTTACCCATATAACCTGTGGTGTCTTCCAGGCACAGAGCCCAGCCAGTAGCTCCACCCAATCATGGAGCATAGCCAACAGTCCCACCCAACTATAAGGTACAGCTGGGAACCCTGCTTGACTAGGGACCCCAGGCAAAGGCCTTGCCAAAGAGTGGATCACAGCCAACTGACTGCCTAATCACAAAGGCCAGCCTGCCGTTCAGCCTGAACACAGAGTCTAGCTAGGGGCACCATCTGGCTGGGGAGCCTAGCCTGATGACCATAGATTCAAAAATTCTCAACAAAATACTAGCAAACCAAATTCAACAGCATTAAAGGATCATACATAATGACCAAATTGGATTTATTCTTGGGATGGAAAGACAGTGTAACATAAGCAAATAAATAAATGCCATAAACCACATTGGTAAAATTAAAGATAAAAATCATACGATCTCGACAAATGCAGAAAAAGCATTTGAAAATTGAACATCCTTTTATGATAAAAACTCTCCACAAATTAAGTGTAGAAGAAACATATCTCGGCCTATTAAAGGCTGGAATGTGACACACCATAGCTGTCACCTTCAATGGTAAAAGGTGGAAAGCTTTTCTAAGACCAACAACAATTCTCACCATTCTTATTCAGATTGGTACTGGGAGTTCTAGCCAGAGTAATTAGGCAAGAAAAAGAAATGAAAGTAATCCAAATCAAAAAGAAGTAAAATTTTCTTTGTCTGATTATGACACTGTCATACATTCAGCAAACTCTAAATACTCTGTCAAAAAAACTATTAGACCTAATAAATGAATAAAGTTGCAGCATACAAAATAACATAAAAATCGGTTGCATTTCTATGTACTAACAACAAATTACCTGAAAGAGAAATAAAGAAAACAATCCTATTCACAATAGTATCAAAAACAATACTTAAGAATAAGTTTAATCAAGGAGATGAAAAATTTGTACACTGAAAACCATAAGACAATGATTAAAGAAACTGAAGAAGACACAAATAAATGGGAAGATACCCCATGTTATTGGATCAGAGGGATTAACATTGTCAAATGTCCCTACAACCCAAAGCAATCTACAATCCCTATCAGAATTCCATATCAAATGGAATCATACCAAATACAATCCATACCAAAATTTCAATGGCATTTTTCTATAGAAATAGAAAAAAATTCTAAAACTTGTGTGGAACCAATCATAATAGATCCTGAATAGCCAAAGCAATCTTGAGAAACAAGAACAAAGCTGGAGGGACAACCTGTCTTGATTTCACACTTTATTATGTAGCTTAGTAATCAGACCGTATGGTACTGGCATGAAAGCAGTTGCATAGACCAATGGAACAGAATCAAGAGCCCAGAAATACATCCATGCATATATGGCCAACTAGTATTTGACAAGGAAACCAAGAATGCTCAATAGGGAAAGACAATCTTCAATAAATAGTGCTGGGAAATCTGGACAATCACATGCAGAATAATGAAATTTAACCCCTATCTGGAACCATTCACAAAAATTAAATCAAGATGGATTAAAGACTTAAACGTAAACCTTGAGGCCATAAAACTCCTAGAAGAAAACAATAAAAAATAATTCTTGACATTGGTTTTGGCAATAGTTTTATTGCCAAAAATAAAGTGACAACAGCGTATTAAACATGTGGAGCTCCATTAAGACAAAAAAGCTTCTGCACCACACAAGCAATAATCAACAAAATGTAAAGGCAACTTGTGAAATAGGAGAAAGTGTTTGTAAACCATATATTTGGTAAGGGACTAATATCCAAAATATGTAAGAAACTCCTATAAATATCAAAAAAAATCCATTTTAATATCCATTTTTAAAATGGGCAGAGTACCTGAATAGACATTTTCCAAAAAGATACACAAATGGCTGATGGGTACATGAAAATGTGCTCATCATTCATCATCAGGGAAATGCAAATCAAAACCACAATGAGATACCACCTCACACCTGTTAGAATTGCTTTTTTCAAAGGGACAAGAAATAACAAGTATTGGTGAGGATGTGGACAAAGTCCTTGCACACTATTGGTAGGGATGTAAATTGGTACAGTCACTATGGAAAACGGTGTAGAGATTCCTCAAAAAAAAAAAAAATAGAACTATAATATGATCCAGCAACCCCACTTCTGGATATAACCGAAGGAGATGAAATCAGAATCTCAAAGAGATAGCTACACAATCTGGTTCATTACAGCACTACTCACAATTGTTAAGACATAAAAACAACCTAAGTGCCTGATGGCAAATGAATGGATAATGAACATGTATAGTTGAAATTTGCTAAGAGAGTAAATCTTAAAAGTTGTCACTGCGAAAAAGGTGGTAACTATGCAAGGTGATGGATGTGATGCTTAATGTTAATGTGATAATCATTTTCACAATATATACATATACCACAACATCACATTATATACATTAAACTTATACAATATTATTTGTTAATTATATCTTAATGAAGCTAGGGTGGGAGGGATATCAGATAATTCCCTGTTTTCCATGTAAGTGTTTTTAAAATGATATCAAATAATGTTTATTTCTCTAATTCTTTAAACAAAATTCAGGTTATCTTGCCAGGAAAGTCACTTGTCATACATTGTGAATTATGAAGAGTAGAAAAAACTAAAAATTCATTCTATTTCTATAGAACCAGGAAAAAATTGAAGTAATTTACTTCATTGGCATTTTTCATATTAAAACATTACATTCAAATGAAGAATTTTTTTTCTTCTAAGATAGTAACTCTGTTTAATAATATGTCATTGGTATTTTTTTTAATATTTTCATGTGGGCAAAAAAATACATTTTAGAAATTATCACTAGGTTAAAAAACTATAGCACCAGAAAAATATTTCTCAAAAAAAAAAATCACAGATTGTCCTTGAGATAAATGTTGGTGAGCACTCAGCAATGTGGGTCGGATGTAATCTAACTTGGAGGAGAGGAGGGAAAACACGCTAAGGAGAGAAAACAATAAAATTTCTGGAAAAAAAAATTTCCTGTATTTGTTGCTTATGTAATTCCTGCAAAGTGTATGTCTCAAGCTTATTATTTGGTGATATAAACTAATTGGATAGAATATAACAATAATAAAAAAGAAATAGGGGTGCCTGGGTGGCTCAGTCAGTTGGGCCTCCAACTTCAGCTCAGGTTATGATCTCACCTCTCCTGAGTTCGAGCCCCGCACTGTGCTAACAGCTCAGAGCCTGGAGCCTGCTTCAGATTCTGTCTCCATCTCTCTGCCCCTTCCCTGCTCGTGCTCTGTCTCTCTCTCTCTCTCTTTCTCAAATATGAAAAAAATAAAATGAAAAGAAGTAAATGGAAATGATTTTTTACTATTTGAAATGATTCTTTTCAGGGATTTTAGGAGAGGATAAGATTTGAAACTTTGGTAAACTTGAACGCTCATATTATAAGTGAATTTCATTTGTCTCTGCCATCTCCATTATACTGGGTAAAAACCAAAATCTTGAACATTGACAAATAAGTCCTCCACAATTACTTCTCTCTTAGAGGTGCATTATTGATGTCTCCGTGCTCTGGTTGCACTGGTCTTGCTTTTATTTCCTTAGACAAGCCCTACTTTTTCTGGCTCAGGCCCTTTATCACGCAGTTTGCTTTGCCTACAACATTCTATATCCAGCCTCCACTTGACCTGGTTAACGCTCACCCATCCTTCAATATCATTTCATACTGCATCTTCAGGAAAGCCTTCCCAACGTCCTAGGACTAGATCACATCTGGGTATACTGTTTATGGCACCCGAGGCCCTAATGTTATCAATACCTTTGAACGATTAGGAGAAAAAAGTAGCGCCCCAACTTCATGAAGCAGACACAATGCAAACTGCTAACCGTTTTCTATCTCTAGCACCCCTTACCCATTATATGGCTGGGGAGGTGCTTCTGCTTTCTCTACTTCCTTAAGCAAGAAATTCTGAAAGAAACATAGCAATGTGGGAGTAAGAAGTAAACGTAAGTTTAAGGCAGAATCCAGAAAATGAAACAAATCTTTATGGTGTCTTTAGCCTTTAGGAAATGGAAGGAATGATGATCATAACATGTTGTTGTATAATTACAATGTTAATTACTGTGACAAAAGCAAGATTTTCTTATAAGAAAAATTAAAGTCAGAGGAAAATAACTGGCTTGCTCACACTTTTCTAGGGTTATACTCATTTATACTTAGTTATTTTATTATAGCCAGAGGGTATTTCAATTTTTGTAGTATTTAACCTGAATTAACAACTTTGAAGTCCTGCTTCACATCTTTCAGAGATTAATAAATCTTCAAAGCTTAAGTTTTAAAAGGTAATGAATCCTAATTACATTTTTTGTTTCTGAATTCTTTCAAACATCAAACATTTTTTGAAAGCATTATCCCATGCCTGCTGGTGACCAGGTGTTCTTAGGCTTAAGACTATAAAAACAACAAGATGGCTATGAAGACTTGATTGTCAAAGTCAGAGCTCTAGGAAGTCTGCAAATATAATCTTTAGGGCATGTGGAGGCAAAAGCAATAGTAGTTATCCATGGCTCACCCACCCCATCCCAGCTTACGTAATGCTTATTACAGCTTATAAAGATCCCAAATCTTTATAAGTTAGACAGAGGCTACAAATTCAAGTAGAAAAATTTTAGATGTGTTTCAGCAGCAAAAGTCTTTGTGAACCTAAACCAGTATATGTAACAGCCTAATGAGTGTTTAAAAGCAAATTATTATACATTATGTATTCTCTCAATTTTCCATATATTTTATTAAACATATATCCAGTCATATTCATCAATTTTAAAGTAAGTACATCTACATATCCCATAGGTTATATTTCTTTTCAAAATTGTTTAAATTTAACAGGCGCCAAAGTTATTAGTTTAATATTTTTATTGTTTTCCCAAAGCATTTCACCAGGGAAAATGTTACTCAATCTCCTGTGTCTACTTCAAAGAGAGTTTTGGTCATCAGAACTTTAGGTTCCTTTTGCTCTACATTTCTGAGCATTTTTTAAGTTATTATTATGAAAATAGAAACACATAAATAATATATATATATTATTGAAAATATAAAAGCCTAAATGTCTTTTCATAGGAAAAGTTTGTAGTATAGGTCATCTCACTGTTTATTTCCTCCATCAAGACTCACTTACATGAACTGGGGGTGGAACAGGGGGAGAAGAGAGAAAAAGAGAGAATGGGAGGGGAGAGGAGGAGATGATGAGATGGGAGAAGAGTGGAAGAGGGGACAGAGACTGAACCTCTCTAGTTTTCTTACATTCCGAAGTTAAGGTATTCCATAGAAATATTCTTTCCATAGAATCTAATGGATTACTTAAATTTAGAGGTAATAAAAAATGCATTTAAGAAAAGCTTATCATGAAACCTAATGAATAAAAGTTGTTCATTCATTCACTGAATATATTAATTTAATTAACATTGAATACCTATTATGCTTTAGTCAGTGAAAGACAAAAACACCACACACACACACACACACACACACACACACACACACACACCATTTCAAATTTAGGCAGAGAAGGGAATCAAGTCTATTGATTACACTGGTGTAATGAGTTCTACAAAAAAGGTGCATCCAAGATGGTGGAGGTATTCTGGGATCAGTCTTGGGGAAGGTTTCTGGAAGAGGTGACTTTTGGACTCAGTCTTGAACATTGGATAGAAATTTGCTATGTGGAAAGCAGAAGATAGGAATGGGGGAGGAAAATAGAATTCCTGTAAGAATCCACAGTATGTCAAATGAAATAATAGCATCTTTTTGTTGCTGTTGCTGTTAAACTACTGATAAAACATTTACTATGGCTGCAGAGAATGTTAGAAGTGGTCATTTGTAGCTGGAGAAAGAAGGGTGGAAGATTATGGAAAGTCCTGCACTGTGCAGAGGCTTTTGGATTTTATCCAGCCAGAAAAACAAATAAGTAAATGTGAAACCATGGAAGACTTTTAATATATTTGTGTTTCAGAAAGAACATCCTGGGGCAATCAGAGTCAATGATTGATAAAGTCAATCATTAAAATGAAAGCCTTCGATTTAGTGGGATGTATACTGCTTTAAAATTAAAAAAAAAAAAAGCAAAGCAGGACTTTTATTATTCAAACTATAAAATGTTTATTTCATTTCTATTTAAAATATTTTCAAGTAAAAATATGGACAAAAATACATATATGAAGGTTGAAGCGACTAGAAGCATGACCGGTATGCATATACATAAATACAATTGAAATTAAATTCATTGCAAAATTGAGTGACATCATATTGCACCAAAATTTATTCCATCCAAGACACATGTGTCAAGACATGTTTCTACCAGATGAAAGCACTCTTATTTCATAGTATCTTACCACTTATACAAATAGCCCATAAACATCATCTGGCAGTGTGATTGCTGCAGCAGAACTCTCCCCAGAGGGAAATCATTAAACTATAGAAAAATCCATTTTATTTCACATATGATGCTTATATGATGGCACAGGCATCAGTGCCAGAGAACCTTAAGCAACACAACACAATTCACACATGAAAGTCCCTTTACGCCATTTATATTTTTATATCAAATATCTAAATAAATCAGTACTCCTAATATGGTTGGAATACAGATGCAGAAAAGGAATTTTGTTATTTAAGAATTTATAAATATAAGACGTTGTATAAAATTTGTATAAAAGATGCACAAACCCCTCTACCAAGTTTTATCATCATGACGCCAGAGTGAAGAAACCCCACCACAGATGAGGACCATTTAGGATATTGAGGCTCACTCTTCCTCAGCTGGATTTCTCTGTTCTTGTACTTTAGATCACCAGACCAAACCCTGTTCCCCCTGCTCCTTAGGGGAATGGTACAAGGTCACGACAGATGAATTCCAGATTCAACTTAAGGTATAGAGCTGGTCTGTAAATTACAATTTAAGCATAGATCAAAGAGATGGCTGCCAGCACAACCCTCCAGAGTATTCTACCATTTTTCACTGGGCTAATTGATTCCATGAGTGCAAATTATTGATGCTTGCCATAGAATGTCAGAGGCATTTAAATACATTCATATCCAGTACCTAATAATGTGTTGATACAAACATACCAACACACATATTTGATAATTGAAGAAGAAGTCACCGTTACTAGGTCAGATTTTAACACAAAGCTCACTAAACCCATTTCCTATAAAGTAAATACAGATACACATACAATAAGAAGACGCAAAAAATTCATCATGAAATGAATTCTGAGTCGATAACTAAACACTATCTCTACCAGTGCATCACTACCATCTAATCCACTCTACGATAAGTAGAAAAAAAAAAATAAGTTCTATGAAATCTAGAGTCAAATCTTCGTCAGAAAAGTAGGACAAATTAAGTTCGCCAAGCATTCAGTACGAGAGGCCATTTGTCTTGCCTTTTTCTGACTTGTACTTATTATAAAACCACAGGTAGCCAACAGCATTAGTAAAACACAACTACATGTCTGCTCACCAATTTGGCACAGAGAGAAGACACTATATTTCATGATACTAAGCAATGCGCTTTTAACGCGACTGATGCGTACATTTGCAAACTTCTCAAAATGTTGAGGGTACCACTGAAAACTCATTACTATTGTATTGCAACCCATCTACAAAGAAATAGAAACTTGAGGCCCATGCCTGTGTTCAAAATAACATTGGCCCCAAATATCCTAAAAGAGCAAAGCCATATCTCACTCTCTGTACATGGATAGCGTCAAAAGAAGAATCTGGTTTTCAAGATGTAAGAATCAAACAGTTTAGATCCAGATTTACAGCATTAGTAATAATCCTAAAGGGAAACTATTAGGTAAAAAACTTCTCCAGGGAGAGGATAAAAAAAAATACAAGACTACTTAAAATTTTTGGAGGATTCTTGTGGTTTGTGTAATAACCCTAGATATATATTGTTCTTTTGCTTCCAAAGCAATTCAAAAGTGCTATATGGTAGTGTTTGAAATCATTAAAACACAGTTTCATGTAGATCACCTCTATTCTGTGAAAAGCATACATTCATTTGAAACAATCTGTTTTATTTCCCCAAAGCATTATTTTACTTGAATATAATATTTCTTTATATTGCATTAGTCAGTATATGGAAATTTGGAATGAAGGAGAAATTCTATGGAAAAAATAAATCAGAAATCCTTTGAAATAAGACAGTTCAAACCTAGAACCAGGGAACCACATTGCATTGCCTCCAGGTGTGATTACAAATGAGCTTCTGAGCAAGTGCTGAAGATGGTTAATTAGTAGGATAAGTGAGGTCTATCTTCACAATCCTCATGCAAGTCAGATCCCTCACAACCCAACCAATTATACAGATGCAACACCCAAAAGCCTAATGTTTTCCCACAAGACTCTGTGCAAAATACACTGTCGCCCAAGGTGCTCAAAATACAGTCACTTCTGCAAAAGACGTAACTGTGCATTAGTCTTTTTTGTTTCTCTAGCGTTTGGCATGACCTTTAGAGGCCTCAAGAGGTAATAAGGACTCGGCAAGCAAGTCTGCTAACCAATAAATTAATTCACTTGAAAGTCATGCTTTGAAAAAAGTCAGTAGTGTGTATGTTGAGGGAAAAACAAGTATGTTCACTTTCAAACCAGTGCACCCATCTGCATGGCTCTCAGATGCCTACTGCTCCACAGTTTTCTTGAGAGATTTATACCATAAATGTACCCTTGATCCAAGTAGTTGAAATACACACATGTAACAGATAACTATTTCATATAACTACCTCCCAGTGATATTTTAAAGCCAATGGTAACAAAGAGATGAGAAATGAGGACTTCCGGAATGTCAGCCACGTGGTAGTTTCACACTAAGGATATCTAGGTAATTGTATAAATTCAAATTAAGACTCACTCCCATCGAAAGGATATCATGCCAAAATGTGACAAAATAAAGGAAATCATTGGCCCATTAAAAAAAAACCCAGAATGATTCAAAAATATCAAGCTAATATCCTTAGAAGTTCTAAAGAAGGACAATATCTCACAACATGGAAACCTGGAGAACTTTCTGTGAGACCATGATTTATGCCTTTGTGACTTTGTATAGGATCTAAATATAGGCCAAACATTTTTTAGAAACCAAATAATTTGAAAATGCAACAAAAAGAAGCAAGGATTATCTTCAAAAATTGGCTCTTAAAATATCTTTTTAAGTGCATTAATAATACTACCTAGAGGTTACACTTTTAGGTATTATATATATTGAGATACACGTAAAATACTGTTTATGAGAAAATAAACCTAAAATACACTTATAGGTAATCAATTCTTTTACCTTATATGTAAAGTATGTAAACAGAAGCTGTCAAGATGACTCATTATCTACTCTATATCCACCACAAGCTTCTTGCCAGTTACACAATGTCATACTTTAATTCCTGACTTTGAATTGTTAGCAAGTAAAATGCGACTCTGTAAACATCATCAGCACCAACATACAGCATAGGGTAAAATGAAGCACAATTACATTTAAGTAAAATCAGTCTTTTACTCATCTGCACTCAAATCCCAAATCTCTCGAGAGTTCTTTCCTAAGAGAGTTACAATGAAAACCCCACTCATTGTTTTTCTATCACTCAGAACTGAAACGTAAAAAAAATGTCAAAAATGAACTCCCTCCATTTATATCAAGTAATATATATTATGAGAAACTCATTTGTAGTTTTATATAGAGATACTTAAATTAACTCAAAACTTTATTTAAAAACATTCTATAAACGGCCCATGTTTATTTCTAACAGGAAAAATAATGGAAGTTATTTTACCTTACTCACAAGGATAGATGCAGATTTTGTAGGGCCAGAAATGTATGTACTTTTTCTGATCTCCGTCAAGAAAATTAATGAGAAATTCTTAATGCAAAATTAGGTACAGACTTGAAAGGGGCATGTCTAAGTGAGGGCACTGAAGCTACATCCCATTAGCTACTCGGGATATCCACCTTTCCACAACAATTAACATCCAACAGTTCTCTGACTATGCTGCACAATAAATTACACCAAAATAGCATCACTTCCAGTCACGTGCTATCTGCCATTTCCTGCTACTCTGACGTTCAGTATTCTATCTTTTTATAACCTCTCCCTCAATTATAAGAAATCCACTATCGATCAAAGATGCCCCCTTTCTTGGTTAGCACTACATTCATCTATAAATAGAGAGAAAATAATGAGTTTCCTGATGACTGATTACAGTTCATAAAAAATTATGTTAAGTAATTATACTCGTGTTAACCATCTGTTAATCTATCAAATAGCAACTGGAGAAACAACTCTACTAGACACATAAAGTAATCCCGAAATTTGTTTCAAGGTACATATTTTAGTGTTCAAGAAACTGCTATGCATTGCTAACATAACCTAAGAACCTGTCCTACTTTTGTGCCAGCAGGGATGGGGCAGATACAGTATAAACACATGCGTGTATTTGTGCGTGTGCACACTTAACATTATGTTCGGTATGGAGTCTGCCATCTTTTCTATTCCAAGTCTTTAATCTCCTAGAGACAAGAACAAGGTCTACTTCTAGGTAACCTAATCATTTACAATAGTCCAGTTTTCTTCATTTGATCAAAGAAAAATCTCGGGAAAATAATCCAACATTTTTAAAAATGAGTCAAAAACATTTAGGGAAATATTCAAAATTATGTAAGGAGGATCAGTCCATTTTTTACTCAAACTGTTTTAGTTTTAGGAGTCTTCACTAGATCTGTTTAATTCATAATGAAATACTTGAGACTATGTTCTCCAAAGAGTATACATTTGAAAGAGAGTATATTAGTTGTCTTAAACTGTATGGGCCACTTTGACTTTTTGCGTTATAATAAATTCATAATATGTATATAAACATTTGAATATCCACACTGGTATGGGTATATTGCATATAATGGCTTATATATAATTCTCTCTATAAATAATTTTAAATATATGAGAAAGAAAATTTTATTTACCACAAATAAAAATATACGTTTTAGTGTGCAGGTGAGTTTTCAACTAGAATTGGCTTGATGTGATACCATCTGAATAATAATTAATGAATATCAATTTGCTGATTTTGGAAACCTTGCATCTTGCTGTGATGTATCCTAACAGTAAGCTGAAGAACAACTTAATCTTCATCACTTTTAAAAAAAACTACTGGCTGACTTTCTCTGTGGTTAAAACGTTATGACGGTAGCATTAGAAATTTAACAATGCAAAAATCAGTTTTGAAAATGATGGAAAAAATAATGGATATGTATCCTAGTCAGTTTGTATAATGTTATACTAAAAAAAAATTTTTAAAAAGATAAACAAAATGAGACCTATATGCCACGGTAAGATATAGGCACATTATTCTCAAGAATAATCAAGAACTACGCAAACCTCTCCATGAGATTTTATCAGCTTTCTTTTCATTAGGGAAAAAAAAAAATCTCAAGAAGAGTTTTGTTTATATATATGGGCCTAAACTCTAAATAATAATAATAATAATAATAATAATAATAATAATAATAAAGGAAAATAAAGAAAATGTGTTTTTACCTCAGTAACAATATAGTGGGGAGAGATACAGACAAATGGATACAGGAAGCAGAGGCTACAGATCAAAATTTGAAAACCATATGGTCAGAGAAGAAGGAAGGAATTTTTATGAATTCACTTAGAGACCCAAACACAGGTTTGGCTGAAAAAAAATGTCCATCTTGGATGTGTATTAAATGTTATCAAGAGCAAAAATTGAAATTAGTGAATTGGAATTGCCTCATAGTATCAATCATAATTTCTACTTTGGTCAATTGTTTATGAACTATCAGCTCTTGATTATCTTAATCAGTGTAATTCTTTCCAAAATTGTTACTTTTAAAATTAAAGGATAAACATACTCAGGTATGATGGACTACTTGATCTTGGTTGTATGTAAATAATAATTTATGCTTTCTACCATTATTTGACACTTATTTGAAAATTCCACAATATTTTCCAAACTTAGCATTAAAACACCTGTCTGAATACACACACACACGCGCACACACACACACACACACGCACACGCTTTCACCTTTCGGTGAATTTGTTATCAGTTATCTCTTTTGCAAGTTGAATGATAATTAAGGTGAGGAAATTACTGACAAAGTTGAGATAAAGAATGGGAAATTTTTAGAAACATCAGTTGTAAAACTTATTTAACTGTGACATTTTCTTCCTCAATTTTTATGTAAATATATGCCTTTCCTAATTAATCTGGACAGTTATATCTGAAGAGATATTTTAACAGAATATAAAATATATAAAGGAAAGGTATAAACTGTCAAAATTTATCACCATGTAAAAATAACTATGAAATTTTAAAAAAATGTTCATAATTACTAACACTGCATATAGATGGGATTATAGTGTTGGACATAATATTTTGGGTATTTTCTTTCTTGGTGATTTCTGTCTTTTATGGACATGGCAATTTGAAGACTCAAAAATGCACATGTTTAGATATGTTATCAAGGGGCAAATTATTAGCGAAACAAGTGACTGTGCTTAAGATGATTTAATGCCAAACTGAGTATTGCTTAGTATTAATACCAAACTGGTATTTAATACCAAACTGAGTATTGCTAAGACAGATGCTACATCCCTTCCTGATCAAATGGGCTGCCATGAAAATAAAGTGGCCCATAACCATGGAGCTTCCTGATAATGAGTGAAAACACCCTAACATCATCAATTATCAATAATTTTTAGACATAATTCCTGGATTTTTCTCATGAACAACAGCCCCTAGAAGCTCTTTAATGTATTCATTAAAATTGGGCATATCGCCCCTGCCCTTTGTTCAAAATGCTCTGGGTACAATTCATTACAAGATGGTATCTAAGTTAGTATCTATGGGGAAGCAATACAATGCTGATGTGAAATAAATGTCTTCCTTTGCTTGGTCCATAATGATGACGCATGCCTTTTATCCCCCAGAAGAATAGAAAACACTTTTCACAGTATAGCCAACTACAGTATGCAAAAATTGTCTGTTATAGATCCCATATATACAGAAAACATCTTGGTGTTCAGTTTGAAGGTTCTTAGCCATATGTTATAAAGACCACTGAAGTAACGTTTCATGCAGTAGTCTTTTTCCTCTAACTTCATATAGGTATCAGGGATTCAAAGATCATGTGAGCTCGTGGAAGGCTTGCATATCCACTTTCTATAACTACATGGAGTTATAACTAAATTTCTTAGAAACCAGTTTGAATACACTAAAAGATACGAATAGAAATAACTGATTCCTTTAGTCCATCACCAAAGTTGAAATCTTCTGGATTTTCATAAAATGAAGTGAAGATCCACATTTTGTTTCAGCCCTTTGGGCAGAAACAAGGCCAAGCATAGATTGCCAAGATTTCAAATGCATTAATTCATAATTTATGACAATCTTCTTCTGGTACAACTTCCAGTATTATTTGTAATGTTCTGGTTATTCTGTCTACAAAGGAATAAAGAAGAGAAATTAAAAATGTACAGAAATCAGAAATGTATAAAAACAGCAACATGAGAATTATTTGGGGTTGAATACTGAAAATACACAACCGCCTATTTCACAGAGCGCTTTCAAGAATTATTTACTTCATTAGAATCCCATCATGCTCAATTAATTTATTTGTCACTTCTGCAACTTCTCATGATGGCTTCTCGGCAAGAATACATTAATATTTTGTATTCAAATAGGAACTTTAATTCATAGACCAGGAAGCCGAAAATATTTTGAGGCAACAGAAGGAAGATATAAATAAACATTCAAAACTACACTTCATATTCGGTTTCAAATTGTTTTGTTGTTTTAGTACCTGTGAGATTACAACCAATTCCTCAGCAAAATCAAACTGACTCATACTGTAATGTCCAGTCTCAAACTTGTAGACTATTACTGAGTAAAACATCTTATGTCTCAGGGCTTTATTACTTCATCTGCAGAATGAGGGATTTGGGAGTGCCATCAGCAGCATGGAGGGCTAGGAAGTCCTAACACTTGCCTCTACACACACACACACACACACACACACACACACACACACGCACACATGCACATACGCACGCATGCACGCAAACTGAAGAGACCCAAGAACAATAAATAAACAGCTACAAACTGAAGAAAACAGCTCAGGGAGATTTCCAAACAACAAAGAAAAAGGAACAAAAGTGTGGCAGAGCTCAAAAATTGATGTCTACATAGAAATGTAGAGAAAGCATTTTGCCTGTATCACCCCATCCCCAGTCAGAAGCTGGAGGACCCCAGCAAGCCTCATCCTGTGAATGACTGCAGCTTTTGCTACTGAGGTCTCCCACAGTCCTCAGTGATGCTGGTCCCAGCTGATGCAGCATCCTAGAGTGCCCCCACTCCTCATCTGCTCCCTGAGGCTGGGGCTGCTGCTGAGGTGAGACTTGCCTTTGCGGGCTTTGGCTGTTGATGTACCTACCCCGCTGTCAAGCATTGGGTGCCACGGCACAGCACCATGCACTAAACTGGAACTGCCACTTTTCTTGGCCCGCTCTAGCCCCAGAATGGGGTTTTATCCCATCATTACTCAGGCAAGCTCCCCTCCATTAAGCCCCAACCTCAGAGTCCCTAGCTACTTTTTGGCTACCATTATTGGGACTGTGCTATTGTAGCCCTGAGCCCTCCCCTCACAACTCGCCCAGGTCAAGACTCTGAACTGGGGGCGCCTGGGTGGCACAGTCGGTTAAGCGTCCGACTTCAGCCAGGTCACGATCTCGCGGTACGTGAGTTCGAGCCCCGCGTCGGGCTCTGGGCTGATGGCTCAGAGCCTGGAGCCTGTTTCCGATTCTGTGTCTTCCTCTCTCTCTGCCCCTCCCCCGTTCATGCTCTGTCTCTCTCTGTCCCAAAAATAAATAAATGTTGAAAAAAAAATTTTTTTAAATAAAAAAAAAAAGACTCTGAACTGTCATTGCTGCTCAGAGACGGACTCTTACTGTCCTGCCCACTGCCCCCAGGTTCCAGGTCCTGGCTCTGATTCATCATTGCCAGGGGCACTGCCACTACCCTAAGTGTCACTCACTTCCTGTGTCCCAAAACACTTTGGCTACCATTACTGGGGCTGTTCCACTATTGCTCTGAGAACTCCCATCCCAGGACTCCGAACTGTCATTGCCAAGATGGGCATTTGCTTCCCTGACCCCTGTCCTGTGGGTTCCAGGTCACAGTTCTGACCTATCATTGCTAGGGGCACTGCTACTACCCTGGGCCCCACCCCTCAAGCTTCAAGGCAGAGCTCTGATCCATCACTGCTGGGACAAGGCTACCGCTGCCCTTAACCCTACCCCCCAGGTCTCTGGTTGTAGTTCTGAAATGTCATTGCCAAGGCAGTGTTGCTACTGCTCTGTGCCCGGATCCCTGGGTCCCAACATGTGCCTTTAACAGACGACTATCAGAGTTATGCTGTTGCTATTGTGAGTACACTGGTGCCAGAGTTGAGATTTTCACCACATCCTCAGGCTGTGCTACTACCGCACTTTGCCCCTCTGGGCCCAAGCCACCACTGCACTCTGTTATGCCAGGACCTTTGTCACTGCTGCATTCCCTCCTGCCAGCAGGAGCCACGGTTGGTGAACTTTTGAGACCCAGGTACCAGCTGCATGGGATATCTGCAGACGCCCACACTGTAGACATCAGTGCTACAGCCACAGCAAGCACACCTATGCCTCAGGTTCCAGGCACGGTGGTCTTATCTGAGGATGCCAGCTCCAATGCTACTCTGGGGGCTCTGAGTGCCAGCATGTCAGACCAGGTGCCAAGGAAGGACTCCTTAACTAGAATTTCCTTCTGTGGGCAAAAAATCCCAGTAAGGCTATCAGCGGACTTCTTAGCAGAAAACTTGCAGACCTGAAGAGAATGGGGTGATATATTCAAAGGCCTCAAAGGAAAAAAAAAAAACAAAACAAAAAAACCCAAAAAACAAAAAACTGCCATCAACCAAGAATACTTCATTCAGAAAAGCTGTCATTCAGAAATAAAGAAGAGTAAATATTTTACCAAACAAAAGCTGAAGGACAGACTTGGCTATAAGAAATGCTAAAGAGGGTTCTTCAAGATAAAAAAAAAATAGTAACATGAAAACATATGAAAGTGTAAAATTCACTGGTGAAGGTAAATATATAGTCAAACTGAAAATACTCTCGTATTGCGATGGTATTGTGTGAATGACTTTGAGATTTGCAATATGGTTAAGAGACAAAATTGTTGAAAGTAGCTATAGGTACAATATTTTGTTAATGGACACACAATGTAAAAGATGCAGATCGGGACATCAAAATTAATTGTGTGGGGGAGGCAAGTAAATGGGTAAAACTCTACTATGCAATTGAAGTTAGGTTGTTACCAGCCTAAAATAGATGGCTATAAATATAAGATGTATTATGAAAGCCTCATGGTAACCATAGAGTAAAAACCTATAATAGATACCCAAATGGTAAAGAGAAAAGAATCAAAACAAACCACTACAAAAATATCATCAACTCAAAAGAAAGCAAGCAAGAGAGGAAGAACTAAACATAGGAACTATAAAACAATCAGAAAATAATTAACAAAAAGCCAGTAGTAAGTTTTTATTGATCAATAATTACTTTAAATATAAATGGCTTAATCTCCAATTAAAAGACACAGTATGGCTAAATGGATTAAAAAACAAAACAAAACAAGATTTGTCTACATGTTACCTCTAAGAGACACATTTAAGCATAAGGCCATTCACATGCTGAAAGTAAGGGGATGAAAAAAGATAATTCAAGCAAATGGAAACCAAAAGAGAGCAGGGATAGCTATGCTTATATCAGACAAAATGGACCTTAAACTAAAAATGGTAAAAAGAAACAAAAAAGATGATTGCATAATGATAAAAGGATCAATTCATCAAAAAGATACAATAATTTTAATCATATATGTACCCCAAACTGGAGCACCTAAATATATTAGGCAATTATTAAGGGAGAAATAGACAGCAATAATAGAGAAATTCACTACTCCAATTTCAACAATGGATAGATTACCCAGACCAGAAAATCAATAAGGAAATAATGGATTTGAATGATACTTTAGACCAAATGAACCTAACAGACACATATATAACATTCCATCCAACAACGGCAAAATACACATTCTTCTCAAGCACGTACAGAACATTCTTTAGGATAGATCACATGATAGGTCACAAAACCCTGTTAGCAAATTTAAGAGGATTGAAATTATACCAAGTATCTTTTTAACTGCAATGGCATAAAGATAAAATCAATAACAAGAGGAAAGCTAAAAAATATATGTAGAGATTCTCCTGAACAACCAATAGGTCAAAAAAGGAATCAAAAGGGAAATCAAGAAATATAGTGAAATTAACTAAGAAGAGGACTCAAAAATTAAAATAATAAGGAAAGAGGGGGCATTTTAACGGATACCACAGATATATAAAGGATTATGAGAGACTTCTATGAACCATTATATGCCAATAAACTGAATAACCTGGAATAAATGGATAAATTCCTGGAAACATATGGCCTCCTAAGATTAAACCATGAAGTAAAAAAATTTAAACAAACCAATACCAAGTAAGGAGATTGAGTCACTAATAAAAATCCTCCCAACACAGAAAAGCCTGGGAATAGATGGTTTGCACTGGCCAAACATTTAAAGAAGTATTAACACCAACCCTTCTCAAACTGTTCCAAAAAATTCTAAAGGAAGGAACACTCCCAAATTCATTTTATGAGGCCAGCATTATGCTGATACCAAAGTCAGACAAAGACATTATAAGAAAAGAATACCACAGACCAATATTCCTGATGAATACAGATGCAAAAATTTTCAACAAAATATTAGCAAATAAAATTCAAAAACCTAATAAGAGGATCATTTACCTATCATTAAGTAGGCTTAATGAGATGCAAGGATGCAAGGATGCAAGGATGCATTAAACATAGTACTGGAAATCCCAGCCAGAGCAATTAAGCAAGAAAAAGAAATAAAAGGCACTCATATCAGAAAGATATAAAATGATCTCTGCTCACAGATGGTGATCTCATATATAGAAAGCTCTAAACACTCCACTAAAAATCTGCTAGAACTAATACATGAATTCAGTAAAATTGTAGGATACAAAACCAACATATAGAAATCAGTTGCATTTCTATACAGTAACAACAAATTATCTGAAAGAGAAATTAAGAAAGCAATTCCATTTACAATTACATCAAAAACAATAACATATTTTAGAAACAAATTTAACCAAGGAGGTGAAATACTTGTATACTGACAATTATAAGACATTGATGAAAGAGATTCAAGAAGATACAAATAAATGGAAATATATCTCATGTTCCTATACTGGAAGAATTAATACTGTGAAAATGTCCATATGACCCAAAGTAATCTACAGATTTAATACAATCCCAATCAAAATTCCAAAGACATTTTTCACAGAAATAGAAAAAAACTATCCTAGGGGCTCCTGGGTGGCGCAGTCGGTTAAGCGTCCGACTTCAGCCAGGTCACAATCTCGCGGTCCGTGAGTTCGAGCCCCGCGTCGGGCTCTGGGCTGATGGCTCAGAGCCTGGAGCCTGTTTCCGATTCTGTGTCTTCCTCTCTCTCTGCCCCTCCCCCGTTCATGCTCTGTCTCTCTCTGTCCCAAAAATAAATAAACGTTGAAAAAAAAAATTTTTAAAGAAAAAAACTATCCTAAAATTTGTTTGGAATAACAAAAGACCCTGAATAGCCAAAGGAATCCTGAGAGAGAAGAATTAAACTGGAGGCCTCAAAATACTTGATTTCAAGCCATATTACAAAGCAACAGTAATCAAAACAGTATGGTAATGGCATAAAAAGAGGCACATAGGTCAAGGGAACAGAATAGAGAGCCTATATATATAAATCCCTACATATATAGTAAACTAAGTTTTGACAAGAATGCCAAGAATGCACAATGGAGAAAGGAGAGTCTCTTTAATGAATTGTTCTAGGAAAACTGTATATCCACATGCAAAAGAATGAAGCCCTAGCTTGGGCCCCTATCTTACGCCATTCACAAAAATTAACTCAAAATGGATCAAAGATTTAAGTGTAAGACCCAAGATCATAAAATCCCTAGAAGAAAACATAGGGGAAAAGATCCTTGACATTGGTCTAGGCAATGATAAGTCACTAAAAGTACAGGCCACAAAAACTAAAATAAATGTGGCTATACTAAACTAGACAGTTCTGCACAGCAAAGGAAATAATCAACGAGTTGAGAAGACAACTTACTGAATGGGAGAAAACATTCACAAATCATACATCTGATAAGGGACTACTATCCAAAATAAAGAACTCCTACAACTCAATAGCAAAAAAGAAAATAATCCAAATAAAAACCTGAATAGACATTGTTTTCAAATGTCATGCCAAGGTATAGGAATGGCTAACAGGTAAATGAAAAGGTATTCAACATCAATAATCACCAGGGAAATGCAAATCAAAACCATAATGGGACATTACCTTACACGTGTTAGGATGTTTTGGTTTTTTTTTGTTTTTTTTTGTTTTTTTTTTCAAAAAGACAAGGGATAACCAATATTGGTGGGGATGTGAAGGAAAGGGAACCCTTATACACTACTGGTGGCAATGTAAATTGCTATACCCACTATGGAAAACATAATGGCAGTTCCTCATAAAACTACCTAGGATCCAGCAATCCTATTCCTGGTGATTTGTGCAAAGGAATTGAAGTCATATCTCAAAGGAATATCTGCATGCATACCTAAGTTAATTGCAGCATTATTCACAATAGCCAAGATATGGAAACAACCTAAGTGTTCATCAACAGAAAAACGGATAAGAAGATGTGATTATACACACACACCCACGTAAACACACACACAATGGAATATATTCAGCCATGAGAAAGAAGGAAATCCTGCCATTTGCAATAACATTATGCTAAGTGGGATGAGTCAGAGAAAGACAAATACTGTATAATATCACTTATATTACAGAATCTAAAACACTGAACTTGTTAAAATAGATGGTAAAAGGATGATTGCCAGAGTTTAGGGGGTCAGGGAATTGGAGAGATATTGTTTAAGAGTACAAACTTAGTTATGGAGATCTAATGCAAAACATAGTGCTTATAGTCGACAATATTGTATTGTAAAAATTTCTAAGAGACTAAATATGAACTGTTCTCAATAACAAAAAGAAATGACAAAGATGTGTCATGATAAAAGGTGTCAATGCTAGTGTGGTAATATTGCAATATATAAATGTATCAAACCAACACATTCTACATCTGAAATTTATACAATGTCATAACGTCAAGTATAACTCAATTAAAAAAACAACTTAACTAAAAGAAGAAGGGGCTTAGATTAGAAAGTAGTTCCCAAAATGTAATCACTGGACTGGGATCACTAGCATAGGCTGATATACCAGAAGTGCAACTTTTCAAAGCCTTATTCCAGACCTACTAAGTTGGAAACTGAAGGTGGGGCCCAGAAATCTATGATTCTACTAGACACTAAAATATAGAAACTAGCGGGCTGGATGATCTCTAAGGTTATTTTATCTTGGCAATCCTAGAACTCAGCAATGCTAGTTTCTCAGCGTGTTAGTTCTTGTTCATCTCTGATCTTTGTAATCAATCCCTACAGAACCTCTTCAAACTGTACTGATGCTGGAGCCTCTAGAGCCTATCTTCTTGATGGTTTCAGATCCACATCGTCTCTCATCCAGACATACAATCTTTCTCCCCTTTCATGACTTGTCAACTGTAATAGTCCCTTCCAAGCAGTATTTCATGTCACTGCAAAAGGTATATTTTTTATCCTTTGCTTTGCAATAGTGTTCTTCAAAGTTGTTTTTCTTCATGCACTAATTTTTATAATATACATTAATTATAAAGAGCCCAGCACAGTTCTGGCAAAGGGTAAACTCCATGTAAATTTTTCTTGAATAAATTACATTTGTTAACAGCCTATTCTACACTGAGATGTGTGTGGAACACAAGGGAGTGCTCAAGGGTAATAAAAATCCATGTTTATAGAAAAGGGAAGTGGTAAAATTACCTAAGAAAAATAGATTGTGGGAAGGTAAGTATCCATCAATAGAATGGGATATATGGCTTTTGTAAGCAGAGAAGGAACCAGGGCTATCTGGTAGGTTGAAACAGTAGGAGAGTTCAGGCATCTGCAATAGTGGATTGCAAAGCAGTGAGGTTAAATTTACATCCTCTCCAACTCTTCCTCCCATGACTGGCGTGTGTGTGTGTGTGTGTGTGTGTGTGTGTGTGTGTGTGTGTGTGGGCCCCCTTCCCCACGGGGGGGGGGGGGGGGGCGGGTTGCCTACTCACATTTATGTACTGAACAAAAGCCTTTTCCAAAAGTCTGTTTCTGCCTTCTGGGACCCCCAGCCCTTTGCTTTCTTAGACCTCTTACTTACCCATGTCACAACACAGCATCAGTTTCAGAGAAAAGGAGAACAACTTAGAGATCCTGATGCTTTGCTAGTGTGACATTCTCCTTTCTGAAAGCTCAATTTAGATCTTCTATTCAGCAGCACACAGAGGGGCAAAGAATCTGTCTTCCGGTTCTGCACACCCATTCCCTTCTTCCGTGTTCAATCAGTTCTGTTACATTCTCTCCTCTGACTCTCATATTCTCTCCCGGGATCTCAAAATTTGAATAATTGTCATCATAAAGGAGGTTTGGGCAGAAGTGACTGATTTTGGCCTGAGTAAGCTGTTAGAGTTAACCCATCTTTTCCTTCTAGGTCATCTACATCCATGGGGTCAGACAGAGGTACTCAGCAGACCCAAGTAACCCGCTATGGAAGCTTCCTGCTTGCCCAGAAAAGCTGCAGAGCATGGGGAACTCAGCTGCATCCATGCTCATTTAAGGCTTTTGCCTTTGGAGATAATCAACTCCATGACACTATCCTTTCAAACAAAGTTGAGCCAATGAGTCTGCATTGGGTGTTTTCAGCATCTGCAAGCCCCAAGAGCAAATAGCAATTGCAGTATTTTTAGCTTTACTTTTCACGTTCAGTCATTTTTGAAATCAGCTGAAACAACTAACCTTGCAAAAGCTGATTTACCCAAGAACACTTGGTACAAGTATGGGGACCTGTAGCCAAAACGGGCTAAGTCTGTGAAGTATTAGCACAAAACCAATCTTCTCCACAAGCCATAGTAAAAATAACAGTATGTGTGTTGTTTTTTGTTTGTTTATTTGTTGTTTGTTTTTGTTTAAAAAAAAAAAACAGCTTCCAAAACATTTCTCATGCATGGTTTCATTTCAGCCTTACAGTGAAGATGGTTTGGGCCCCTGAGAAATGTAGGCAAGCTTAACTAATTTAAAATATGGCAATGCAGTCTTCTTGAACAGCCAATCAAATGCACTACACAGCTTTCAAGGAGGTATCATAAACGAAGCTATCGTGACAGACTGTAAGAAGCATCTGCTTTTAGAACCCCAGAATTACAAAGTCCTTGTCTACAAAGATGGACTAGGATCATTTTGCTGGTGCTCCCAAGTACCCTTCTTCGTAATCAAAGATGTTGCTTAAATACAGTCGCCCTCCATATCTTGCCCTGACAAGAGGGACCAACTTCCGGTCACCCCACTCATCTCAGCCCTGACACAGTTGGGCTGATAAATAGGGGCAGCCACGTAACACAGCTGCTGGTGGCCCTAGCCAGGGCTGGCCACGTCTAGCTACCTCTGTGTATTTGAGTATGTCAGTGGGGTGTCTGCCCCATTTTCCTTGGGTGAGAAGCTCATGTTTCTATAAATACATTTTAAAAAATGCCCAGAAAAATTCACTACTCTGTCACAGATGGCAGAAAAACGTGTTCTGTGTATCTGACTATTCCCTTAAGAGCACATTTTCTTTTCACCCTAGGAATGCTATCAAACAAAATGTGGTTCAACACTGGCATCCTGTGGCCAGAGAAATTCATCAAATCTCAGAAAATCTCAGATCCTCTGGTTCTGAACATTCCTGGCTATCTGTACCGCGTGGCTTTTTTCACCATTTTCTGAAGGCTGTTCGGTCACCTCACACTGTTTGCAGAAGCACCTTAGGCAAGATGTATTTTGATCAACTATCATTTCAGAAGGCTAACCTGTTCATGTATATTAGGGTGAAAATAAATGACAACAGAAGGTCTAAAGAATGTTACCCAACAACAACAAAAATTTGATATCAAATCACAGATGCTCTCCAAGTTCACACTGAGTTTTTTTTTCCTAATGAGGAGGCAGTTGGGAAAAGAGGCAAGGTAGTGGGCAAGACTCTGCTGTTTGTGTGTCTGTGTATGAGTGTTTTGTTTTGGCCAAAGGCGAGGAAAATACTTGCTATCGCAGCAATAAATATTATGAATTTTCTTTATTTTACTACAAGAATGCCGCCTAAGAGGAAAATCAAACAAAATTATGGAGGATTGTTGTTTTTGCTACTCACTTTCAAGGCAGCTATAAAGATAAAGGGTTACAAGGCTCACAGTTTAAAGGCAGAATTGCCATGCTCCCCGGTAAGACTTAATGGCATTTTTGAGATCCAAATAATCATTAGGGGACTACTGCATGGCGGCTGCTTTCACAAATGGCTACACTAAATTTGGAGTCCTTGGAGATGTTTGAAACATCATTAGAGACAGAAAAACAACAAAAAACTTCAGCATCACGTGAGCGTGGAAAACCATCAAAGAGGGGTCAAGTGTGAAAAGTGGGGAGCTGGTATGCACTGACAAAGAAATGGTGCAAAATACGTGCATGTTAGCAACAGGAAAGGGCACTGAGAGTTGCCTGCCTCCCAACAGGAAGAACACAATCCCTACTATGTGGGGGAAAGCATGGAGTTGGCTCTTTCATCATGCTTCTTGTCATCATAGCCCAACTGTAGGAGTACTAGCTCTTTCTTCCTCAGTTCTCTGGCTTTTCCATGGTGCTCAGGGGTTTGAACTGTCTCTGGCCAGGATCTGAGATAGACCCAGTCCTCACAGTGATGAACGCTAATTCGTCTTAAACGTTGGTCATCAGGATGGTAGTTATTGTTCAACAAGATTCTTTTTCCTTTCAGAAAAGTTTCTATATTTGCTGCCTACCATGGAGAAAACGGAACTAAAAATATCCCACAGAAAACTGGTGTGATCTAACAAGAAATCGAGCTTAAATACCCTGCTAGACAATCAGTGTGCCCGTGTTAGCCTTGAGGAACCCAATTTTTATAGTAATACCTCTTCAGGGAATAGTGTTACCAGCTAGAAAACAAAATTCAGATATAAATAGCAGTGTAAGGTCTAAATATACCAAATACCAATTAAAAGCTAATAAAGAGTAGTATCAAAAGTCTATTTTAAATGGCTGACTTCTAAATGAGTTTCTCTAGCACGCTAGAGAGTCAATATGTAGACATATTATTGCAGGGTTTTTTGTTTGTTTGTTTGTTTGTTTGTTTTTGAGTTTTAATAACACTGACATTATTTGTTCACAATTTTACCAGAGATATCAGAAATCTCCCTGAACTTTTTACCAGGCTTTTAAAAATTAATTACAGTAAAAGAAGTAAATTCAAGCGGGTGAGAACAAAAGTTGTTTTCTAAACTCCCCTAACTCAGTAGCAAGAACCTGGTTGTTCCTCTGGCTATATTTTTCACTTCTCTCGTGTCCTTCAGGTGCCCACTCTAGAAAGACCGTGGACTTTGATGTCCAGCAGATGTGGGTTCAAATCCTGGCTCAATGGTTTAAAATCTTTAACTCAAAAATAAATTCTCCGTCTCCCTGAGTCCTGTTTCCCATCAGACATAGGACTAATAAGCACCATCTCACATATGGAGCTTGTGCAAGACAGAACAAGATGAGGTAAGGAAAAACCTCAGTCAGCAGAGCCCTGACAGATAGGTAGGCTGTCAACAGAGGCTGTCCTAAGCACCCTTTCTATCTACTCTCCCCGATATTTCCTCTCCTATATTTCCTCTCCCCGCAATTTACCTGGTCCCTGAGACCTTTTAGGTTTTCCTCTTTAATATCTTTCACTTTCTCTTGGACCCTGCCAGCACCGTCCATGATCAGAGCCTTCTCAGTCCTTATGCAGGGTTACCGTGGTAACTACCAATCCTGGGCCCTTTCAGCCTTGACCCTCTGTAATCCATCCTCACTGTACCCACAACGATTTCTATAAAATACAGCACTGCCCAGGGGCGCCTGGGTGGCGCAGTCGGTTAAGCGTCCGACTTCAGCCAGGTCACGATCTCGCGGTCCGTGAGTTCGAGCCCCGCGTAGGGCTCTGGGCTGATGGCTCAGAGCCTGGAGCCTGTTTCCGATTCTGTGTCTCCCCCTCTCTCTGCCCCTCCCCCGTTCATGCTCTGTCTCTCTCTGTCCCAAAAATAAATAAACGTTGAAAAAAAAAATTAAAAACAAAACAAAACAAAACAAAACAAAAAAAAAATACAGCACTGCCTGAATTTGAATTCTAGCTGGTCTACCTAATATCTGCATGACTTGGAACAAGTTATACGAATTCTTCTACTGTATAACTCAGTATCTGGAAAATGGAGATAATGATTTTTCCTACTTCAGAAGGTTGTGACAAGGATTAAGTAAGGTCATATATGTGCTAACACATAGAAATCACAACATAAATGTGAGGTATAATTCGTCTCTTCATTGTTCTTGCTGTTCTTACGACCCCTTAGCGATTCACCATGCCTATGAAATAGGGTTGTGTCGTAATCATGATATTTGAGCCCTTTGTAGGGCTCTGCCTAACTCCCTATCCCTCAGCAAGAGCAGGTTATGCTATAGAATCAATAAGCTGAGCTCAACCCAGAGTAAAAAATAATTAGGTTAGTAAGGGATTCGAGAAAGCAATTAGGTCATTTATAGAACTGCTGATAAAATTCTATCTAAAAAAGCTCTCTTAAGAAGTGATTAGAGCAGCGCAAACTAAATATCCTGAAAGGATTGAGTGGCTCTACCCTAAACATCCTTCCTGCTTCTTCTTCTCCTAGTTCTAATTAACATGTAATAATGTATTTAAACTAGCAGTTACCTTACTTATACTTTTAAGGTGCATGTGTGTATGTACACATAGACGGGTCTTCTAGAATATAGTCTCTCAAGAGGTCCTGAAACTGTGTAAGAGTCTTACCTGACATTCTTCTAAACCACTTGGGCTTCTTGTCCCATATGATAAAGAGATAGTATGCAGGGACCCCAGTCAGAGTAATGATGAAACCGATCCCTGTACTAAATGGATCCGAATACAGGGAAAGGGCCACCATGAAGAGACACGTGAAGGAGAACAAAGCCGGGATGAACAGTGGCACCTGGAACACAGCACAAGGGGGAAAAAAAATCACTTCAAACAGTTCCAGAGACAGAAGATGGGTTCAAGAAGAGTGCGTCGGTCAAGTCATACGATCAGACGATCCCCGCTGGTCGTGTGAGCAGGTTACAGGCACCATCCCACCTTACCGTAATAGCAACAGCTCTTTAATAGGGCACAGAGAATGTAGCAAACCTACTCCCTTAAATCTTTTAAAAAAAATCTTTGAAAAGAACAAACCTAGGATAATGAAGTATGTTTCATGAGAGATGTTTTCTTTGAATTGTTTCACTAGTTAAGTACCAGTGTGACTTATGTTTTTGATTTTAAAAGGTTGGCTCTTTGATAATTATGATTAGAATCTGCTTGAATGTAGAGTCAAGAGCACGGGCTGCTTGTTATGTGTTAAAGCCTTTCAGTGCATATTGATTTTCTTTGGGAGACTCACAATAAGAACTGACAGGAATAAAACAGACCAACTCCTATTCAACCGCTAATAAAGATGTTGCCAGCATTAGGCAATGGATGTAATTAGAAACAAATTCTGACAACATGACTGACAACATTATCTGTGTTATTTCTTAAAAGCAAATAGATAGTGAGGTCAAATCAATCCATGAACGTTCAAGGCTAAAGGAGATGAGAAACATATTCATCAACTCTCGCAAAAGGAAATGCTTAGTCACAGTAAAGGGTATTCTATTAAGGATATGTTGATACAACTTCACCTTCCCTCTTTATTTTACATTTTTATTCCTTCTAGAATATACCTTCTAGAATGTATAAGAAGAGCAACATAACAAGTCATAACAACTAAGAATACTTAAAGTGCCTGTTTTGTAAAGCAGCATCCTTTTTAGAGTTTCAATTAGTGACAATTCCATATGTATCTGCCTCTGTCTTTCTCAGCATGGCTATCCACAATTACTCAGCATAAAAACACAAGTATCCCATACTTTGAACACATCAGGTCATTAGACACATTCAAGAGAAAGCAACATGACAAATGCCCTATGTATCTACCACTTTTCAGAAATGTGACATATAAAGTTAGGCACCACACATAAACAACTTGCTGAATTATTTTTCCAAGCTAAAATAAATCCGATAAGAAGGCACTGCCTGCAAGAGTTAAGCATTTTATTCCAGAGGATGCTGCCCCCCGCCCAAGTTCCTCATCATCAAGTTATGACTAAGGGAGGACTAGGTATTAGGGGAAAGATTTATGTAAACCCATCAAGATTACTGAGGTTACCTTGAAAGGACGATGCATCTCTGGGCGTTTGTATCGAAGATAAATCAGCCCAGCAACCGCCAGCCCAATAAAAAGCCACCTGGCAAAACTGAGGAAATTCAACAGACTGTAGAGGTCCCCCGAGAAGAGCATTATCATCGTCAAGGGGTGCTGGGGGAAGGGGGAGAAAAACCACACTCAGTGAGTTAAGAGAGAACACAGCTGATAACAAACAATAACATCACTACAAATTATGATGATCTTTTTCCTGATTATTTATACTGATAATCTACCACACTGATATTCTGTATTTTCTGCTCTTATACTCCATTACGCACCAGTAGCGGCATGAGAAGAACACCATTACCACTTAATCAGAGAGAATTTTATGTGGATGTTTAGTTTTTAGTCGGTTTATTTATTTTTTTTTCATTTGAGAGAAGAGAATGTGTTTTCAAAGAGTAAAACACTGGATAGTCAATGACTTAAATTTAAAGATCTAGAGACTGAGAGGATTGGTAAAGAACTAATGCCCCAGATCAAAAGTGTACCCAATTAGAAAACGCGCAGAGGGCTCTGTAAATGGTTTCTGAGAGGCCCTTGGCTATGCACATACATGAAACACAGCCACTTCTAGGGGATTCTGCCGTCTCCCGAATGCAAAATATTGACCTTTTCTTCCTCCACACTTACTCTGCCCGTGTGCTTGCCATGTGTGACCCTCAAGACTGCAGAAAAGAATGAGGCACAGAGATCAGCTTCGCAATGTCTCTGCAGCTGCACATGCCAAGGACAGCACCACTGATAGCAGAGGCTTAAAATGAAAGCCCTCTTCACCGAATAATACATTCTGTTCCCACAAGTGACATTAACTTCCAGATTCGGCACAGAGAGGATGCATACTTTACAAAGAAATTTCAAGGAAACATTCTGAAACAGATTAAATGCATAGAGCAAAGTGTCCAATGTATTCTACTCTGCTCCCTGACAGCAGATTCCATTTGACAAAAATGTTACAAAGTAGTAGGTAAAAGTGAATATAACATTGCCAATGGGTATTTGAGGACTTTTATACCTTGCACAGTCTTCTGTACCCGACCCTTCACAACTACTTTTCTCTGCATGATGAATTCTATAACTCACATCTCAGGTTTGGTGCTTTTATTTCTTCCCTTTAGAGGTGCACTCAAATATTTCCCTTTTTTATCACAGAATCACTCCACTGTCTAGGATTTCATCCAATTTTGCCTCTAATTTTGCGTGCATTTCATTATAAGGGGCCTATGATATGACATCTTGGTGCTGTTGGACTGTGGCTTTTAGCTCCACTTTCAGTATGTAGAAATGGGACTCGTTCTACATTCTTTTCGGTGAGACTCTGTGTCGATGACAGAAGCCAAGGTAATCACTTCCCTTAGACCTCACGCATTTCTACAAAGATGCAAAAGAAGTGATGTGGTTATTGTCCCATAGCATCAAATACGCATCAGAAATACTAAATAAGAAATACTGGGAAGCGATGGAAAATATCCTGCCTCTCACTCTCCACCAAGATATATATAGATCCGATTTAGCAACGAATTGAAAGTAAAGCACTAGCTACAGTCTGGTTTGAATTCCTCTTTGCTAACCCATTATTCAAGCTTCTATCTAGGTATACTTTTTAATATGCATTACCAAAACAATAACAGCTGGCAGAGGAGTGTGCTTGCGGACATGAATCATGGAGAGGATTTCTGGAAGGTGACCCTCTCGAGACGCAACATAGAATAACCTGATGGGAGAAAAATGTGGATGGAGTTGACTGGATAATTGATCATTTCAAAGGGAAAAATCCAGAAACCTAAGAGAACACTTGCATCTAATTTTATACCATATGGTTTGTCATTTCTTAGGAGATTACTTCAGTTTCGCTTTTCAGATAAGGCAGAGACTCAAGAGAAATCTGACTTCGAATTTCAGAAAATCTACCAACACATTACATTATGCTTTGAGGGGAAACAATAGCAACATTCGAATCAGCATAGCTCTCCCTACATATAAATAGCTGACAGTGAATCTAGTTCTAGATTCTTAGTATTGTATGCGTGCTGTCAATCGATCCAGCCCAATACACACACCTACACACACATACGCGTGCACGTACACACAGACATGCACACGTATGACCTTATATTTGTATTTTTCTGATTGGATTTTAACCTTATGTTAAAATAAAGGGGACTTTTGCATCAAACAAAACAAAAGGGATGCACGTGGTGGGGTAGTGATTTCTGGCGTCTCTGGCTTTACTTTTTCTCTTGTCACCTTTAGAGAAACAGAGATTTTATCACCAGAAATAAAATGCTGTTGTTAGACTCTGTAGACATACTATAAAAAGAAGAAGAAGAAGAAGAAGAAGAAGAAGAAGAAGAAGAAGAAGAA
>NW_024412376.1:50060896-50094317 GCF_014898765.1 Herpailurus yagouaroundi | reverse complement strand
AAGAAGAAGAAGAAGAAGAAGAAGAAGAAGAAGAAGAAGAAGAAGAAGAAAGAAAAGAAAAAGAAAAAAGTTCCCTGCCAGGCTTCAGTGTAGGCTATGAGTAGACAAGCAGTGCCCTCTACTGGGCAGAATGAGACATGCTACTGATACTTGGACGAGGACTTCGATCTTACATGTCTCTTTAAAAACAACAGGTTTGGAGGCACTATTTCTTTTCTTTTTAAGCCTACTCTTATCACATCCAATCTCAAAAACAGAAATGCATTTCTGGAAATGCTTGAACTCGCTCACCTGGAGACAGCAAACACACCACCATTCATGGAGCCAAAGCAGGAGAGGGCAACAAAGATCGGAACTGCTAATGAGAAATTTCCCAGTAGCCGCTCAGAAAAGGTCTAGTGAGAGACAGAACGAAGCAAATTAATGCTCTGCCAGAAAGTGGAATAAAATGAAACAATTTAGTCCAAACTCGCTCTCTGACTTTCTTTTTTAGTCTGGTGATACGTGTATGCTTTATAATCTTTTTTTGTGGTGAGGGTCAGGCTAACTTCTTAGACAATAATCAAAAGCCGTATCGTGGCATTGCTTTTTTGCAAAACTATGGCCAAAGGTCTAAATAAGCACCTTCTCTCTACTTCCAAAAAGCAACGATCCATTTATTGACTCTTTATTAACTACGATGTCTATCATCTCTGATTCTGGTAAGTAAAAAAAAGCTTGGTTCAGAAGTTCTCCCACTGGAGACGGAAATCCTTCAATGCCTTCTCTTCAACCTGGAAAGCCACATTTTTATAGTGAGGTACAAATGTACACTGAGAAGTATTACAGATAACTTGTTTCATATCCCAATCCTCCTGTTAGGACACAAAGGATAGTGAGAAATAATTGATGACTTAATCGCTTATCTCACCTATATACGAGCAGTTCCAAAAATCTTGTGCCTAGAATAATCACATTAGCTGAATCTCTCTGTATTGAGTCACTCCCTCCCTCTCAGGGATCTGCCAGTTCCTTCTGTGGTTTCCCATAAAAAGGCTAGAATACAAATACAAGCTTGAGAAGATCAAGCCACAGAAAATATGAAAGATAAACAAAACTTCCAAAATGTCCTTTCATGCCATAGTATATGCAACACTGCAAATTTCCATGAAGGATGTATTTTCAAAAAAAACCAAAAAACAAAAACCCAACAACCACTATGTGGGATTCTTTAGTTGTCCTTGATGCAGCTGGTGCTATGTAATTAATGGGCCATGTTGCACTCAAAGAGTAAGTGCTGCCCTTTGTCTGGGAAGATGAGATGACTGACCCGACATTAGCAAACTTTGTACATTTGGTTGTCTGTTAGGACTTACAGAAGTGGCAAAGTCTTGTTTTAATACAGTGAACACGCACGGAGGTTCACACGAAATGAGATAATTTGTTCCCTGTGGATGTTGCCGATATGAGGTAATAGTGACTATTTTAAAAGGAACTGACATCTAGCGATGGGAAGTTATATTTTCACCCTTCATTGTTATGAGGTCACAAAGAAATGCTCCTTTACCAGCTAAGTTTTGATACAAAATAAAAGTATGTGTCACAGAATAACATTCCTGTAACATGACCTTTGAGAGCAAAGATGGTCCTGAGGTCAAATAAATTTTGGAAAGTGTTGTAAAATTATAAGTATCCACTTCTTAGGGAGTTAAAATGCACATTAGCATCTTTAGTATTCTGAGAAGTGCTAGAGCAATGACATCTGCTTAACTTTGAATAACTCAGTATTTCCTAAAATTAATAATATCCCATTACTGGTATTCAAAAGGATAGACTAGAAAAAACAAATACGTATGGTCCTTTGGAAATTCTTAAGTGGTACTTTGGAAAAAAGATTTGAACTCAGCATTTGAAAAGTTTATGAACAGGAAAGAATAAAGAATAAATCACAATTTGCATGCCAGAAAATACATTCATTTAAGTTCAGTAACTGCCCACCTATCCTTAAAGTCACGTTGGAAAAGTATCTTCTATTCAACATGCACATGTGGAAATGTGTTTCCCAGCACGTATATGTGGAAATGTTTTACAGGAAATGAACAATGCAGGAAACCATATAGGACTTTGGCTGTCTCAGTTAAATGGAATTGCTAAGGTGTGTTCTAAATTTTTTATATACTCATTATCATTCAGGTCAAGAAAAGATTACTGAATTTCAAAACACTTTCTGCTGGAGGGAACTACTGTAAAATTGCATCAACTCATTAACCTAAATTCAAATTGGCATGTTCCCAACTTGGACTTACCACTGCCACTGCATTTGAAAGCAACAGCTCCTCAGCACTAATGGTCGTAAAGTAGGCCACATTTGTTAGCACGTAGCCGGTGGTGACGATGGCCATGGATATACAGATTGCAAGGGGGATGGTTCTGAAATGCACAAAGGAATTGCTTATTAGTCATCTTTTGTTAGTCATTCTCTGAAAGCAAAGACGATAGGATAACAGGCTGACTCAGACAAAGACTAAAATGGTATACACGATAATTACAGGATCTGTTGTTGTATGTGTGTTTTACTGGGGAGAAGTACTACATATTCCTCTGTAATTTGATAAGGTCCATGGGAGCAGATACTTCATTTGTCTTCTCTACTTCTCTACCCCCAGAACAAATGGGTCTATCCCATTCTGGTCCCCCGTAAATGCCATAGCAGTGTCTCTCACACTTGAGCATACAGCCACCTCCTGGAAGGCTTCTCAAAACACAGTTTGCTGAACCCACCTTGAGTTTCTGATTCAGTAGGATTTGCATTTCTGACAAGTTCCTGGGCAATTCCCATGTGCTTGGCCAGGGGACCATTCTTTGAGAACCATGGTCCTCTATACCTCTCTAATACTAAGTTACTGCCTTGACACCTTTCTAACACTAACCTTCAGAAAGGTCTTTCCCATTCAGTTTTTCCCCTTCGGTAGCTTCCCTCATCAGCAAGTAAGTTGCACGCTTTTGGAAGCATGAGAGCAAGATATATCTCCCTTTCTCAATGATAGTAATAATAATTTTATATGTAACACAAAAAGCACAGAAGTGCCCACAATATTGACTTTGCACTGCCCTGCTGTGAGTTCAAAGGAAGCTGAAGATCATGAGTATCTATTAAAGCAACAGTGCAGATAATCCCATGAAATTAGAGGTGACATGCTGTGAAGTACATATGACCGGTCAGTGCTGACACTCGCGGCATCAAGAAGAACCCGGCACAAATGCAATGTTATGTCTTCATTTAATGCACTGGGAAAGCCAGGAGTTACTGACCCTAATAATTTGATTCCATGTTACCGATACACATTACTTGCTTAACATAATCACCTCTTCAGACTCTTTCCAGTTCAAGCAACTTAAACCTTCAGCTCCCTGCACAAAGGCTGATGGGTTTTTTAGCCATAGAGCTTATCAGCCCTCATGGAGCCTTAACCCTGCTGGGTGCCACTAATGAAGATCTCAATATAATTTCTTCCAAGATGAAAATACAGTTCGGAACTTGGAGGTGGGGGTGGGGGTGGGGGTGGGGGAGGCAGAGTCTGCCTCCCTCCCCAAGCTGGGTACGTTTAGCACACTGAGACCCAGCTCATTATGCTGAACAGCACTATCCCCCGTTGAGAACAGGCAAACCTCGCCAGTCAGCAACTGCCATTCATTATGCTGCTTGGAGCCTGACACTTCCCCTGATCCCCAAAGCCTTAAGCCTTGATGGGGAAACACATTGACCTCTAAATCCTGGCATCCTAATATAAAAGTAGCAGATGTTCCCTTTCCCCAGCGTGAAGAGGGTCCTGTGGAATTTTCTGTTAACACCATAACATGCATTGCTAGTTGTGATTGATAAATGCTACATTTAAGCGGAGGAAATCACTGGGCCAATTAGATATAAAGGAGTGAATGGCATAAGACATATTAAAGATGAATTGTTTCTTTGAAAGAAAGGCTACATGTGAACGCAAAGGACTAAGAAGGCGAACGTGAAGGTAGATGTGCAGCTTTTCAACCACTCGCTATTTTATTTTAAACTTGAGTCTTTTCCATTTTTATAACATCCCAAATGGTGTGTTAAGCTCTTTCTCTGGGGGAGAGCAGTGGGAGGGAGAAGGGGGGGAAAAGATTCTCTTTTCCTTGCAAGAATGGGATTAAGAAGTGTAAAGTTCCTGTTAATAAAAATTGAGGTGACATTGTTAGGTGCAGAGGAGTCACTAACCTCTCCAGGACAGGTGGTACAGTCACATCATATGATGCTACAAATTAGCAGGGAGAAGTCAGTCTGAGATTTGGGCTGTGGCCCTCCCCACATAGAATCCAGTCTCCAAACTCTGCTCTTCCAAGGCTGCCTGTTTCCTGCTTAGAGATTATGGTATGTCTGAGGGAAGTTTTCTAAATTGACTTTAGCAGAAGGAACACTAAAAAAAAAAAAAATGCAACCTTTTTTCTCAGCTTGTCAACAACAAAAATCACAGCAATAGCTGCTGCCATTAACTTGGTGGGTATTATGTGCCCAGTATTTTATTAGGTGCTTTACATATTCGCCTCATTTTATCTCCCGAATATCCTGTGAGTTCGGAACATCATCACCATTTCATATGTGAGGAAATGAAGTCTTGGAGAGTTTAAATAACTGTTTGAGGATAGACAACTGGTAAATGGGAACCCAGAATTCAGCTGATCCATGCTAGCTAAAGTCAGAGCATTCTAACCACTGAAGCGTACTTTCTCTAATGCATGTGGACCCTCGGCCTCTTAACTGTTCATTTTCAGAGAAATCATAATTGCTGAACATAACGTTTATTGCAAAACTCTTCTCAAGTCTGTATGTCTCATGCAGTCATTGAAAATGCAGCTTTAGGGGCGCCTGGGTGGCGCAGTCGGTTAAGCGTCCGACTTCAGCCAGGTCACGATCTTGCGGTCCGTGAGTTCAAGCCCTGCGTCCGGTCTGGGCTGATGGCTCAGAGCCTGGAGCCTGTTTCCAATTCTGTGTCTCCCTCTCTCTCTGCCCCTCGCCCATTCATGCTCTGTCTCTCTCTGTCCCAAAAATAAATAAACGTTGAAAAAAAAATAAAAAAAAAAAAAAAAAAGAAAATGCAGCTTTATTTACTATAAGGGTGGGGAAAAAAACTTATTCCATGATTTTTATAATTTTTCTGTACAACATGAACTGGAATGTCAAGTGAATGTTTTCAGAAGTTTCAATGTTTAGAAATGGGGTATTTTTTTAGATTTAAAAGACAATAGAGGCTCACTTAATACATTTCCCTAGACAGGGGCACCTGGGTAGCTCAGTCAGTTAAGCATCTGACTTTGGCTTACGTCACGATCTCACGGTTTGTGGGTTCAAGACCTATGTTGGGCTCTGTACTGACAGCTCAGAGCCTAGAGCCTGCTTCAGATGCTGTGCCTCCCTCTCTCTCTCTCTCTCATTCTCTCTGCCCCTCCTCCCTTCCCCCACTCATGCTCTGTCTCTCTCTCTCTCCCTCTAAAAAATTAAATAAGTAAATTTCCCTAGACAATTTTCACAGAAAAGGAGGAAAAGCAAGCATGTCTGCCAGAGAAGCCAAAATGTATAGATTATTAACAATTTTACTATCAGCTCAGATATACTATATAGAGACTAGATCGAAAAATCAAAGGCGCGTACAGCAGAAGACAAAAGTGAGAGAGGGTCCAACCTTATGGCAATGCATATGTCCAGAAGTAATTCCTCTCTGAGCAAATTAGGCCATGAGAGTTGGAGGGGGCGTGGCAAAAGAGCCACTATCTTCTGTCCTTAGGTTCCATTTCACTTTGACAAAGGGAAGGAGGAGAAGGGTTTGTGGCTGCCTTGGCATAAACAGCAATCAATTACGGAGGAAAGCAGTTGACGTGTTCAGAAGGGCTTGGCACCGTGTGGTTAACTTCTGAGTTTCAAGCATCAAAGCTTAAGAGCCACTGGGTGAGCTGATAAAAGCTATTAGGCCATGCCAGAGCAATCTTTCTGGAGGCTTTAGATGCAGAGGGCAGATAAGCACGGTTAGCAACTCCAGATTAAGGCAAATGGCACATGATAGTAAAACGAATTAAAGGAACTAGCAGACCACTGGTATTTCAAAGCCTCTGTGTTCTTGTGAGGTATCCTTCAACTCTAAGTGCAACAAAAGCATTGTCTTTAAGCTGAAGAAAAATGACTCGCACCTATGAGCTCTACTCTTTTTCAAATGTTTATGCATGTTTGTGATGCTTAACAAAACACAAATGTATTTTGAAGCGTTACTCCTTAAGACCTCTAGTCATTGCACATAACCTTCTCAATTAAGGGCCATTAAGTATGTGAGAATCCAATAATTTTATTAGCTGCACTTAGTTTTCAGCCAAAAGGCCTTGGAGAGTCTTCTTTTCCCGCGGGTTTATTTTAAATTGGCACCTATAACCAGTCTATGTCACACATGGATAAGTATTTGTTTTATTTGAAATTGTTAAATAGAACTGTCTGGAACATCTGCTTTAAAATGCTTCATTCTAAGGAATAGACTTCCCCAGGAACCCAAAAGGTCCCCAAAGTAATGGCTGGTAGCTTACATTTGTGTAATCTACAAAGCACTGACAAATACATTTTATCTTCAAATATACACATGCCATTTCAAATCCTTTGTGGAATGAGAGTATAAACAAATAACAAACAAAATTCACAACAACCGAATGAAATAAGTTCCTGAAATGATTCCCACCATTTCCAAATCAGGAAACCAAGGCTCAGAAAGGTTAAGTGCTGTGGCCAAGGCCACAAAAATCCTAAGTGGGAGGGCTGCTATTTGAACCTTCCAGCTCCAAGTTTCACATTCACGGTATATCCTGCCATGATATCATGGCTGCTTTGTGCCTACTTTACCTCCCTGTACAAGATCCCTAGGATTCTTACTTGCTGACAAAGATGTGTTATATTTTATATAAGTAGCACAAATATCAGAAGGCTGAATGTAACAATGCGACACATTTTAAGCCAAGTGTATTTCTTCATGCACCAAACAGTGATCACAAATAAACTTGCAAATAATGCAGCATAGAACGCATGTTTTAATATGCTTTGCAACTGTATGACAGAGCGTCAGAAATGACCATTGTTTCCAGTCCTTTACATTGGCTAAAAATAAAAACTCTTGCTACAAACACAGAATGAGTAAATCTAGCTTGATTCTCCAGATACCTGAGGATACCTGAAGGTTACAGGGATTTCTGATTTTCAAACCATATGAGTAATTCGGCAATCCCTTGAATTTGGGATAGTCCTAAAATTGTTTTATAACTTGATCAAAATCTTCTGAGATTTGTGTGAACCAAAATAAGTTTCACACAATCCCCTGTGTTGGATACACACAGTGGGGACCACAGAACTCACTGATCCTAGGGCATCTGAAATTGTCTTTGAGCCGTGGAACTGGGCATGATGACAGTCAGTTCTGTTAAAGCCTACTCTTTTGTGTTCAAGAATCTTCTACAGAAGTGATTGATGCTTCACACTTTCTATTTAAAAATCATTAATATTTTAACATGCACTTGTGACATGCAGGAGAAAGGAGGGAGGGAGAAAAGGAAGGATTAAGAAGAACAAGAAAATGGTAAACTTCTCAATATGTGAGATAGAAAAAAAACTAAAACATTAATTTTCAGAATATTTTAATTCTATTAATAAACTAGGCACTATTTATTTATATATAATTGAAACATAACTGTGATTCATCTCAACACCAAGTATTTGAAATTATATTAAGTACCAGGGGCGCCTGGGTGGCTCAGTCGGTTAAGTGTCAACTTTGGCTCAGGTCATGATCTCACAGTGTGTGAGTTCGAGCTTCACATCAGGTTCTGTGCCAACAGCTCAGAGCCTGGAACCAACTTCAGATTCTGTGTCTCCCTCTCCCTCTGCCCCTCCCCTGTTCATGCTTTTTCTCTCTCTCTCAAAAACGAATACACATTAATAAAAGAGTAATAATAAAAAATAGAATTATATTAAGTACCTTTTGATTCCAAGTTTTTATTTTAGAATCATACTTGCTTCACATTTTCTTTATAATTGCCCTATGAAGGCCTTGGAAGCTTTTCTGTAGAACTGACACAGAAATGACTCAAGCATCTCTTATTTCCCTTTTTTGCATCCACTGATCAATTAATTAATTAATTTTTGCTGAATCACTCTGTTTACACACTGCTGTTAATTTCATCTCACTCCTTGGGGCGCCTGGGTGGCGCCGTCGGTTAAGCGGCCGACTTCAGCCAGGTCACGATCTCGCGGTCCGGGAGTTGGAGCCCCGCGTCAGGCTCTGGGCTGATGGCTCAGAGCCTGGAGCCTGTTTCCGATTCTGTGTCTCCCTCTCTCTGCCCCTCCCCCATTCATGCTCTGTCTCTCTCTGTCCCAAAAATAAATAAACGTTGGAAAAAAAAAATTAAAAAAAAAAAATTTCATCTCACTCCTCAAACTTCAGTCATACGTTATGGACAAAAAGATAAGTAAAAAGTATACCTTAAAGAACATCAATCCATATTTTTCATTCACATGGTTTTTCTTCTATACATTTTTATACACTCTCCCTGATTCCTGCTCACACCGAACTCTCCAAAGAGCCCTGGACACGCAATTGTACTAGCTGGCTATGTGATTTCTGACATTTCTAGCAGGGATTGAATTACAAATAAGTGTATTTGATAATTTTCCAGGACTTGAAACAATTAGATTACAGATGGCTGGAATCACAAATTCCTTTGTGTGTTTTCAATGATTTTGCCTCATTGTCGTTTAGTGCTATTGCTGTATCTCTAGTTATCCACTGTGAGTGGGAATCGGGCTGTTAATAACATGAAAGAAATGCACTTGAGGAAACATAGTAAGTAGTGGGGGGAAAGGTGTGGGTTGTCACTGAAAAAAAATGTAGCAAGAGGAAGAACCATGTTCATGTTCTAACTTAATGACAATTTCTGGGCCAAGGATGAACACAGAGATGTGACAAGCAGATTGTCATATAAAGGTACACGGCGATCCCACTGACTTCAGGCATTAAACACCTGCCCTCTGCTCCTTACAATAAGTATCACAGCAAGGCTATGGATGTTTTCACTGAGACACTTTAAATTTCAATACCGCTGAGGTCTAATCTAAATCTCACCATTCTCCATTGTCCACAGATGAAGAACTCCATAAACAGAAAGAGAAGACAGAGAGACCTGTAGAGAGATGTAAGAAATGAACAGACACAGATTAAAAGGCGGCAGGGCTGAAGAAGGCTCATGGGAAAATGTAAGGAGAAAGGTACAGCGAAACCAAATAGAAAAAAGAACATGGAAACTTACAATTCAGAAACATAGGGTGATAAGCAATCAGAAGAATTGGTATAAGCATTTAATCCCTAAAAGAACCCTTCACTTTTTTATCCTATTAGAATAAATTCATCACTAAATAAAATTATTCAGCAAAATGTAGCTTGAGAGTAAATTTTCGTTTGCCTGAGTTTCATACAAAAAAAATTAACATTGTCTACATCTCATTTTTTTCTCATTTTCTAGAGATTTATGGTATGTCTTCTAGATATATTACAGTTATTAGTATTTATCATGAGTAAGCATAACAATATTAGTAGGCACGTTTGAACGTACAAAACCAAAATTGGTTTCCAATAAGATGTTAGCAATTAAACTACCAAAAAGATACATTATTTAAATAACAATGAATTTCACACTGATGTTCAATTCTTATTGCTGTTACATTGTTTTTACAACCCGCCTTTTAAAATTTCATTATTTCCCTCAGGATTTGGCCTGACATACACTAGAAGAATGCAACATCTCAGTGAACTGTTCTATCATAACGGAGTTCCCAAGATTCAGATGTATGGCTGAAACATTTAACTCCCTACCACAATTTTGTGTCCCTCTTTCCAGAGCAGAAGTTATTCCCAAGAAGCAGCTACCCGGATAGGCTACACTTGCCAGACTCTCCTGTATCTAGGTGGGAATGGGACTCATTCTTGGTGTCGATTGATGTGGCAAGTAAAGGCCAAGGTGATTATAAGTGACTTGACCTGACACCCCTCTCCCTAATGGACAGCCATTTGCAGAGAATCCATACAGTGGCAAAGCCACACTAAGGAAGGAAGCGAGGTCACAGAATCAACATGCGTAGGAAAGCCCACCGGTTAGCGAGGGACACTAACTGGAAATCAAAACTGAAATTTTTGATGCTTTAAAGTCCTTGAAAATTTGTCATTTGTTTGCTGTAGCAGCTGGCATTGCCCTAATAAAGGAATGAAAGGCTGCTCATTATATCAAGATCTCAGTTAATTAGTTCATATAAGACTTAAAATTGGTCGTCACCAAATTGCATCCTACATTATATTGTTGTATAATATATAAAATTAAGATATAAAATCCTTAAAATAAGGTCCCAAATTATAAAAATCAACTAAAACCATTCATATCTGAAAACAGTAGAATAGGGAAAATTCATCATTATTCAACAGAGCAAAGATAGACCCCACGGCTCTCTACTTTAAAATACAAAATCCTCTACACTTCTGCCAGTTGCCACCAATTCAACAAAGGTCAGAGCACAATTGCCTCTTGTTTTGACCAAGGACATATAATAAGACAGTGCAATGTTAAATAAATGTAATCTTATGCCAAGAACACGGCAACATAAAATAAATATACCCACTTTGGCATAGTAAATGGGAATTAGAGTCAAAACCCACTCAGGCCATAAACACATACCTTAGAAGGAA
The DNA here is from genome assembly GCF_014898765.1 of Herpailurus yagouaroundi. NCBI lineage: Eukaryota > Metazoa > Chordata > Mammalia > Carnivora > Felidae > Herpailurus > Herpailurus yagouaroundi. Next base: position 50,083,551 of record NW_024412376.1, on the reverse strand, counting down.
CTGATACTATTTCTCTTACTCTGTGCATAAATCAGGTCCGGTCACACTTCTGATCAGTCACACGATAAGAAATGGAACAGGTCAACCTGGAGACGTTCAACCATGATGAAAAACTACTGCTTCTACACCAAAAATTGTCTGCAACATTTCCGACCAACAGTGACAAAGCTAATTATTAGTAACAATTTCACTTTGATATCTGCTGGTCAGGTAGATAACTGAGTTTCCAGTTGGGTGTTCTGGGAGTCAGAACAGATACTGGACAACTGGTAAGATGACAGACCCTCCCTGGTCTCACTCGCTTCAACCAGATCAGTCCTCTTCTACCTACTTTATGCATTGATATTCTGCCACACAACAGAGGCTTTCAAATAGTTTTAACATCACTGCTCTACACTCTACAAGTCAAATGATGTCTTTGGATCAATTTTTTTGGATCCAATACTGGCTTCTTAAAGTACAGTTTTGAAAATATATGAATTGGTTTCATAAAGGAGCCATATGTGACTGATTATATAGGTATGTGTATATATATTCGACCCTATAAAGTTGAAAATAATTTTTTTACTGCAACAAGTCCCTATTTATACTCTTAGGGTGATTGAGGGAAAAATCCTTTTTTAAAAAATTAAGTTTATTTATTTATTTTGAGAGAGAGAGAGAGGAGAGCCAGGCAGGCTCCACACTATCAGCACAGAGCCCCACACGGGGCTCAATCCCACGAACCATGAGATCATGACCTGAGCCAAAATCGAGAGTCAGACGTTTAACCGACTGAGCCACCCCGGTGTCCCGAAGGAAAAATTCTTAGAGGAGCCAATAGCTATGGCCTGGCTTTAGTAAGCGGCAAATCCACATGGTAGGGCCACAGAGAACATGACACAACAACCTGAGGGAGCAGTAGGGAGAGGCAAGGATGAGAAGAAGTAGGGTTGAGGGGCTAAGTGCCTCGCCCGCTGAGAGAGAGAATGTGCCACCGTCAAGAAAGTGGTGATGAAGACGCCAGATTGGAACTGTTCACAGCTCCCTGAAGAGGTCACAGAGGTCCACAGAACAGCAGAATCGCCCGCAAGCCCTCCCTCTCCTCTCCGCAGGCTGTCTATTCACAAAGATTCATACGCTCAGCAGAAATTGAAATTTCATGATCTTTTATCTTTCTGCTCAAAAGTTAATCCCCTCCAACAATAAGCTTTTGTGCTTTAGTTTATATTTACTAGCGCCTTTTCTTAGGCTACAAGCATTCATAGGCAAACCTCTCACTTGGGATAATTTTTTCAAGTCAGATACACTGGGCAGTGACTGAGGGACTAGGAAAATTAAAGTCATCCTGACATTTACCCACCCTCTCCTTCATAATTTCTCTCTTGGCCCTATTCCCCAAATACTTACAACCAAGAAAAAAATTGTACATACCATCCCAGGTGTAAATTTTCTTTTAGCAACATCTTTTCTCTGGAGTTTTACCTTTGATTTTGTTTTAACTTCATAGAATTTTGAAAATTTTTCTGGACTCCAATTCTAAGGTGGAGTCTAGTCACATTCCAGTCACTATAGCAAGGGACTCAAGAGATCACTGGATCTCTCAAGGTTTAAACTTCCTTAACAGTTAAAGAGGCTATTGAGTTAATAGAGTCTAAAGTCCATTTTACTTGAAAGTTCATTATTCAACCACTTTGGCAAATATAGCTAATCCATAGAGATTGTTTAACAGAACACTTTAAAAACTCAGTGGAACTCATGTACCGGAGCATTCTAAGGAAATGCCTGCCTTTGCCTTGTTCTGTCATTCAGAGGAAGAAATAGGATGCTGACTTTACAATCTCTTCTCCTGAACACTGAAGATTATGATTCTATTCTCAACCAGGAATACCAGCACATCAAAGCACCTTCCATCATTAAAACTTCAAAGTGTCAGCCTGGCTGAAAAAATTGATCATTACAAAAGATCATTTAAAGGAAAAGTGGTCCGTCCATTCTTCCAGATTCTAAAATGGTATCTGTGGATCAGGTCAGACCTCTGGAAGGCCACATTACAAGGTCATATTATCCTAGGCACTCATGGAATGTCTTTGCAAGTCACTATATTTTATGCCTCAGCTTTTAGCCTAACTTCATTGCGAACACAGTTTTAAAAACCATCTGAATTTTAGGAGGACATTTGTAGCAATATTGTCATTTGCACCCATCAAGCTCTTTATAAAGACTTCCTTCATTTCATCAATGTTTATCAAATATCTTCTTTATGCCAGACATTGTAAGTACAGGGATAACGACATCAACCACAACAAAAAGTTTATTCTCTCATGGATGGAATCTAAAATTCAAAGAAGACACAGAGGACTCCCCATCCCCCATTCTTAACATGGTTGCCTCCTTCCTGTCAGTTAGGCTCATACCAAGTCTCCCCCTCAGAGAAATCTTCCCTCCTTTTCCTAAGTATGCCTCCCCCAATGCCAGAACTACCCACTCCCTATCATTTTCAATACGAAGAAAAACAAAACAAAACGTCTTCTAACTCCTAATAGTTTTTTCAATATCTTTATGCATTCATAATACACCAAATCCTACAAAGAAATGGAGGCCATTCACTGAGCAACACGAAGTGTCCTCAAAGTATTGCCTCTAAATCTCTAGTGCAGGGGCGCCTGGGTGGCGCAGTCGGTTAAGCGTCCGACTTCAGCCAGGTCACGATCTCGCGGTCCGTGAGTTCGAGCCCCGCGTCGGGCTCTGGGCTGATGGCTCAGAGCCTGGAGCCTCTTTCCGATTCTGTGTCTCCCTCTCTCTCTGCTCCTCCCCCATTCATGCTCTGTCTCTCTCTGTCCCAAAAATAAATAAACGTTGAAAAAAAAAATTTAAAAAAATAAATAAATAAATCTCTAGTGCAAGCATTTTTTAGAGCTGTTGCCAGGACTGTTCGTCATCCTCAAAGATACCTCTGCTTTTTGTGTAGCTTGTAACCACATAGGGAGAGAGTTCCTGGCCTCCTTGGTTTCTGGGTTTTGTTGTTGTTGTTGTTGTTTTGTTTTGTTTTTTGTTTTTATTTCTTTTTGCTTTTTATCAATCTTTTATTTCTAAGACATGTGGTTCATTAAAACAGTGAGAGAAGGTTAAGTATTTCGGAAGATACAACTTGGGATTTAAGAAATTTTTTGAATAGAAGTTTGTTTACAATAGTGATGGGAGGACTCATAAAACTTATAAATTTAAATTACTTCAACCAAACTATGTTATCATCTTGACTCTTTCTTTTACCTTGTTTTCACAGCCATGAGACCAAAACTGCACAATCCTCCCAAAAGAAGACTTGAAAAAAATTAATAAATCAAGCCATGAAGAGAAAAAAGGGGGAAAAAATGTTAAGAGGCAGCTTTAACACAGAAAAGAAATATTTATTCTACCAAACCCTCATGAGAATTCTAAATTATTAAATCTCTGAGTTCACCTGATTTATGAACAAGATAACACAGCCCCTAGCCAAAATCATTTTTAATAAAAAGCAGGAAACCTCCTGAAGTTCATCTCAGATTTAATATCAAACACAGCAGCCACACATGAACATTTCCCCATAAAACACAAACACAGCACAGCACAATCTTCTGCCAGCCATCAGTAGGGCGTCAGCAATACAAACAAACAGGGTGTTTGAACCATGGGAGGGATCAGGCCTCACAATCTAGACAAAGCAGCCAATAGAAATGAAACACAGGCTGAAATGATGTCAATGAGAAAGGGAGAGGAGTTCAAGGAAAACTCATTTCTAAATATATTAGAGCAGTCAGCTCACACTTCTGGTCAGAACACTGAGCTTCCTGGTTGACTGTGACATTTGAGAGAGCAGCACAAGTGTATTTTTGTGTTGAATTTTATGCATAAATTTAGAATATACCAAAGGAATGGAAACCACCACGAGAAAACAAAGGCTAGTAATTAAATAATCCAACATTGCCATTCTCATCCTGCAAAAAAAGTAGTAAACATCTAAAAGATGCATAAAAATATGATTCAAATATTTTCCAACAGGTATTTGGTTCAAAGGTAAGAAAGATGTCAAGGGAAAAAAAAAGTATCTTATTCTTTTTCATGTATGTTTGCTTAGGAACTGTGTTTATTACCATGTTTATAACCTATGTGGTAAGGGATTTCTTCTCAGGAATATAAATTCAACTAGTTGGAGATATATAAAATAATTAACTTCATCCATATTTAATCCCATATAGGGAAGTTTCAGCAATTATAAGGATCATAAGGAAATGTTTTTTTTTCATGTTTCCACTGATATTTCCATTAATGTTTTGGTATTTAGTATTCAGTTAAAAAATATTCTGGAAAACAGAAAATCATTATAAAAAGTACTCTGTTAGTAGAGTACAGGGATTAAAAAAGAAAGGCCAAAAGGGGAAAAGTAAGACTCATATCACTGGCAGATGCCTTGTAGGTTACTTTAATTAGTTAGTATTTTCAAAATCTGAAAGAAGAAAACAAATTAATAATTATAGGATACAGGGAAGGAAATTTTGGGACTATAAAGGACTTAACCATACATGTAGAATAATTTGATTTAGGGCAAATTATATTGTAAAATAATGCTACCAAGATAATTTGAAAATTATGAACTTTAAATTTCTAAGAATGATACAGTTTTTCCTCATATTCATGAAAAGCCACCTCTGTATAAATATGTTATACTAATTTATTCAGGGAATTTATTATTTATATTAATTTGTTCAGAGAAAAAAAAGTAATAATTAAGGCCATCTTTCTGTCCAGATAACAATATTAAAACTTTCAGTAAAAATTGTATAGTAATTGGCTGATGTATCAATAGAAAGACAAGTAGAACAGAATAGATCACTTTGAAATACAACAGTATAGAATGTAAAAACAATATATAACAATTGTCATACTTTATGAGTATTATAAACTAAGTAAGTAAATATCATAAACTAAGGGGTGATATGACTATTCAGTAAATGCTAGGATATTGGAAAACTGGCCGGCGGGGGGGGGGGGGGGGGTGGTGATTTAAAAGCCTACATTCATTATGTCATGCTAAAGAAATCCATTCCAGATAAGTTAAAAGGCTTAATGTCAAAAAGAAGAAACAAACAGAAAATATGAGTGATATTTAAATGATCCAGGGATGAATAAAGATTTATGATATCAAACCAACATACAGAAATATTAAAAAACTCATATTTAAATGTAATCAATATAAATACATAACTTATTAAATTACTACATATAAATTCAAAGTTCTATAAGCTAAATCATAAAGAAAATTTAGTTACATGAAAAACTGAGGCCAAATTTTGCAATCAATATAATAAGCAATTAGCACCCATAATATATAAAGAATTCTGTTGGGGCTCCTGAGTGGCTTAGTCAGTTAAGCATCCGACTTTGTCTCAGGTCATGATCTCACAGTTTGGGAGTTCAAGCCCCGCATTGGGCTCTGTGCTGACAGCTCAGAGCCTGGAGTCTGTTTCAGATTCTGTGTCTCCCTCTCTGTCCCTCTCCTGTTCACACTCTGTCTCTCTCTCACTCTCTCTCTCTCAAAAATAAAATAAACATTAAAAAATTTAAAAAAAAAAGAATTCTGTTGAATCACAAATATTCATGCCTGAAAATGGCAATCACATACAGCTACTAAACTTGGGACAAGTATTAAGCCTTATATATGATTTAAAAAATGTAATTTAAAACAATGAGCTATCACTTTTGCTTTTCAATTAACAAAGATTTTTGTAAATTATAGTCAATGCTGATTAAGTGTTCTTAACTACTGCTGTTGAGTGAGGAAACAGATGTACCCAATTTGGGAAGCAACTTGGCAACACAAAAAGAGACTTTTTTGAGAGTCCATCACCTTTGACATAGTACTTCCCTTTCAGCAATCTTCTTAAAGAAATAATTGAATATACAAAAAGATTTCTATATTAAATGTATAATACATTACTTTCACCCTAAAAGAAATTGGAAACATTTTAATGCTCCCAGAAACATGAGTAATTGTTGGTGTACCTACCCAATGAGATATGATACCACCATTAAAAATGGCGTTTACAAGGATGTTAGAGATCTAGGAAAATCCAATGAAATGACATTAAATGAAAAAAAGCAGTATAGGTCTAGATGAATAATAAGTGCAAAAAACTTGGGGTGCTTGGGTGCTTCCATCGGTTAAGCATCATGGTTCGTGACATCGAGCCCTTTGACGGGCTCTTAGCTGACCAGCGTGGAGCCTGTTTAGGATTCTTTCTCCCTCTCTCTCTGCCCCTCCCCAACTTACTCTGTCTCTCTCTCTCTCTCTCTCTCTCTCTCTCTGTCTCAAAAATAAATAATAAACCTAAAAGAACAAAGAGCTAAAGCTGAGCAAATCTAGAGGCAGACAGACTTCATGGCGCCATCGAGCTGTGGGGGACACAACAGTGAATGACACAGATGGAGTCCTGTGTCAGTAAACCCCCTGACCCCCACAGGGGAAACAGACAGTAAATAAACACATAAATCTATAATGTAATGCCAAAGTTACAAAGAAAAATGCATATGTGCATTTATCCCAATATAATGCAATACAGACGTGCGTGGAACAAACACACGCACATACACCCACGGGGGGAGGGGAAGCAAAACATCAGAGTAACAAGTGTTTTTATTTTATGTAATCATGACATAATAGGTGGTGTTACTTTTCTTCCACATAATTTTTGGTATTTTAAAATTTAACTATTTTTTATTATTAAAATAAAGGAAGACAGACCACACACCATCATGAAAAAATACTATGAAAATCAGAAAGTTTTAATTTTTCTAATAGGGTACAGGATACATAGAAAGAAGCTTCCCTTTCAATTACTTGATTAAATGGATCACCTGACCGTAACTGCTAGGTGGAAATTTGTATCCTAGACACTTAAAAATGGGACAGACAAGATGTGTCTGTTAGGAGAAATATGAGAACAAGATAGTCAGGATGTCCCGTGCTCTGGGCTGCCTCTTGGATGGGAGATGTGGAGCTGGGAAGGCCGGGCCAAGAGGTGAGGGAAGTGTGCAGGGAGATGCCTTAGAAACAGCAACACCGGGAGCAGAAGTAGCCTGTCTTTTGGAGAACAGGAAACTCTGGCCCGGCCTGGTCAGACTTGCATCATAAACTTGATGGTTTGAAAGCACCTACGTATCCAGGCTGAAGCTGTCTCTCTCACTGCAGTTCAGAGTTCAGGTTGTGGCCCAAAAAGACAAAGGGCTCCGTGTACCAGGGAGGGACGTTGCTGAGTTCAATCTGCAGCTGTCTTCTCTCAGCATTTGCCACTGATCACCTCTCCTTGGCCAGAGGCCGTGGCATTACGAGGATCGAATAGCTAAACACTTACGTACATTTAAAATACATTTAACCTTTCTTCCACCGGACCCTGAGCAGCTACAAAACAGCTTTTTCGAATCATGATCTCCTCTTGCTATCTATCTCACTCATTTCTTTTGTCATTTTCTGGCTCAAAATGAAGTTAATCGTGTCTTCTATATCAATTTCTCTTTTGCTTGCCTCAGGCCAGAATATGGGAAGTGAGATTTTGATTGTTTGACAATATCAATACAGAAAAATTAAATATTGTTCCCCCCAAAGAGATATCAGAACTATTTTAAGAATCGGTTTTATCTGTAAAAATGTTAGAGAAAATAAAAAGTAGCTATTTCCCTACAGGATCCTAACATTTCAGCATTTCCTAGTCATAAAGTTTCTGTTTTAATCTTGTAACCAAATGACCTTCAATAAACGACCTGGAATAGATTATTTAATTCAGCTAGCCTAGGACCCCTTTCATTACGTGTTTGAAAAACAGCTTTAGAAAGTCGAATGCAGGCAAATGTTAATGCTTTTATACATTTTAAAAGGCAGTTTTGTTCCATTCTCAAATAACATACAGGTCACTCCTAATGATTACATTCTTCCCCCAGCTAATTTCGAGGCTACAATCTTGCCATATCCATCACTCTTAGATCTGTAGTCAACAAGGCTAAATGTTTGAAAAGAGGACTAGAAAGGGATCAGTATTTTAAACATAAACAAATGTAAACACAGACAAATTAATCCATCTCTCTGGCTTCAACTCTTTATCTTTACAATGAAAGGGATAGGAAATTTGATGGCTACTTTCCTCCTGATTCAAAAATCCCAGGCCTTTGTGATATATTTTCTCAAGGTCAAGTTCACTGTGTTTTTAATTGTAACAGTGAGTTAGTCTAATAAACTAGGCCAGCCATGCCAGCATGTGAATGGAAGAAGGTAAACCAGTGGAGAACTAGTTATTATGTGCACAAAGGTAATGTGAAAACTGAAACAACTTGGAAATTTAGAGACATCTTCGCGTCCCTTGCTATCTATCCCTAAAAGAATGACCGTGACAGTAGAATGTCAGGGAAAAATAAAAAGGTGACATCATGAAAGGCCAACAGGAGAGATACTTTGGAGGAAGTGAGACATGAGGGGTCTATATAAAGCTGTGTGATGAGGCAACCAACGAGGCTCTAGAAATGACTCTGCTCACAAAGTCATGCTTTATAATCTTTAGTCTCTCTTATTTTGTGATATATGAATATATGTCAAAAGCTTTAGTGTAACATATTATGAAATATCTGAGTGCTATGCCACAGACTTAATTTCATAAATTATCTTCCCTGTAATATTGCATATCTCACTATATGAAACGGTGGCCATGGTATTTGATCACTGCATTCTCAACTATTATGCATTAGTATCGATTATTATAAAGCTTTTGCCACAGATAGCTCTCCCTATCTGTTCCACACATCTAACTTTAAAAGAGAGAAAGAGAGAGAGAGAGAGAATGAGAAAAGGGACAAATGAGAAAATGACACAGTTGTAAACAGTTATCCGGGTAAACCATCTGACCATTAAAAGCTATGAGCATGTCTCCTTAGAAAACCAACAAAGCACTATATGTTTTTGAAAAACAACCTCCAGTATGAGAGATTAGAAATGCCTAACTCTGAGACTGAGAGAATTAGTGATTCCTGTGGCAAAGTATTTCAAACAAGGGTGTCTTTTACCTTATAATGATGGATTTCAAACCCAACATTTAAGTAGTGCAGAAAGAAAGAAAGAAAGAAAGAAAGAAACAAACAAACAAACAAACAAACAAACAAACAGTTTGGCCAAATTTACAAATCCTGATCTGATAATCCCTCTTTTATTACAAATGAGCTAATGACATGTTTCATAACAAAAATAAGAAGTAAATGGTTTATCATTAAATAAGTGTCCTCACTGAGCAAAATATTGTCAGACGCATCGGTATATTATTTCTAATTCTCATAAAAACTCTGCAAGGTAAACATCAGAATATCCATTTAACAGATGGCTAAAGCAATGAATATATATATTTTTAAGTTATCACAAATCTCTCTCTCCCCCTTTCTTTTTCTCTTTCTCTCTCTCTCTCTTTCTCTTTCCTCCTTTCCTTTCCCTCTCCCTCTTTTTTCTCCTTAGGTAGGCAACATAAAATACTTATTATTATGAATAAATAAATCCATCTGGACTGTTGGAAATATCTAATGCTTAAAGTAATAGACCTATCAGAGAAGATACCTCTTTACATAGGCAATTCCCTCATAATATATATCTAGACTCTTGAGGCAAATAAGAAACACATAGAAAAAGACTAGTACTAACAACAACCTGCAGCACACAAGTTTATAGACCATTTTATACCTTCTAGGCACATATTATAAAGAACAATAAACAAAAGTCAGGATTCATCATCACACACATTTGATAATTTGATACTCTACCATTCTTTTTCCATAGCTGAGAAGTCAGAGGCTCAGAGAGGATAAATAATATAGCTATGATCACAAAATTACATAACTCTAGAACCAGAACTAGAACTTTAGTCACTAGACTCCAGGTACAGAGCTCTTTCCACAACACCGAAATGAATCTCACTGTGCTTGTTGGTTCCCAGCCCAAATCTTCTCCTGTAATGGCATTGCTATTTCCCTCTCCTCCTTAACCCACCCTTCCCTCGAATACCTAATATGGGAAAGTCAGGTTTTTGACACATCTTGTTTGAAATATTTCCAAATTTGACTTAGGATTCTATTTGACCTTAAAATTTAAGAAAGGGTTTCCTTTATCTCCCTAGCATGTGACATCCCTCCCCAATAACACAGACCATAACACAGTACATGATGCCCCACATTGGTTCGTATATATTCACTGACTTAAATGTAGAACCAAAATATAGAATTAGAAGCAAACTTAGGCATTGGTCTGCCTCATTTTTCCACCTCAGTATCTATAGAATCACGGCTAAATGGTAAGTTCTTTTTTTCTCTATTTTGGGATTTCCAATGCCTAATGCAATTCTCGTTTCCATACTTCTGAATATAATTTTATCTGAAAATGAACTTTCTTCTCGTTTAACTTGATTTCAATTGTTCTTCCTCTGTCATAGAGAATAAATGATCCCATCTTTTTCATTAAAAGAAAAAAAAAGAGGACAACTCTATTTTCTCAAGAGTATATGAACACCACGTTGACTCATCCATGTTCTCTAAGCAGTTTAGTTCATATCTTTGAGCTGGGACAATGTGGCCATTATGATGCTATTTGCCAGAAAATTCTATCACATGATTTGCCACCATGTCTGACTGTAATAATGGGTTATGTCCAGGGGGCAATTAACTTTTCACAGACATTTGCTTTTATGGAAAATAAACATAAAACAAGACTTAAATGTGACCTTTTGGATTATAACTCTCCTTAAACTGTACATATGTCAAAAAAAGGAAAATCCACTGAAACTGCCATCAGGTTCATCTTCCCTAAACACAACTTCATATACCAAAAACTTGTACCATACCTCCACTCACCACATCCCATTGGCTGCTGGATCAGGTCCAAAATTCTTCTAATGGAGGCTCATCCCATACCAGCATCCACATCATACCGCCATTTTGTCTTCTACTCTTCTTTACAATCTTTTGCTTTAGCTAGAGCAGTCTACACATTATTCCTTGAAAGCATGGCTTTGTGTATGCCCATCCCCTGTTGAAATAGTTTTATTTCTCTATTCTACCTTTGTAAATCTTACTCTTCTTCCAACTTCCTCTTCCACAGCAAAGTTACTTTCTTAGTCATTATAACACTTTGTACACCCATGGGTCACTTCTGCTTTGCCTCTCAAAGAGACTAGTTGACATGCTGGAAAGAGTATGAGCTCGGAAGCCAAACAATCCATGCATTATATCACATTATATCAAACATGGAGTATAATCCTAATCTTCTCATGTACTAATTACAGGGCCATGAAAAGTTACTTCACTTCTCAAAGCTTTAACTTTCTCAACTGAGGAATGGAAATGAAATACATCATCTTATTAAAAATAATCTGAAGTGCTACCTTGTAATCCATCTATCACTCAGACAACAAACACTGTTTATATTTTTAATGAAGGCTGTGCATTTTTAAGTTAGGCATAAATCTTAAAAAAACATATGGGGGGGCGCAAACTAACACCTGTGTTCTCCTGTTTTAGAATAATCCCATAGTTTCTTTTTCGGAAATAAAAATAAAAATTTAAATACATAACACCAGCCACTCAGGTCAAAATCTTCTTTGGCAGATTTCATAAAGGAGTTTCTTGGTAAGATCGTGAACCTAAAAATAAGTCGCTGCAGTGGAAGTACAAATAGTCCATCCATTATATCCGCACCATCAGCCAGCAGTGTGGCGGTGACAGTGTGGGTGTGGGCATACAAATATTTGGTTTTGAAGGAAAAAAAAATCTGCCAAGAAATATATTCTGATTATGATGAGTGAGCATATTGCCACCTAAGGGAGATCAGAGACTACTAAATAAAAAGCAGTTCTCATCATCTTTTGAACCTTTTAACTACTAATGATTGGGTTCTTTGCTGATGATGCGGAACAACTTTTCAAGCTGATTAATAGGTCATGTGTGTAGAAGAGGCACCCCTGTTCATAAAACAATTATGCTAATCCTCTCATTTTTTTTCAAAAATTATGAATATTGTAATCTTTCAAGAATATGGGTGTTGGTTGCAGATGGCATTTGTGTATTACTTGCCGAACTCATTAACATTTTTGAATTTCACATATTTTATCCTCACAACCCCATGAGAACTTTAATATGGGGATTATCACCCTCTATTTAAAACTGGTAAACAAAGATTCAGAAGCAACGTGGAGGCCTGCCCAAGGTCAAACAGCTAGTTAAGAGGAGACAGCATTAGAATTTTGATTTTCTAAATGAGTACTCTTTTCAAAGACTCAGTAAGTAAATATTTCCACAGTTCATAAAAGTGAAGGAAATCTTTCTTTACTGGAAAGTCTCAACTTCATTTGACTCATTTTAGATGTTTACATTGGCAATACTGTTTTAGCTTGTGCCTATACAAATTCAAAAGTTGCTCATTTTCCTGAGTAGATCGATAAACTGAGTCAATGTTTGATAATGACTAGAACAAAAGTAACAAAACCATTCTTGTGTTTGGCCAGTGCAGATATAATGGCCTGGATGCATATTGTCTCTGTGCCTAAAGAACAACACAGGATATTCTATTTTTGTGAGGATCTTAAACAACGTTGTATCTGAATGAATGCCAAGCAGCAGGCCACAGACTAGATATTAGTGGTCTAAGAAGTTTTTCACCAAGTATAACCCAGAATGTATAAGGTATTTATGAGCCACTTTATGGGTACAAACATTAATATTCAAATCCAGGCACAGAGAAAAGTAGCTGATTTCCATAAATGAGAATATGGATGAGGGGAGTCGCTAAAGTGTGAACTCAAAAACAGGAGACAATGTAATGACTGACATTTACTTCTGATTGCAAAAGTAGTTCCTTTCAGATAAAAGGATTCTAACTCTGTAACCTCTGACTTAATGTCATTCAATTTCTCATCTGGGTTGTACCTATTATAGTCAAAACATTTGCCCTACTCTATGTATGCCACCCAACCAACATTCATCAAACCTTAAAATGGTCATAGAAATTAGCAGGTTCCTAATCAACATGTGAAAGTTAAAAATAATTGTAGCCCAGCTCAGGGAAGTTATAGTCAGTTTCTCATTTTATGTTATATGAATTACATCTGTTTAAAGATATTATAGAAGACATTCATGCATCTGGTGGAAAGCTAGATTACATAGTATTCAAGGTCCCCTCTAATTCTCAAATTCTTTGATTCTACTCATTATACCATTTGTGGTCTCTTATTTTGTAAATAATGAAAGGAAACAGAAACATAAAGTAAAATTAAGACAGCCGCTGTTATTGTACCTAAAACATGAGTTCATGATTCTAAACTCAAAATATAAGCTCCAATAAAATTCAAATTCAAATTTAGATACAAGTACTACGAAAGGATGTAAAACAATCAAAAGCATTGACCTTCAAATTTTGGGGCCACACAATGGGGTTAGCATCCTTAATAAAGACATATGTAAAACTGAGAAATGCAAGAATTTCGATCCTAGGGAATATCAACTACATGTCCCATCAGTGAGAAATTTTTAGACTGAGCAAAGGCAAGGAAGAGTAACTTGGTAACCTTGTTCTCTGAACATAGAACCATCTCTTCTCTGTGACGTCTGGCCAGATACCGACCAACTGCCTCAGTTGCTCAACCAGTATAATTGTACACATATTTTGAAATATATTGAAAAAGGGATTCACAAAACTTTTTACATGTATTTCCAGAAGAAATGCACAAAATTGAATGAGCTTAACTTAGGTATCAATTATCAATGATTAAAGAGAAGCACTGTCACATATTAAGATAATTCTAACAATTCCTTATTGTTATTAATAAAGTGATGCCTCATTTTGCCAAAGAAATCTTTGTTAAGTTGGGTATAAATTCAATTTATGTACTAACTCAATTAGCATAAAATGAATGAATCATGTTTGAGAGATTCCTCCAGCAAATACTTTTACAAATTAATTCTGCTTACTAGTCCAGATTTTTCTAAATGCCTTTATTTACAGTGAGGTAATTTTCTGGGAAATTAGTTTATATACCTTAAGAACATATATCACTTGAGTATTTGTAAAATAAACTCTAGAAATGGTCTAAGAATGCAGAGAACCTTGCTTTGTAATAAAAAATCATAACATTACTATAATCTACACATACATAGTCAAGACATTATATGCTATTTTCTAGCAACTGTTAGAAAGCTATAAAGCATATAAAGATGAAATTTGCCTCTAATAGAAAACTGCATCCTTAAAATGCCAAAAATGCAAAATAAAAGACCTCAAATCAACCTTTAATGTTTTGTCATGCAATTAGCTATAGCCCATTGGGACAAGATTTTTAGATTGTTTTGCTTTGCCGTGTTTTTTTAATCAGGTTACCAGTTTTACATGTCCTATAAGCAATGGGCCTGACAAAACAGTATGATATTATTAATAAATGCCTTTACAGTGGCTTAATACAAGTCAATAGGAATAAAAACATATATACTAAGAATTTAGAATGGCAACATTTGAACTGAATATAAATTACGTGATTATCGACCATTTATGAATCAGTCTGATCAATTACACTGCCTTAAAGGTCTTTGGGCATTTTTCCCAAGCCAAGTTTCTCTTCTAAGTTATCGTTGGTACAAGGTGCGATGACTTTCAGGCATCAATTAATATAAATTGAAAGCAGGCAAAGTATTAATTAAACATGACACTCTGATTATTTAAACCTTCTATTAAAGTTGATTATTCAGACCATGCTGATAGCCTGGTCTTCAAAAATGACTGATGATATCAAGCTTTACTGACTTTCACCAAGTCTACTATTTCCAACTCTTCAAGACAGAAGGAATAAATGAAGTGAGAAGAACACTGGAACAAGTCTAATAGACAAACTGACTAATCTCAGACCCCCAAGGTCAAAGAAAAGCAATTCATTTCTTGGCTTTCATCAACACAAGACATGATTTATCAATTGAAGGGCAGGATTACAAACATTATACATCTCAATGATATGTTCTTTGCACTGTGTAACTTTGTGAACAATGATAGATTGCACTGTCGCCACACAAATAATGTCATAAGGCAAAACTCATTATATTTGCAAATAAAAACACTGATTTTTAAAAACAAATGTACACATTACCAATCATTACTACTACCCATTTCATTTCATGGGGGGACATTTTAAATTTCAGAGATTCTATGGGATTCTATCACCTTCATGATCCAAACTTTGGACATTCCAACCCCTCAAAATACTATTTTTACTCTTAGAGAGTCAGCCACCATGCTATAGATAATTTTTAAATGCAATATTTTTATATTATTACAAAAGTTTCAGTAATAATTACTGTCATTTTACATAAATATGTTAAATGCCTCTTAAAAGATTGCTACTCCCATAGATCCAAAGCCACTCTTAGAGAAGAAAACATTATAAAAGGACACTGGCAACATTTTTAACATTATAAATGTAATCATATAGCAGGGATTTTGCCCCAATTTTTAGGATTAGTGCTTTACAAGCTTTAAAGAGGAACTGAGACCTAACAGAAGAAAGAAGTCATGAGCTAGTTATTTTGATTCCATGAATCTCTCAGTTTACCTCTCACTTGTGGTAACACTTAGGGAGCTGTTCTATAAGTCATTCTCATAATAGCAGTTCAGAAATGACTCCATAGAGTGATGTTAGGTAATCTGAAAAAATCGCCACTGAAATTAAAGTCTATGTACAGGGCAGTCCATTGTGATCATGAAACCTCATTCTACATCCTATGTATTTTAAATCACATTGTTATTTTCAGTGATCTAAATTAATGATCACTTTTTCTATTAGGGCACAATTGTAACAAAATTTTATTGCCTAGGTGGAGAAGGATAGTAAAAGGTGTTGTATGTTCAGCTGATGATTCATTTCACCAGCTGCCAGAAAGTTACACGTTGCAGCACACCTGGACACATGCACCCGTGACTGATTGGGAAACACATTTATCTTGGCACGTCACAAAGGAGATGGAATTCTAATTACTCTCCCTTGTAACTAAATACATTTTGGAGCTGTATCTACCTACAAAATAATACAAATTACACATCTGGATGAGGTTCACATAATTTTACCATCTGTTCTCTATGTTCAACCATAAATATTTCCCAAATCATTCCTTGTGTTTAAAAAATAAGATTTAGTTTTAAAAGACCTGGACTGATTGCCAGCATTATAGAGAAATGTTATTTTTTTAAAATTAAGACACTGAATATGTTGCTTAAAAGCTCGAACTTCTTTGGTTTGATAAATACACAGTACAAATTTAATCTTTACTTTTCATTAAGGGGATTTTGTGGATTTCTCATATTCTGACTTTGAGAAAATAAATTTGTTAGCTAAATTTTACACAGAATCATTCAGACAAAAACTGAATATTTGAGTACCTTGTATAACAGAACAAAAACAGAGGTTTCCCTATTCACCTTAAGTATTAGCAATTATTAATTATCTCGATCCCAAATTCCACAGATTCTTACTTAATTTCTCCGGAGAAGTTCCTTAGTTTAAGACCTTAAAATATCAAATTAAAAGTATTCTAGGAATATTTAATGAAGTTTGCAAAATCATAATTTCCAGAAAATGAAAACATTTCATCTGGTATAACCAGTGATAATAATCAGTCTAAATCAGTTTTTATCAAAACTACTTTTAAATTATTATAAACCTCTTATTTTCTCTAAATATAAAATGTTATATGAAATCTGTACATAAGAATAGGAGAGATCATAAAATACATATTCAATTTCACTGCTGAAAGTTTATAGAACAGGCTTCAATAGGTGTGAAATACTTTTCATTTTTCTTTCAAAAACACCGGAGAGAATTGGCTAGGATATTGTCGCTTAGGAAATACTCTTATGTGAGTAACATTTTATGTTGTTCTTACAATCAGGAAATATAATTATAGTAACAACAACCAATTATGTAGTGATTAAAAAGTACAGTCCCTAAACTAAGTACTTTATACGTATTAACTCATCGCCACAACCCAATGAGGTAAGTGCTACAATTATTCTCACTTTTCGAGATGAGGAAACTTCTTTGCAACAACAAAAAAACCACTGAATCCATACATCACTGTTCTTTAGTAGTTGTACATACTGAATCACAGACATTATCAATGTGTGAAAATAAGACCCTTAAGAAAGAAAGAGAGAATCTTGAAAAGCATACTATTCTTGTAGAATATATCAGAAATTCAGATCAGGGTAATTATGGCATAAATAGGTTTAAAATATACTCAATATACACAAGAGTAGTGTATACACAGCAAATAGACCTATATTTAAACCGTTAAATACCATTACAGGAGAACATGAGCTATCTCTATGCCATCGATGTACCATACAATAAATGTTACATAATAGGTCACATCCACAAACCTACAGTGTGCCTTTTTTTTTTCATAAGAAATATTCTCCAATACTAGTTTTTAGTAACTAGACTCTTTAAAATGCCTTTAAACTTAAAAGACATAAACCATAGTAATCTCTTCTTTGCAATGGAAATCCAATAAATATTTCACATATATAAAATCTAGTAAGAACAGCCTTTTCTCTGTGTTGCCATTTACACACTTCTCAAAAGTAGTAAAAACAGGGCAACCTATTTATCTGTGCCATCAATAGATTTAGAGCCAGAAAGTGGCTTATCATTTCAAAGGAATGCTAGAAGATACTAGTGCCCGGTAAATGCGTGTACTGTACCACAATTCCAGTTCTAAATATGAAAGTACTATCATAAATTTCTCATATTTCTCAATAAAATAAACTTTTCACATGTTTAAATTACATATTTACTTGTGTCACGGTTGAATCAGATGGTATAAGACGTCATTTCAACCTTAGTTGCTGGTGTGCGTGTTCAAAATTCTGACGTGATACTTCGCCAGATCTAACTGGCTTACCATCTCCTGACAGACAGACATAGTCCCAGGATTTCTCAGTCCACCTTAAAGTGAATGTTGAACACTTGAGCCTCGTCTCTGATGTCTAGGCAATTTTACACTGACTCATCTTTGTACATGTTTTGTTTCTCAAAGTCTTTCTCCCTTTCCCCTTTCTCTCTCTCTCTCTCTCTCTCTCTTTCTTTCCTGTTTTTTTCCTCCCCTGAAAAATACCTGTTTATCATTTGAGACTCGGTATAGGTATGTCCCCCTAGACAGAGTTAAGTGTTTCCTCCTTTACTCTCTGTCAGAGGAGTAAATAATCTATGATGGCATCATACTATGTTACTTTCATTTGTTTACACATTTGACTAAGTGACTAGACCATAAAATCTTAAATATAAGTTTTATCGTCATGTAAGAAATTTCTACCACAATGGTTGAAATATGGTAGATGTATAATCAATGTCAGATGAATTAAATTACTTTATAATTCTGTCCATATCTTACACTGTACTTCTTAAAATTTCCCTCTTCTGCCCATAGGTTATGCTGTTTTGCTGTATAAAGTCAAGCGTTTGTATGCAAATCACAAAATTCATTTGTCTAAGTCCTGAATTAAAAATAATTCATCTTAGGAATATTATATAAATCATCATCAAATTACTTAATCACCAAAAGTATTACCTAGGAACAAAAAGTAAAAGCAATCATCTGGCTACTAAAATTTGTAAGTTCTTATAATATTCTACAGTCACTTCTAGGCTTTCATAACTAATTGTTCATTAACTGCATTATTCTCTTTAATAGAATAGTTATGAAAAAACTCACATGAATTATTAGAAATAATCCATTTTTGGAGCTCATGTCTTACAGAACATTTGTGGGCAGCTGACTTATCATATGCTAACATATGTAACATATGTAGACTTTTATGAAATTGGTTATCTAAAACATAACTATATGATAATTTTATATTTTCAGGTTATCAGATAATTTAGTGTTGAATGTGGAATATACAATAAAGTTGTTTACATATAATCTGTAACAAAGTCAAATAAAATTTTATCTCCCTGAGAAAATGATGATGATAATGATAATGATGATGATGATAAAGTTAATTAGCCCACACTAAGGATCTTCTTTAGGTCTACTTTTTCAACTCTATAATCTTACATTTTATTCCTCATAAATATTTCAGAATAAATATGGCCACTTACTTCTCAGGATTTTCTACTTCTTCCGTAACAAAGTTGAGATAAAACCTAAAAAGATATAAATGAATTATAAATTATAAATATATTTTATGACTATAAACCAAAGTTTCAAGTTTTAAATATCTACAATCAAACTCAGAATTATAAAAAATTATAAACAAATAATTATTGTGAGATGAAAATCTCCAATACTCAAAAGCCCCAACAAATCATTTTTCTATTAAGCCATATTTCTTATTTTTCTTATTTTTTTTTATTTTTTGTTTTTTAAATGTTTATTTATTTTGAGAGAGAGAGAGCACATGGGGGAGGGGCAGAGGGAGAAAGGGAAAGAGAATCCCAAACAGGCTCCACACTAAGCATGGAGTCTGACATAGGACTCAATCTCACAATCGTGAGATCATGACCTGAGTCAAAATCAATTAGAATCAGGTGCTTAACCAACTGGGCCACCCAGGCTTCCCCAGTTATTTTTTATTTTTTAATATTTTTACAGAGGTATAACATATGAATATTTAAGTGCACAAATCTTAATCTATAATTTGGTGAATTTTTACATATTTATATACCCATGGAACCAACAAAAAGATCAAGAGATAAAACATTCCTAGAACCCTAGAAGGTTTCCTTATCACCTTTTCTAGTCAATATCATCTCTTTCATTCTCTTGTAAAGGCAACCATTATTCTGACTTTTATCACCATTGCTAAGTTTTGTTTGTTTCATCACACTAGACTAATATTTGCCTGTATAACTATTATACAATATTTATTATTTTGTGTCTGGCTTTTTTTTGCTGAGCTTTGTTTTCATGAGCCTCACCCATGCTGTTGTATGTAACAATAATTCATTATTTTTATTGATGTTTTCTATTGTACTGTTACACTATACATTCTACTGTTGATGGTTTTGGATTACTTCCAATATATAGCTATTATGAATAGATACCATAAATATGCCTATGCATGTTCTTTTGGGGACCAGGCAATCATTTCTCTTCGGCAAATACTCAGAATATAATCACTGAGTCAACAAGTGGATGTATGTTTACAGTCAAACTATTTTTTTCCATTTTTGCATTCCCAGCAATATAGGAGATTATCACGTGTCAGCCAGTAGGGAAAACAAAGTGGAAAATCCACACTAATTCTCCTCAAGGAGCTCATAGTATATACAGTGGAGCATAGACTCGTGCAATGTAGCATAGGAGCCAGTGCTGGAGTGTGCACTGGGTACCATGGGAGCCAGAGGCAAGGTCTAACCCAGACTGGCAAGTCAGGGAAGATTTTCTAGAGAAGCCATCACCCAAGTTGAGTCCTCAAAAATGCTTAACGTCTAGCCCTAGTGAAGTGGTGTAAGAACATTCCAGACTGAGTATAGCACACAAGCACAGGGGTGGAAGCCACAGTTTAGTATTTTGCAGCTCAAAGTGTGTCAGGGGTAGTGAGAACAGACTTTAAGTACCAGATGGCCTTAGGCTTCAGGAATCCAGATTTTAGTAGTGGTGGCAGGTCAATCAAAGCTTATAGGACAATAGAAGTGTGACAATAGCATTTCTCAGTTTTAGAGTTCATGGCTTCATACTTGCACACAAGGGCAAGTAGGAACCGACAACGGGATCAAAGATAATAGATTCTTAATCTTCACTTCTTCCTTTCAATTTACTGTTTTCTGGTATGTGCCTATCCAGATCCTCAAGTCACAAGACTATGAAATTGCATTTTTTAGACATACAGTCATTACACTGTAAGTGGATAACTAAACAGCAGAACAGTTTTGACACTTTTCCCAAGTCCTGAATGCTTTTCTGGGTCCCTTACATGACAAAAAGTATTCTAGGCACAAAATAGTTCACTTTCAAGTTTGACAGGATTACAAATATCCCCCTAAAGTTATGGCCCTAGAGAAAGAAATTCAGATTCCTTTCCTTGACTTTGTGACTCTACTCACCCCACCCAGAAATGTCTACCACCTTGCAACCTTGACTTCTTTTTCCAATCTAAAGGGATTGCTGGATACTCTTTTAAGCCCTTATAGTTCTTTTTCAAGGCTCTAAGATGTATGACCGAGGCAGACTCCATCCTCAAACAAGCATATGTAGATAATTTAATTGCGAAGATGGGAAAGCTAAGAAATCATAACGGGAGAGCTAAACATATGAAGACAAAGACATTTCTCTTCTTCATTTCATACATTTAGGGCATTTCCACAAAATAAAAAAGGTCAGGGGCGCCTGGGTGGCGCAGTCGGTTAAGCGTCCGACTTCAGCCAGGTCACGATCTCGCGCTCCGTGAGTTCGAGCCCCGCGTCGGGCTCTGGGCTGATGGCTCGGAGCCTGGAGCCTGTTTCCGATTCTGTGTCTCCCTCTCTCTCTGCCCCTCCCCCGTTCATGCTCTGTCTCTCTCTGTCCCAAAAATAAATAAACGTTGAAAAAAAAAATTTTTTTTTTTTAAAAATAAAAAAAGTCATATTTTCAAAACACTTTTCTCTTATTCCATGGAAGATAAAATAGCTATTAATATAGGTACACAGAAGCTTGGGTCTATAAGTATGAATTTTCTATAACCTAAAACCAAATGGCTAGAATATTAGCCCAACAGACTTTAATATCAAGTATGTCATAGCTTAAAAAAGAATGAGAAAACCTGTCTTACCCCATCTTTATAAAAACCCATCTAAATTCACAAGTAGAAAGCTGATGTTCATGGTTGTTAAACACTAGACAATAAGCTCCAAATGGAGTCACTTATGCTGAGCTCCACAACACCAAACCAAGGCAATTATAGTTTCAACTCTCCCAGTAACGGAACTTTAAACCAGCCACTCAGGAATCACTTGATTAGTACTAGTTAGGTAATCTGCCTGATAGATCTCTGTCATTGTTTAAATGAAAGTAACCTTGCAAAAACCAACTGCTTTTTTGCCTACACTAACTTCTTTGTTCCTGCTCCCTTCTGCCTATAAAAGTCTTTCATTTTGTACAGTTCCTCTGAGCTCCATTCTATCTGCTAGATTAAATACTGCCTGATTCAAATTGATTTTTGCTCAAATAAAGTCTTAAAAATTTTAATACGCTTCAGTTTATTTTAACAAGGTGAAGACATCTAATATTTTAAGGATTGTGTCTTAAGTAGAAACATTTGAATAGCTGACAGAACAGTAGCAATAAAGGTGATCTACAAAGTTAGCAGCCAAGGATATTTTTTAATGACTGGAGAGTAAGTTTCTAAAAATAGAGGCTGTAGTTATACCAGGAAGGCAAGTTAACAATCAATACTTATATCTGGAATATGCACTCTGAGGGATTTCATGTGTTTGTTATAAGGCCAAAGCAATGGGAAATACAGGAAGAACATGCAGGGGGAAAAAAAGAAAAAAAATCCCCCCAAAATGAAACAAAACACACACACACACACACACACACACACACACACACACAGAGAGAGAGAGAGAGAGAGAGAGAGAGAGAGAGAGAGAGAGAGAGAG
>NW_024412376.1:50050171-50060886 GCF_014898765.1 Herpailurus yagouaroundi | reverse complement strand
GAGAGAGAGAGAGAGAGAGAGAGAGAGAGAGAGAGAGAGAGAGAGAGGTTTCCAGGCTTCTCACGTCAAAAATATCCAGTTCCTTCTTAATAGGTGTTTTAGACACTGGTGTTTTCCAACAATGTTTACAGCAAGAAAGGAAATATTTGTGGGGGGGGGGGGGGAGGCCACAATTTCAAATATTTGCCATAGCTCCAGAGAATAGAGAAAAGGAAAAGGCTGGGTGGGGGTGCAAAGGAGAAAGCTTCCTATTTTGGTCCAAACATTCACATCCTATGGGAAATACACCTTTATGCTCTCCTAGTTTCCAGCAATGAGTCCATAGCATTCTCCTTGCTGTACATCTCCTCAAGGCCTCTAGAGAATGTTCACAAGATCTATTGTTTCAGCTCTTCCATAATTGTGTATAAAAAGCACCACAAAGCTGTGAATGCATCCCAGTACCCAACTATGTGAATTATTTTAAAAAGACGCTTATTCTTTCGATTAGATTTGACACAATGGTACAAAATAATCCCAGCAGGTGCTTTCGAAAGACTAAATCCACTAGAGGATAGGATTTAAAAGGGAGAAGAAAGACACCGGAAAACTTTCTATTACGCAGTTTAAAAAAAAATCCCACCAAGCAATATTTAGCTTTGGATCAGGATATGGGACTGAAATTGGTTGAGTTCCCTTGGGCCACAGGGAACACTGGCAGACCTATCTCTCTGAATGCAGACATTGGCGATGATATTAAAGTTGCTCTGACCCAACTCTGTGACCTGGCTGGGTTAATGATTTCTTTCCCCCTAATCATGTTTCTGTGAAGGAGTTTTCATCATTCTAAAAAGGTTCTGCACTCCTCATGGCCAAAAGCCTACTTTATTCAGACCCAAGGTTTGGCAGGATCTTTTTCCCATTCACCATGGAGGAGTTGAATTGCTAACAGAGCAAGGCCTCCTGGACAACAAAGGTCTTGCTGCTTTTACTTACACCCTAGGTGGTTGAGTTCTGATGACAGTGGCTGCTTCTGTCTGACTTATTTGCAATGCCCCCCACACTTTTTGTTTGCATCAAACGTTGTCACAGCAGCAGCACAGAGAGCAGAGGCTCATTTACAGTGCCTCATTTATAATTCCACCACCTAGTCTTGTAATTATACCGTGAAAGACAGACAGAGGTCAGAGAGGCAGGATCACATTTGGGAAGGGAATAAATACCCCTCTCTGTGAACTCTTTTAGTCTCCATCTTGTTCCATTTACAGCCAGATATTAACTTTTCCTCTGGAACTCCAAACCGACAGACTGTTTCTTCTAAACACAGCTTCCTTTTTCTAAGACTGATGGCCATAGATTAACAACCAGATTATTTCTGCCTATCCACAAAGCAGCATTCAGGTAGCATAAAAACCTTGTTACAGAAATACAGTTACTTATCTGTCTCTCCACAAACCACTTGTATCAGATAACATTCCATTTAAAGTCCTGGCCTTAATTTCTAGTACTAGAATTGATCCCTTAAGAACATGAGAAAATCAACAGTTTTCTGTTCTTTAAAATAGGGAGTGGATATGAGGATTATATGCGTAAAAGTATAAACAAAAGTTCACGTAAACCCCACTTTCCCTGTAAACAGAAATTGAAATAAACTTCTAGGCCCAAGATAGGGCCACTCAGTCCCCAAACACCAACTCTGGGATTTATCTTTATTTCCTTGTTCCTTATTCATTTTCTATCTTTCTCTTTCTTGTTCCTTATTCTTTGAAACAATTCTAAGAATTCTAATTAATTCTAATTTAAGCCCATCCTACAAAAGTTCCCTGTCTTCCATCCCATTTTGCACTTCTCTGGACTCTTGAAAGTGGAGACTGCCCACTTCATGAATTGCTAAAGAAAGTTGATCCGTATCACCTAAATTGCTTTCTTAAATCCTTTTAACGAGAGGCACATGTTGGGTTCAGCATCAATCAAACAAAATATTCAGATAATAAGATAATTCAAAATGAAAAGAGGGAGAGAAATGGAGAAATCGATCAGCTCTCAAAAGCCTACAGAAGTGGAGAAGGTTTGCTCTACATGAAGCAGGTGACCTGAATATTTGGTGCTGGTAGTGGGAGAGTGAGTTGGGTAGAAGAGTATTTTAAGATTCCGTGGGAACAGATGCATGGTAGTCACAGGCAAAAGAAACTTCATTCAATAGAATTAATCAAATCTCCCTTGTGACTATCTCCACATTCCACATTCCTGAGTGCATATTGCTGGGCTCCCAACACTTGGCTCTAGCTGAAAGCTTCTATCACTTCCCCACTTCACTCTGGTCTCCGGGTGCCCTTCCCAGTAGCTTGGCTGCTGCCCCAGGGTACCAGAGCTTTGATCCAAGCTGAAAGGCCATAGAATAGTTGATTCTGCTACGAACCCTGTGATCACAACTCTGTTCTCTCTGCCCAGCATCACATTGTGCTTTGGACAAAAATAAAAAGATTTCAAACATACTGTGTGATTCAAGATTAACACACACAATGGCTATAAGAATATTTCTTGAATATACAAATATTTTACACTATACTACTTAGAGCTACAATCTTTGAATGTCTTTCAAAAGCTAGGTTAAAGTTTTTTTTTTAAGTTCCTGTACCCTCCTGATTTTCCTCTAATGCTATATTTTCATAATTCATTGAGATTTATATGGTAAACATTCCATTTATTTTGAAATACATCTTTATATTCCATGCACTAGCTGGAAGGTACGAATCTAAACAGTAAAGGAATGAAAGTACATTTTATTTGCATTTGTAATGCAGTTACATAATTTTTGAGCTAGTGTGGTTTCCTGATACTATTTTTATGTTTACAGAACACTCTCATAGCTAAAATTGTACAACTAGTAGCTCCAAAAATAATAATGAGATTTTGCCACTAATTATGCCAAAACTGTGAAATGTAATTTTACTGCAAAGATTTTGATGCTTAAGCAATACTTTGCTACCTGGTGGGCTTTCTCGTAATAGTCACTTCAACTGAAACTTACATCGATAAAATTTAATTAGAGAAAAATCCCATTCTTATCCATGAGTATTGTTATTCAAGTTATTGAATAAAGTAAGGCATAAATTAGAAACAAAGTTCTAATGCTTCAACCAGAATGGTTATCACAGTTGGAAAGCACAAAGGCAATGTACCCATGGCAGAGTGATTTTAATCATTTTTGCTGCATACTTTATTTTTCAAATGTGGAGGAAATTTTAAGGAATTTGTAAGAACCAGTAAAACGTAGATTATCTACTATGCCTGATTTCATTATCTTAGTTTTCCTACCCTGCCTTTAGAGTACCATTTTACCTCCTGGGTACATCTTACTTATTTCTGTATCTGAATTATTTCATTCTCATGGGAAAGCAGAGAAAAATCAATTAATCACTATTCACAAACAACCTTGGAGCTTCAGCTGAAAGGCCTTTTGACAAGCAAAGAACTCATCTCTAATTTCCCGTGGCACTGTTATGTCCTCACTGATACAGACTTCTAAGTGATGTGTATTGGTTCTTAATGTCAGCAAGCCCTCTTGCTCATAGACCCCAGCAGTTAAAACCGGAAATAGATAAGACCATTTAACTCAGGCTCTAACTAAAACCCATTGTGCTTATTTCTTATCGCACTTTCTTGAGGCATTGACAAAGACATTTTGCAATGACCAGAACATTCTAACCACCAAACCAGAAAAGCCCTGATAGCAACGGAATGCCTAGAAGACCACACCCCACACATCCCCGTCCCTACCCATGATCATGGACTGAAAACATACCCACTGTCCGCTCTTTTGCACAGATGCTCCAACCTCTCCCTATAAAATTCTGGGTGTCCTTCTTACCGGTGGAGAGGTGGGTTGTTAACGCTTGAGCTTGTCACCTCCCCCCGCTGCCAGCACCCAAAACAGATTTCTCTCTTCCTCTTTTCCAAACCCTCATTGCATTTGGCTTCTCTTGTGACACGTTTATCCAAGTTTGTTCAGCAACAGTGTTGGCAAGCTCAGCCCAGAAGGTGTACTTTCAATTTGTCCAGCCCCCTCAGGAGTCACCAGGATGGAGTAGTTGGTCTTGGCAACATGCACCAGGGCTCACCCATTTGTTTCCTGACTTAATGGCTGTGATAGATCTTTCAGTAACATTAAGGCCCACATTTGTTTGTTTTTTTACAACACCAGGCTAAATCTAATAGTCACCTTGACTGAAAAACTCAGTTATGTTTACGTTAAGTCATATGCACAGTAATTGCCCTGGTGGAGGAAGCCACACCATCTTTCTCACTTTAAGAAAAAGTAGATTGTGCTGGATTGTGGTTATTCACACTGTCTAGCACCTTGCTTGGCACTTAGCCAAACTACTTGAAGGAATTAATGAACCATACAAACCACCAGATCTAGAGATGTCAACTTACCAGCCAGCGTATGCATACATCCCATAATAAAAAGCCAGTGGCAACCCCATGATACTTGCATCTCTTCCTGAAAAGGCATCTTGAAAGTGTTGTGTTTGCCCTGCAATGAGAATAGAAAGATTTTAGGACTTTTCAAAGAATAAGCCATAAACATGGGGAAGGAAATGGGAGGGTTGGGGATGAACTATGCTGTTCCAGGTCCAGATATCTCACTCCCTGCTCATTGCCAGATTTATCTATTAATACTTTATCCATTCTAGAGAAGGAGGCCCAAAAAGTATATGGATCACCACTAACACTAACTACTTCACATTTCTTTTCTAATAAAATTATAGCAAAGAGGAAAATAGCATTTAAAAACCATTTCCTTGTTTGAGTGTGCCTCTGCTCTTTTAGAGTTTGAGCATGAAAGAAGACTAAAGAATACTCTGTAAGCTATAGTCCATAGGAGTATAGTAGAATTCTTTTAAATGAAGATAATGTAAAGCTTGTGTTGGGAAGCTAGAATTTCCTCTACCCTTCCATATCCTTCTTGCTGGACTAAAACTTAAACTGACATGAGGCAGATTAACAGGAGAAAATCAAATTTAGTAAACGTACGTATGGGGAACCTCCACAGACACGGAGATTCCAAAGACAGTGAGACAATATGACACTTAGATGAGCTAAGAAAAGGGGTAGCATTCTGAGGATACAAAGGGAGAGAGACATTTGAAGGAAGGTAAAAGGAGATGTTTGGAAAACAAAAGTTGCCCTGTTATGCAGATGAGTCTCTTAAGTAAAAAAGAATCTCTGTTAATAGCTCTCTTCCTGGTATAAGCAGGTAGCTGAGGGGGATGGGGTAAAAAGTGTTTCCTGAATCTACTGGGTTTGGATTGTTCTTAAAATAATGTTCATGCCAAAGTGTCTCATCTTGCTGGCAGACTGCTCTGTCTTCTATACTTGGAAAGAAATATCGACAGGTCTACTCTCAATGAGGAGGTAGCAAAAAAACCCAAGAACCACCTTCTCATATCATTTAACTTTCTTTCTTCTTTCTGTTTTCAACCTGTAATCTATTAGGCATCCACCATTGTTGGTAAACCCTGTGGGCCCAATCTGGCCTTTCAAAGCTTCCGTGTTAAATAAAATTTTATTGGAGCACAGCTAGGCCTACTTGTTTGTGTATTAGGATTGATATTACCAGTCTATGGCTGATTTTACCCTGCAACAACAGAATTGGGTAGTCGTGACACAGACTGTATAGCATGTAAAGTTGAAAATATTTACTGTCTGGCCTTTATGGAGAAAGTCCACTAATACTACGTCTTAGAGAATGACGTAGTTTCCTTTTACAAACACTGAAAAGGAATTATACTAAATTTTAAAATGGATAGATTTTTAACAAATTATGCATCAACATGTGGATTGAATGCTTTAATTCTTAACATTTTTCCCTACTTCATGAATGATACTGGGCCTTTTTCGTGTGTATCTTTGGATAACTACCAAGAAAAACCCTACCAAAAGTCAGATTTATTCAGCCAATATTCAAAGTTAAATACAAAAAAAGTCTCTTCCCCAAAGAAAATAGCAAATGAGATCACCCAAAGGGGAAATGTGACTTTGTTTCAAAATTGGTCTTCACTTAAGTAAATAAAAGGAGGATGGAAGTTGGATGATGTATGTGATTACGACCCTCTCTTCACTCAAATCTCAATTCTTACCTGGGTTGCCCAGACAACAATATATATTAATATAATAAGTATGAGATTTGAGACTAAAAATGGAGAAAGTTGAATTGTGTGCTAAATAATTTTTCCCTCAAAGTGTCCAGTTCCAAAATATAGTTCATTTAAAAAAAAATGACACAGTGAATTTAGAAATGCCTCATAGAAGGGAAATATAAATACTGGGGCTCAGATAAAAATATCTATTGAATATTCTTTTATCATGACCTATTGTCTCCTTGGCCAAAAGAGATAATATTCTAAGAGTACAGTACTGAATAATCAAGAAGAGAAACTAAACTTTGTTAAAGACCAGGTCCTAAAGCATAAATCCTAAAAAATATCATTTTTAAAATACTACAAAAGACAGGTTTTTCTAAATTCAGGAATATTTTGGCTGCATAACAGAGGTCTCAGGAATATGAAAATCATAACATTCAAAGGAAAGTTTACCAAATCCTCATAAATAAATATAGACCACACAAATATTTTCAAGATCTTGTTAGAGTGGAAATAAGTGCATAATCTGTATCGATAAAGCTTTTCTCTTCCTGGAGTTTCAAATTAATGTGAAAAATATGTGATTAAGTTAGAAAGAAAATCAACATTTTGTAGTAATAGAGTAAATACACCTGCTAAAAATGATCTCCAAAATATTAAAATTTACTTTAAATGTAGTAATATTCTTATGGTATTTCTCTACTAGGTGAACTAGAAGAGGAAGCCTGTTCACATTAAGCACCCATAGCATAAGTACTAATTAAAAGATTTCAAGTGTCAAAAACGATCCAAAAAATACACTCTGATCTCTGCTCTTAAGGAATTTGCAATAAAATAACCTTTGGAATACCTCACTTCATACATATATCAATAGGTGGAAAAAAAAAATGACTACAGTCTTATATTACACCAAAAAGAAAAAAAAGATCTTAGTTTTAAAGGATAGTACATCATCTTTTGGAACCTAAACTAGAACTAAAGTAGGGTCAACAACTCAGAGTCTCTGCACTTTCCACAAATGGAAGAAACCCCTTACAGAAGACTAACGAGTTAGCCCAGAAAAAGAAAGCAGCAACAAAACAGATTATTTTCTCTGCATTTCTAATTGATCAGATAAAATGAGCAGGCTAGCTCTATGGGGACCAATGTGAATTGGGAAAGCAAGCTCATGTCTTCTCTTTCTTTAGTGTAAACCATGGCATTAAAATCTGTATCGTATCTCCTCTGAGTTGGCTGAAGTTGATGGATTTGATGCAAACATTGAGCCAGGACAGTTCCAAGATCTTCTATTCATAAATGGACAATTAGCAGCTCCTAATTATTGTTAATGTAACAATAAAAATTAAGTTTTACAACTTTTTTTGTCAGATAATATTTGGTTTTTAGGAATGCTAGTCCCATATCTGACTCCCTTTCTGTCAAGACTCTATTCTCAAGATAAAAGCAGTAATAGCCATAGAGTAAGAGAATTATTGGTCATCTTTCATCATTTTCCAGATATCCTTTCTTCTCTAGTCTTTATTACTATCATTGAACTATTTTAAAGTAAAACTAAGAGGATATAGGTATCTGTAGTTAAAACTAATTGCAATTTTTTTTTTCCACTTTGAGTTTCACTCCAAAGAGTTTATAGATGGAGAGAATTCACTAATGCCTTATTTTGTTGCTTGGCCCAGTCTTAATCTTCTTGTTGCCATTCAGCTGTAAATACCAACACACCCCAATGCAACCGTCTTTCAAATCAATTAGATGACAGTATAGAGTCTAAGTTCCACAAGCAGAGACTAATTAAGGGATTCTGCTAGTACAAGCAAAAGTTAGGGCTAGAAGAGATCAAAAGCAGATACGTATTTTAAAAAGCATTTACTTTCCAGTCCATACCTTTAATTAGCTGCATAACTCCAGGGACTATAATTATCAGAATTGCTGTGAGCTTGCAAAAGGTTAGGAAAATCTGGATCCGGGCACTCCAGCTGACACTCATGCTGTTTAGGACCATCACTACAGCTGCAAACAAATAAATGAAAGTTACAAAAGGTGAATTCTCATTGGCATGAAGACATGAAGACCTCGCTATTCAAAGTGCCATCCATTAATCAGCAAAGTTGGCATTACCTAGAGGCATTTTGGAAGTGTGAAATCTCAGGCACTGCCCCTGACCTAATAGATACCTTTCAACAAGATCTCTAGGTGGTTTTTATGCACATTGAAGTTTGAGATGCTCGAATAAAACCAATGGACAGTAAAAATTTATCTCATTTTTTGTATATGTCAATAAGATTGGGCATATATTATAGTTTCCTAAAAATCAGATAAAAGTATCTTCTAACAAAACCCTGAAGTCATCACAATATTCAATCAAATTGCTGAATATGACTTTCTAGCTTGGTAGGTCAGACAACTATTTCCTCCTGTGATGACGTTACCCATATGCACCTGCCAGTATGGAACCACTCAAGAAGGGATGAGATGTCAAGAAGTTGGCTACAACTCTATTCTTCACTCTCAAAACTAGTCCTATCTAGCACTCTTTGGTTTTCCTCTCCAGTTTCCAATCAGCACATGAACGACTGACTTTCAACCTTCCTTAAAAATATAGGCTTCCAAAATGTGTTTGGGGACTTGGAAAAAAAAAGTTGTAAGTTAATGAGTCCAAAAGAGTTCCCAGTCTAGGACACACCTTGGGTGTAAAGCCAGCAGAATTTCCCTTTCTTACTGATGCTGTCTAGTTTCCTGAGTAGCACTCAACTATCCACTTTTCCCATGTGGTAGACCATGAGAATCTGGAGACTAGAACAAGTATATTTGATCTGTATTGCTTGTGTTCAACTCTATACTTGACCCAGAAAGATAATCAACACAGTTTTATTGAATAAATGATTGAGTTGGATCCTTAGTTAAAAAAGAAAAAAGAAAAAAAAACTACCTTCAGGCAAGAATGCATGAAATGAATGACGATACTCTAAGACTCTGCCTCCTATCCTCTGCTGGAGTAACTTCTAGAGGTTCTTCTAGACCATGGAATTCAACTTTATGCTCTTTCTGATAGTTAATATTCAGTGTTAACCACCCCTCCAAAGCTGTTTCATACCTGATATTTGCAGTTATTATCATTAAGCTTTATTTTTAAAAAGGTGTATCCCTCCTAAGCAAATAACACAAATGTATGAATATACTTCTCAGGGGATAAAACAAAACACAGGATTTTTATAATTCAAGTTGCAATCGGAAGTATTCATATTCTACAGTAATCGGTTATCTCCATAGTTTCCACTGCTTCATATAATCACTAGCTCATTTCAGAATTTTAGAATCAGTGAAATGTTATCGACATACAACATATACAGTAATGGCAAAAATTTAAAAATAACCTAGACTCCTAAAGGAAGACTAAAGTACACTTTTTTTAATGATTTGTTATGTAACCATTTAAAATCATGATGCAGTTAAATATGTATTGCACGAAAGGATATTCATGATATATTTCTGACCAATACAGCAAGTTACAGAGAGAAGGATGGATGGATGGATGGGTGGATGGATGGATGGTTGGATGAATGGAGACATAAAGGCAGAGAGATATAAAGGTGGGGAGGGGAATCTGAAACAGTGTTTACCAAAACATTAACAGAAGGTATTTATAGATGATGGAATAGCCAGTAATTTTCAATTTGTATTTCTTTTTCTACATTTAATAATTTTTATAATGGACCTGCAGCTTTTTAAAGTGAAAATCAATAAAGCAATTTTCATTTTTGAAAAATCTCAAAGATGAGAAAATAAGGGATCAGGAGATCCCACACAAAGTTAAACAGGAGACTACTAATGAAGAAATGTCTCAAAGGAGTAATGATAAGAATGATCAGGAAGGCTGGAACCCCATATAGGATCCATGTGAGGCTAAGGGAAATATTTTACCTATGTTTGAAGCTAAAAACATGAAGAAAAGCAGGTCCATTGTTAATGGCAGAGTGCATTACTTTGTCAGAGGAAGGATAAAAAATAAAATTATTTTTCTTTCTCCAACATAAAGCACTTATATGTTGGAAATAATTTAATGCAGCTCTGTTCCCCACTTCATCATCCACTTATCCCTTTCTTTTTTTCTATACAAATGACTGTGATAAATGAGTCATCATATGAAGAGCATTATTTAGTTAAAGGGACAACACTGACCTAAAAAAAAACTGGACTCATGTTCCTACCACCAACAAAAGAGCACTGCTTTCTTTTAAATAGAGCTCCTAAAACCTGAAACACTATTTCTGAAAGTACTCCACAATAGAAAAGAGTCGTATATAGGGGAAAAAGTACAAAGGAAAGAGAAAGAGAAAGAGGGGAAGAGAAGGCAAGGGAAGGCAAGGGAAGGGAAGGCAAGGGAAGGGAAGGGAAGGGAAGGGAAGGGAAGGGAAGGGAAGGGAAGGGAAGGGAAGGGAAAGGAAGGGAAGGCAAGGGAAGGGAAGGCAAGGGAAGGGAAGGCAAGGGAAGGGAAGGCAAGGGAGGGAAGGCAAGGGAAGGGAAGGGAAGGGAAGGCAAGGGAAGGCAAGGGAAGGCAAGGGAAGGCAAGGGAAGGCAAGGGAAGGCAAGGGA
>NW_024412376.1:49986954-50050071 GCF_014898765.1 Herpailurus yagouaroundi | reverse complement strand
AAGGGAAGACAAGGGAAGGGAAGGGAAGGGAAGACAAGGGAAGGGAAGGGAAGGGAAGACAAGGGAAGGGAAGGGAAGACAAGGGAAGGGAAGGGAAGGGAAGGGAAGGGAAGGGAAGGGAAGGGAAGGGAAGGGAAGGGAAGACAAGGGAAGGGAAGGGAAGGGAAGGGAAGGCAAGGGAAGGGAAGGGAAGGGAAGGCAAGGGAAGGGAAGACAAGGGAAAGGAAGGGAAGGCAAGAGAAGGGAAGGGAAGGGAAGGGAAGGGAAGGGAAGGGAAGGGAAGGGAAGGGAAGGGAAGGGAAAGCAAGGGAAGGGAAGGGAAAGCAAGGGAGGGGAAGGCAAGACAAGGGAAGAGGGAGGGAGGGAGGGAAGGAGGGAAGAAGGAGAAAATAAAGGTGGATGGGAGAAAGGAGAGAGGGAGAGAGGGAAAGAAAAGAGAGGGAGGGGGGAGAGAGAAAGAGGCATTCTTATTTTTGGAACCTCTATCTGAGAAGAGGAAAGAGGATTTGTTACTTTCATAAAGAGTGTAAGTCTTAATGTCTATTGAAAGAGAAAAAAAGTGAGCATTTGGGGTTTTCTTTTATACTTTGCAAAGTGTTCTTAGAAAAATCAAAGCAATCTTATGAATTGATAATCTCACCTTGCTTTCCTCTCAGGCAGCTGAAGAAAAAATTCTGGTTAAAACTGATTTCTCTCAAAGGTTTCTCAAAACCTCACATTATCTGAACATGCAGACATTGCACTCATTATTTGGTAGACCAAATTCCAGCTGAGATGTACCTTTATGACCCTGAAGGATAAGGCTTAACAAGTAACAAGGCAGCAAGTACAGAGGCACTGTGAAGGTCCTCAAGTGACTAGAAATGCTGCTTCATCATGTGTCTTTACACAGAAATTTAAGTCTACATATGTTGCTTATCCAACAATATTGAAAAGGGGATTTGGGATTCACTAAATGCAAGAGCTTTCTGTGTTTCTGAAACACATCATATCTTCTTTGTTTTTATACAGACTATCTACCCACATTGTAATAAAAGAAATTTGAGTAAGTTCTGTGGTCCTACTTAGCTTTACTTCATTTGAATAATAATTGTAAATTTTACAATTAGAAAATATTTATATCAACTTTGGCTTTTTCTCTTGCCCAAATGAAAATACTGTGATATATAATTTTTATTTACTTACTTATAGTGCAGTCTGCTAAGAACTGAAATGCAAGAATGAAAGATCGACAGATAGATAGGTAGACAGACAGACAGACCAACCAATCAACTGACCGACCCACCAACCACCCGGCCCTGGAGATAAGAAATACATGTTTAGGAGGGAGCTGTATCTGAAGAAGATGTTTAGGGGAACGCGAAGGACTTACACTGGGACTTAAGGACTGACAAGGTTTTCTGCCTGCACTTCTCTATTCAAGTCTATCTTTGGATTTGCAGAGTGAGATTACTGAAGCTGGGTATAGCGGGTTTTCTCTCAGGTTCAGGTTCTCTCTGGCTTCTGGCTTCTGACTGTTTCATGCTAAATCGATAAAATACAGGGATGCTGCATGGTGAGTTAAAGTCGATCAGTCCACTGGTTTTCATAACATCTGCCTGAGTTACCACTCTCTTTGTTAGCATTCATTGCCTGAACGTACTAATTTCAGAGAGGATAAGCCCCTCTAGCTATAAACATCTTTAAAAACCAGAGAGATCTAGGATCTCAATGCCTGGGATAAAAATGCAAGCATCAAATAATCGTAAACTATTACCAGGTGGCAGATAATGTACAAAGCCTTTACGTGGATAATGTTATTTAATCCTTATCTCTCTATGATGTGGTCACCATCATTGCTGGCATAATTTTTCAGATGGGCAGCTGAAACTTGAGATAGCATTTAACTCGCTCATGTTCACACAGGTAAGTGTGAAGATAGGATTGGAGCCTAGGTAAACTGACCTCAGAGTCCACACTTTTACCCCTAGCTCACAGGTGATAATGCAGGAATAAATAGCTCAAAAGACATGATCTCACTAATATACCTAGTCCTTTCAAACTCCTAGTGGCTCTGCCTCTCGCTGTTAAGGTTCGTGTTTACCTTGGCAGCAATTTCCCACATTTTGTTTGTCATCCTCCAGAAGGATATGGTTATTGTTCTTCAGTCCTTATACATATCAATACCATGTATACCTACCTAAGAACTCACTGTCTTGGCAATTTAGCTATGGTGAAAAAAGGTGTAGGCATAGCCAGTCTTCAGAATATTGAAGCAAAACCACTCCACAAGCTATACTTGAAATGCTAGCTCAGAACTGGTCCTGGATTTTCTTTCATGCAATTCAGTGACGGCAGGAAAACAGTTTGGGAAAAGAAAGTACAGTCATATAGTAATGGAAGTGGCTAATTTGTTCTTATAATGCACTCACGGTGTTATTTTCTTCTTTCCTCTAATTATTCCCGCAAGGTGTGAGAAGCAGGGTGGGGCTCTTTACTCACCTATACACACTAAGCCAGGAAGGAACTTGGGATTGAAGATTGTTAGGAATGGATCTGGCACTAGATTTCATATTTTAAAGAAAGTATTTTTACCATAATATTCTGCCATTGAATTGTATACCTACATAGGGAATAGTTTCAGGAGACCAGAACAAAAGACTGGATATCATTTTAAGTATTGAACATCCTTCAGTTTTTACCAAAGCCACAAGGACAGTGAAACTTGATGGTGTCGCACAGAAGGGAGTAATGTCACACTGGGCTAGCAGAGAGCACCTGATGCGAATGCCTAAGATTTCCCAGCTAGACTTCCCTGCGCCTGACACGTTTACTCGAATGGAAAGGATTTGGGATAAGCAAAACCTTTTCATTTTTATTAATTTGACAGCAAGGAAGCCCAGTACTTTAAACAAAGGGCAGATCGATTAGCATTCAGTAACTGCCCACTCCTACCCCAGCGTCCCTTCTCAAATGCTTGGTCAACATTTCACAAAACTTGAAATCTTTCTTTCTGTGACTTGATTGTAGCAAGATCTTTCAGGTTTCCTCTCTTTTCTACACTTGAACTAGCCATTCCAAATGATCACAAACTCTTTCCTTCCCTAAAGAATACACGGAAGCAATTCATGCAGTTAAACTCTATTTTCTACATCTCACCAACCTTCCACCCTTAGCACATACTCACATGTAACAACTTGGAATGTGAAAGATTTGCCCCCCGGTACATTTCTCCTTCTCTGTCTCCATCTCCACCCCTGGTTGGTTGCCCCATTAAAGCTAAATTCTTCTTAAAGTTAGTTTCAGGGTCCCAGACAGACCACTGATTTACATTACCTACCACTGAGTCATAACAATACCTTGTTTTCTCTTTCAGTGAAATCTCCAAATTATAGGAACCCAATTCCTCACAGTCTCAAGCTTGCAAATGGAACATCAAAACTTCTAAGCTGATGTCATAAACAATGGCAAAAATGGAAGAAAATGTCTAGGTTCATCCAAGATTAACACAGGCTTTGTGAACTATTTTACCACCAATCTCTACTACTGGAGTTTGGTAAACTGGAACACACGTAGTTATCCTTCCCTATAATAGTGACAAAATTTTGGTCTGTACAGTGTCCATTTCCTCCTCCAAAACACAGATTTTTCCCTCCAAAAAAGTATAATAGCATTGGGATAAGGAAAAAGAGTCATCTAGACTTACCAAAATAGTAATATATTGCTGTTATCTATCTCATTTCAAGTCCAAAGCAGGTAATATTTATAGATTTATGTTTACATAAAATCTACTGAACCCGTGCTAATTCTAACCTTTATTTAAGTTGAGAAATACGTACGCCCACACGAGAGATACCTTTTAAAACTTTTATTGTAAATTTACAAACCTCTCAAAGAGATGACCTCTGTCTTCTTTTCAAATATAATAATCACGGTATGATTCTGCCTCAGTTATTTGAGGGACAAGAATATAATGGTTACAATAATGGCTATTAGTCCAATCCTTCAGTGGGACACCAGATATATTAAGTACTTTCTATGGGCAAGGCACTTTGCTAAAGGCCTTAAAAACCTGATGTAATTTCACCTCTCCGCAGCCATCCAAGACAGATTATCTTTTCACAGGTATCTTACTAATAAATAAAAGTAATGCTTAAGAAGGTTTAATATTTAGCTCCAAATCACACAACTAAGACATTGTGACACTAAGTTTCAACTCCAGGTTGTTTGCCTTCAAAGCCTAAGCTGTAACTACTATGCTAAGACAGTTCATCCCACAAAAGCTCATGGTATTAGTTCTGAATATCACATTGAGCAACTGTAT
This sequence comes from Herpailurus yagouaroundi, assembly GCF_014898765.1. Lineage (NCBI taxonomy): Eukaryota > Metazoa > Chordata > Mammalia > Carnivora > Felidae > Herpailurus > Herpailurus yagouaroundi. The sequence goes on along the minus strand of NW_024412376.1, from coordinate 50,045,768 downwards.
TTCATTTCCCACCATTGTCCTGCTGCATGAGAAAACTGAAGACGTGTAATCCTCCAGGTTTAACAAGTAGATTTTTCTGCTAGAGAAAATTTCGTAGATCTCTCCACATAAAAATCAGTCAACAAATATTTATTGAACACAAACGCCATACTAGGAGCCATGAAAAGGGCTGGAAATATGGCAGTAAAGGGGCCCCCGGTCTCATGGAACTTCCAATGTTGTTTTCCCACAAGAGTATAAATAGCTACCATTTGTAATTGTTCTGAATAAATTGTGGGCATGACCTAAACACTACACATACATTGTCTCAGTGAATATCATTCAATCCTCACAAAACACTCTCTGAGACTCCACAGGATCTGCAGGTAAGAATACTGAGATGTGAAAGGCTAAATGATTTGTCCCTGAGTTTCACATCTACAGTGTGCATGAAGGGCATGATGAGTTCAGTTTGCCATTACCTCTCCCAAACTCAGATATATGTACTTTGAGTATTTTTCTTTGTCTTTCTTCAGAGATTTCACAGAAGAATAGGTACATGTTTGGTGGATAAAGTAGGAAATCCAGGATGAACCTAAGTTCAAAAATACATGTATCTACACTAGAGATATTTTTACGTGTAATTCCTGCATACGAACCACTCACCGTACATCGATCTCTTCAACGTTGTACTGAAACACCTTAGACACACCTAACTGAAAATTCTTCATAAGTATGCAATTAGTTATTCCTGCGTTGCTTGCTATTTCCAAATAGTTCCAACTTAATCAAACATGATCATATTGATTCTTCAAACTGAGTCAATTAGCATCTGGAAGTATTATTGTTTCCCATACTATTCGAAGGTTTGGCTTCATATCACTTAGGTAATGTTGTGCATGTTCCCCTTTTCCATTTCTTTTAAAAACTATCCAGAATTTGGGCACGGTGATAAACGTGAACAAATTTCTAACTTGGAGATCCAATTTGAGAAGTGCTACTAGTAAGCGAATATGAAAAAGAAGACTTTTTATCGTGACCATCAACGGGCGGCTAACACCGTAACACTGAGCGTGACAGTTTGCTAACAGTATAAAATATATCAACACAATGCACACACCCTACACATGAACAGCACTCCGTGACAATGAGTTATCACGTAACATGTTATCAGTGAGAAAGGATAAAATTCTAATTCAAAAACCCATGAAATAATTGGGTTTTCATCTGTAAAATTCTCTTCTCATGTACTCCACGAGAACTGTTATTTTACTAATAAGGTGGTTTTTGTTTGCCTATATCAGAAGATTGGCCATCATATCTATTGACCCAATGCAAAACTGGCATGTAATGTAATACCAAGGATCACTCCAAATCCTTAATCTTTTCTTTATTTTCCAACATAAATTTGGCAAGGAACTGAAGGGAAAAGAGCATGATGTGGAAAGCAGTCCCATCATATATGTCTAAAGAAGCTTTGTTATCAATCACTTTTGCTCTTTTTTTTTTCTTTTTCATATTTAGACCTATGATACTCACTTATGCCCACGGCTGTAATGAGCTTGATTGCAAGTTCAGGAATTTCACACTGAATAAAAAATGGTTCCAGAATGTAGCGTCCAAATGCCAGAGAAATCACAGCAGTGGCTGCAGGGCTGGAAAAGAATATTCAGGTTAACAAAGGAAAAAAATAAATAGCATCTTTGCTAAACTTTTTCTACCTTGAGGTAATGTTATTCAACATATAGAACATGTTAAATAGGAAAGCCTATAGTTTTCCAAACTCCACATTTGATTAGGTTGTCACAGATAGTCCAAATGAAATATTGCCTATAACTTTGGTGGCTAGCTTACACTTCACATATTCATGGAAGCAAGACTGGGTGCTATCAGTTTTGCCCCTGATCTCCTATATTTGACTTTTTTTTCCTTAAAAATTTAGTTTATTATTTGAGATCCTAGCAGAACTGGGCTATACAAGAAGCAGCCTTCTTAATAAGTCAACAACTAGGAGTGCCTGGGTGACTCAGTCAGTTGAGCGTCTAACTTCAGCTCAGGTCATGATCTCACAGTTTGTGGGTTCGAACCCCACATTGGGCTCGGTGCCGACAGCTCAGAGCCTGGAGCCTGCTTTGGATTCTGTGTCACCCTTTCTCTCTGCCCTTCCCTACTCGTGCTCTGTCTCTCTCTCTCTCTCTCTCTCAAAAATAAACATTAAAAAAAAATAATAATAAGTCAACAACTAAACTCCAGCCACAGCATGAATGGGTTAAGGGTGTAGATCTAATGAGTTGGAGCCCAGTCAAGAAAATGAATACAAAACTCAGATTTTTTTTTTAAAAAATGTTTTTAATGTTTATTTATTATTGAGAGACAGAGAGAGACAGAGCATGAGCAGGCGAGGGGCAGAGAGAGGAGACACAGAATCCGAAGCAGGCTCCAGGCTCTGAGCTGTCAGCACAGAGCCCAATGCGGGGCTTGAACTCACAAACCATAAGATCATGACTGGAGCCAAAGTCAGATGCTTAGCCGACTAAGCCACCCAGGGGCCCCCAAAATTCAGATTTAAAAATTAGTATTAATAAGTATTCATTGAAAATACATGCTTATGTCCTTAACACTATGTTCTTATTTTTCTAGTACAGACAAAAACGTGAAGAGGCAAGTGATTATTCTTAATTTCTTAGAAATATTTAGATGCAAAGTAAAAGTCAAAAAGTAAAAATGCTCTTGTAATTTTATACAACTGAGAAAACATGAATGAGAAAATGAAATAAGTGCAGGTTTATAGTAAATAGGTAAGAAAGCATTCTATTTTAATTCTTCAAATATTTCTATGAGAAAATTACATGTGCCTTTAAATACATGTATGTATGAGGGGCGCCTGGGTGGCGCAGTTAAGCGTCTGACTTCAGCCAGGTCACGATCTCGCGGTCCCTGAGTTCGAGCCCCGCATCAGGCTCTGGGCTGATGGCTCAGAGCCTGGAGCCTGTTTCCGATTCTGTGTCTCCCTCTCTCTCTCTGCCCCTCCCCCGTTCATGCTCTGTCTCTCTCTGTCCCAAAAATAAATAAACGTTGAAAAAAATAAATAAATAAATAAATAAATAAATAAATAAATACATGTATGTATGAATATATATTCTTTAAATACACAGGCAAGTTCATGAAATTATCTAGTTTCTCATGCCATTCTTTTCTTTCAGCTTATCTTCCCATAGTTGCCCAACACCTTAGATTGTCAGAAAACCAACCACAACTACGTTCCAAACTTGGCCTGCTTGTACTCAATAGCACCATACTGTTTTTTTTTCATTTTCTACTTTTCCCAAGGACCCCCTCTTCTCCCTTACCCCAACAAAAGACTGTTTTTCCTGTTCTTCATCATTTGTAAATTTTTGATGTATAAATTAAAATCTGATCACCTCATTTTAGTGCTTTCAAAACATGCTCAGAATATGCAAAATCCTTCTGTGAAGGCTCCATCTAGTCTAAGTGTTCCCTTCCTCTTAGTTTACTTCTTCTCACTGGAAGGAGCCAAACACCCTTTACCGGGAGCCCCTACAACTCATTGGTAGTTTTTTACACCCTATATCTTTGTTCAGTCTTTCTTGGCCCAGGGAAATTCCTTTACCCTTCCGGTTGGGTGAGAGGTCTCTGAGTATACTCCCTTATGAAGGCCCATGGCTTCCCTTTCGCTGATCACAGTAGCAACTTTATCTTCACTATGTGATTTCTTGATTGATAACTCTTTCCCTAGCATGACACTGAGGATCATGAGTTCAAGACTGTGTCCATCTTAGTCACTATTATTTGCCAGTGTTTAGTATAGTATCTATCATAAGTAGAAACCAAATAAACATTGAATATATGGTTAATGTGTGAATTCAATCATCTAATGACCCTGCTATGTACTGATATATGGTATTTATTTTCTTGAAATCTGTGTTCTACAGATTATTTCTGACAAGAGTGACTTACCCTCAAGCAAAATTTTAAGTATTTAGGCATCCTGGGTGTTATGAGCAGATGAGAAATATTAAAGTACCTAGGTATCTTGTCACTCCACAAGTCATTCATTACTCTGTTTATTTAGAAGACCAACCAGGCAATGGGAGTCTCTTATTACAAAGGAATATATGAACCCTTTAAAAAAAGCTTCTAGAGTATATCTGGATAATTTCCTCTGTCAGTACACACACACACACACACACACACACACACACATGCATACACACACACCCCATGAAGCAGCTGTTTTGCAATGTAAATAACATTTGATTATGAGCTACCCGGGAGCAAGAATTGTGGGTCATTCCACTTACAGTCTCTTTAACTTACCATTCACCATTCAGTAGCTGTTTAAGGAATGAATAAATAAGTGAATGAACACTGTATCTGTGCTATTGTGAACACAATGATCACGTTCATCACAATGCCCAGTAATTAGCTAAAGCCATGCAACATATACCTAGCTGAAGAGGGATTCAGGTGCAGGATATCAGGCTCCAAAGCCCACCATCCTAACAGCCCAGCACCCTGAATAAGTAGTGTCCTCACTTAATGCTTATTTATTTTTGAGAGAGAGAGAGAGAGAGCAAGGGAGGGGGTAGAGAGAGGGAGACAGAAGATCGGAAGTGGGCTCCTTGCTGAGAGTAGAGAGCCCAACAAAGTGCTGGAACTCGTGAACTGTGAGATCATGACGTGAGCTGAAGTCAGATGCTCAACCGACTGAGCCACCAGGTGCCCCAAGTGTCTTCATTTGAATGCTGAGAATGTCAAATCCAAAATATTGTAACCTTAAACTTTCAGTCAAAAAGAATTAAATTATTCAAAAAGAATTTAATATTGTTGTTCAAAAAGAATTTACTGTCTGTAATGCTCAGGACACTGATTAAGAAGTATAATGGTTTCAAAAGTGTGAGGCTTGGTCTTATGCACTTAAAATGCCTGTAGTTCTAATGGGTAAATAGAACATAGACACCTGACATATTGGGGCGCCTGGGTGGCTCAGTTGGTTAAGCGTCCGACTTCGGCTCAGGTCACGATCTCGCGGTCCGTGAGTTCGAGCCCCGCGTCGGGCTCTGTGCTGACTGCTCAGAGCCTGGAGCCTGTTTCAGATTCTGTGTCTCCCTCTCTCTCTGCCCCTCCCCCGTTCATGCTCTGTCTCTCTCTGTCCCCAAAATAAATAAACGTTAAAAATTTTTTTTTTAAAAAAGACACCTGACATATTAAGAACACAAGATATGTTGAATGTCAAATAAAAATGGGAGACTAATTTTTTTTTCAGAAGAATTAAGAGAGAAAAGAAATAGAAACTAGGGTAACCAGGAAATTAACTGTGGAAGAGGTAAGATTTAGGTTAACCTTTGAAGAGTAATATTCAGATAAATCAAAAAAGAGCAGAAGGTACATCCTAAGCAAATCCCAGCTTTTAGAAAAGGAACAAAATACTTCTTTAACATTATTTTCGTTATAACAGGTTTTAAATAATGCAGAATTGTCTAAAATGAGAACAGACTTAACAGAGAAGTAAATACCAATCTAAGCTCTTTGTTAAAAAAGAAATGCCTATGACTATAAAAATCATGGCTAGTGTTAAATCGATACTTATTAGCTCTGCATTTGCCACTTATGCCCCAAATATTAGGATAAAAGCTCACTGGCGCTCTCAGCTGTGTATGTCTGATAAGTTTACAGTAAGAACAAGTTTCTCCAGTTATTACCGTTAAGCTCTACAATCAGGATGTGTAAGTCACATCTTATGGTAGCAGTTACCTTAAGGAAGCGTGTTACTCAAAACTGTACACATGACATCACAGGTTTCCCACAATGTGAAAGGAAATTTGCTATTCAGAGTGACTTAGCAATATTTGTTTGGATTTTAAACGAAGACAATTTTTTACAGCAATAAAACGTTTTTTTTTTTTTTTTTGGCAACTATAGTTCGCTGATTTGCTTAACAAGAGGAAATGAGTCATTCATGTCAAGTCATTTTTGTGTGCAAAGTATAAAACTCAGTGACACACTAAGTTGTTAGGCACAGAAGTTTCCTAGTCACGACAATTGAGGAAAGTTAAAAGACAATGGAATCTACAAGAAGAAAAACTCCACCTACTAGCATAACATTTAATTTTGTCTGGCCAGTCAAAACGCATGATTTATCAAGGTGGATTTTGATGCTTCATATCCTTTCGAGTCAACATACTTTCTAGAAATGTCAGAAGATAATTGAATATTAAAGAAAATCAGACACTTTAAAAGTTTGGCAGGAACGGAGAACTATTGCCAGTGAGAAAACTGCATTAAAAACATTGAGAGAGGTATCTTATCATAGATTTCACATCCTGAAATAGACATGTTTACAACATAGTCACATGATACACATATTTCTAATCAGTTAAAAACAATCAAGATGATTTAAAGAAGGGTGTAATGAATGGATTTATTTTTCCTTAACTGTTTTCTTATCTATGCTCTCACCGTATTATGAGCAGTTCCACCCAGACTCGTACGAAAGCTGGTAATGGGCCAAAGACTTCCAGAATGTATGTATAATGACCACCAGATTTCTTTATACTTGTTCCCAATTCAGCATAGGACAAGGCTCCTGTGAAGTATTCATAATAAAAAAGGTACAAAATTAAAATATTAATTAGTCATCCGAAGGTAGAGTTGATGCAACGATATTTATGTTTAGGTAACATGTTACTACATCCTTTGGTCTGAGTGAGGTGTTTATTTCAAGAGAAGTAACAGTCATCTGATTGTTAGGAGCCATCAAATTCCTTTTCTAACTTCCGCATGGTTGAGATCTAGTTCATTCTGTTCAAACAATGTAATTTTATTTGAAATGGTAAAGACAAACTTCTAAAATAATATCATATTATTAAGAATTATGAATCTCAAACCTGAGAAAAAGAGAAGATAGATGCCAATAATACCAACCTATTTTTAAAGGAACTACACACCAAGACAAGGAATTATCCCAAGTTGACCTTATTATATTAAGAATCCTTTTAATCAATAGTATTTCTGTTGCACATCAAAATTAACAAAATTTATTTGTGCTTCAGAAATGTATAGACTCTTGGCCTTGCAAGACTTCATTTAATTTGTAGGATATGGTTTGTCAAGAAAATGAATTTTGACTCCAATATTCTATTTCTAGAAAAGATTTTCTTGGATATTTTTTGAAAAGTACACTTCTGAGTAGTTAAAAGAACATACTGTTTAAAAAGAGATGCTATAACTTATGTATATTAGGTAAAATTAATTATAAACACTTAGCCATCTTAACATTTAGCAATGCAATCCACATGGGCTTGAGCAAGTTATGTAACCTCCCCAAATGTAAGTTTCTTTATCTATAAAATGAGATCTCAATTCTTACCTCATAAGGGAGTTGTGTTTATAAATGCGATATTGGGCTCCAAGGACAGTACTGGGCCTGATACATTGAGAATACCTCATGAAATATGCCTACTAATTTGAGCAATTAACTACCAAGAAAATGAAAAATACATCTTGGTACTACGTGAAAAATTCTATTCATTCTGCAAAGTACTCAAATGTAACACAAATTCTTGCTTGAACTACTTCAGAGACTAGAAGTATGGGAAATTATTATAGTAAAGCTTCATGCAGAACTGTCAACATGTATAAAATTTGGATATTCAGTTATATCTTAGCACCGTTGATCCTATTCCCAAACCTAGCTCTGTATCAGAATCACCTGAAAGTAAATTTCCACACACACAAAAGCATACACACGAAAACAGAATCTAAGGCCATACCCTACAATTTGTTCACTACCAAGTCAGTCCAAACTCTCCAACAGAGAGAGCCAAACGAGTCTATTATTTTAAATTTTGTACAGATGATTTTATTATTTTTTTAAGTTTTTTATTTATTTTGAGAGAGAGAGAGAGAGAGAGAGAGAAAGCAGGGGAGCAACAGAGAGAGAGACAGAATCCCAAGGAGACTCCCATGCTGGGCTTGAACTCATGAACCGTGAGATCATGACCTGAGCTGAAGTCAAGAGTCAGATGCTTAACCAAATGAGCCACCCAGGCACCCCTATACAGATGATTTTAAAACACCTAGTCTGCAGATTAATATTTAAGGACCACTAATATAGTTTGCCTATTTGTAACTAATTGTAACTGGTTGCAATTCACTCTGTTGGAAACCAGTCGCCATGTTGGTAGCCTGTATAAAAGAGCTTCCCATATAAAATGTTATTGGAAAGTCTTAAGTACCTCAGAATTTATTGCCAGACAATCAATACCTAGACCTGTGTCTGCTTTGCTGAAACTCCAGGATGGTTGCCCTGGGTTTAAATTGAGTTCGGGAGGAATGAGATTTTCATTTAAAAGTCTCAAGCTCCATAACCATTTTACCCAGATGAAAAAAGTTCAAAACAAGATGTAAAAATCCATGTATTGACCCCGGCTTTAAAAAAATTGTAAACCAAATATACAGATTCTTTACTCGTAGTCCCCGAGTTCTAGAGTTCTAAGAGAAAGTATTTGTTTTCTTTACATTTTGCTTTGCTTCCTGTTAGGAAGGCACTCCTGTCAAAAAGCTCCTAGGAACTTAAGTGACAAATAAAATGTAAATACAGATAAGAAGATTAATACAGGAGCATGCTCCCTGGGATTAGTAATCAAAGAATATCAACTCAAATGTAACCTGAGCTAGTCCTTTTAACATTTTTTTTTTATTTTAATTTTTTTTTTCAACCTTTTATTTATTTTTGGGATAGAGAGAGACAGAGCATGAACGGGGGAGGGGCAGAGAGAAAGGGAGACACAGAATGGGAAACAGGCTCCAGGCTCTGAGCCATCAGCCCAGAGCCCGACGCGGGGCTCGAACTCACGGACCGCGAGATCATGACCTGGCTGAAGTCGGACGCTTAACCGACTGCGCCACCCAGGCGCCCCTAACATTTTTTTTTTTCCTGAGCTTCTGCTTGAGTTGATATACTTATGCAGAACCATATTTTCCTAGTGGAATAGCATTTTAACTAGTTCAATCCTCACAGCAACTCATTTTACTATATGTGAATAACCTTTTATTATGTATAAAAATCGAATCACATAGTGGGAGCTGCATGTATAGAAGTATGAAAAGTCCAGGAAATTGGTTATGGTTTTTCCTATCAGACATTGATTTATTCTCAATTTACAAGTACTTGTAGAAGAGTAAAGACTGAGGGTGCACAAAGTCAGTTAAGAAGAGCAATGAATAGGTTTCTCTTTGTCTATCAATGTACATGCCAGAACCATACAGAATACCACCAACTCTTTTTAAAAACCTAAAATAATTCTTCTACACATCTTTCTACACCACAGCGTTGTTTTAATGAATTTTACTTCTTCCTGATGGAAATCTGACTTCTCTAGATGAATACCCAAACCAATGCACTAAAACACCACAAGGCCGTAAGAATGAATGGATTGGTACATGTAGGACCAGGAGTTAGTACTTAGTCCTAGAGTTAGGACAAAGTTTTCCGTTAGTACCTTTAAAGAGCAGGGCCTTTTGGAATTAAAACATACTGGTTGCCACGAAAGAGCAGATACATCTTGGACATTTTCCCCCATAGTGTAGATAAAATTTTATTTTTTTGACCACTCGCCAGCTTTTGTCACCTTTGTAAGGAACTCAGGTAGCTTTCTGGTAACTTGCGCACCCCGTGAAAGGTATCTATTACCTCTTTGCTGGCAATATCAAATCAACAAAAGAGATCTAGAATTTGAAGCAAAATTAATAGTCATCCTTCTACTACTAGTTCTGTGCAGGTTAACTCAGTGAACCGACGGGCAAGTTATCTACGTCCGCGAAGACCCACTGAACTATAAATGAAGAAAGTAGATCTGGGCAAGCACAGCAAACTAACACCCAGTTCCGGTTTTACTATTCATGTTGCAAACATTTAGGGGTGAGAGGGAGAGAGAGATTGAAAAACTTTGAAATGCGCTCAGACCCTTGCAATATTCCCACTTATCACAGGAATTGAGTTATGTGCCACCACACGTATTTCCACGGCAAGGACTTTTGAAATAATAGCAGCAATGGACAAGCACGCCAAGTTAAAAAATTAAAAAGAAGACGACTGCCCTCTCCCACCCCCCCACCCGCGGTTTATTTTGCCAATCAAAACACTGTCAAACTTCTGCTGAATACTAAGCTCTGTGTCTAAATAGGCCATGCCGGGTTTCACTTCACAGGTGTTTCATTCGGCGGGCCAGCTGCCAAGATCCCTCAAACTTACAAGTCACTGAGAACAACTGCCCGGTACAGAAAGCTCGCATCTATTTTCCCGGGTCATCAAAGTGAGCCTTTGCTCTCATGGCCACAGGGAAAAGTCAGAAAAGAGTCTGCCGGAGTCAGGGGAAGAGAGTAGGGGCTGTGGAAGCAAGTCGGTGGAATGCAGGATCCTGCCAACAGTGGACGCTGTGTTTGGGTAGTTCGCATACTTCAACAAGAATCAGAGCCTTTGGCGTAGCCTTTGCCATTCATTCACTCCTTAAAAAGTACTCTTTGCTTTCCCAGAGAGCAAACTGCCCGGCTCCACAGACATACCCCCCAGAGAAGAAGCTGCACTCACCAAACAGAGACAGGACCCCACAGACTGTCCAGATAATCAGAGACATGCCCACGCTGCCCGTGTTCTGGAGCACGCCCTTAGGAGAGATGAAGATTCCTGCTCCAATGATCGTGCCAATGATGATGGAGATGCCCCTCAGCAAAGTGATTTTCTTCTTCAGCACCACTTTCTCCTGCCCAGGTGGCTCCTTGCCACCCAAAGAAGGCAGCTTCCCATTAACATTCCCCTGCAGGTAACCTCCACTGGAGATGGTGGACACAACAGGCTTTCTGACCATTGTAGTGACACGCGGGGAAAAAGGAAACACAGGAAAAAAAAAAAAAAAAGCAACAACAAAACCAAACAAAACCAAACAAAAACAAGAACAAAACCCAAAACTTTCCACTTTGGTCTCTCTTGGTGTGAGTGACCAAATCTCTTCCTCTTTGCTTTCAGATTGTCTCTCTCAGGGCTATTGTGTTCACAGGTAAAAACTCAAAGGTGCCTTTTTCTCCTTCCCAGCTCTCTGATTACTGCTCAGAAACACCTGTGTGTTCATGGTGCTCTCGCTCCTCCACCACCTCCGACTCTACCTCTGCGGCTGCGGCTGCTGCTGCCGCCCTATCATTACAGACCAGCTCAGCTTCCTCATGGGCTGGTATTTAAGCTCCTGCCTGTCACACCAACTTATTCCAGCTTAATGATGATGCAAATTCTCCAGGTTTGCATCAGCCACATGAGAAGGCTCCAGCATTACTCAGCTCTTTTTTTTTTTTTCCCCCAAACATTAGCAGCATGTTGCTCAACTGACCTCAGCTTTTCAGAGAACAAAGCACACACTTAAAAGGGATCTTAACCAATCCAGGAGGAGTAAATTCGGAACAGACCTTCCCAGAGATTTAAAGCAACTCCTAGTGAGGGACAAAAGCGAAGAGTGAGGGACTCTTCGCGCGAAAAGAAAATGAAAAATGAAACAGGAAATGATCACTGCTTTACGAGGAGTTTCTTTTTTAACTTACGTATAAAGACATGTCACGCACAGCTGTTTTGATAATAGAGCGTAACCCAAAGCTGCATTCTTTATAACAAAACATTTTGAGATTTCATGTTTTCTGCCTATTTTTTTTTTTTTACTTTGGGTTTCTGAACAATACAGTCAAGCGAGACTGATTCTGTATGGTTGCTGTCAGACATACCACTGTGAGACTTATTCAACATTAAAAGAGAAAAATTATTTCTTGCTACCAGTAGTAAACTTGTATTTAAAGTCACTACCTAAGTGTGACAAACTTAAAAATCACAGTGACTCCAGAAAACAGCTGTTTTCTGATTCTCATCAGCTCTAGGTGTTGTCCTAAAGTAAAAGATACATATTCTTCATTTGCATGTTGTTTCATTGAATTACCAAAAAAAAAGTAATTTTAAAATTAAGCAGTAGTTACAATGACATAAAACTACGCATATAGCAAAAACTTAAAAAGGAACACATAGAATAATAGTTTGGGAAGGTGATGTTATTAGGTATGATTTTTTTCTAACATGTATGAAGTATTGTTGTATCATGATTATAAATTTAAAATGAATTGGAAATATAAGCTAAGATTAAAATGTTTACTTAAAATGGTAAGAAAGGCAAAACACTTTAAAACCCTACTAACTTTCTGAATCTAGTGTCCCTAAAACAAATACCAACAGAAAAGGAATTCTACCTTCCCCTATGATCATCCGTCAAGTTTCTCAAATTCCACATATGAGTGAAATCATGTGGTATCTGTCTTTCTCTGACCGACTTAATTTGCTTAGCATAATACCCTCCAACTCTGTCCATACTGTTGCAAATGGCCAGATTTCATTCTAGATGTCACTTTTGGCTGTGGTTGTAGGTGGTTTTAGATGCAGTGGGAAGAATTTGACCTTATCATTATCCTGAAGCTACGTTTACAAACACCATTAAATACACTTCGAAATGTCTGAACAAGAATAACAAACAAAAAAACTTGTGTGCAAGAGGTGGGGGATGGGGTGGGTGGGAGGTCCAGAGGACGCAAGAAAGAAATAGCCACTAGGAAAGCAGCGTGGAGAAAGAAGGTCAGAACCATTTTCTGTTATTTTGAGACCTGAGAAAATTATACCATGTCCGTGCTCTATCATCCAAATACATGCAGCCGTATCATTTCCTTTTCATATTTTCCACCTAATTCCTATATAATTTGCTTTAGGTATCCCAAGTCAGGGTTTTTATACAGCCCAAATAGTTTTTCCCTGTCGTTATGCCTTTCATAAAGTAAAAATGGGTAGTTTCCCTCATTTAACCTTGTTGATATCCCTAAAAGAGACAGCTAAAGGAAAATTCTCCTTCTCCTCCTCCTCCTCCTCCTCCTCCTCCTCCTCCCTACCTTTTTTCCCCTCACACAAGTGAAGGGAGAGGCTTTTTGTCTCCCCAAAAGGAGAATAGATTAGATTAGATTAGATTAGATTAGATTAGATTAGATTAGGACTTAAAAGTAGAACACTGGAAATCCCAGGGAATAACTTTTTATCTGTACCTCACACCAAACCACACTTCAATTTTAAATTTTGTGCTAAATGACTGAATTAATAAGCTGAGACTAAGATCGCACTGAGACAGGAAGTTAGACAAATTCTAAAAGAAGAAAAAAATGTTTTTTTCAATGTTAAATAACATTCTCCTCCTTTTCAGTATTTTAAACATATGTACAGAGAAAACTTGAAGTCAGACTAATGGCCAAAAGGATTATTAGTGTCATGTAAGAAAGTCATATTCAAAAATTCTGCAAAGCTGCAGACATGAGCATACCTCATCCAGCCACCAACAAATTTGCAGAAAATTCAGGTTACACAGTAAATTTTAAGTTATCTTCAATATTAACAAACCCTTATAATCAACAGTCCCAAACTTATAAACTAAAAATTTATAGTCTTCAAATATGTGTGTATCATAAAAACGAATTCCAAGCAAATGCATTTATATTCTTCCACCTGCTTCAGTCCTTATTTTAAGCATTCCTGTCAAATCAGGAGGTTATCCCAGGTTATCCCTATTTACAAATATTTATTTAGTTCTTTTTGTATACAATGGATAACCCCAGATCTCTAAATTATCTTATATAAGAAGCAGATGTGATATACTGTGGTAGCTTCCCTTTTCTGGTAATAATTTCTGTCTCATGATTATAAATATGGACACATAATGACTTGGCCAAAAATAATCCTAGGGGCGCCTGGGTGGCTCAGTCACTTAAACATCTGACTTTGGCTTAGGTCATGATCTCATGGTGTGTGAGTTCGAGCCCCACGTTGGGCTCTGTGCTGACAGCTCAGAACCTGGAGCCTACTTCAGATTCTGTGCCTCCTCCTCTCTGTGCCCCTCCCACGCTCATGCTCTGTCTCTCTCTCTTTCTGTGTCTCAATAATAAATAAACGTTAAAAAAAAAAAGTTAAAAAAATACCCTTCCTGGCTGGAGGGTTTAGGAATGTGACCTGAGCCAGGATATTATTAAACAAAATTAGATTTATCTTTTCTCAACTATTGGAAGTTGTAAAGATGTGACCCAGAACAACTGGTGGCCATGTGTCCTGCCATGTTTAGTAAATCCTCATGACATAAAAGAGAATATGCAGAGATAAGAGACACTTACAAAATCCCAGCATCATCAAGGCCAGGTATAGTTCCTAAGGGACCCAGATTGGCTCTAGATCCTGAAGATCTTCCTTCAATTCTATAAGCTACATAGTTTCCTTGTTAGATAAGCTACTTCATCACACACACACACACACACACACACACACACACACACACACACAGCAACAGGAATGGTGTAGCTAAATGTAAATGGCATATCATTAAAGCTTCTAAACTGGGTTGGTATATAATATATGATAGTCATTAGACACATGTGGTTATCAGCATCGGAAATGTGGCTAGTCCAACTGGGATGTGCTGTAAGTGTAAAATATCCACTAGAATTTGAAATCTTGTTTTAAAAAAAAGAACAAAATAATCTCCTTAATAATTGTATTATTCATATTAATTTCACCTGTGTCATTCTATTTTTTAATGTGGCTACTTAAAATTAAAAATATATATGTGGTATAACTTTCTTGCTCACATTATGGTTCTAATAGACACTGCTGATCTAAAAGAAAATATAAAACATATTCTTCAAAGGGCGTAAGCAGGGATTTCTTAAAAGGGACATACAAAGTACTAATCATAAAAGAAAGATATATTTAAATATAGTAAAATTAAGAATTCAGCTCATCAAAAGACATGATTAAATGATTACAAAAGCAAACCACAAAATAAGAGAAAGTATTTGCAACTGGCAAAGATCTCATGTTCAGAATAAATAATAAATTCCTACAAATTGCTAGGGAAAAGACAGACAACCCAATAGAAAATGGGCAAGAAATATGAACAGACAGTTGATAAAATGGTCAATGTATTTTTTAAAAAAACTGCAAAACCATACTACTCATTAGGGGGATTAAAAATAAAATCACAATGTGATATTAATTCCTGTCATCATAGTGGCTCACATAAGAAAGAGTGACAACAGCCAGAGTGTTAAGAGTGTGGTGCAATACTCTGCTGGTGGGAGTACAAACTGTTGCATTCATTATGCAAAATCGTTTAGTATAATCTACTAAAGTTAAACATACACGTATTCTTTGACCAATAAATTCCATTTCCCAAATTCAGGATATCCATGTGCAAAAAGACATAGATGAAAATATTCATAGTAGCTTTATTTATAATAGCCAATAATAAAAATAACACCAATGTCCATAAAGGGTAGAATGGATAGATGTATCCCTTATTCAGCAAAATACAAGACAACAATAAAAGAGGAACAATGGCTGTGTACAACAATATAGATAACTCTCATATAATGTTAGGAGACATGCAAAATAAGATACATACTATATGATTTAATTTACATATTTAAAAACAAGCAAATGACTCTATGGGTAAGAACTCTTATGATTTGCTTTGGAGATAAGTGGATTCTAGTGATTGAGAGAGGGCACAAAAGCAGTTCTAGGGTCCTGGTAATGTGCTACTTAACAACCTGTGGAGTGATTACATTCATTTTTTAACTTTGAGATAATTCACTGGACTGTACACATATATTTTTGTACTTTATTTATATAAAAATTCAATTTATTAAGACAAACATTTTAGTTGAAATTTTATGATATCCTGTCAAAACCAGACCAAGCAGACAAATAAGCAAAACTACAGAAAATATGAAGAATATGATTAACAACCTTAGGACAGTAGCTCTGTAGAGAACTTCCTGTCCACCAAATAGAAAATACAGACCATTTTGAAGTATATATAAAGCTTTCATTAAAAAAAACCATGTCTAAGATATATGGGAAATCCTAATAAGTTCCAAAGAATTAACATGCATACTATACACCCTTGCCATAATGCAACAAAATTAAAAATAACAATTGTAAAACTAAAAAAAATACATCTTGTATGTCTGGAAATTAAAAAAATATATACACACACACACATATATGTGTGTGTGTGTATTATATGTGTGTGTGTATACATATATTATCAATTTACTTTTACATTATATGTGTGTGTGTATATATATTATCAATTTATCATTACATTAAAGAAGAAACATAAGAAAAAATCATAAAATACTTAAAATTAAATAATAGATATATGTTCAAATTTGTGAGACTCAGTAAAAAATTATAAGAAGAAAATTTAAAGCTGTAAGTTGCATTAATCAAAATATTAAGAAACCATCATGCACTGTTAGTGGGAATGCAAATTTGTACAGCCACTGTGGAAAACAGTATGGAGGTTCCTTAAAAAATTAAAAATAGAATTACCATATGATCCAGTAATTCTACTACTGGGTATTAACTCAAAGAATATGAATACACTAGGGGCGCCTGGGTGGCTCAGTCGGTTGAGCATCCGACTTCAGTTCAGGTCATGATCTCATGGTCCATGAGTTCGAGCCCCATGTTGGGCTCAGTGCTCCACAGCTCAGGGCCTGGAGCCTGCTTTGGATTCTGTGTCTCCTCTCTCTGCACCTCCCCTACTCATAGTGTGTCTGTCTCTCTCTCAAAAATAAATAAATATTTTTTAAAAATTTTGAAAAAGAATATGAAAACACTAATCCAAAAAAAGATATATGGATCTCTATGTTTATTGCAGCATTATTTACATTAACCAAATTATGGAAGCAACCCAAGTGCCCATCAGCAGACGGATAAAGAAGAGATAATATGTACACACAATGGAATATTATTCAGCCATAAAAAAGAATGAAATTGGGCCATTTGCAACACCATGGGATGGATCTGGAGAGTATTATGCTATGTGAAATAAGAGAATGACAAATACCAGATGATTTCACTCATATGCAGAATTTAAGAAACAAAACAATGGAAGAAAGAAAAAAGAGACAGGCCAAAAACCAGACTCCTAACTATACAGAACAAACTTATTACCATAGGGGAGGTGGAAGGGGGGATGGGTGAAATGGGTGAAATAGGTGAAAGGGATTACACTTACCAGGATGAGCACTGAGTAATGTATGGAATTATTGGATCACTATATTGTATACCTACAAGTAATACAATACTGTATGTTAACTATACTGGAGTTAAAATGTTTAAAAATCTTTAAAAATTAAGGGCGCCTGGGAGGCTCAGTCAGTTAAGCATCTGACTTTGGCTCAGGTCATGATCTCTCGGTTCATGGGTTCAAGCCCTGTGTCAGACTGTATGCTGACAGCTCAGAGCCTGGAGCCTGCTTTGGATTCTCTGTCTCCCTTTCTCTCTGCCCCTCACCTGATCACACTCTGTCTCTCTTTCTTAAAAATAAATAAACATGAAAAAATTTTTAATAAAAAATAAAATTTTAAAAATTAAAAAGAAAGATATAGGCAAATAAGCCAATTATCTAACACAAAATTTGAGAGAAAAAGACTATATTCAAAGAAGAAAAATGATAATTCTAGGAGTCAGGGAGGTAAGAATAAAAAGGCAATAGGAAACATTTCCACCAGCAAATTTTAATTATTTGTAAAGACTAATACAAATAAAAGTCTAACAAAAGTGAGCAAGGAAAAATTAGGGAATTAAGTAAATCTATAATGAAACAGAGAAACTATCTGAGAGAGCTAGAGAGTTTTTAAATAATAAAGAGATATAATTACTACGTGCCAAATAATATGAAAACCTAGTATAAATGGACATATTTCTGGAAAACAAATATTGGACTCTGAAATGGCACTAGAAAAAATATAAAAAATGAGTAAGTAAAAAAATTAAAAAATTGAATAACAAAAGTGGTACTCAAGGATATGCTTGACTCAAAAAAAAAAAGAAAAAAAACAAAAAACAAACAAACAAAAATGAAAAAACTAGGCCTTTGTTTTACATGTAAAACCTACCACAATTTCAAAAAATAAGTAATCCTTTCTTAGAGAAGTTACTTAAGAGTCTTAAGAGTTCTTCCTGTAGGATCAGGCTGGAACTTTACATGAAATTGTATCTTTGTTTTCTTTTCTCTCCCTGACCTGCTTTCTGTATTCCCTTACAAGTAGTCATTAAAACATTCTTTAGTAGATCACTTGCATATGATTCTTTATCTTACGGTATTTTTATGGAGAATCTGACCTAAGATGGTGGGTATTGAAAGTAGTCTATAATGCAAACTCTAAGAAAGAGGTTTGTAGTTTACTCACTCACCTGTCAAATGGCAGTAAGGACCCCAAGACTAGTGGCAAGTAGAGTCCTAATAGCCCCTATCAGGCTGCTGTATTGCAATTACTAAGACTTTCATTTGAGATGAACTGGGATAAAACCAGTTGGAAAGGGATGCACTGCCTTGCACAAACTCTTTGGTATTTGAAAACACTAGAAGCATTCCCCTTAATGTCAGGAATAAAACAAAGAAATTCACTGTCACTGTTATCATTTAACATTATCTGTTTGGTACTAGCCACTGCAATTAGATAAGAAAAAAGAACTTATACATTAAAAACATGAAAAATCAAAAGGAAAATTTCTCACTATTTTATAATTACTGGAAAAAACAAAATGTTTAACAACAACAATGAAAAATCCCTACTATAATCAAAGTACATGTAAGGTAATGAATAAAAATAAATCCATAGAAAAGCAGATTTCATATATATGTATATATGTAAACAATTATATAAAATAACCAAAGTACTTATGTCATTTATGATAACGAGTTTAAAACCAAATAATGAAATTAACAAGAAATTGGTAAAACCTATATTTAAAAAATCAGCTTGATCAAATAAAAAGATATTGGGATTTTCTCTCCCTCTCTGTCCCTCTCAAAATAAATACATAAATTTTAAAAAATGAGGTATCAGTACTTTAAAAATACAGTGATAGAACAGAATATAAAACACAGAAATTGTCCTAAATACATTCAGAGCTTTATCACATGATAAAAACATCATCTCAAACCAGAGAGGAAAATATGAACAATTCAATAATGATGCAAAGAAAGCTAGATATCTAGTTAGAAAAACATAAAGTTGAATCAGTTCTACACACCATAAACAGAAATAAAATCCTAATAGTCCCAGGGTGTATGTGAATGTAAAAATGAAATCACAGAAGTCTTGTAACAAAACATAGTATAATTTCTATAGAATCTAAGAGTGCAGAAAGTTTATCTAACTGACACAGAATTCAGAAGCCATAAAATGATGATATTAAGAAGATACAAATTTTAAAATCCATGTCACAAAAAAATCAAAAAGTCAAAAACTAAAATGGGGATGATATATTTAATATTACAGCTAAAGATCTAATCTCTTTAAACTTAATAATTTTATACAAATCAATAGGAAAATAAGATATCCAATGCAACAGAAAATTAGCAAAGGCTATTAATAAATTATTCACAGAAAAGGAAATATAAATGCCTCCATATATATGAAAAGATGCTCAAGCTTACTCATATTGAGAGAAATGCAGTTCCATAAATCAAGGATGTATTCAATGATAAGTAGAGCTGATCAAATAGAGAAGCTTTCTTGAAGCAGCTCTTATTGGCCAAACTTGGAATAATTTGAGCATCAGGAAAGATAATGATGGCAAGGAAAAATAAATTTTTAAATAATTTTTAAATCATTAAAAAAATGATGATATAGCTTTCCTAGGAGAGAAAGAGAGAAGAGGGAGGAGAAAAAAAGGAAAGTTTTTCTTTAACAACTCACAGCTAAAATATGTAAAAAGAGTGAAGAATTAGAAAATCAATTATTTTGCAATTCAATGCAATAATTGATTCAGATAAAGATCACCACTGGGTGAAACCATGTTGAAAAAGAGAATATTCACATGATCTTGAATTATGTTTCCAAATATTATTTATAATATTACCAAAATGACTCAGGAATAGAAATTTGGACCTCTTTAAGAGTTAGAAACTAATTAACAGCTTAAAAACTCATATATGAGAAATGAACAGAAAATATAAAGGTAATTTTGTAGGAAAATCTACATTCAAAGAACACATTTTCTGTCTTAAGCAAACTGTTAACCAAAGTAGCAAAAGAGAAAAAAAATCTCAACTCTTCTTATAAGTTAGTGTAGTCTTGATATCAAAAAATAGACAGTGAAAATAAAGAAGATGAGAGTCTGGTTTTACTTGAAACAGGTAAGTGCATGCTAAAGTATTCACATTAATGATAAAAATATTATTAAACTATAGTCAACAATGTATTTAATAATTCATAATAATCAAGTCATGCTATCTCAGTAATATAAAGTTAGTTTAACAATGAAAAATCAGTGCAATTATTAAATTATGTAATTAGTGGATGCTAAAAATTATAAATTTCATTTCCTTTATATATGTTATTTTTACATATGCATATATAGTAAAATAAACACATACATATTCTATTCAATGTTTTATTGGAATTCCTAACCAACAAGAAAAGGACAGAAAAAGAAATTAAAAGTATAAGAATTACTTTTTTTAAAAAATCTTTGTTATTCACAGATGACATTATTATCTAAATAGAAAGCCCAAGAGAACCTACCAGTAAATATATTAAAAGTAATACGAATGTTTTAGTAAGGTTGCTGTATAGGAAATCATTATATAAAAAGTTTACATTTCTAAGCATAAAGAATTATAAAATATACTCTTTTAAATAGTATCATTAATTGAAACTTGCTAAATGATGGCTCTGCGGCAGAGAACTAAATAAGCTAATATATGGAAAAATATATTGTTTCCATCTAGTGAACAATCAACAAAAGTGTTAGTAAGAAGAGGATTCAACCAACTGGAAATCATGACTTATTATAATAACAAGGTAATTCGAGTCATGTGATGTTCGTTCCAAAAAAAAAAAATAATAATAAGTAGACCAATGGAAGAGAACAAGGAGTTTATAAAAAAGACTTAATTATATATGGAGCTACTGGCATATGGCAGTCAGCATTACAGAAGAGCGGAGACAGCGTGGCCTATTTAAGGCACAGTGTAGGAAAAGATGTCTGTGCAGAAAGAGTTTAAATGATACCCCTACCTCACACCACACACACACACACACACACACACACAAACACACACTTTAGACAGATAAATCCCTAAATAATGAAAAGCAAATTTAAAATATATATCTTTTTTATAAGAATATATAGAAGTAAATTTTGTATCACCAGTTAGTGACAGATTTCTTACACAATACAGATATCTACATGACTTGTTTTCTCACCTAATAAGTTCTCTGCTCTAATGTCACCTTATCGTTAAGGCCATCTTTGTCCACCAGATATAGAGTACTAGTCCTCATACTTGATGCTTGATATTCTCTATATTATTACCCTGCTTTATTTGTCATCATAGAAATTATACCACTGCTCAAATGTGAGTAGGGACTTTATTGTGTTCACTCCTCTCTACCCAAGATCAGGTACCTAGCACATAGTATGCTGTCAATAACATTTGTAGAATTACAAAAATTATTTAAAAATTAAGAAAAAGATTTCTAAATTTACCACAGTGAGTTGAAATTTTTCTGTAAAAGTCTTCACAAATGTAGAAATAGGCCATATCTGAAAGATCTTTTATATTCCCCATCAGAGAAAGATTTCAAGTTCAGAATATATAAAGATATGTGCAAATCTATAAGAAAAGGAAAACAAAGGTATGATTTAATCAAACTATACACAGAAAAGAAAATCTAACTGGCAAAAAATATGAAAATGTGTACCACCTTAGGTACATGACTACTTTACTGACAAATGGCAATAAGAAATTTGCCACTTCCAGCACCATTTGGAAGAATCAAATGAGGTTTACCTACCTGAAGCATAGAGGAGGAAGCAAGTATACTCAAGACATTCCTTAGAGATCTCAGCTATATTCTCCAGCACCAATGGAGGTTCTAGTTGCCCGGTTGCAGAACACAACATATAAATGAGTGAGGTCCCCCTGACTTTCTGTTAGCATGACATCTACTCTCCAGACCTCACCGGACCTAAATAATCCTGAGTAATTCTACATGTAAACTAATCTGGGTAAGTGCCAAAACCACCACATCTGGGCCAGGTTTATCTCATCAATCTCAGAAGTATACAATCTACAATTTGATTGCAATTTACCTACATTATGCCTAGACATGAAGAAACTTCACCCAACTTCCTCACCCACCCTAGGCTAACATAGTCTCATTCAAAATAGAGTCAGAAGAAAAACACATTATTCTTGAATACATGTGAAAGGGTTACCACAGTTGACCACACACTAGGCCATAAAACAAACCCCACAGCTTTTCAGATGAAAGGCATCATACAGGTCATGTTCTCTGCCCACAACAAAATTAAGTTAGAAGCTGAAAGCAGGAAAAAATAAAATCCCCATTAAGAACTCATTGGTCACAAAATGCATGGTATGAAATCTTAAACTTTGTAGAGATTAATAAAAATCAAAATGCTGTATTTAAATTTAGACACAGGGGTTAAGGCCTCACTGAAGAGAATGTATGGCCTTAACAGCTCATGTTGGAAAAGAAGACTACAAAATTAAGAAGTGTCTAATATAAAGAATTAGAAACAAACAACAAGCCCAAAGAAAGTAAAGAAGATCATTAAAATAATGAAATCGAATAGGACCATGTAATTGTGAACTTCCATAAACCCAAAGTCAGATCTTTGAAGGGTGACAAAATAAAAGCAAACTTCCAGGAATACTGAGGCATAAAAAGAGACAGGGAATACGTAAATAATATGGACGATAGGGGCGCCTGGGTGGCGCAGTCGGTTGGGCGTCCGACTTCAGCCAGGTCACCATCTCGCGGTCCGTGAGTTCGAGCCCCGCGTCGGGCTCTGGGCTGATGGCTCAGAGCCTGGAGCCTGTTTCCGATTCTGTGTCTCCCTCTCTCTCTGCCCCTGCCCCGTTCACGCTCTGTCTCTCTCTGACCCAAAAATAAATAAAAAACGTTGAAAAAAAATAAAAAAATAATAATATGGACGATAAAGAAGACAGAATACTAATAATGCAATTGAAATTTTAAAATAAGTGACTATTATCAACAACTTTATTCAAACTTAATGAAAACCTAGGCGACAAGTTTTTCAAGAAAGTCAACTTAACAAAACTCACCTGGGAAGACAAAATGTCTGAATGGCACTGTAACTACTAAAGAAATTGGAACGCTGCAAAAGCATAACAAAGTAACACAGATCAACATGGTTTTCCAGGTGAGTCTTACAAAAGCTTTCAAAGATTAGTACAGCTGCCAATTTGCACAGCTTACAACCCACCAATTCGACTCATAGCAATTTAGCTAAGAGAAAGGCTTACAGACGTGCACTATGAGATGTCCACAAGAACAATCAGAAAGCAAAACATCACAAACAATTCAAATTCCTTTTGCTGGAGAATATTTTAAAAACTATGTTTTCTTGGGGCACCTGGGTGGCTTGGTCGGTTAAGCGTCCGACTTCGGCTCAGGTCATGATCTCACGGTCCATGAGTTCAAGCCCCGCGTCGGGCTCTGTGCTGACCGCTCAGAGCCTGGAGCCTGTTTCAGATTCTGTGTCTCCCTCTCTCTCTGCCCCTCCCCTGTTCATTCTCTGTCTCTGTCTCAAAAATAAATAAACGTTAAAAAATTTTTTTTTTAAAAACTATGTTTTCTTCACACAATGGACTGTGATTATGATGAGACTATAAACTGCTTGCAACAACATGGATGAAGCTTACATAATGTTAAGTAAAATAAAGTCTCCACAATCACTCAATATGATACTGTCTTTGTGAAGTTCAAAAAGCAAACACACAACACACACATGCGTGCGCGCGCACACACACACACACACACACACACACACAAATACACAATTCCTAAAAAAGCAAGGAAATGATAAACACTTTTAAATTCAGGGTTATACAGGGCGCTTTGGTGGCTTAGTTGGTTAAGAGTTCGACTTCAGCTCAGGTCATGATCTCATGGTTTGTGGGTTCGAGCCCCAAGTGGAGCTCTGTGTTGACAGCTCGGAGCCTGGAGCCTGTTTCAGATTCTGTGTCTCCCTCTCCCTCTGCCCCTTCCCCGCTCACACACACTCTGTGTGTGTGTGTGTGTGTGTGTGTGTCTCAAAAATAAATAAACATTAAAAAAATATTTTTAAATAAAAATAAAATTCAGGATTATATGATGCAAAAAGAGAGGTTTAAAAGTTCAAGGGTGTCCATGGCATTATTTATAAATAAACAGGCAAATAAAAATCTGATCATGCATGGACTATTAATGATTTTGTATCATGAACCTAGGAACATGATAAATGTAATTCCTTCTGCTTGAGATCCTCAAGGAAATAAGAGAACGTAACTGTACCTTCTGGTGTCATAGTAACAAATCTTAACCAGCTATTTTATGCAGGGAAATGAGAGAAAGAGGGGTTCATGTTTCACCCCTCCCAGGCTGGCAAATATTTAAGATGGATAACACCCACATGTTGGTGAGGATATGAGAGAAAATAAACCTTCATGTTGATCTGAGAGTGTAAATTTATACAACAACTTCAGAGAACTATGTAGAAATATCTAGAAAAGTTAAAGTTGCACTTGCCCTATGAGTTATGAATTTTATTTCCAGAAATCTGTCTTAAAGAAATTCCCATGCAACTGCTCAAAGGAAGCAAGTACAAGGATCTTTCCCTGCAGTACTGTTTACAACTGCAAAAATGTGGAAATGCCTCCTGCATTCATCATAAGGAAATGGATAAATTGTAGTTTATTCCTATAAAACGTAATACAACTGGAAAGAGTATGAACTAAAGTTGCATGCATTAATATCTCAAAAACACAAGCTCACATGAGAAAAAGGCAGTTGCAGTAAGATACACAAAGTATGATACCATTTATGTAAAGTTTAAAAGTACACAATACAATTTTGCATACTGTTTATGAATCTATTCCATGCGTAGTAAAAGAATGAAAACACACGTGGGGATATAACTAACTGTAGAAGAGTGGTTACTTTTGAGGAGGCAAAAGAAAAAAGGGTTACAAGGATGAGGTTTTGTGGGGATCTTTAATGTTTCATCTCTTTCAAATAAAAATAAGGTATGAACTTAAGGAAACATGGCAAAATAATATGTTAAATCTAAATCATACATCCCATCCCATATTTATTATATATTTTCTAACTTTCTCTGTAGGTTTGAATTATTTCAACAATAAAATTTAATTGAATTATGTAACGAAATAATTTCATACCTCAGACTCTACCTAAAGTCCCAGTGAGCACCATCAACTCCAGTAAGAATTCATAGCACACACATAAGGGAATCACTGGAATCTTTGGAATAATACGATGTGTCCAGTCTTGCCTGTAACTCTTTTACTTAACTAAGCCTAAATTGTGACATGAAAGAGATTTGGGGAAGAGTACTTAATGTTCTATAATATAAATTCTTATCAATCATCAGGGAATTCCAGAGAGTACTCTTTTGTAACAGACGGTTGACAAACAAAAATCATTCATATATGAGAAATTCCAAAACACCCAGAGTACTTACAATCTTCAGATTTTTGTACTGCAATTTTTTTGAGAATGTTTGAGCTCCAGAGAAAATTTCAGAAGCAATGAAGGAAAATTATAAATATAACTTATGCATTTAAATATGGGTCAGATGTACAACTGAACCACCATGATTCTTATGGTATTTCCATTTCAAGAATTGACACTATAAAAAAAAAAAAATCATGTGCCTTGATTTCAATCATGATAATGAGTCATCACAACATAGCTACAGGCAAGTCTCAACTTGGATTTCCACTCCTTGTCCTTTTAAGAAGCAGGAAATCTTATAATCTCTGAAAAGGATACACCCTTCATTACTACTGACAGCATCTCTGTAATATGACTTATGTCAACATTCATGAGAATAATTTGTTAGAGGCCCTGTATCTCATACTTTTTACTGGGGTGAAAAAAAAAGGCTTATTAAAGGAATTTGCCAGAGAATAGTTGCAAATAAAATAAGTTTTCCTGAAAGGAGGAAAGGGTGGAATCCCGTCTCTAACATAAATAAATTCACATACTTTATCTATTAAACAAAACAACTAACAAACTGCATTCAAACCTAGTTCATTCAGTTATGAGTTGTATGAAAATCTCAATGTAAGATTCAGGGCCAGAAGTTACCAAAACAAGTTCAATAAAATGGCTGACTCACTATAGCAGGTGTCACAAAGAACAATAAATAAATAGTCAAATCAAAAAAACATAAAATTCTTTTGCTAAAATTGAATTACTTTTCAAATCTGTTTCTGTTAGTAAATTTTGAATTAATTTTGCAAAACAAATACTTTTTCCACTTGAACATCATTTGGAGGCATATAAATGAAATACAAAGTCATGTCCTGACTGTATACAGCCACTTTGGAAGACCCAATACAACTCACTGACCTCTTCAGTCTATGCTTTTCTCCCATGCCTCTGTCCATTCATTTCTTCCTTCAGCAAATATTTGGTAAATATTTACCATGTGCTGCACATTATATTAGGTGAGAATATTTAGTGGATGATGATGATGATGATGATGATGATGGTGATGGTGATGGTGATGTGTTATGTGCCAGGCACTGTATAAGCACTTTACAATCCCTACCTTCATGAAGTTTACAAACTAGTAAGGGAGAAACAACTAATAAATTGATTATAATGATAATAAATACTGAAAAGGAATCCCATTAGAGTCAAAATGACAGGGAGATGATCTGAGATTCAGGGATGATGTCCCTGAGAAGGCACAGGAACACTCCTAGTTTCCACTAATCACCTTATCTTGTTCCAGTTGTGTAATACGTCTTGTCTCTGGAAGCCAATGCTGTTCCCCTATAGACTTTACTCAGCCCTTTCTTCCCTCTTACCCCTTTCTTTCCCACATCCTAATCTGTTCTACAGGTGAGCCCATACTTGGCCTCCAGCTCCAAATTTTGGCAAATATACTTCATCCACTTAATATACAAAGATTCATAATGGGCACTCATGCTGTTCTTTTCTGTCATATAAGTAAAACCAAAGAGAATGCGGTAATTGCCAATGGCAAGCTACCTTTTCCCCCAAATTCTTACATGTAACTCTGACCTGTCAATGTGTTCTTTTATTTCAAAGAAATAAAAGGGCACAGAGGAAGAGGGAATGAAAGAAGAGAAAGAAAGAAAAGGAGAAGAACATCACCAAGAAGTTCATGATCAATTTTAAAAGCATAGGAGAACTTTGACATTCCTTTCCTCGCTTTCATTGTTCTTCTTTCCCTTCTTCCTTTCACCTTTTCCCCATGTTCGTCTTTATCTCCTGTGGCTTTCAGTAAACATACATGAAAAATTTAAAACTTATATCATGGTATTAATATAATCAGAGATCCTTCCTCCATAGATTGCACAGCAATGCAATAGTCAGCCCCCAGATGCAGTAAGTGCTTCATGATACTGAGGTCATCTGGTCCCTTAAGTAAAACCGACCAAACCTCTCATTTCTGTATGTTACAGATTTGGAATGAGACGAAGGAAGCGTTTATGTTTCTGCCAACTGTCATCAGCACTGTTTATTCTTCTGAATTTTATATTACTGTCCTTCTTTTGCTTATTATTTTATTTTGATTCTCCTCCCCTCTTCACCTCATCCCATTTGGACTCTGCCCTAACCCTTTCACACACACCGAAATGGCAACCTCTCAAACTTGTATATTTTACATGTGTCTAGCAGACCAGACTGAAATTTTGGTGCAATCAGAGTTGGAGGTGGGGGTTACCTATCAGGGCAACATAGAAAACAACTTGAAATTAAACATTAGATATACCTGTTTTTAAAATCTCTTAGCCATTCTTGACACTGGAGAATTTGCCTGGCTACCTTCCTTCTGTGTAGGAAGTTGCTAACTGTCTTGTCTCCCCTCACTTAGTTTCATCTTCTCTCTCATTGTCAGGCTGCCTGGAGAAATTCAAACTTCTTAATTTGCCATTCAGAGCAACTAGTTTGCTTTTGCCTTACTCCTAGCCCAGCCTACTCTTACACCAAGAGACATCATTCCACAAACCAAATGGCTCCTTACAACACTTAAGAAATTCATTTGTTTCCCTGAAGAGGAATTCTTAAGCTAACAGTTTATTTTTTCTTCCTAACTATAATTTGGAAAGCATTATTGTAAATAAAAATAAAGCAAAAACAAACAGAAGAAATCAATTTTAAAGGAGTAATGTTGAAAGGTGAAAGGTGCTGTCATAAATATGCTTAAAAGTTCTGACTAGTACCTTATAGTAACAGTGCTTTATTAAAATAATTATAATGGAATTCTCTCCAACAAATACAAATTTATAGATAACAGTATACGTGTGTGTGTACCAATCAGTTTCGAAAATAGTAATAAAAGTCTAATATATGGCAGAACACAATGTGAGGACAAAGAAAAAAGAATGGTAAGTCTTTGGCTAACAGGCACACATAAGCAGAAACCTCAGGAATACAGGCATAGATATGACCCCTGAGAGTTAAATATATTGTGTAAGTCTATGTGAGGAGGGGTAGGGAAGTTTTGGTTGAAAAGGCAAGGATAGTAAACATGAGAACTGCTGAAGTAGCCACTCGAGCGACAATCATGCAAAACATATCAATGTGGTGCACTTGTTTTGCCTTCTTGGAAACTCTAAGAGAAATTTGACTGATTAATTGGCCAAGTTAATGAGCAAACTGCAACCTAGCAGTCTGTCCCATCCAACCCTACAATGATCAAATGCATAATGTCTTGTGGAAGAACCAAGAAAGAAAGCCAGGCTAGAGCTAACCAAAAGCATATATCCTGTCCTAGGAAAGTGTCAATGAATCCAGAACCAACACTTTTTGAAAAAAAAAAAAATTACAGGAAAAAGTATCAAGACTCTACAGGTGTTCATGAGAAGGCTGAAAAGGAAGGGAAGATGAGAGAGTAAAGCTGACTCAGAGCATGTTTGAAATTTTGAAATAATGCAGGTAGTTACGCTATGCTTAGGATTACACACTCAAATGCAGCATGATTGACAATAACTTAAATTTGCAAAGCTCTAAATTGGAAGCAAGTTTTTAATTTGGCAAAGAGACCGTTTCGTTCCACGAACGTCAAGTCAAAATGTAGCCATTTTAGTGAAGCCATTTTAGTGAATGTCTGCAACATTCAGTGCATTTGTCATAACTAATTATTTGACCACATCTTGGTCATTTAGATTTCTTGATAAGAATGGTAGAAACTTTGAGCAATTATAGCTTCGAACTTTTGGTATTCAACATGCCAAAGAAATAAGGGTTCCTGCTGGTGTCAAATATCATTTTCGAATAAACTGAGTCAACACTAGTTTGCATTTTAGGAAAGCAGAAAGGAAGAAAGGGAAGGAAAGGAAACAAGGAAGGAAAAGAAAGGAAGAGGAGGAAGAAGGGAGGGAAGAAAGACAGAAGAAACTCATCCTTTTAAAAATATACACATGACTGCGTGTTTTGTGGTCATTTGAACTGAGAATGCCACACGAAGAAAGTGTCCAATTACAAGAAC
Source organism: Herpailurus yagouaroundi (assembly GCF_014898765.1). Taxonomy (NCBI): domain Eukaryota; kingdom Metazoa; phylum Chordata; class Mammalia; order Carnivora; family Felidae; genus Herpailurus; species Herpailurus yagouaroundi. The sequence continues at coordinate 50,016,109 of NW_024412376.1, read as the reverse complement.
TCATTTTCCTCTGACACATTTTAGGTATAAGAGGGAAAGAAATTGTAATCAACCATTTTTATTATTTTGGCAGTATCAAAATATTTTTGGTTTCAAAGATGAAGGACAGGCAATCTGTGGCATACAGAGCCTTCCCGAGAGAACAGCTCCAGTGGCACACTTAGGAAAATGATAAATTGGGAAAAAATTATTGCTGGCATCCTTTAGTCATCCTTTGCCTTCCTTTTAGCTCAAATGTTTTTGTTTTTGGTCTATTGAAATCCCCCAACTAAATCCACTTTTCACTAAAGTGTCCCAAAACACAAAATAACCCTTTCTTCAATGAAAATGGCCATTCTTTTAAGTATGATATAACAAAAAAAAACAATCGTATTGGAGACACTCATACTAAGTATGGACTGGGCTGATACAAGCCCAAACATCAAAGGCATATTTTCTAACTAAAATCAACTGATAGTATGGTATGTGTAGGAAGGTCTTTTTATCTATCTGTCTGGTTGGTTTGGGGGTTTTCGTTTTGTTTTGTTTGTTGTTTGTTTTTGCTCTTTTGTTTGGCATGGAAACTTCCAAAGCACCCCTCGCTTAGTTTTATTATTAGTAGTTTTATTCCATGTATTTTAAGAGTAATTACACAATTCAACAGATTTTCTTAAGTAGACTTCATGCCCAGTGCAAAGCCCAACATAGGGCTTGAACTCACAACCCTGAGATCAAGACTTAAGCTGAGATGAAGAGATCAAGAGCCAGCCGCTTAACCAGCTGAGCCACTCAAGCACCCCTCAATAGATTTTCTAATACGTTGTTAAACTTGCTAAAAACCAACAACATATCATTCTGTTTGTCCCACACTGGCTTTGTCTTGTCTCCACAGTATTCCTCCCTCTCTTAATCAACCCAGGTGCTACTCGGGACAGGTAGTGAATTTTCAGCCCCACTTACTAAGGAGTTAGGATGAGAAAGTCTTGTCCCATTTCCCCCACAGGCCAGTATGAGTAGATCCTGTTCATCCACAGGTCCATCCTGTTACTGAAGTTGCAACCCCATAACATGCTAGCCCAGTCCATATGAGTAATTTTCTATCTGTTCCTCCACATCTTCTCTTCTGCTATAATTAGAGCCCGGCAATGACTGTGTCTCTCTTGTGAGCCCTTGTCTTTGCATCACACTCAGAAGCCAGGGTTCTGTAAGCATCTCACCTACTACCGTGAGCAAATCAAATATACTCAGCCCCAGGCTCTTTATTTGTCACATGTGGCTAACATATCCTCATAAGGCTATTTACAATACTTGACCAAATGGACACAAATTACTCAGCACAGTGCCTGACATACAGTAAATGAAATAGCTTTGACTTCCCTTCGAAATAAGAGAGGTCTGTCTTAAGAAAATGTTAAGTATAAGTTTGTACTGGGACAGTAGTTTATTAAGTGTTCATTAACAATTCTAGTTTCAAAATCCGTAAGTAATGTATATTTGTTTTTCCTGTATTTATCCAAAACCTGTTTTAAAAAAAGAAAAATAAAAAACACTCCATTCCAAGATTTTCAAATATTTTAAATGATATTAGAAGATTCTGGGAAGAGACAGCAGTGGTGGCATAGTTTTGGGATCTCCCTAAATCCCCCATAAACAACAAGCAAAGACTCAAAGCCCACAGACAATATCTACAACAAAATTAAGTGACAGAATATCCTTATAAATCTCAAACTATGAGTCATTGGCCACAAGCCACCCAAAGTGGAAAGAACCACATAACATCAGAAGCTATTAAGCAGAAAATAGAGGTAAGGCACAGGGGGTTCTGAGGGCCCTGAGAACTGGAGAAACCAAATATTGCCAAGAGGTATTCATGGAAAAGCTTAGTAGAGCCAGCTGTAAGCAGCCACCAAAACTTCAAGGGAGCTCTTCAGCTTCCAATCTATGGATGAGAACAAAGGGGCCATAGTAACGTGTGACTGTGCTGAGTTATCCAGACCCTGTGGACTCCTGAAACTAACCAAATGAAGCTACCTTCCAAGATGAAACCCTGTACTAAGGAGAGACTCAACAACAGAGTGTAAAATGAAGAGGAAAGGTGCCATAGAGATGGTAGGTGGGTAGGAAGAGTGTAGCTCTTCTACATAGGGAGTTCAGGGAAAATCTCACCTATAAGAAGACACTGAAACAAAAACCGGAGGGAAATAAGGGAGTGTGTTAGTATCCTATGACTGCTGTAGCAAGTTACTACAGACCTACTGGCTAAAGCAACACAAATTTATTACCTCACATTGCTGGAGGTCAGAAGTGAGTTCAACAGCTTTACTGGGCTAAACTCAAGTTGTCAGCAGGGCTGGTTCTTTCTGCAGGCTCCAAGGGGACAAGCCATTTCCTTTGCCTTGTTCAGCTTCTGGAGGCCACCTGCTTCCCTTGCCTCATGGCTATTTCTGTCTCACTCCAACTATTGCTTTGGTCATCACATCTACACTCCTCTCTGATCGCCTGCCTCCCTGCTGTAAGAACACTTGTGATTGCATTGGGCCCACCCACATATTCCCAGATCATCTTTCCATCTTAAAAATCCTAAACCACATCTTCAAAGTTCTTTTTTGCAATGGAAGATAACATATTTACAAGTTTCAGGCTAGGATATAGACATCTTTGGGGCATATTATTCAGTCTACCACATGGCGCATAAGAAGACTAACCTTTCTGTATGAAAAGCAAAGTAAAAGGTGCCTTCTACTCTCTTAAAGCAAGAGAGTCCTTATGTTCATGTTTCCACTAGGATTTAAATTAAATTAGTTCCTCAGGGCTCTCGAAAAATGTTTAATGTTTTGAAAACAATCACTGCACTTTGGGTTTTCACTGTCACTGGAACCTGAACAGAAGACATGTGAAAGAGAAGAAATTTAGATTAAAAGCGATTCAATCCATTTGTTTCAATCCATTTCAAAATCTGCTCTTCTCCTGGCAAGACTTAATTAGTATACCGAATTTTGTGTCAAAATGAAAAAAAGAAACACTGTACATCAAAAACCAGCATGTCTGTTTCACCTGTACTTGCTAAAGACTGTCAAGACATAAAAAACATATATTTATGAATCGATGTTTGAAATATCTTCCCACTGCTGAGCATTCATATGTTAATTTAAGTAATTCTCATATGATTTGCTCTAGTCACTCAATGTGACTCATTAGCCCTGTAATCTTAGTTGCTTACACTATAAATTCATTTTCAGGTCTGTAAAATGAGGATAACATATGTACTGCTCTTACATTAGTAAGGATTAAATGAGATGATGTAATGTGAAATCTATGCAAGATTTAGCCAGAAGGGAAAGTTAACAAATATAAGCAACTACTCTTATCATTTAATGTTCAGTTTCACATTTGAATATTTTAAATAAGTCATCCCCCCTACCCCCGCCAATAACCTTCACGGATCACTGAGAACTTGAAACCCAGAAGCCAGAGTGATTGTGGTTAAGTTAAAATATTAGGTCCTATCAGATCTGTCCTCTGGTTTCCATCTCACACTAAGGGAAAGCAGAGATTCTTACAATGGCCTAGAAGTTTCTGCAGCTCTCTGGGGGCAATTACTCCTCCACCTCCTCAGTCCTTTCCCATGTTGCCTTTTCTGCTGATGCTGGGGATGCCACTTCCTTCCTGCCTCAGGACGGTTACCCTAGCTCTTCCCTGTCTGGAACACTTAGCCCCAGGAATTTAATGGCTTCTTCCCTCTTTCAAGTCTTAAGCAAGAGGCTTTCCCTCTTTACCCAATGAACATTTTCACTTTCTGCTTGGTTTTTCTCCAAAGCGCTTATTCCATTTCTATTATATGTTATAAATTACCTAGTTATCTTATCTATTGTCTGTCCTTTTCACCCATATATAAACTCTAAGAAATCAGGAAGTTTTATCTATTCATTGCTCCATCCCTTTGCCTAGAACAATGTCACAGAGATACAAGATATTCAGGTGCCCTGTTTAAATTGATGCTTTTGGGGCGCCTGGGTGGCGCAGTCGGTTAAGCGTCCGACTTCAGCCTGGTCACGATCTCGCGGTCCGTGAGTTCGAGCCCCGCATCAGGCTCTGGGCTGATGGCTCGGAGCCTGGAGCCTGTTTCCGATTCTGTGTCTCCCTCTCTCTCTGCCCCTCCCCTGTTCATGCTCTGTCTCTCTCTGTCCCAAAAATAAAATAAAAAACGTTGAAAAAAAAATTTTAAAAAAAATAAATTGATGCTTTCATTTTTGTTCTATTGACAGCAGACCAGAGCCCAGTCATTCACTGCAAACTTCTACCATCATATGAATAGTGTGCCCCCCTCTGCTATCCTCCTTGGCAGAAGCAGGTAGTTTGTGGGCTTCCAAAAATTATTATATGTACTTAGATTATATACTTTACTTCTCAATTATCACAAAGCAAGACCAAACATGACTGGAATATCTTCTCTAATTAAAAGAGCTGCAAACTGCTCATTGTAATTTGATAAATTTTTCTTCTCCCTCAGAACTGTCGTCTCCTGCTGTTAATGTCCTACTCTGTTTAATCACGTGTATCCCCTTTGACGCTCACAATGACTTTACAGGGGATATACTATAATCTCTACTTTACCAATGAGGGAGTAGAGACTAAAGGAACCTGACAGGTGGTTAGAAAGTCCCATGAGGAGTGGTCTGAACTTAGAGATGTTTCACTCCAAAGTCTATGTCCCTGGAACTCTGCTATAGGGCCTCTTCAACAGAAGACTGGGCATTATTTCAAAGAGTCTTGAAGTTTGAAACAGCATTATTTTCTTGAATCCTCAGAGACAGATTAGTATTTGAAATATGTGTGAAAGTATTTCTATTCTGCACAATTTCCCATAAAGACGAATGCCTTGTTATTATGTTTTTATAATATGTGCAAACTCCAAATATAGCTTTGCAGCAAAACATTCTCTTTATCACTGTAGAAGGCAGTCATCACTTCTGTGTTAAAGGGATAGCATAAGAATCATCAGTATATCCACTTAAAATTTAAGTTGGATCCAGGTAGAAACTGACTTATGAAATTGACTAAGTTATTGAGTCAACAACTGGCAGAAAGCCAGTCTCAAAAGAATCTAGACGAGAGTGAAAACAAAAGAAGGATAGGAAAAAAGCCCATTTGAGTCAACATCGATTCTCTGTACTAAAAAAGAAATTAAAATAAAAATGGAGAAAACATCCTGTGTGAGGGGGAAAAAACTCATCAGGATGAATACCAGGTCTCATATAGTGCTCTCAGAGTTAGAGTTGAATTGCCATCAGTGGATTTTGGAGGGGTTCATTATTTTGACAAATCAATGTGCATATTGTATGATGTTAAAGAAAAAAATGCTCAATCAGAAACAGCATTACTTGAAGCCCAGCCAAGAAGGTTACTAGTTTATAAGAGCACAGCCTATATTCTATTCCTGCATTTTTATTGACATCATTATTTTGGCCTCACAAACATTTTCTAAAATTTATTCCAACTTCTTCCTTTCTTGGCTTTCTGAAAAGTATCAAAGCTCAACTTCTCCACTTTTATAAATAATATGCTCTTCAGCTTAGAATATTATCTTTAATAGTTCTCTCTTAAAAAGTTGCAACCTAATCATAACAGAAAGAGACCATCATGTTGATTTTACTATATTGCATAAATCACTTCCAACAATCTCCAAGGATTTTTGTAGCTTGGGATTCATATCATTCCCCTGTTTAAAAAAATCTAAAATATACCCCTAATATTTGCCCGATTATAGTTTTACTGAGGATAGTAATCATGTGCCTAATTGGCAAATCACTTTATCATGTTCTTCATACTGTACTTGTTGATTAATAACTGTTTAGTTGACTATATTATAATATACAAATAAGTGAAAACTAGAAAAACTAAAGACTTCAAGGTAACAATTATACATCAAAAACCACAAAATCTAATATGAAAGACTAATTTATTTCTTATCCAGAGTGACTATTCAGGAGGAATTGCCCTTTTCGTCATTTGCAATTGATACAGAAACCGGTTCATGTACGTTATAGTAGAATCACTATACCAGTCTTACTTAACCCTAATTCCTCTGTGTTACAGACCAGGGAGATGTGGAGGCAAGTCGTACCTTCAACTGAAGTCATTAACTTCCAGTCTCTTAGAATCAGCACCTGTTCCAAATGTTGGAGAATGTTGGCCCAAACTGTTTCTGCAGAGTTCTGTTATGAAGATTGAGATTTTCTGATTGGCCTTGACACAGTGTGAAAAGACATTCAAAACTACTGTGGACAAGGGGTGGAAATTTTTTTTGAGAGAGAGGGAGGGCACGTGAACAGAGGAGAGGGGCAGAGAGAGAGAGAGAGAGAGAGAGAGAGAGAGAGAGAAAGAGAGAGAGAGAGAGAGAGAGAGAGAGAGAGAGAGAGAGAGAGAGAGAGAGAGAGAGAGAGAGAGAATCTTAAGCAGGCTCCACTGCCAATGCAGAGCCTGACTCGGGGCTTGATCTCACTACCCTGGGATCATGACCTGAGCCAAAATCAAGAGTGAGACGCTCAACCAACTGAGCCACCCAGGCACCCCCAAGAGGTGGAAATACTTAAGGGATCAAGTAAATTCCACCAGAATGTTAATAGGTTTTATTATAAGTTACATTTATTTTGAACAGAACCAACTAGTCAAAACCAAAAATGTACTCATTAGAAACCCATTTTCAAGGCATATCTGTGTGCAGTGAAAATAGGTACCGCCTGAAACACAAAGAACACGTAAAAATAGTTGACCTACAAATGTGAAGCATCACAACATGGATAGGTGATTTACTTTAACCTTCAGATACTATAATGAGGCTTAAATTCACAAACAATTCCAGCTGTAACTGTTAATTTACTCTTTTGACATTGGTGATATCACCACCCACAATGACTTACTAGATTTGGATTAAACATATGTTCACTTTAATTTGAGGACCATCTCACTAAGATGATCCTAATTGCTAATTTTTTGGCAATTTTGCTACCTTCACTTAAGTGCTTGGCATTTAATTGTCTACTTAATCCTCCTAACAAGAGGATTAGAACTTATCTCAAGGGGTTATCTTGAGGGCTATTGAGTTGATATATGTAAAGTGTTTAGATCTTGGCTCATAATAAGATTTCAAAAAGTGCTATTTGGTAAGCGGAATTATTATTCACATTTTAAAGTTAGAGAGAACCCCTAAGGTTATAAAGCTTCCAGAATCCATGTTCTTGTCCACAATTCTGTGCTTAGTGTGAATTGTATGAAATTAGAAATCATGAGTGTAAGAGAGGACACCCATATCTTTAACATCCAATTCCCTTCCCCTACAGTTCTATTCGCTTGATATTACTTTTCACTAACCTCCATTTCATACCCTCTCTGATAGCACGTTTCCTTGCTTCAGACAGACCTTTGAGTCTCTCTGTGCACAAGCTATTTCTCACTTTTGGAACGATTTCCAGGGAAGCATATTGCGTCTTATGTCTAATTATTTGTTTCAATATCTACCTATTTCTGAAGCTTTCTGAAGCTTATTTCATCTCTTTTCAATCTCTAACCTATATATATAATCCCTGACCTCTTAATATTCTTCATTTTTCCCCTTTGTATTGAGAAGTATGCTTGGAAACACCTCTATTATTCTCTCTATTGGATTCTTAGGAAGTAGAAACTGTATCTGAAGTCTAAGTTGTTATTCTCTACAAAGTCCCAATTTACTATAGATGTAAGCTTCTAAGGATGCCAGCATTAGGAAGCTGCAATTTGGCCAACATGTTCCAAAACGATACTCTTATCAAGGAAAATTATTTTAAAAATTTGATCACAATATCCAAATTCCTAAATATACTAAATATTGTGCAATTGTGAAAACTACTTTTCTCTCCATTGAATAGGTCTGAAGTTCAAAAGCAAAAGTGTACATTCTAGCCATTAATATATCGTATATTGTGTGTCTAATAACTGAAGTAGCGCGGGCAATGACTCAAGGAATGCACAGTGTTCAAATAATAAATCACCTCAGTATTTAGAAAGTATTGTGCCATGAATCAAAACCTTCATTAGAATCATAAGATATTTCACTTACGTTACATCACAGTGACTGTGAAATATTACACACATTTTCAATACAAAGTTAGGTAAAAATTTCCAAATACTGGATTTACATTTTGTGCATATTACTATGTCAGTCCTACATCCTAGAAGGATTCCTACAGTAAAGAGTGAGTATGATTGCTGAAGAATAGCCCTGCTGCTCATTCTACACCAAGGACTAACGGGATATCAGGCAAATGATTTATCTTGTCTCCATCTCAATTTTCTCATCTACAAAATGGGCGGGTTGACACAATCCTGACTTGTTTCTAAATTCTATCAAAAATCTCTACATATTCCACATAACCTTCAAAAGATTGGTAAAATATTATTCATGAGAATGATTGAACTTTGTTACCAGACGGCATATTTAATATCTATGATGTTCATACTTTATAATTGAACTTTCATAATTGAAAATTAATGCTACAGTGCTACACTCAAGATAAAATTATATTTCATGCTATGCTACTCTAAGCAGTTTCATAATTTGTAATAAAACATTCAGCATGTTTTTGTAAGCATTTCCTTGATCTTTATAGAAAAATAATCTCCATATTAAGAAAACTTTAGGGAAAAAACTGATAATGTACAAATGTTGCACAGAACTTTCCATTGGGTATTTTTTTAAAAATTATATATTTCTTTAAGTGATTACAAAAATTAAGGACATTTCAGAGACACAGGAGTGTTTTATTCTATTATTAGGATGCAAATTTTCCTACCAAATTCACCTCCCCTTTGCTTCTGGGGGGCTCTATTTTCTACTTTCAATTTAGAAATACTGCATGAGGTAGGAGACATACCAGAAAGCAAACACAAATGTATCGGAGTAAATCATACCCATTTCCAAGCATGGATATTGGCACAGTTTTTATGAAGGCTATGTTTCTTTATAATGATCTCTACCCATATCAGTTCTGCTTATCAGTGCTTTTAGAAAACATATTCAGACAGGAAAGATATTCAACACTGAAGACCAAGATGCTAGGGAAGAAAAATGACATACTGCAAATAATTCATTTCAGATAATGCTGGAGATTTATTCAACCAGACGCTCCTGAGTTCTGAAGTCTGAGGGCTGAGCGAGACAGTAGCCATGGTTATCTGCCTCTGCGATGGCTGTCAAAAACAATAGCTTTTAAACACTTTTTTTAATGGAAGTGAAAATATCAGGGAGAGTGGAAATCAAATTATTATTATTATTATTATTATTTTTTTTTTTTTTTTTTTTGCTTTTCCTTTCAACCACTTTAAAACAGATTCAGAGGTCATTTTGCTAAGGAATTTGCTAGTGACATATAAATAACTTCATATTCAAAGTACAATGAACAAAGATGATATAACTATAAACACATCAGCTCCCTTTCTGGATATTTCCTGGTTTATCTCATCACTAAATTTTTGCTTGGTTTAAGCTTGATGATTCCCGTTTAGGATACTTATTATATTGAATGAAAACATGATTTGAAAGGGAGAGCCAGAACAAAGATCGAAGTCACAAAGTATAAGAAGAAAGCCTCCATTTGGCTTACTGCTTTTCTTTCTTCCGTATTGATCTTTATTGTTTACTTACAGACTTTTAGAGCTAGAGAGAGAATGACGCAATTATCTAATTCAACTGTCTATTTTAAAGCAAAGGAATTATTGTTTCATTAATGAAATGTAAAAATCATTGCTGCACTACAGTAATTCAATATTTCCTATTATGGATGTTTCTTGGTTCTATCCCAAATATTGCTATTTATTCCAAAGAATATTCTTTTCAGCAAAGTAAACCTTAAAAGTGCATAGCAATTGGAAACATTATTTTTGAATATATTTCCAAGTAACACTGTCCACTTTTGAAGCCCAATGCTTGGGAACACATGTGCAAGTTTTTTTACAGCTACTCAGTGACCTTAGGACAGGTCACACCTCATCAAGCTGGTGACACTGTATGCTGTTCAGTGTCAGGCCTGCTGAATCAATCAGAAAAGACATAAACTGAAATATGGACTGTGTCTTGCTAGAATTAAAAATCAGATGTTACATCTGTTTTTTAGTTTGACATGTGCCCTTGATCTTCAGTTGTGAGAGCAACTTTGTTATATTTTTTTATGGTTTAAAAAGTATTTACAGGTGTTAGACCTCAATAATTTTAAGCAAAGGGATTATTCCTTCACAATTCAAATAATCTCATAAATAAAATGCTGTTTATAAACTGCACCTTATTGTTACAACTGGACTAGCCTCATAAAATAGGAAAATAGAGGTCTAGTCTTTTATGGTCCAATGTTTAAAAATTTATATGTACAAATATATGTAGATATTTATTGTTTATATTTATCCATCCACATTTCAATATGTATTAATTATGTGGCAAACTAAAGACTAACATATTGTGTGTATTAGTCAGAGCTTGTAAGCTAAACACAAAGTTTGATCATTTGTAGACTTATGAACCACAAACAGGCATATACGATAATCAGAAATGGAGTTTTGTCTCGTTCTTTGTTCTGCTATTAGTCCTGGAGAATTCATCCAGAATATCAAAGTAAAAGTTGGAAGGAAAAGGTAACCAGGAACTACCAACATCTGTGATCCATGTCTCCATTGTGGAGAAAAAAAGTTTTAGTGGAAATTTATAGGAAAATATCACTGTCAATAGCATAACAAACAGGCAGGTAAGAGTGGGAAGGGAGGTGACACTTAAGGTAACACTATATTGAAGTAAATCTTATCTTACATTTTATTCCACTGGATTTATTCAAGCCTATTTATGAGTATTCTTTATTGGCCTTAATTTTTATCCCCAGTAATAACAGTCTTCAAACATACTATTTGCTAAAATCTGCATGGTTCTAAAGTGAACTATTTTTAGAAAACTACGTTCAACTTAATGGGAATAATTAGAACCATGAGGCCTCCAAGAAATGTTTTAATCCATTTAAACCTTTGTGAGTTTTTAAAATAAGAACTCCTGCTAAGCACAGATTACTGGGTCAATATTTATATTTAAATAGGGAGAAATATAACTGTGAAACACAAACATAATTATGTTTGGCTACAGCATTTTACATTTTCCAAAATGTTTTAATGTACTCCGCCTGATTGGGATGTCACAACAACCATATATTGTAGGTAAGTGAGTTATTATTGTACTCCTTAAGCATCTCCTGCATTGCAATTCCCCTCCCTGCTTTCATCTAGCACTGTATTTATTCTTTCCTCATGACAATGAAAGAAAAAAGCCTGAACTTAACCTGCCCGGGAAGTCATCAAACACTCATTTTATATGTATATGTGCCCCAAATTATAGTTGAAGTCTTAGCAACCTCATCTTGATCTCTGTTTTAAATATCTGAACACTAGTACGACCAGTTGTAGGGGAAGACCATTCACCGCTAGTAGGGACATGATATTGGTTTCATTTACATGCCTGGAGAAAAAAAAAGAAATATTTTATATGCATATCATATATGTAGCACACATCTGCATATATGTATGCTATCACTATTTATAAATATAGAGGCGCCTGGGTGGCTCAGTGGGTTAAACATCTGACTTCGTCTCAGGTCATGATCTCACGGTCTGTGGGTTTGAGCCCCATGTCGGGCTCTGTGCGGACAGCTCAGAGCCTGGAGCCTGTGCCTCCCTCCCCCTCTCTCTGCCCCTTCCTGGCTTGTCCTCTGTCTCTGTCTCTCAAAAATAAATAAACACTAAAAAAGTTTTATAAAAACTAAATAAATAAATAAAAATAAACTACAAACTTACAAGTGCAAAATGAGCAGCAGAATTCAATAGGATGAGGAACATATTATTCCCAGAATCGAAGAAATGTCTTTTTGACTTTGGTATTCTACCCACAATTGGGCAGAATACAGAAACAAGAATTTCAATCTGAATTTCCTCAGATGCTGACCTCGCTTAAAATTACAAGCGTTACCAGCTCGTTCAAATGCCTTGACAGTAAAATTACCAGTAGTCCAAAAGTGATTTCAAGATCTCAGGCTTCATCTAGATGTAGACTTCATCTAGATAACTAAAAATGAAACTAATATCGAGATGTGCAATACATAAACAATATTGGCCAATACTATTCTCAGGGCACCGCTGATGGTTTTCAAGTTAACAGAGAGACAGTCTGAAGCTTTCTGGTCCCAGTCGTCCTGAGGTTTCCTATATTAATCATGAGTCTGGCTAATAGAAGCCTGGGACTCAAATATTTGCAGTATATGGGATATCATCCCCAGGTATCAAGTTATACCTGTAAGGTTTACCTGAGAGCTGGAGGAAAAATGAAACTTGCAACTTTGTCTTTCTAAATACCTACTAAAGCCTGTGGGACTAGGAACGGGGGCGCAAAAGGGCCCAACATTCACAGATGTTAAGTCCCTGAGAGATCTTATCTTAGAAAGGCTGAAGACAGCACAAGATGCCGGATTTCATAAGAGGATCTGAGCATGACAGGAGAACTCACCATATCCAACCACCCAGGAAGTATTTTGAGCGCTCCAGGATGAAAGGGTTGGGAAACAGAGATGGGTTTAGCATGAAGCAAATGAGGTTTAAGCGTTGGGGGCCCTCAACGTGCTAAGAGCATCTAAAGAAGTGTTCACACGGTCATGAATTTTTGGAAATTCAGCAAAAATAAGATATTTAAACCTAACCATTAAAGACTACCATTTCTTTCCATCCCAGCCTGCTCTGAAGTTGGAGTCATTACAGGCACGTTTGAGATAGTGAAGTAGAAGTTAAGTCAGGGAATACATTTATAGCAAGCTTAATGAAGTTTAATGAGATATATTTCTTTGGTTCGCAGGCATGTATGCCTTAGGTTATTGTCAGCTGGGAGAGGCTTTAAGGAACACACTGTTGTGTAGACACACCCAGTTTCATAACACAAGCATACAAGTCCAAAGGTCAAGTCACAATGTGAGCAAATGCTATAGCACCTGGAACCAGAGCATCTGGGTAGAGAAGACGATGTGAAATGTACACAGCCAGAAGATAGACTGTGGGAAATATCCTAATCGTTAGATGAGTTAAAACTGTAAACAGAGAATTTGATTCACATTGATATCTAGTCAAAGAATTGACTTGTGTCAAGACTATGCTTTCTGGATACAATTATAAATGCACTATGGTGGTTTTCTTAAATTCTAAAACCTGGCATGGTGGTAGCAATTGTAAGTGGTGAAAATATCTCTAAACACAAATTTTAATCAACTATCTCAGAGGAAGGGCTGAATTAGCTTTCTGTATCGAAAATACTATATTTCTTATGTAAAGAAGTATTCAAAGAGTATCAGCCCAAGAGGAGAAGAAAATAATATCTTAGAGGTGTGGAGATTTTGTGATATCTTCGTCATTAGTCAACTTTTTCAAATGTGATGTGGGTTTTGAATTCTATAACAATAGTTTCTTTCATAGCTAAATCTGCATTCATACTTTTGTATCCTTTTCTCAAAGAGTTTCTACAAAACTGAATAAACTTCAGACTCCACAAAACTTCTATCTTCCTCCAGGTGGTGTATTAATAATATACTGATTTCATTTATACCTGAATCAGGCTGTTGAATAAGGCTCTTCCAATAGTTTGAGATTTCTACTAACACCAAAGCTGAGGACTATTGGTGCTAAATAGCACACGTTGTCGAGACTGCCCACATACACATCTCCATGTGCCTACTGAAGGTTCTGTCTGCTGCTGCAAACATTATATACCCTTCCAGGCTTAGGTAAAATCAGACTAAAAAGTTCAAAGAGAATGAGTAAGAATCAAGAGTCATTAGTCTAAGGAGAGACTATAATGTGCTTTTCTCCTCCACTTCAAGTCCACCTTCCAACCCTTCTCCACCTCACCCCCAGCATCCACAATCCCGCCCAGACAGGCTGACCAGTATGGGTGCATCGACAGGTGCTCATGCCCTCTGGCTCTCTTATGGAGAATGAACAGGAGATGGGAAAGAGGAAGGAGAGTTATGGTGTTACCAAAAGCTGGCTGTTCCTAGCAGTGAAGGACACAACTCATGTTGGTTACCTTCTCTACACAGCTCTGCCTCCAGCTTCAGTTACCACTTTCTCCCTAGTATTTCAGTCTTGGGGATAGTTGTTGCAGTTTTGGAGTGGTGGTGGGGGTCCAAAGCCGATGGCCAAGAAAGAATTCTTGAGAGGTCTTTGGTGCAAAAAGATTACTTTATTAAAGCATGGGGACAGGACCCCGTGGGCAGAAAGAGCTGCACTGGGGTTGTGAGGAGTGGCTGATTATATACCGTGGAGTTGGTTGGGGAAGGGGGCGGTAAAGACAAAAGGGAGGTTTCCAAAAGGACTTTCATATGCTAAAGAGGACTCCTAAGATACTAGAGGCCTAGCTATTGTCAGGCTAAGATATTTTTCCCTCTAGCAAAGCATTAACTTTTAAAAACAGTAGGGAGTTTCCGGAAAAAAAGTTCTAATCCCCTCCCTCAAGTACTTGTCAATGGCAGAAGGTTATAAAGAAATTTCGTTTTCTCTATATTTTCTTCTTGCCTTTGTTCCCCACATCACCATGGAGGGGAGGGTGATGTTAAGGCTCCAGGAAACTGAGTCTATAGGTTTCTGGATATTACCTTTTTTCTTGTAAATCATTAAAATAGTTGCAAACTGATGGAGACTAATGTCCTGTATGACTTTGGTCTCTGTCAGTTAACCATTTGTTTTTCCATTTCCTTTGTTCTTGGGCAGCCAGGAGTGCCTGAGAAATATCACACCTATCCCACTTGGTGGGGAAGGTGGGGGTTTGAGGGGTGACAGCTTGCCTTTTGCTCCCTCATCAAAGTGACTGTAAGAGTTCAAGGGTATTGAATTTTCCCTTTTGGTTTTCTTATATCCTTCCTGTATCTTTTTAAACACTCATTTTTTTCATGAATGAGTGAAATTTATTGTTTTACTTTGATCATTTTATAACAAGCTTTTATTTTCTCATCCTTAGGCTTTCCCAGGTGAGTTCTTTTTTCTAGTTTTGTGTGTGTGTGGTGAAATGTACAACATTGACTACCTTAACCACTTTTAAGTACACATTTCAGTGGTATCAGTTTCATTTGTATCCATTATACAACCATTGCCATCATCCATTTCTAAAACACTTCACATCTGGAAAAACTGAAACCGAATACCCATGAAACAATAACTCCCCATTTTCCTTCCCCCCGACTCCTGGCAACCATCATTTCACTTTCTGTCTCTAAAAAGGCAATTCATAGAATGGGATAAAATATTTATAAATCATTTATCTGATTAGGGATTAATATCCAGAATATATGGAAAACTATAAAAACTCACCAACAAAAACACAGACACTTCAACTTATAAAACAGCAAAAGGCTGTTTTGAATAGACATTTCTCCAAAGAAGACACGCAAATGACCAAACAAGCACATGAAAAGCCCTTGAACATCAGTAATCAGTAAGATCATGCAAATCAAAAACCACAATGAGCTATTACCTCACAACCCATTAAAGTGGCTATGACAAAGGAAAAAAAAAAGGTACAGGTGGAGATGTGGAGAAATTGGAATGTGTGCACTGTTGTTCGAATGCAAAATGGTGCAGCCACTGTGGAAAACAGTATTACGGTTTCTTAAAAAAGTTAAAATACAGGGGCACCTGGGTGGTTCAGTTAGTTGGGTGTCTGACTCTTGATTTTGACTCAGGTCATAATCTCACGGTCGATGGGTTCGAGCCCATTGTTGGGCTCCACACTGCCAGTGCAGAGCCTGCTTGAGATTCTCTCCTTCTGGCCCTCCCCTGCTCTCTCTGTCTCCCTTTCTCAAAATAAATACACTTAAAAAATACATAAATAAAAATAAAAATACAATTACCATATGACCTACCAATTCCACTTCTAAGTATATACTCAAAACAATGGAAAGCAAGGCCTCAAAGAGACATTTGTATGCCCACATTCCTAACACGTTGTTTATGACGGCTAAAACATAGAAGCAATCCATGCCCGTTGATAGATGAATGGATAAACAAAATGTAGTCTATACATACAATGAAATATCATTCAACCTTAAATAGAAAGTAAACAGTTTGTCTCTTTTCAAGTTTTGAAAGCGGCTTCTCATTTGACCATTTTGAAAGTGGTATCTATTTCCTACTGTCACTTAAACTAATGTCTACCAAAACCTCGTGAGGGGGTCTTCAAGAAAGCTAATCTCTTTGAGCGGTTATCAGTAAAAAGGGGAAATGGATCTTTGAGTAACTTTGGATTTCCAGTTTGTCAGTGGCCTTGCTGATCTTCCTTCTATGCTTCCAGG
The DNA here is from genome assembly GCF_014898765.1 of Herpailurus yagouaroundi. Lineage (NCBI taxonomy): Eukaryota > Metazoa > Chordata > Mammalia > Carnivora > Felidae > Herpailurus > Herpailurus yagouaroundi. The sequence goes on along the minus strand of NW_024412376.1, from coordinate 49,999,742 downwards.
TCTCCTGCCAGAAAGGGTTCCTCAGACGACTCAGAAGAGCTCACACAGGAACACATTCCCTGCAGCAGGGAATTGAGCGCTGGGAGGTCACCAGCAGAGCTTCCCAAGAGGATGATGCATGTGCCGTAGGAGAGGACGCCGATTTGAGCTTCTGTCACTCGCAGAAGCAAAGCAGAACCCCGAGAATCAATCAAGAAGAAATTGCTTATTATGTGCTCAGTTACACAAAAGATATTTTTCTCTTTCCTTTCCTCCTTTCCAAGCTCCAACACTCTGGAGGATCCAGAGGTGATAAGAGTAGGGATACCAGATAAAATACACGATGCCCAGATCAATTTGAATTTCAGATAAACAGTAACAACAATGAGCGTAACTGTGTATTATGAAATACTTGGATTATACTTAGAATAAAAATAATTTGTTTATCCGAAACTCAAATCTAACTATTTTTCTTTTGTGTCTAGTTTTGTTTTTGATAAATCTGACAGCCCAATCTAAGACGAGGAGACAGTGTCTCAGGATTAGAGCTTTCCCACCCCTACCCCAAACATCATTTTTTTTAGGCTGATCAGTAAGGGGAGGACAAAAGGAGAGTTTTAGATCAGAAATGAGATTGAAATGCTAAACTATTCTGGACTATACTAGCCTTTTTTTCTATGAAATGGAGAAAGTTCTAGAGTCTACATAAATCTCTTTAAATGGTGACAAGGAGAAAAGTAACACATATTCATGTTTTTGGGCCCCACCCCACCAATTTCAGGTTTGCCCAACAAGAAAATTAAATTCAAGAGCTTGATAAAATGTCCAAATACAACCTTGGGTTGTCATTAATTCTACTGTGAAGACTGTCTATCTACACACAGACTAACGACTACTATCCCTAGAAATACATACAATGTGTTTTTGAACTAATGGCTGGCTGTGAAAACAGATGTAAGAGTTTTTATGTGGGTTCTCAGACATCAGTGCAGGCTTGGGAAATACCAGATAGCTGAGATGGTGATGAAAATGGGGACTTTCCAATCCCTTCTTAAAAGCCCCTGTGCAGACCTAAAGTACTTGGCTGGAGGTTCAAGTGGAATAACATGAATGCAGCTTTGATAGAGCTTGCTGACCATGCTGATTCCTCTGCGGTGTCCAGGAACTCTTATAAAGAAGGATGTATAGAAAGTGATCCTTAAATCCCACCTCAGATGCTCAGTATTTTTTAAAAAGACTGAATGAACCTCTTCCTAAAGAAAGAATATCTCTGTAAGAATGTCCTACATCTCAGAACCTGGCATCCCTCCCTAAAATGGGCACACCACCAGAAACACAATCTCATTTCATAGAAGGGACAGAAAAGTGTGCAGTCCAGTCTTTTGTGGTAACCAGGAAGACATAAAAATATAAGTAATTCTGAACTTGTCCCATGGGGAAGACACTTTGCAGCCCTAGTTAGAATAGGTTGTTTAGATGTGAGCCCACTCTTCTCCTGAAGTTAATGAAGCTTATTTGGGAAGAGGGAAAGAGGGAAGAGATAAAAAGTTTTTACAGTCACCAAGATCTGTGGCAGGGCTATTTGGTGATGATTTCCATGGCTTGAGACTCAGTAAATCAGACAGGCAGACCCTGCTTCTATGAGAGTGAGTGCTCAGGTATCAGAGGCCAACTTGGTAGATTTTATGAACTGATAGGATTCTACCCGAGAGTGAAAGATAATACAGAAGGCCTAACTCGTAGGGATAGAGATACATTGTCTTCCACAAGCTTGTCAGAGAAGCCCTTTCTGAGAAGGTAGCATTTAGGATAAGAAGTCAGCCTTGCAAATAGCAAACGGGAAGAGCAACCCAGACAGTTGAAACAGTGCAAGGTAGGATTCAAGGTCAAAAGGAGCACGACATATTTGAGGTATGAATAGAAGTCCATTGAGTGGGAACGTGGTGAGAGAGCAAATGGCTCAAAGGAGTTAGGGAGGTAAGTTAAAAGTCGAGCAAAAAAAAAAAAGAATAAATGGGCAAATAAATGTGCGATTACTATAAAGCATATTTGCATTCCACTTATCACTCAAATTCGGGAAGAAAGGATCCTCTAAGCACAAAGTGAGTAGCAACTGTTTTATACAGAAAAGGAAGGCAAAAATCAATCCTCAGAACCTGCAGAAATAAAAGAATTTAAAGTCTTGGAGAAAGCCAACACCAACGTGAGAAGTAGATACAGGGCTTCGCAGTAAGGAAGATACCCTTCTCCCCACCTTTCAAGAAAGCTGATGAAGAAGAAATTTCTCCCCAAGGTTCCCACACTGGGAAAGCACCAGTACAAAGAAAAGCCCCCTTGTTTCTTTCCATGGACAGTGGAAAGTTTCTGCTTTGTTTTTGCTTTTGTGTTTGTGTGTGTGTGTGTATTTTAGTGAGATAAAAGCTATTTACTGACACTGAGTAAAACATATACAAAGAATTCTGAGGAACAAGCTGAAAACTTTCCCTTGCTTATTTTCTCACACAGAGACCCATATTGCCCTGAAGGCAGGATGTACCAGTTTTCCTTTCTGGAAAAGCAAACAGGCAGTAAGCTTCACTGAGAGAGCAGATTTTGTCCTTAAAGACCTGCAGGGCAGAGATCCTTCTAGTGAGTGGTAGTAGGTATGGTTGCCCCCAGTGCCAAGACAGACAGGGCCAGCTAAGGGAATTGAGGGCACAGAATAGTGTCCATAAAACTTCAAGAAGACCATGGCTCAAAACATGTTAAGGGATATCCTGTGTGCTTAGGATTTTCTTACCAGGGAGAGAACACCCCTTAATTGGCTTTTGAGAAGACAGTAGTCATTCCCACTGACAATAAGTAAGTATGACAGAGTCATAGTGAGAAGAATTATTTAGATAACTATGACCATAACTGTCAATTTCTAGACTAAGTAGAATTTAGTCTTCAAAAAAGAGATCTTTCAATCATGAAATTTTGGAACTGGAAGATAACTGGAAGTACAAGTCATTAATCTCCCTATTTTTCAAATTAGGAAAATGAAACAGAGACAAAGCAGGTGATTTAAAGACAGCTATAACAGGTGCAAGGTCTATGAGTTTCATGTGCTCTCCCCCTCATTCTTCTTACTGCTCCCAAGGGCGGTATAAACGAGACTCCTAAGACCTCCGAAGAGTGTAAAGGGAGTCCAAGCACAGCATGCCTATTCGTGAATTTAATCAGTGGAAGTTTTCATCTATTTACTTCTTGCAAGAGAAAAACTGGGGCAAGGGTATGCTTAACATCTCCTTCTTTGAGAGTACATAGCCATGTGTACGTGTTGCCTACGGAAGTCTACCATAGCTAGCTCAGTGTACTTGGAGCAGAAGTGAGCATTGATCAGAGGAGAAAATGAGTAAGACTCTGGACTCAGAGACATAGGTTTGTAACAATGCTTTGCCAACAAAATGTACTTCAGAGAAAGTAGTTGTTCATTTTTAATGAAATCACCCTTTTATTTGAAGGGCAAATACATCCGTTTTTTAAGTATAGAGAGTAAAAGAAAAATTTAAAATATAAAGAACTTAAAAAGGGGCAATAATTCAGAAATAATTACCAGGATCAGTAATTTTAAGAGTTTGGGAATCTGCATATTTCTGATGTCAAAATTTCAAAGTGAATTTTAGAACTCCTGTATCTCAGAGCCTATTTAATACCTTTGCAAATAATCAGCTCTTGTTTTTATTTGTATTTCACTATCAAGAACATGCTTTTCTCCCTTGAAGGTGCAATTAAAAATAATGATAATAATAATAATATATGAACTGCTGTTTTAGATAGTGTGATCTCTTAAAAATGTTATCATCTCTCTGACTCACCCTATTCCATTTCAATCTATAGTTCTGTAAGCAACAAAATGATGTGGTAGGCAGAATAATGGAGTTCTAGGTCCTAATCCTCCGCACTTGTGACTATGTTACTTTACATGGCAAAGGGGAATTACCTGTGCAGATGGAATTAAGGTTGTTGATCAGCTGACTTCAAAATAGAGGGATTGAGACACCTGGGTGGCTTAGTCGGTTGAGCATCCAACTTCGGCAGGGGGCGGTCATGATCTCACAGTTTGTGAGTTTGAGCCCTGTAAATCGGGCTCTGTGCTGACAGCTCAGAGCCTGGAGCCTGCTTCGGATTCTGTATCTCCCTCTTTCTCTGCCCCTCCCCCCACTCATGCGCGCGAGCGCGCGCACTCTGTCTCTCTCAAAAATAAATACGCATTTAAAAAGTTTTTAAAAATAAAATAGGGGGGTTATTCTGGATCATCCAGAAGGGCCCAATTAATCACAAGGGGTCCTTAAATGTGGAAGAGAGAAGTAGAAGAGTCAAGTGTCAGAATTACACAATGTGAAAAAGACCTGCATAGCCATTGCCAGCTTTGAAGACAGAAGGGGCCCGAGCCAAGTAATGTCGGGCATTGTCTCCAAGAGCCTCCAGAAAGGAACTCAGCCCTGACCTCATCTTGATTGTAGCCCAGCGTGACCTACATTGGACTTCTGACCTCTAGAGGTTCAAACAATGAGACTAAGATGATAAACTTGTATTGTTTTAAGCTACCAAGTACGGTAATTTGTTACAGCAGTCACAGAAAATTAACATACATGACAAGGGAATATAAAATCACCCAGGTTTGCAAACAATATTAAATAAGTTAGAGTTAAGAAAAATAATTGAATTTGGAAATTAACTTCTCCACAATTTCATGCCACACTTTCCAAAAGGAAATTAACAAATTCAGCCTCTAAAAGAACATGAAAGTGGTGTTGTTTGCACAGAATATACAACTTGTTTAATGTTATTTTACCCTAACCATATTCTCTATTCTTCATTATGATTATTCCTTTTAAACTTCTGAACTGTCTATTATAAATTTAAAAATAAAACTAATCTGTACCATTTGAGTTAAGTATTCTAATCAATCACTCAATATTTGTTGAGTTCTCTCTGCGCAGCTGTTCTCAGAGAATTTACTGTTTATGTTGAGATTAGTTTTTATTTTTTAACATAAAAAGAGTGGTACAATAAAAGTATGAATTTTACAAATGAATTAGATGGAATGATTTGAGAATATTCTAATAAATATTCATGGCACTATTAACAAAAAGGTATTTTTATTCAAGACTTTAAGGAGTAGTATAAAGCTTAGTCTGAGATAGATCTGCAAACTTTCAAAAACCAGCAATACAACAACAGCTCTTTTAAACATGTGATATAAATATCAGTGCTTAATTTTTAGAAAAATAGTTTGATTTACATTTGTATTATAAAATAATGAATATCAATCATTATTAATAAACACATATGACTCTATTTGAATAGTCTTATCCTTAAAAGAGAAAACTTAGCATTACTCACCACATACTACAAAATCTCTGATTACTTGGACATTTTTGCCTTCACATATGTTGTGTTTATTATCGCTATCCTTTATGAGAATTTATTTTCAAATTACAAAAGCAGCACATGTTCATTTTAAATAGAGAATAACATAAATATGGTAAAAGAAAAAAATGACAAATCTTGTCTTCTCCAATCATTGTCTCCATTAAGATACCAATATTAATAGCTTGGCATATGTTCTTATTAACATTTTTGTATGTTAACATAAACTAATCAATGTGTGTTCCTAAGTATTAGAGGGTGTTATTGTTGTTTTTACAAAAGTATGAACTTTCACTATACAAATGAGTCTTTTCTTGAGTCTGTTTTCCTTTTACTAATGTTTCACGGATGTCAGTATTGTCACTAGCTGCATAACATTCCATAGTTTGGACAGTAACACAGCATAATTTCTTCAACATTTCTCTATTGAGGAATATTTTAGATTGTTTTCAATTTTTATCACAGAACACAATGTTGATTCACATGTCTTTTTTGTATACACAAAATATTTACGGCTTATGTTTTTCAGATAGATTCTACAAAACACACTGCTGTGTTAAATGTACACTCTTAATTTTAATAGGGGCGCCTGGGTGGCTCAGTCAGTTAGGCATACGACTTTGGTTCAGGTCATGATCTTACGGTTCGAGGGTTCAAGCCCTGCATAAGTCTCGGTGCTGAGAGCTGAGAGCCTGGAACCTGCTTCAGATTCTGTGTCTCCCTCTCTCTCTGACCCTCCCTTGCTCGTTCTCTCTCTCTCTCAAAATAAAAAGCATTAAAAATGTTTAATTTTAATAGATATTACAGATTAAATTCAAGAGTCAGATTACATTCCCAGAGTTGTGGCAATCTGACTCACAGACAGTACATGAAAATATGCAACTTTTTACCATCTAAATAACTGGATGTTTCAATCTTCTGATTATCAACAAACTTATGGTTGAAAATGGAATCTCATTGATCTTTTAATTGAATTTCACTCAAATTAAGCATCTCTTCCTATATTTCTTTTCCATTTGCATTTCTATTTCTGTGGAGGGCTGATTTTGTCTTTTGTTCCGTTTTTGTACTGAATAGCTTTTCCTTTCATTTCATTCTTAATTGGTAGGAGCTTTTAATATTTAAAGATATTTGTACTTATTCTACCATATGTCTCATAAATATTTTCTCTCAAACAATGTTTATATTTTGATGTTTTATTGTGTCTTTTTCCACATAGAAAATTTTAATTTTTATATAAAAAATTGTCATTTTTTTACTTCTGAGGCACCACTGTAATTTTTTATTGAGAGGAAAGTAGTAATTAAGCACTTTGCATTAGTCCTACTAGTTTTCCATTCATTTCTTAATTCACTAAATTCAATATTAAAAATATCCTGAAACTTACTTACGTACCAAACTCTCTAACATTATAGTTTACCAAAAATTATTTTCAAAACAAAGTAATTCCTAAATTTAAAAATTTCTAATTTAAAAATTCCTAATAATTTTTTAAGTGACATACATCTATAGAATTTGAATTTAGAGAAGATTATCATCTTGATTGTTGATAATTGATACTTGCTGAGTTAGTAGCAGTGTCACTGGCTAAATTGCTCCCTAGAACTTCAGAATATTCTGTCATTATCAATATGAAATGTTGCAGCTTTAAAATAAGACACAATAAACACATGTATCCATGTGTTTGTCTGTAAACAAATGAATAAATGTAGAGATAGATTAATAATAGCTTGGAGCCAGGTAAATTAGCAGGGATGGTAGGGATAATATGTGAGAAAAATTCAGTTTAGTGTAAAATTTTGCCATATTCTGTTACCTGAATCTTCCTAAATCTATCTATCTCCTTTATGGTAGTATGAAGGTCTGAACACCATTACATGAGAGATTAGGAATTGGCATCATTCTGAAAACCCATTACACCGCTGTATCTCACTCAGTTGAATAGAATGCAAAAGGTCGGCCTGGCATTCACATTCTCTTTTCTCCAAGGAAAATCCACTGATTTCAGAATTCTCATCAATCAGCTCTAGAAGCTGAGCAGAGCTTTTGACATCTTTGTGAAACAAAAGGGTATAAGTCTTGGACTTAAAGGTCCTGGGAGTACGCGGCTACCTGAAGGACAGCACCATTCTCCTAGTCTGCCCTGGGGTGTGACCTGGAAGCCACGGAGGTGCTGGTCCTGGCTGGATACCGCATGCAGAAGGAAAACAAGCTGAGTCTGGCACCCCTGGGGACCTGGTCTGGCACGTGTGCAAAGGGCCCGCTCCAGGCTGGCTGCCCGGAGAGCAGAAGGATCTTGTGGCCTCTTCCCCTGAGCGCTTGGGCAGGAGATCCCAGAGACTCAGCCCAGCACCAGGGAGGTACCCTCACTCTGCATACAGCTGAGGTTGCCCGGCCAAATCTTGAGGTCCCCAATGATGCTGCAAAGTGAACTTCAACTACAACCTGGAGCAGGCAGATGAGCTAAAGCTGCAAATTGAGGAGATGGTGGAAGTGATAAAGGGGAATGGGGGTGACTGGTGGCTGGGGAATAAGAACAAGCAGCTGGCAGCCTTCCCATCCAACTTTGTAGAGTTGCTGGACAGTGGGCTCCTAAGCCTCAGGAACCCAGACATGCCTTCAGTCAGCCCTGGTCTCCAGTAGGCCACCCAAGCTGAGCAGCCTGACCTATGACAGCCCTCTAGACTACCTGCAGACAGTCTTCCACACTGAGATCTACAGGGTCCTGTCCAACTACCAGCCTGAGGCCCCGGAGGAGTTGGTGCTGTGGAAGAAGGATGAGGTAAAAGTACTGAGGAAGACCATGGAGGTTAAGGAAAGTGGTATCTCGGGAATCAGCTCCTACTAAGGAATCAAAGAAGATGCTGCTCAGAACAGCCCTCCCTACAGTCAAGAAGCTGGTGACAGCCCCCCACTGGGCACAGCACAGCCAAACCATCTGAGACACCCAGTGGAGCCAGTTAGGAGTGCCCATCCCAGACTCAGGCTCCAGTGGCAGCTTCCTCAGGGGGGGTCCAGGCCACCCTGGCAGAAAGGGATTGAAAACCCAGGCTTCCTGGCAGTGCTCTGCAACCAATCACGAGAAAGGGCAGAGCAGCCTAGCAAAGGCCCCTCCTGTGAATAAAACCCCCACTCCAGAGAAGACTCTGTCTCCAGATAAGGCCCCCACCTCAGAGGAAACCCTGACTCCAGATAAGGTCCCCATCTCAGAGGAGGCCCTAACTCTGGAGTTCAAGGTTCTAGCCCCAAACAACCCCACCCTGGAGGAGAGCCTGACTGGACGAGTGCCCCCAGCTCAGACAGTGTCATTTCTGGGGATGAGGCCCCTGTCCCAGAAGTCCCACCCGAGGATGAAGCCCCTAGCCTAAAGATGGCCCTTCTTGGTGACAAGACCTCTACCCTAGAAAAGGCCTCGACCCCTGAGCAGGTGCTCTCTGAAGAGACCTTCACCAGAGACAACACTCAGTTCCATCACTTCTTTCTGGAGCAAGCCCTGCCAAAGTTCAAGTCTCTTGTTGCCAATAAGACTCAATCCCAAGAAGTCCACATGCCAGAGGAGCCCCACCTCTGCATGATGATGCACCATCTCCATCAGAGGGACAGCCCCCCCTTCCAGTCTAAATCCAATCCAGGGTCCATGCCTGCCCTTGAGAAGGCTACAACCCTCCTCTCCAAGGCACCTGGGAGCATGAGGCTACCTCGAAAGAGGCTGTACTCCCCAAAGAGGAAGTGCCCCAGAGAGAGCAGGTATCCTACTTGAAAGAATCCTTATCCCATCAAGTCAACTCCAGACCTCGAAGACACTCCCACCCTACTTTCCTTGGTCCCTCAAAATCTCAGGGACAGCGAACGTGATAGGTGATATAATGAGGCTACAGGAGGAGATGCAGTCTTTAAGGAAGTGTGGGAGCAGACAGGGAGTACAGCTAGAGAGGAAGCTGGCCGACATCTGGGAGGAGCTGAAGACCGAGAAGTAGAAGCTCCAGCTGCTGGAGGTGCAGATGAAGCAGGGAACTCAGGAGTTCAGGATCCAGGGCTCCATCCATGCACAGATGCAGAGGCCATGAGGATGGGGCAGGGAGGGACTAAGGCAGGACTCTGGGGGGGTCACATTCCGGCCACCTCCGTCCTTGCACACAACTTTGAGAAATGCAAAAACCTGCCTTGTACGTGGAGGGAAAAAAAAAAAAAGACAGGAAGTAAAAAGAAAAGATTTTAAAACAAAAGGTCCCAGTAAAATCTCTCAAGCTCTAGATTAGGAACCTAAAAGCTATGGTTTAAAAGAGTAAATAGGAAACGTGCCAGCCCTCATAAGGGCTGCAGCTACCTTCAAATGAAATAAGCATGTTTAAATAATCTAGCAGGATTCTTATCCACCTGACAGAAGTCAAGGTAAATCATCTCTGAGTAAAGATAATTGTGCCTTAAGCATCAAATTATTTTTACAGATTTTCACACCAATATCCAATTCTCAATCACAAATAAGCACATGAAGAGATGGATTAACTTGATGAAAAACAAACAATAAACAGTAGAAACAGATCTTCAGAGATAAGCAGATAAGCAAAAGAGACTTTAAAAATGAATATGTTGCTTAAGTTCAAGAAACCAAAAGACAAGAATAAGAATACTGCAGAAAACTAGAAAGTATTAAAAAAACAATAACCAATAGAAACTCTAACTGAAAGATACAAAACCAAAATGTAAAAGTACTGGATAGATTTAACAGCAAATTAGACACAACTGAAGAAAGAATTAGTAAACGATGAGGCAAGCTATAAAGAAAATAAGCATCTGAAAGCATGGAAAAACAAATGGAATATACAGAAGAGAATACAGAAGACATAGGGACATGGTAAAAAAAAATTACATGGTCTATTATATGTGTAATTGGAGAAGAAAGAGGTAATGAGGTGAGGTAATATTTGCAAAGACAACAGCTAAGAATTGTTACAGTCATACATTTCTACAGTCTCCAATTGTTACGATGCATTGGTATACTATAAATCATAAAAATGAATGACTTCTAGTTATATCAAAATAATATGGATTAATCTTACACACTTGATATTAAGGAGAGGCAGCCAAATACAGATATGATTTATACAGATAAAGTTCAAAAACAGACAAAATTATGTTATAATGTCATAAGTCAGAATAGCAGTTATCTTTAAGACAGAAGAAGAAAATACTGATTGAAGAGTCATAAGGCAGGCTTCTGAGTGCTGACAGTGTTCTATGTGTTGACCTTGGTGTCAATTACCCAGGCATATTCACTTTGCAATATATATATAAATATACATAGTTTACATTGTATAAATTTGTTATACTTCATATAAAAGTTTAAAAATAAAGCAAAATAATAATTATAATATGCTTTTGGTAGGGAAAATATTAATTCTAAAAACAAAAATAAATTTATTTTTGTAATATTTATTTATTTTGAGAGGGAGAGAAGGAGGAGAGGGACAGAGAGAGAGAGAGAGAGAGAGAGAGAGAGAGAGAATCTCAAGCAGGCTCCACACTGTCAGCACAAAGCTGGATGTGAGGCTCAATCTCACAAACCACGAGATCATGACCTGAGCAGAAAGCAAAAGTCAGACATGTAACCCACTGAACCACTCAGGCATCCCAAGAAATTTATCATTTTAATATGGTTCTTAAATTAAGAATTACATTTCAAGATTTACATTTTAAATATGTAACTATTAGTAAGACTATAGACTGTTCCACAGTTTCTGAATTTAGGACTCCTCTGATGAAAAAAAAAAAGGTTTACTACAGCTCACTCTAGCAAAAAGAACCTTTGTAATTATACTTATAAAATTTTTCCAGTATTTTTTATTTTTCTGATTTCCAAAATGGTCAGATAGAATATATAAATACTGAAAGCTGCGTGTGAATGTCTTTCCCTTTTCAGAAACATGACTTCTATATACTAAGTAATATATATGCACAAAGAACCTGCTAGTCATAATATCCATTCTGGTTCAGATTCAAGGCAGCAAGTTATAAGAGGGATCCCTTTTAAATTATCTGATTAAGTTAACTGAGCAAATCTTGATTGCTTGCTTGATATGGAATCACTGATATACAAAAATTTTGTGATGAAATCTGAAACCTTAAATTATATTTTAATGAGACTTGAAGAAAGTATATATCATCACCAATAGTTGAAACCATTTAGTGATTTTAACAAGATATCAATATGCCAAACACAAAGAAAATATGTGAAATCTCATTATTAGGTGTGAATGCTAAAATTGAGGGGTCATTTCATTGTTTAACAAATTCTTAGGAACAGGAAACCTAATCATTTACAATGATTACTGTTGATAATCTAAAGCATGAATTACTCTGAGACTTGCCAAGAGAGATGTGAAAAGACATTTCTTCAATCAAGTGTAAGAAAAGCCATAGAGATCAACTTTAATAATAAATAAGTGTTGAAATGTCAAGAGAAATGTTATAAAAACTAATCTATATATCTCTGCACTATTTTTTAAACTTCTTTTCATGTAGTTTTATCCTTTTAAAGAGGGCAACTTATGAAAGAATAACAAAATTGAAATGTACGTCACTGAAAATTTTTTTCATATAAATCCATGAATCAGCATGTACATAGAGATACACTTATATCTGTATCATTGAACTTAACACATCATCCTAAAACTGTATATTTATTTATTCCCCCAGTGCATTGTAAGCACTACATAGGCAGGAGACAATATCTTGTTTACATTCCCAGGACCTTACACAATATGATGCTCACTAAACACTTGCTGCACTTAACTGAGACTTAAAAAAATAGTCTTATTTCAGCAATCCCCCCAACTTAAATTATAACAGCAAATTTACACTAGTGCCCCATTTTATTATTTAAAATAAAGAGCAGAGAAATAAGGCCTGTGGGCAAAGACTATTCTCTGCTTCTCAAAATTCATGCCCTTCCTCATTATTAATAATAGAACTCCAATTTTTAGCTGTGCACTTGCCATCCAGTAAAAAGACCTTTCCTTGCTTCCCTTGCAGTTTAGTAGAGTCTTGTTAGCAAGGCCATTCAGGCAATGAGTACTTTCAAAAGGAGAAGGCAAGTAAACAAATTATATATTAAAGTACAAAATATACATGATAAAACTAAGTATATTATCAAATTCAGAATGCTCTAATACCACCATATGGTAGTGTGTTAACCACCTAACTATATAAGAATAAAAGGACAAGCTATTGTAACTATAGCTACAATAATTTGTTAATGAATACACAATATAAAAAAAGGTAAATTGTGATATCAAAAATATGTTACATGTTAATTGTGTCTCAAAAAAATAAGAGAAAAGTTAAAACCAAAGGTACAACAGAAAGAAAGAAAGAAAGAAAGAAAGAAAGAAAGAAAGAAAGAAAGAAAGAAA
>NW_024412376.1:49857383-49986944 GCF_014898765.1 Herpailurus yagouaroundi | reverse complement strand
AAAGAAAGAAAGAAAGAAAGAAAGAAAGAAAGAAAGAAAGAAAGAAAAAGAAAGAAAGTCAAAGTGTAGAGTTTGACGAAAGTATATGACCAGATTTAGGTTGATATTAACATAAAAGACTATTATAGCTACAAGATATTTATGTAAACCTGATGGTAACCACAAAGCAACGACTTACAGGAGATCACAAAAGATAAAGAAAGTGAATCAAAGACCACTATGGAAATTCCCTAACCCAAAAGGAAGGCATTAAGAGAGGAATAAAGGAACAAGGAAATTTACAAAGCAGCCAAAACAATAAGATGGCATTAGTAAGTTCTTACCCATCAAAAATGAATTCGATTCTCCAATCAAAAGGCATAGAGTTGTGGTGCCTAAGTGGCTGTCAGTTAAGTGTCCAACTCTTGATTTCAGCTCAGGTCATGATCTCATGGTTGTGCGATGGAGCTTTGAGTCAGGCTCCACGTTGGATATGGAGCCTGCTTAAGATTCTCTCTCTCTCTCTCTCTCTCTCTCTCTTTGTCCCCCCTCCCTCTTCCTCTCCCTTTCCCTCTCTCCCCTGCACCTCCCCTGCTCATGTGTTGTGTGCTCTCTCAAAAAAAAAAAAAAAAGTCATAGGGTGTCTGGATGAATAAAAAACAAGACTCAACAAAATGTTGTCTACAAGACATTAACTTCAGCTTTAAAGACACACATAGATTCAAAGTAAAGTGATGATAAAAGATATTCCATGCAAATGGGAACAAAAGAGAGTGGGGCAGCTATACTTGTATCAAACAAAAAGGACATTAAGCCAAATAATGCAACTAGAATAAAAAAAGATAATGATAAAAGGGTTAATTCATCGAGAAGATAAAACAATCATAAATACATATGCACCCAACACTGAAGTACCTAAATGTATTAAACAAATACTAAAGGATATGAAGTGAGAAACAGATAACAATATAATGATAGTTGGGGATTTCAATACCCATATTCAACAATGGAAAATCATCCTGACAGAAAGTCAATAACAAATATTGGAATTGAACCATGTTTTAGACCAAATGGTCCTGACATATGCAAAACATTCATCCAACAGCATCAGAATAAACATTCTTCTAAAGTGCATACAGAACATTCTCCAGGATAGATCATACAATAGGCTACAAAACAAAGCTTCACAAATGAAAGAACATTAAAATAAAATTAAGTATTTCTTTCCAATTTCAATGGTTTGAAAATAGAAATCAATAATGGGAGGACAGCTGGAAAGTTCAAAATATGTGTAAATGAGACAAAATATTCTTGAAAAGCAGATTTGCCATCAAAAGGGAATTCGAAAAAATCTTGATAAAAAAATCTTGATATAAATTAAAATGAAAACACAATATACCAAAGTTTATAGAATTCAGCAAAAGTAATTATACATGGGAAGTTTATAGCAATACATTCCTACAATTTAGAAAAAAGAAAGATTTCAAATACATAACTTAACATTACATATCAAGGAACTAGAAGAAGAAAAACAAACTAAGCCCAAAGTTAGTAGAAGGACAGAAGTAACAAAGATCAGAGCAGAAATAAATGAAATAAAGACCAGGAAGACAATAGAAAAAAAATCAACAAAACTAAGTGCTAGGTTTTTGAAAAGATAAACAAAATTGACAACAAAACTTTGGATAGACTAGAGAATAAGAAAGAAAATACAAATATTTAAAATAAGAAATGAAAGAGAAGACATTAAAACTAAAAACACAGAAAAACAAAGAATTATAAGAGACTATTATCAACAATTATACTCTAACAAATTGGATAATCTAAAAGAAATGGATAAATCTGGAAACATGGAACCTACCAAGGCTGAATCACAAATAAATAGAAAATGTGAAGAGACCAATAACAAGTAAGGAGATTGAAGCAGCATTTAAAAATATCCTAACAAAGAAAAGCCCAGAGCCAATCCTTCTCAAAGTCTTCCAAAGGTTGGAGTGGGGGGGAACACTCTCAACTCATTTCCAGAAGCCAGCATTATCCTGATACTCAAACCAGATAAGATCACTATAAGAAAACCAAAGGCCAGTATTCTTGAAATATATAGATTCAAAAACTCCCCCTAAAATATTATCAAACCAAATTCAAGAGCACATGAAAAGGATCATACACCATGATCAAGTGGGATTTATCCCAGGGATGAATGATGGTTCGTCATAGGCAAATCAATAAATGAAATACACAGTTAATAGAATGAAAGATAGCAATCATATAATCATCTCAATATATGCAGAAAAAGCATTTGTCAGAATACAACATCCTTTCATGATAAAAACTTTCAACAAATTTGGCATAGAAGAAATGTACCTCAAAATAATAAAAGTGATACATGACAAGACCACAGATAACATCACACTCAATGGTGAAAGACTGAAAGCTTTTTCTCTAGGATCAGGAACAAGAGTGTCCATTCTCACCATTCCTATTCAACATACAACTGTAAGTTCTAGCTACAGCCATCAGGCAGGAAAAAGAAATAACAGGCATTCGAATTAGAAAGGAGGAAGTAAAAGTGTGTCTGATTGCAGATATGATTTTATACTTAGAAAATCCCACAGACTCCACCTAAACTGTTAGAACTAAGCAACAAATTCATTAAAGTTGCTGGAAACAAAATTGACATACAGAAAACAGTTGTATTTATATACACTAACAATAAAATATCTGGAAAAGAAATAAAGAAAACATTCATTTATAATAGCTTAGAAAAATAAAATAATTAGGAATTAATGTAATCAACGAGGTGAGAGTTCTGTATACTGAAAACTTTTGAAACTTTGAAAACAATTAATGTTGTTAAATGACCATACTCCCCAAAGCAATCAATCTATAAATTCAGTATAATCCTTATCAAAATTCCAATGAAATTTTGTATGGAACCACAAAAAAACCCAAATAGCCAAAACAGTCTTGAAAAAGACCAACACTGGAGGCATCATACTTCCTGATTTCAAACCATACTTTAAACCAATAGTAATCAAAGTAATGTGGTACTGGCATAAAAAATAGATACATAGGTGAACTGAACAGGGCTGAGAGCCCAGAAATAAGCCTGCACATACAGATCAACTAATATTTGACAAGGGAACCAAGAATACTTGTTGAGGAAAAGATAATCTCTTCAATACAGGGTGTTAGAAAAACTGGATAATCACATGTAGAAGAATGAAACTGACCCCTACCTTATATTATTCACAAAAATTACTTTGACATTAATTAAAAACCTAAACATAAGAGTTGAAACTGTAAAACTTCTAGAAGAAAACACAGGGAGAAAACTCCTTAACATTAGTCTTGGAAACATTTCTTTGGATATTACACCAAAAGCATAAGCAACAAAAACAAAAATAAATATGTGAAACTACATCAGACTAAAAAAGAAAATAATTCTGCTTTTGCACAGCAAAAGAAACAATCAACAGAATGGAAAGGCAATCTACAGAATGGTAGAAAATATTTTCAAATCATATGTCTGATAAGGGGGTTTAAATCCAAAATATATAATGAACTCATACAACTCAATAGCAAAATGCCAAATAATCTCATTAAAAAACAAGCCGAGGAACTGAATAGATATTTTTCAAGAGAAGATATACAAATGATCAACAGAGACATGAAAAGATGCTCAAATTTATTAATTATCAGGGAAATACAAATGAAAACCATGATGAAATATCACCTCACACCTGCTATAATGGTTATTACCAAAAGACAAAATATAACAAGTGCTGGTGAGGATGTGTTGGAAAAAGGAACACTTGTAGGCTGTTGGTGAGCATGTGAATTGGTATGGTCATTACGGAAAAAAGTATGGAGTGTCCTCAAAAAATTGAAAATAGAACTACCATGTAATCCAACATTTCTACTTCTGGGTGTATATACAAAGGGAATAAAATTAGGATATCAAACAGATATATGAATATCCATGTTCACTGCAACATCATTCACAATAGCCAAGATACAGTAACAAACTACATAACCATCCAGGGATGATAGATAAAGAAGATGTGGTATATATGTAGACAATGGAATACTATTCAGCCATGACAAAAAAAGGTAAATTTGCCATTTGTGACAACATTGATACACCTGGGTGCATTATGCTACGTAAAAGAAGCCAGTTGGAGAAAGACAAATACTGTATGGTCTCACTTACATGTGGAATCTGAAAAAGCCAAACTCCTAGACAGTAGAAGGATGGTTAGAGTAGAAAGGTGGTTACCAGGGGCTTGGGGGTAGAGGAAACGGAAAGATGTTGATCAAATGGAACAAAATTCCAGTTATAAGATGAATAAGTTCTGGGGATCTAATGTACAGCATGGTAACTATAGTTAATAATACTCTATTATATATTTGAAAGTTGTTAAGAGAGTAGATCTTACATATTCTCACCACGAAGAAAGAAATGGTAATTATGCATTAACTTACTGCTACTCTGGTAATCATTTGGCAATATGTATAAGAGTATCAAATCAGCATGCATTACACCTTAAACAAAATGTTTATATGTTATATGTTATATCTCAGTTATACCTAAATAAAGCTAGGGGGTGGGAAAACCATCTGAAATAGATAATAGCGCCATTTCCTATACTACAAGTGAGGAAACCAAGGCACAAAAAGATCAAATAATTGGCCACACGTCATCAACTCAGTGAGTGGTAGGTAGATCTGGGTTTTGAACCCAACAATCTGGCTCCCAAGTCTGTGCTCCTAACCACTATGACTGTTCTAAAGTATTTGGATAAGGAAAATGTTTAAAATGAAACAAAAATAACTCTGAAAAATTTTCAAGTTGTATACTTCTGACTTGTACATATTTCTGTACGTATGTTATACCTCAATCAAAAGATTTACTTTAAAATCTGTTTAAAGAGAGAACTATGGGAATTTTTATCGTGCTAGGTATAAGAGGAACATAAAAAAAACGTTGCTGGCTTCCAGTGGATTCTGGGCTACTCGTATCTGAAACAATGAAGGAATAATAGATGATGGAAGAGCAAGGTTTCAGACATGGAAGGAAATAGGCAAGATGATATCTTGGTTGGAACAGCATTTTCTTAACCAAAACAACAACAACAACAACAACAACAACAACAACAATTTTTCAAGATCAAAAGATCATATATATCTAAAGATGGAAGAAAGAGCTTGTGCATAGAGGAAGACAAAGTTAAAAGCAAGAGCCCTCATGATTAGGCAAGAGGTGAGTCTAAATCCTATACAAGGGTCTAGGGCAGGGACTGGCAAAATATGACCCATGTGGCAAATTCATCCCACTGCCTATTTTTGTAAGTACAGCTTTAGTGGAACACAACATTGTCCCTAATTTACATATCAAGCGGTTGGGACAGAGACTATAAGGCCTGCAGAGACTAAAATAATTACTATCTGGTCCTTTACAGAAGAAGTTTGGTGACCCTTGATATAGAAAAAGAAGTTAAAAATTTGAATAATCCATGATTTTTAATAAATTCTGTGGAATGAGATCCATCTAATTTCCCTGAAAGTCCAACATGGCTAACTTTCTCTAGTCCTTCGTGTAAGTGTGTGTGTGTGTGTGTGTGTGTGTGTGTGTGTGTGTGCACTTAGTGATAAATACACATCAAAATTCAAAGCCACTTACTGTTAAATTACAAATGGGGGTACAGAAATAAAATGTTTTAAGTAAAATGGAGATTAATTAGGAATTCAAATGCATTAACACTACGTGAATGGTCAATTAAATAACTAATTATGTTGAAAAATTAATTGCCTGCTAAAGTAGATGACCACACCCCACCACATATCCTTTCTCAGCCCACACAGGTGCTCCATGTCTCCTAGACTTCAAAATGATGTGGCATTCATATTTAATGGCTGGAACAACTAGACACATTTTTTATCATTTAATTATTCATTCTACAAACATATAACAAATGACAATTTTGTGCCAGAACTATGTTTGCATTTAGGGATATGGTGAACAAAGATGGTTAGGGACCACCAAAAAGCTTTCTCTCTTTGTCTTTCTGCCTGTCTCTCCCTCTCTCTCCTCTCACCCCCTATTTCTCTCTCATGTGTTTTAGGTATCATTCCAAAAGCTATGCATCCCTATAGCATTTGGTTTATAGCTCTATAATAAAATGGAAATGGAAGTAAGGTCATTACTGTTACAACTGAGGTTGAAGGAAGACTGCTTAGTTTGTAAAACACTTGTCTGGGCCCATTGGTTGTACCCAGATTGGCTCTCAAAATGATGTGGAGGAGAGAGGTTGAAATTAAAATAGGCAAATTTATTCTCTATGGTCAAGTATCATCAACTTTTGATTCTACCTAGTGACTTGGAAACTTTCCCTTAATGTTTAGGAAATAAGAGACAGAAGGTAGATTTTTGTTAGCATCAGGGTGAACCTCAGCAGTATGTGAGAAGTCAGGGTTGCAAAGAAATAACCTAATGAGCGAGTGATTTCCATACACCAGGAATGTCGGACCAAAGTAAATAATTTTGCAGTAACATCTGATATTCAACTTCAGGTAGACTCTTATTCTGTACTACAATGAACTTCCATTGTTTCTAGATTTTCGGTTACCCAACACAACACCCTTGTGTTAGTGATTCTTTTGAGGAATAAAGGAAAAATATCCACACTTAGAAAGAAACAGGCCTAAATGATCCAGATTAGAGCTGTTGAAGACTGCAGGTGGGCATCTGCTAGGAGAGGGCAGGTGCACAGCAGGCAGGAATCCTTAGAAACACTATAAATGACACTGAACTTCCCACGGTGTGTGGGCGGGGGTCTTGAATTGTTTTATTGGGGCATAAAAGAAAAAGCACCCAGGAAGCCTTGAGGACTTGCAAACTTTCAGCTTATTATTACAAATCTGATTTTTGCCTCCTGTTATACTTATTCAAATCACATTGGCCTCCCCCAGTGGAATGTAAGCACACATTTTTATCTTAATATTTCTCCTGTACCATGCTTAGCGTATTGTAGAGAAGGGGCTCATTAAATTAAGGAGAAAAAGAATTTCAGAAGCAGCAGGAAGACTGAATAAAAATGAAGATCTTTGTTTCAACATAAGAAGCAATAAAGAATTGGCTGAGGGCTAAATAAATTACTTTTGTCTAGTTGCATTTCTCCAACTGAAAAGAGTTTCCCCACAGTTAGGACTGGGGGAGGGCTGTGAGAAGTGCGTCAGGGAGTGGGTGTTCAGAGTGGTTGTGAATGGAGTTAACAGTGGAAAGAACTTTTTCTGTAGCAAAACCTCAAGAGAGGGAGAAACCGGGAGAAAAATAATTTAAGGGAGGGGAATACATTTGCCTCTTAGATAAATAGAAAATAGATATCCCTAATGCTAATTTTTTACTTCTTCTGTGGATCATATACAATATGGACCAGAGGTTTCTCAACCAGACTGTACCATAAAATCACTAAAAAACTATGTGGGTTTATTGAAAAGATATGCTCAGGCTCACCCTCTGGAGATTCTGATATTTTTGGTCTGAGGGGAGCTGCGAAATCTGTATTTTTAGTACATTTCCCACAACACATTAAGATCTTAGAGGAAAGTTTCTCCTCCTATGGATCTTTTTAACCCTGAGTCTGCCTTGCTTACTGAATTAATTAGTAATGTGTTCACCATGTAATGCCTATCCCTTGCCTTCATAAATTTGAAAATTGTCAAAAAAATTAGTTGAATCTAATCTAAATTTTACCTTGTTTTCCTTTAAATAAATCCTTGCTATGCCAGTATTATATGTACCTAATATATTCTGCATCCCATCCAATAAGCAGAAAACTTAGAGAATGAACAAAATAAGGCTCTTGGCTAAGAAAAAGATCAGTAGCAAAAAAAAAAAAAAAAAAGAAAAGAAAAAGAATACTGAATAAGTAATTGTTTATTATATCCTTAATGGACAAGATATCAGCACATAAAAGAGAGAAAATATTGTTTTTATGTTTTGGACTTTCAATGTATAATTCCATTCTTTCATTCTCCTTAAATACTATAATAGATCAACTGATTAATTGTTCAATCAATAGATACAGTGATATCAAAAGGTAGAGACAGAGAAAGTCAGGTAAAAATCTTGGCATTTAAATCATGTCACACAAAAATCCAATAACCAAAAAAAAAAAAAAAAAAAAAAAAAAAAAGAAGAGGAATAGAATACAGATTTTCCAGTATAAATTCTTCAGCTGCTGCTTTACCTTAAAGGTAATAATGCCAATTTCTGGCATATAATCACATGGTTCTGGTCCAGATGATAATATAATAAGGGCCACGTCAGTGCCTTCATTTGTCATCTGTTCATGAGATTGTAACTTAGAGCATCAGCTTTGTTCAGCGATTAAAATGAAAGGGTACAAGCCATTTTTAAAGAAAGATAAGAACAGGAAAACTGTTGGAAAGCTCATTTCTGATAGGAGATAGCAGAAAAGTTGAGTCCACACATTACCCACAAATGTTGTGACATAAGAGTTCCAACGTCGTCTATCACTCCATTGAAAAAGCACAATCCTGGAATACTTCTCCCACCACACTGAAGCTTTCAAAATTATCTATATAACATTACCACCCACGTTTCCTTAATTCCAAGTTATATACTCTTCATTTTCGTGCACACACACACACACACACACACACACACACTGTCTGAAAGAGAATGGATTTTATAATTGATAGGCATATTTAATGTAGCTTATTTTCCACAAAAATCCTTAATAAGTCAAAGGTATATTTTGCAAACGACGGCATATTCAGATTGAGAAAATACTGCATGTGCATTCCAAAGTTAGTTAATGTTTGTTTTTCTGTTTAACTGAAACTGTCCTACACTGATGCTATGAGCGTAGGCCTTGTGGAAGAGGAAATATCTTGGAAGTCAGAGGAAGAATTAGAGTTCTTCTATAATCTATGATATCAAGAAGATGTCACCTGTGCGCTTAGACCAAGGCCAATTAATTGAACAAGTTATTGGACATTCCAAAGGTCACAACTGTTCCATTACTCCATTTAGCTCCCAACAGAAGAATATGACCCATCCTTGCTAAACCCACCAAAACTGACCAAGACCAGATGAGTCACAAAAACAAGCTGAAAGAACATTTGAACAGTTCTAAAATTAACCAATGAATTAACCCACATTCATTTCAGAGAGGAAGAATAAGTATTTTATAGGTGTGCTGCAACCCACTCTTAGGGATTCTCCAGATCTGACTGCTAAATTTTCAGGAATTTTGTGAGCTAGTTGTTAAGTTGTGGGTAGTTTGAAATCGGCCATACTGGGAGTATCTCCAACATGGAAATCAGTAAGTGCTACAAGTCACAGCTTTTTGTACCCCCAGAGAGCCATTTTCTTTCAAACCACATGCAAAAACATGCAATAGTAGAATATTTGCGTTTTACGAAAAGGTAAAAACTATCTTTTATTGAAAAATATTTGCTTTAGGACAGCTGTTTCTCTTTTTCAAAATTTATTAACTTTTCGTATTTCCATTTTTAGAAATTACCTGGAAAACATATGAAACTTGATTGATGCGACAGAATTATCTTTAAAAGCAATATTTTAGATTAAAAAAAACAAGTTGACCTAGTTCTCACCTAGCCAGCAACCCAATGTCATTTTTAACCATCAGTATTTCTGAAAACATAAGAAGTCTTCTCACCCTAAAGCCAACAAAAACTATTGACCTAAATTAAAATTAAATTACACACACATACACACACACACACACACACACACACACACACACACACACACAGACACGGGCCATACTGTTCCAATCCAAACAGAGTGATTAGAATCCACAAAGAAGCCACCCCGCTGGGTGTCTGAAATCCACAGGGAAGACAGTAGGGCTCCCAGCAGGCATAACCCATCTAAACATTGTCTGCCTGCCACAAAGTACAAAACAATATTCCCTCACAGTTGAAATCTGTCTGCTCCAATGGAAACAAAGGCCTCTGTGAACTCTGAATTGGGAATAAAGGAAACGTGTCTGATTTTATCTAAGATGCTTATACTTTTCACATGTGAATGCTTTGAGAAAACAAATTTAAATTTTTTTACTATCAAAACATTTAGAGCACTGAATTTATTCCAAATGTGGACAGAAGTGACTGATGACCGTCAGTCTTTTTTTTTCTTATTATTTTCATAAATAGTGAAGAGTCTATTTCTTGAGAGCATATTAGCATTCGTATCATTATTTCTGATACTGAAAATTGACCTAGTCTCGGGTCATCTGATTAAGGCAAGGGAACCTGTGCAGCATATTGGGAGAAGGCTATGGCCGACAAGAGCGCATGAACAAAATAGGAAAAGAAACGGCGCTTACAAACTCTTCATAAGCTTAAGACTCTAATCAACTCTTATCTCACCCTAAGCAAAAGCAATGAGAATGGCAGCTCACAAGGAACTCGATATTCTAGTATGCCTATTTGGTTAGGAAAGAAGGCACATTGGCAGAATAAATACAGGTTTTGAAGATTAAAGTACCTGATGACATACCTCCGCTTCCGTTTTATTTTTATCTCTGACTTATTTTTAAACCATGGGTTTTCAAATTTGACTGTTTCAGGTGCGCCTGGGTGGCTCAGTTGGTCGAGCAGCAGACTTCGGCTCAGGTCGTGATCTCAAAGTTTGTGGGTTCGAGCCCCAGGTTGCGCTCTGTGCTGAAAGCTCAGAACCTGGAGCCTGCTTCGGATTCTGTGTCTCCCTGTCTCTCTGCCCCTCCCCAGCTTACACTCTGTTTCTCTCTCTCTCCAAAATGAATAAACATTAAATTTAACTGTTTTCGTTTGGTCATGAATACTAAATATCCATATCCAAAGGTCTGCTCTAATGCGGACTAGTTTCCTTGCTGTTCCTAAAATACTTCATTTTTCTCTTCGTTTTTCGTTTTTCTCTCCCACCTCAGAGCCTTTGCATTGGCTCCAACTTCTATGTGGAACGCTTTTCTCCCTGTGATCAGGATGGCTCATTCCCTCACTGCCTTCAAGCTTTTGCTTAAATACCACACTGTGCATGCTCTTCCAATAGAAAAGAGTAAATTACATTCCCTTCCTCTATCCAACATCTCTTGTTTCTCTTAGCCTTCCTCCATAGCACTTGCCATCACCTAATATACGATATAGATACTTTTAAAATTTTTGTTGTCCATTGTCACGCAAGCAGGATCATTTTCTGTTTTATCCACTGCTATATGCTGAAGCATCGTCCATATGGAGTGATAGCTTAATTAATAAACCTTCAATAAATGAAAAGACCACAGGGGCCAAAGGAACCCGCCTGTTCTCTAATAGCTTTAACATGAATTCATTGCAAAACCACAACCAGAATTACTGCAAACAAACAGAAAACCTTGTGTTTAAACATAGTAAACACTATTTCTGCACAATCCTTTTAGTGAATCTTTACTATTGTTCGAATATAAGGAGGAAAAGGCTTTTTTTTTAATATCACCAAAAGAAAGCTATTTACAATTTTAGTCTAGCATTCAATCTATAAGGGAACAAAAAAATTCTATGGATCAAATATTTACAAAGTGGAAAAATTAAATGATTCAACAGAACATTACAAATACTGAATTTATTTTTCCATTAGAGGAAAGTGTAAGTATTTTGCAAGTATAAACTGTACATTAATCTATAATTTGATTCCTAGGTTCTTAAAAGGAAGAGATCTGAATTATATATGTAGCCCACAATGATGGTTGAGAATTTTGTTCTCACAAACTAACTTCTGAGGTGGATAATAAACGTTTCTAGAAAGTAAGAATAACCACTACTACCTGAGCACTTTCTATGTCTCAGGACCTGTACTTGCATTAACCCCTATCCTACAACAATTCCACAGAGCAAATTTTCTTTCCCATTTTTATAGATGTAAAAACCAAAAAACACAAAACACACACACACACACACACACACACACACACACACACACACACACACACACTAGAGGGATTAGGATTTGTGCACTGATTTAACGTTGAAGCTGTCAGGGAACATTCGCATTTCTTCCAACGCTATGTTGTCGTGATGAGCACCAGGTGTTGTATGTAAGTGACTAATTTGGCCACCTAAATGGTACACCTGAAACTGAAGTGACTAATCTGACCACCTAAATGGTACACCTAAACTAATATTGCACTGTATGTTAACTAGCTGGGATTTAAATAAAATCTTGGAAAAAGAAGAACAAAAAGATGATTAACTGAGCCGTTACTACATGCCAACATTTCTCAGGCACTCGACAGCGAATAAAACATAATGATGCCGATATAAAAAAAAAAGTTGAGTAAATAAATAAATAGGTGAGGGGAGTGAAAACTCTTTGTTACAGAAGAATTCAGAAAAATTTATGTAGATCTTCCCCTCTCCAGGAGGTGGAACTTAAGTCCCTAACCTTGAGTACGGGCTCCCCTTACTGCCTTGCAAAGAATAGAGTATGGAAAAGGGAGGGAAGAGGAGGAGTAAACTTACGGTGGCGACACCTGACAATACTTTCTCAGCCAGGTGATCAGGGTGTACATCATCAATAAGTCATGCTCATAGTGTGCGTACTTTTACGTGCTGAAGAGAATGCCACATCACCTCCATGCTCTTCCTCCAAAAACATGTGACCTTGGTCTAATCATAAGAAAAACCTCAGACAAATCTAAACTGAGACACTCTACAAAATACCTGAAAAGTACTCCTCAGAGATGTCTAGGTTCTACCACACAGAGAAAGTCAGAGAAACTGTCACACAGAAAGCTGGGGCGGCATGACAACCAAATACAAAGCACATCCTGAAACAGAAGACACACACTAAAGAAAAACTGGTGAAATTCAAATAAAGTGCAGGAGTTGAGTTAATAATAATATATTAATATTGACCTTTTAGTTGTGACACATGTACCTCAGTAATGTAAAATGTTAGTAGCACGGAAAACTGGGAAAAGGATAAACAGGAACACTCTACTATTTTTTACAACTTTTCTGTAAATCTGAAACCATTCTAAAATAAAAGGTTTTAAAATGTATATATTCCAAGTCTTACACAAAAATACAAAAGGACATACACACTCCCATTCCTGCCCAAGCCAATTAGCATCCCCCAACAACAGAGTGATATACGTGTGTAGACCAAGATATTCAAACTGGAGCCCTCGTGAGTGTGGTTTGCCTTGGATGAGTGGGGATGACTATTGGCTAAGCGCAAGTGAGAAGCTGGAAAATATAGTTACCTGGATGAAAAGTGTTGGTTTTCTGTTTTCAGTGACGGATAGGAGCTACAGCATCTCAGTTGAGCTCTGGAGCATCAGGTGAGCTCTCTTTCTCATGAATCAGAAAAGGCTCATTAAGAATTTCTGCTACTTGAGATAAAAAAAAAAATCAAGAAGGAGTTACTTTGGAGTTGTTGGGAATAGAGTCCAAAAGAAGGGAGCTCTGGGAGCAGGAAGACAAAATTGCTACAGAGCTCTCGGGATCTAGGGGCAGAAAAGCTTGTCTGATCAGGGGGATGTCGCTCTGAGGGTTCTGAGGGAGAGATTCCTCATTGAGAGGGACCGAGGTCTCAAAGACACTGTAGTTTATGGGGTTTTGTTGCTGTTAATTAAATTTCTCTCTCAAATCCATATTAAGAATGTATGCAAGTTAGGATATATCTTTTCCCATATGGGACAAGCCAGTGAATTTTTATCCTCTCGTAAGTTTCAATCTGTGTCACTGAAATCTTGAATGTAAGGAATCAAGTATAATTTTTCAATTTGGAAGAAGCCCTACAAGGAAATGAAGCCAATAGGAAGCAATGTTACGAGGAGTAAATGTAATTTTTGCCTTATTTTGTATCTCTTGCCACTGATAAAAAGAAGAAATGAAAGCAAATTTTTTAGCTTGAAAATGAGGTCTGTCCTTCTGAAAAGGAACCTAAAGGAGACACATGCTTCAAGCAAAATAAAAGGTATATACTCTTCTATTGGGATCTGGTCACTGACTGTCCTTACGTATGATTGCCTTCTCCTGGTATAATAATTTATTGCCTATTAGTTCACTATTTTGCAGTCCCTCTTTTCTCTCTTTGGCTGCATGGGTGACTCTATTAGTGGTAATGAACTGTGTCGTCGGTAATCACACCATCAAGACCCATTTACCTTAAGCCCCAAAGCTTGAAACCTTCTCAGCTCTCAGTCCTGCAAAGAGAAAAGGAGCAATGACCTGCAAAAATAGAGACCTGAGAACCTCTGGAGATATTAAGTTTAAGCTTAATAGTGAGTCATTAATAAATAAGATGTGGTATAATTATCAATATGAACCACATTTAATAATTAATACCTTGCAAACAAAAGAGAAATGAAATACCGAGTGGAATTAGACAGAGGTTATATTCGGTTCCCCTTGAAGATCCTGCTTTGAAGGGGAAATCACCAACTGTTTAAAATGATGAGAGAGCCATCTCCCCAAAGCTCACGTAGTGAGCCACTTAGCAAACAGGCTTCCTCACGCTCATCCATCTGTGCTCTTACAAGCTTTACCCATGCTTAATTCTAAAAGTATAACTCCTCCTATTTAATTACAACTTTTCACCTTTCACTGAAGTATTGAAAGGTGTTGGTAGAAGTATGTGATTTACAAAAAAAAAAAAAATGAGCAGGAGAAGTAGTGAAATACAATCTCTTTCAGAGGTCATTCTTACATATAAAACTCTTAGGCTACCATTTGATGACAGTAACCTCCGGGTCCTGCTGACAGTCCCGAGTTTTGACGACCTATCCTTTGTTGAATGAACGCAGGGAACCAATAATTACTGAGCGATTCACCAAGGTAGATAGTCACATTGGTTATCTGATATAATTCTCTAAACAAGCCTGTGAGCTCAGGCTTATTAATATCAATTAATAGTTCAGAAGTTTCAGTCTAAGAGAGGCCAAACCACTAACTTAAAGTCAAAAGTGGTGGATTCGGAATTTGGTTCCTGATCTTTCCAATCCCAAAGCCTATCATTTTTTTTTTTCAATTATGGGTCCTAAATCTATCTATCTATTTATCTATCTATCTAGAATATGAAGGCTTCCTTGATGCTTTGTAACTGGCTATATCTAAAATAATGTTACGGTTATTTATCTAACCTTTTATCAGTGCCCCATAATATGTAGCAGCTTGTCAACAGTTGGGAGAACAAAGGATCATAGTACTTTCCAAGTCCAAGTCTGATTCAGAAGGAAATCCAGTTATTGTCCAGCACTCCCAGCCAATCAAGTGGTGATGAAGGGAGAGAAACAGGCTTTCACCATCACTCATGAACTCAGCCATCTCATCCCAGTCCCCCTGCTCCAGCTCTACCTGGGGTTGGAGGGAAGGGCTATAATTTCTTTCCATAGTTTTTAACCTCACACTAGCAGTTCTAACCCTCGTCATGAAATATGTTCACTTCGCCCTAAAATGAAGTCACAGGTGCCTGAAGACATGTTACAGGGTATCCTAATGTAATGCGTTTCTTTCTTTCTCTTTTTTTTTCCACTGTCTTCTGCTAGAAGTAACAGAAAGCCAAACACTTTCCAGGACCTGAGATTTTCTTAGGAATGGAATGTTAGTTTAGTCATGAACCAATAAGTTTATCATCTATGGCCTCAGTGACCCCAATCTCACTTTCTCCCAAGAGCATCTTCTGGTGTGCTATAACCACAAGTACGTAATACATGCTTTTTAGACTGAATAAATGTGTTTGTATTTCAGATTTTGTTGAAAATATTCATTAGTTTATGTTCACATTGCCTAAATATTACAACCAAATTTTACTGAAAATGCATTTTTTTAGATTAAAGATTAGGATTTATTTCTAACAATTGTGGAATATGAGAAGGAGTCAGCCAATACAGTTCCTGGTAAGAGCTCTGTTCATTGGTTGCAAAAACTGCCTTCTCTTTGTGTTCTCACATGGCTTTCTTCATTCTTGTGCATGGAAATAGAGGGATCAAACCCTCTGAGGTCTCTTCTTATAAGGACACAAATTCTATTGGATCAGGTCCCTACACTTATGATTCGTGTTACCTTAACTACTTCCTCAGACGCCCTGGGTTGATTTAGGGCAAGGCAAATATTGGTCTTGGTGTGTGGGCATTTGATAGGAGGTGGATGGAGCTACAGATTGGGATTGCTTGCTTTGCATAGAAAAGATGAGTTCCTACGAAAATCGTTAACTTTAAGAACTAGATGAGAGGGAGCCCAGTTATCCTGGAGAAGACCTCAAAACATTTAAGAATTGGTAGAATTTCTGAAAATGGGTGTGAAGGTAGAGATAAAAAGAGAAGGGCCAATTGAGTGTCTATTTAGAGCCCCAAATCCTCTCTTTGCCTCAGTTCAGAAAACACATTTTTAAGGTTATAATGATGCTGGTGATGACAATAATAATAATAATAATCATAATCATAATAAATAGTAAAATAAATTGTCTTAAGCAGGTTTGTTTTTACTAAAGAAATTTAATACTTAAGTATTAGAAAAAGGACCCAATGCTTATTATAGTCAATGATTTCTCTCTGAGTTTAACAATACAAGTAAGTCTTAGATTTTAGAAATTTCCTCGTCACAAGGGTCAAATAGGCAACTAGCATCATCTATTATGATTAGAAAGAAAATCAATGAGAAACACAGGACATACAAGTTTGGCATCAACTTGTCAGAAAGAAGTTATCTATTCAAACAGAATTGAATTCAGATCCACTATATATACAAGCTCTCTTCAGAAGAGCTGCAAAATAACAAATTTACCTAATTTCGGGAAATGTCCTCACTACTCTGTGACCTATTCGAACTCTAGCCGTCTTTCAAAGCTCTGGGTCATCACATTTCCTTCCCAAAGTCATTGGCTCCTATTCTGGTTCTTTCTCCATTTCCTAAACTCCATTAAGTGCAAAGTTGTGCCACACAAATTAACATACAGCCCAAGTTTATATCATACTGTAAGATGATACAAATATCTTCACATGTCATTCTTATCTCTTACACAAGAAACTGAACCTCTTAAATGCAGAAGTTATTCTTCTATTTCTCCTCTGTAGCTAACACTGAGCTGGGCACATACTACACTCAGCACATGTTCATAAACTGACTACGGATCTGCTGGTTTTCTATATATTGTCCTGCTTTGGGCATGTTTTCATCTTTCTTTTTTTGGTTGTAAGTTCATTATTTTTTACTTAAATTACAGTTACTTAACATACAATGTCGTATTATTTTCAGGTGTATAATACAGTGATTCAATACTTCCATACATCACCCAGCGCTCATCACAAGTGCCCTTCTCCTCCCCTATCACATTTTTCAACCATCCCCCTGCCCACCTCCCTTCTGGTAACCATCAGTTTGTTCTTTATGATTAAGTCTGTTTCTTGGTGTGCCTCTCTCTCTTTTTTCCCCTTTGATTTATTTTCTGATCCTGACATTCAAATGTTTTTGCCTTTCCTTTTGATCAATCCAACCACTTCACATTAAAATCTGTCCTTAAATCCTGCCTCTTCCAGGAAGTCCATCTGATGCCCCTGTGAATAGCAACTTTCTTTTAGCAGCTAGAAGTTAAATGTCACTATCATGTTTCGAAACCCCTATTACCTCATTGTTTTCCATTGTATATCTTATTTTCCCAAGTTGATAATAAACTCCCCTAGCCCGGGGGATGTGCCTTCTACTTTTTTTGTATCCTCCACAAAGACAATCACATGAAATGTAAGGAAATACAGATTCATTTGGTTTCTGATGTATATGCTCTGTCACCTTTTGTGGTTTCTTCTATCCTCAATTAGCTGATCCATCATACTCCTTTCTCTCTCTCTTTTTTTTTTTTAAGGAGCGATTACTTTTTACTTTACAACTTAGCCAGAAAAGGGATTTTATTAAATAGTTCAGACTATTGGATATATGCCGCCCATTTCTCTTTCCAATACAGTGTTTTTAAGAAGTTCCCACTTCCTGAAGATTTTAAAGCTTTGGTTTTTTAAACTTCTCATTTCAATTTTTCCAAGTAGGTCACAGTTCCTTTTCTTAAATCAAGTAACCAAATGATAGACTTTTCCCCATTATGGCCAGAATATTTAGATAGATTTAATTAGGTTGTGATAATTACAAAAAGGCACTGGTCATGAATTACTGTACCATTCCCTTTCTGTTCCTTATATAAACTGATTGTATTTGTCCTGTGGGTTCTGAAAGTCTTATCTAGAGAAGTAGCCCTCTTACCAAATCATGAAATCACAGAACCCTTATTTTTAAAAAGGTAACATTTTATCCCATTTTTAGATCCATAGATAAACTATTACAATGAATACATTTTTATTATTAACTGTGTGCTTATACAGAAAAACATAAACTATCTTGAACTTCCTAAAAATTATTAAAATTAAGGTTATAACTAAAAGTTTTATTTGTTTTATCTTAAAGAGCCCTCTAAAAGAAGTATATTCGTCAAAAATATTTAATATTCATGTATAAAGCAAAGGAAGAAAAAATAGAGTATATATAAATGTTAGTGGATATGAATTTTATTGGGATGGATTTATATTTTTATCATCATCTGCCATAGAAATATCACTATTTAATATTTTAAGATTTTCAATAAGGAATTTGGATAATACACACACACATAATTGCCAGTTACTTAATCTAGACAACTGAACTTTCATTTTTGGCTTAATTAAGACCTGATCATAAACCAATACCTCTTCCAAATGCTTTATTAGCTAAGACAATACATTCTTTCACTATCAATAACAGTGATTTATAGATTTATAAGCTTTTCTCTGTTGTAATGGTACTTGTTTTATAAATAATACATGCTTTCCTCAAAGTAATTATAACTCTAGAAAAAAAAGCGTGAAATGATTTTGTAAAAACATAAAGAGTAGAAAATTTTGGAAAACATAATATTGAGAGGAATAAATGTTGGAGATAAAATGCATTTTTCTTAATAAACTATGAACTATGAAATATGAATCAAAGGCTTCTTTGAGTGCCTTCATTTATTTTTTTTTAAATGGAGTCAGAGAGAGAGAGGGAGAGACTATATTATAATAGGTAAACATGTCTGCCTACCTTTCAGTTGCCAGCCAGTCCCCTTCACCATCATCTCTTCCCCTCAGTGTCAGCTCTCTTGAACCCCTTTCTCAACATCTTAGTTTCTCAAATTACGTTTAATTTGAGAAGAATAGTAAAATTATTTCTTGACCAGGAAATCCATTGAAAGAGGCAGATGTCATTAGAACTTAATCTAGCAAATGAATATTCAAGTATCCTGATGCTAAGTGATGAAAAATCCTGGACATAACAACATGCGGTCTGAATTCTGAGGGTGTCTCTCCAGCTCAGGAAGGATTGCTGCTTATTGCTCTCTGTGAATCTGTCCTTTCCTGGCACCCCTCAGCGTGTAGCATAGGCCTGTGGTGACTTATGTTTTCCACGATGCTGAAGTGAGTTGGAAAAATAATATTTCCACAGATCTCAATGAAAAATCTAAAGACGGAATCTCATTTGCATGTCTTTTGACTCTGTATATACAGTTTTATACGCTCCAAATTTCCTTCCCTTCTTGTTTCCTCCCTTCCTTTTACTTCTTTAGTCAGATTCAACTCACCTCCTTTGCCAGGAAGTCTTTGCTTACCATCCCACGCCAGGTTACATATTGTGTCTCTCTTCCTCTGTGCTCCTGCGCATTGATCTTTCATGATGCTTACTACTACTCTGTAACTGCCTGCTTAGTTGTCCATCCTTCAAACCATTCTGCCACCCACACGGAGGGGTCCAAGTTGGTACTCTGTCTGGGAGTGCTTTGTGTTTCCACTGGGTATCCATCATGGTGCCTGAATTATAAGTTTCAGTGAGTGAATGAATAGCTGTATTTGCGAATAGCTCCCTTCTTCTCACAGGACAGTCTAGACTTGTTAACCTGGTCCCATACTGCCCCCCTTCGTCCTTTCCCTCTTTATCTCCTATAACTTTCCTCAAGTTGTCTGGACACTGAAATGGTCTAGTCATCTAGGACTAATCCTTTCCCACATAAGCTGAGCAGTATTATACCACAGACTGGTAACAGTCCCACTGAAATCTTTTCTGTACAGTGTGCAGTGAAAATCAAGATTGGGCCCAAATGTTCCTACCTCAATGCTCCCTGGGGACCTTGTTCATAACACTAGTAGAGCACATATTACTAGCTATCACACGATGTAATTCATATATCTTTCCTATCGTGCTGACCTCTCCAATGAGAAAGAGCTGTTTGGTTTTCTTTGTACATTCAGAGAGCTTAAGTGATTTGCTCAAGTTCACAGAGCTGGCAAAAAAGCAGAGGCAAACCCAGGTATTCCTCTTGCAAGCCCACTACTCTTAAAGTATTTCTTCTGAGCTCCCTTTCTCTGCCACCTGCCCAGGGACTTTATTACTTTTAATAATATTACCATAATGCCACACCCCCACCCTGTACACACACACACACACACACACACACACACTGCTCTTTGCATCCTCTCCTAAAGTATGTATCTCAAATAACTCTGGAAACCAAAAATGAATGTAAGTGGTAAATGCAGTGGCCTTTACTGGGAAGTATTCTAATGGAAAGCCAGACACCAGCATATGTTCCTCAAGCAAAGTTCTGTTGATATTACCTGCCATTGTTACGCAGCTTCCTTTGTTGGTGTCTCCTACTCCTAAATTAGAGTTCTGATGCACAAGATGAAGACTAATGAAGGCTGACTACATTGTTTTAATACCTCTTCATGGAAAAAAAAATTTTTTCTTTAATTTCCCAATATGAAAAACATTTTTGGAAGAGAAACTGCCTGTTAAACTATAATGAAGCCCACTGTCTGGTATATTTTCTAGAGCGTGGACCTCTTTCACATTTGCTGACAGAGTTCAAATACTCAACAGAGAGCTCTGGGGGCAGGAGTGAGGGAGGCAGGACTTACTTAAGTAGGCCAAGTCGGCTTGAAGTAAGTATAGTCGGAGCACAGGTCTTGGAACCCGAGGCTTTCTGAACTGTAATCCTAGCTCAGACACTGATCCCTCCTGTGACCCAGGATAAATTACTCCACCTTTTTCCCTTGGTCTCCAGAACCTCTAAATAGGGATAATAATCCTGACCTCAGAGTGCTAATGTATGAATTAAACATCTGAAAGGCCTGATTTTAAAGACAGACAGAATGAAGCATCTCATTCCTTACAGATATAGTAACTCTCTCACCTCAAGTTACCAAGAACTATTTCTGTGAAAGTGGCAAAAGATGGCTGATTCTGGCATCCAACTACCCTGAAAGTGTGGATGCAGCCTCAAAAGGAAGTCAGACCCCTCAATGAAAGAAACATGAGGCTGGAGGCTGAAAACTGAAAACCAAAATAAAAACAAAACAAAACAAAAAACTATTGACTTCACCAAAACCACCATGCTTTCCCATCAAACACTCCAGAGAGTGTTTGAGCCTGAAGGTAGTCAGCCTTCCTGAGTCCTATGTCTGCACACTGAGCTTTGGTAGTGTATTTTGTTGTTTATTTCAATAGTTTACAGATATATTTACTTGGAGAACGAATGCAGTTATAATCACTAATAGTTGAAGGGCCAGACTTTTCAATATCTAGAAGTTCTCTCAAAAGTGCCATTTTAGATTATGCAGAACAGTAAGATTCTGTAACCTTAGCAAGACAATTAAAATATATAGAATTAAGTCACTTAAAAGGGGAAAGTTTTCTAGAATATAACATATAACTCCAAATCCACTCAATTCAATATTAATTTTGGCCCCAAAAGATCAATTTCCCCATAGGAATAAATGTAAAAGAGGGGAAGGGTTAACTAAAGCCAGTAATGTGTTTAATTTCATATTTCTTTTCCTTCTCAGCATTATCTCTCAAATCACACAGAGTCTCTTCCCCTGTATACACAACAGAATAGAACATGGTGGTTATTTGTCCATTGAATCAGTTATTTATCACTGCATAACAAATTGCCCCCAGAGACAGTGGCTTAAAACAACAACATTTATTATCTTACAGTTTCTGTTTCCTGGGAATCTGGGCAGGGCTTAGCAAGATCTCTGTATTAGGGGGCTCTCCCAATCAAGATGCATTGGCAGTATCAGGGAATTGTAATTATCTCAATATTCAACTGGCAAAAGATCTACTTTCATACTCACTTAGAACATGGTTGTTGGGCTCAGAACTTAGTGGGTTCTTGGACTGACGGCCTCACTTCCTCACTGGCCTTTGGCCAAAGTCTACTCTCAGTTCCTTGCCACAGGGGTCTCTCCACAGAACAGCTCATAACATAACAGCTTGCTTCATCAAAACAAGTAAGCAAGAACTGGAAAAGGAGACTGAGATAAAGACAGAGCCAGCAAGACTCTATAAGTCAGTCTTCTGTAACAAGTTTAGCAGTGACATTTCAATTATTTTGCCATATTACATTAATTAAAAGTGAGTTGCTAGATCTGGCCCACGTTCAACAGGAGGAGATTACACAAGGCTACGACTACTAGAAGGCAGGGATCACTGAAGGTCCTTTTGGAAGGCTCCCTGCCTCAGACTTCTGCATGCCTTATTTTACATCTATTTTCCTTTCCAGCATTATTGATATTCAAGAGTGTTTTTCAGTGTTAAAAGCATAAGCTTTAATACTTAGTAAATACTAGTATGACATTATTATAAGGTGTAAAAGATCTTTTTTTTTTCTATGTTTATTTATTTTTGAGAGAGACAGAGACAGAATGCGGGTGGGTTAGGGGCAGACAGAGAGAGAGGGAGACAGAAGCAGAAGCAGGCTCCAGGCTCTGAGCTGTCAGCACAGAGCCCGACATGGGGCTCGAACTCATGAGCTCTGAGATCATGATCTGAAGTTGGACGTTCAACCGACTGAGCCACCCAGGCACCCCAGTGTAAAAGATCTTTTAAAGTGTCATGCTGAATGTTAAAATAACAGCACAAAGTCCTCCAAATCACACAGGAAAGTATAGGAACACTGCTGTATCACCAACAAAGACAATAAGGGATCTATGTAAGGGATAAGATGATATTGCTTTATGGGATGCCTGGGTGGCTCAGTCTTTAAAGCGTCTGACTCTTGGCTTCGGCTCAGGTCCTGATCTCACAGTTCATGAGACTGAACCCCATATTGGGATCTGCACTAAGAGCCTGGAGCCTTCTTGGGATTCTCTGTCTCCCTTTCCCCCTCCCCTGCTCATGTACACGCATGCTCTCTTTCTCTCAAAAGAAATAAATAAACATTAAAAAAAACATTAAAAAAGATAACATTACTCTATGACAATAGCATCAACTCAGTTTACAACTAATTCAAATGTGCTTTTGTACAATGGCTCTCAAGTAATGCAATTCTTGACAATTGAAAAATAAAAAGCTTAGATTTGCATTAGCGCATGCCCATCGAGACTTCAATAACATGTCATGTCACATTATTTCAAATTTAAATAAAATATGTCCAACTCTATATCTCTGTGTGTACATTTGTGAATATGCTTGTAAAACTAAAGCATTTATTCTCTCAATGTTTTTATATGGAGGAATGTATTCGAAATCTGATCCATTAGCTCATTTGGACCATGGTGTTACTGCAAAGTCATATGCTTGGTATTCATGTAGGTTACCTAGGTTTGCAAGAGAAAAAAAAATGTCACTGAAAATGTCACCTCTATTAGTGGATAGATATATACATATTACACTTTGTATAACATGTATTTGTGGGTATGTTAATAATATGGACAGATTAGACAAAAAAAATGTATTACTGCTTTTATGAAAAAAAACTCAAGGAACATTATCTATAAAGAGAAGGCCAACATCGTGATTTATATGTTCCTCCTCAACAGTAATCATTTGCTTGGAAAAATACTTCCTTAAAAATGCAATTTGACTTTCACTCTGATATTTTTGAACACATATTTAATTGTAAATGCTACTTTTTTATATTAAATATAAATTAAATATATTAATAAATTAAATATAACTTATCGTCCAATTGGGTGTTCCATACAACACCCAGTGCTCATCCCAACAGGTGCCCCCCTCAATGCCCATCATCCATGTTTCCCTCTCCCTCACCCCCCATCAACCCTCAGTGTGTTCTAAGTATTTAAGAGTCTTTTATGGTTTGCCTCCTTCCCTCTCTGCAACTTTTTTTCCCCCTTCCCCTCCCCCATGGTCTTCTGGTAAGTTTCTCAGGATCCACATA
This sequence comes from Herpailurus yagouaroundi, assembly GCF_014898765.1. NCBI lineage: Eukaryota > Metazoa > Chordata > Mammalia > Carnivora > Felidae > Herpailurus > Herpailurus yagouaroundi. Next base: position 49,962,709 of record NW_024412376.1, on the reverse strand, counting down.
GGAGTGAAAATATATGGTATCTTTCTTTCTCTGCCTGACTTATTTCACTTAGCATAATACCCTCCAGTTCCATCCACGTTGCTACAAATGGCCAGATTTCATTCTTTCTCATGGCCAAGTAGTATTCCATTGTATACATAAACCACATCTTCTTTATCCATTCATCAGTTAGTGGACATTTAGGCTCTTCCCATAATTTGGCTATTGTTGAAAGTGCTGCTATAAACATTGGGGTGCAAGTGCCCCTATGCATCTACTTTTAATATGCTTACTGAAAAAGTCATGTTAGACTTGAGTTGTGGCATACACTACTGCTCACTCACCATTCCTTTTACAAAAAAATGTCTTCCTCTAGGGGCACCTGGGTGGTTCAGTCGGTTAAGTGTCCAACTTCAGCTCAGGTCATGATATCACAGTCTGTGAGTTCGAGCCCTGCTTTGGGCTCTATGCTGACAGCTCAGAGCCTGGAGCCTGCTTTGGATTCTGTGTCTCCCTCTTTGCTCCTCCCCCACTCACACCCTGTCTCTGTCTCTCAAAGATGAATAAATGTTTTAAATGTCTTCCTCTATTCTGAAATGTTTTATATTTATTATTTCCAAACACGTGGTTGTTTAGATCAGCCTCAGCTTGGTGGCCTCAGATACATTACAAAAGACAGATTTCATTTTTGTGTCATCAAAGAGAAAAGCTGGGTTTTTGTAGGAATTTGTCTCAAACTTTGTATATGTTGAATCAGCTTCTGACTCTGTGGGAAAAGATTCCCTCCCACAAGGGTTTCAAAGCCTCGTTTCTGAGTCTGAAAAGCAGAAGCTCACTGTGAGCCAATAACTTTAAAGGTCGCTGCAACTTAGGCCATGTTAATTGAGGAACAGTAACTCAAAACAACAAAAAAAATTAAACTGACCATTCCTGTCTTCTGTTCACATGACAGACCATATCTGAAATAAAATGTTCAACTGCGGCATATTTCAAGTGGGATGTTGATACATTAGCATAATTGTGGCCAAAGGCCACAGGATAATAATTCTAAAAAACATAGTTGAGGAAGCTGCAAGGTGTTGTATTAGTTTGATGGGACTGCCATAACAAAGTGCCACCACAGATTGGGGGGCTTAAATGAGAGAAGCTTGCCACCTCATATCTAGAGGTTGGATATCTGAAATCAAGCTGTTGTTAGGATAGGTTCTTTCTGAAAACAGTGAAGAAACTATTCCATGCCTCTCTTAGCTTTCAGAGGGTGTCGTCTCTGTTCTTCATATCACCTTCCCTCTGTGTACATGTCTGTGCTAAACTTCCCTTTTTATAAGGACATCAGTTATATCTGATTAGGGTCCACATTAGTGACCTCGCTTTAACTCCATCACTTCTGTAAACGCCCTATCACCAAATAAGGTTACTTTCTGAAGTATTTGGGGTTACGATGTCAACAGACAAATTTTGGAGGAACAAAATTAAATCCATAACAGATGTCTCAGTAAGGAAAGTATCAGGGGGTATATAATAACTATTGTCAAATCTCTGAAGGACTGGGCTGAAAAAGAGGGATGAGGCTTTTCTGGCCTGCTCTAGAAGACAAAACTAAAATGAATGTATAAACTTAGGGAAATAAGAAATTTCAATTAAATATAAGGAAATACATTCTTTGAGAAGCTATATAATATCCTGTGGGAAAGGCTTTGGTTCTCGCAGTCGTCAATACAAGAATGGAAAACCTCATCACTAGTAACTGCTAGCTATGGACCTTGGACTGCTTTTTTAATTTCTCTCTGCCATGGTTATTACCCTTCAGTAAAACAGAGATAATAACACCTACTTCATATGGTTGCTGTGAAAGTAAATGACATGATGTATATTCAACTTCCAGCACAGGGCTCAGCCCAGATTAGAACCTCAGGTAAGGTGGTCATTAATATCGTTATTATTCCTACTTGGAGTTTTCTAATGACTGTAAGGTGATGAGCTCATCCTGAAGAATTAAAATCGTGGCTGGAGGGTCACTCTTCACAGATATTATCACAGGAAGTCTTATTCTGTTTGGAATAAGTTGGATAGAGGATTTTTAAGGTCACTTGTAAGTTAGCATTTTGTAGTTCTTGAAGATAGATGATAAGTTGGAAATAGATTCAGCAGCCCCAATTTTACATCTCCCCATCACTGCTGGAACAAAAACCTGAGTTGCTATAGTTTACTTTGTTTGTAGCAATCCTCAACTGCTTAATTTCATAACTTGTAGCAGTATTTTCCCCTGTCATGTGTTTAATGTTGAAAAATATCTGTACAAATACCAACTCAATTTTAATGTAGTCTTCAATACCAAATATTATCACAAAAAGCAACCCTGAATATTCTACTGATGTAGCTCCTTGGAACTGAATGTGTGCCTCTAAATGCAAGTGCACCGTGTGTTTATTAGAATAATACAAATTAGGGGCGCCTGGGTGGCGCAGTCGGTTAAGCGTCCGACTTCAGCCAGGTCACGATCTCGCGGTCCGGGAGTTCGAGCCCCGCGTCAGGCCCTGGGCTGATGGCTCAGAGCCTGGAGCCTGTTTCCGATTCTGTGTCTCCCTCTCTCTCTTCCCCTCCCCCGTTCATGCTCTGTCTCTCTCTGTCCTAAAAATAAATACACGTTGGAAAAAAAATTAAAAAAAAAAAAAAAGAAGAATACAAATTAACCTTGTCCTCATGCAATTACATAGAGAGAATGCATCATTCATTCATGTGTTAATGCCTAAGTCACAAAACACACTTTCATACCCTGTTAAAGTGCCCAGAGACTGTCGTGGGCACTGGAAATGCAAAAGTAACAAAATAGATATTCTCACTTTCAGAAGGTTTCAGATTAGTAGCAAAATAATCTCAGTTGGCTTTCAAACACTTAAGTAGTGTTGCTATGAGAGTGAAGTATAGATTATTAAAGGCGTAGTGAGTGTGGGCACCACAATTTTGATGGTCAGGAAGGACTTGGCAATGGAAGTGTTTCTAAGCTTAGACCTACAGTGTTAGCAGGAGTTCACAAGTGAAAAGGAGGTGGATAAAGGAATTCTAGAAAAGAAAAAGTGTGTGTGACTGTTTAGAGTCACAAAAGGTACTGCATCATAGGAGCAACTCCAGAATCTACCGGGGGTGAGAAGCAACAGGGGCAGAAGAAGATTGCACTGAGCCCAGGAGTCAGAAGACCTGACCTTGTCATTAAGTAGTGGTGCCCCTAACTCCCATCCATGAATGCAGATGTCCTCAGTAACAAAAATGCCAGCCAGCCTCAAAGTCCATACATTAGTTACAATCTTTGATGCAAACAAATTTTCAAAGATCATGGTATACTCTTACAATGAGACATGGAAAGAATTGTGGGTTGTTCCGTGTTGAACTTCGAAGAGCCAAATCTCTTTTTCTTCATCAGTGGCTGCACCAGGAAATTGTAAAGAACTGAACCAAGAGATACTTCTGTCTCTCAAGAAGGAATTTAAGATGGAGTTACACAATCAGGACTGGTTTTTCCAATGGAGAGGTGAATTGGGATGGATTTGTCTTGTTAATAGGAGAGGTTCAACTATCCAATGCTCTAGAAAACACCGAAGACAGAAGCCAGATCACAGAGACCTGACATACAGTGGTTCCCAAACTAGTTAAATATAAACTTGGTAATTTTTTTAAATACTTTTTTCAATACGATTCCCTGGTTTCAGCTCTGGACAAGCTGACTGTGTTATTCTAGGTAGAAGCCCATTCATCTAATGTACACTCAAGTTGGGTTGACAGACCAAGTTCATGTCCCTTCTATTGGCCCTTTCTTATGTTTCCAACTTTGTCTTGCTTTGACACATCCCTCTCTTCTTGCTTCAACCATACACAAGTGGTCCTAACATATCAGTTTGTTTCATGTTTTCATGCCTCTGTTATCAATACCCCTTCTGTCTTAAAATACTCTTCCCTGAGCCATGCCTGTCTGTGTTCTGTTTCACACATAAATGCACACACAAATTTCAGGAGTCATCTCCTTTAAATGTCCCCCATCCCTCCCTTGTTTAAATGTGACCAGTTGCTCCTTCGGTGTCCTTAAGGTCACCCTTATTTGTCATGTAATCTGTAACACATTTCTGTGGTTACTTTTTATTTGATTTGATTATTATCTTTTTTTTTAAATTTTTTTAACGTTTATTTATTTTTGAGACAGAGAGAGACAGAGCATGAACGGGGGAGGGGCAGAGAGAGAGGGAGACACAGAATCGGAAGCAGGCTCCAGGCGAGATCATGACCCGGGCTGAAGTCGGACGCTTAACCGACTGAGCCACCCAGGGGCCCCTATTATCTTTTAAAGAGAGAGCACAAGTGAGGGAGAGGGGCAAGGGGAGAGAATCTTAAACAGGCTCCACGTTCAGCACGGAGCCCCACGCAGGGCTTAATCCTCGACCTTGGGATAATGACCTGAGATGAAATCAAGAGCCCAATACTCAATGGACTGAGCCACCCAGGTGCCCCTCTGTGGTTACTTTAAAAAAAAAAAAAAACACTTCTTTTTCCTCTTCTACAGTGTTTGATACAATATGCACTCAATGAATGCTTGATGAATGCATGAACGGATAATGGATGAAATACAATATAGTAAGTATAGTGCTTAAAAGCATGGATTCTGGGGTTAGACTACCTGGTTTAAAATCCTCTGTCTACCACTTACTTACTAGCTGTGTGAATTTGGGAAAGTTACTTTAAGTCACTGCATCTTAGTTTCCCAATTATAAAATGAAAATAACAATAGTACCTCCCTTATAGAGTTGTTAAGAGGTTTTAAATTTGTAAAGCACTTAAGCATGTCTGGACTATAATGTTATATGTGTTTGTAAAATAAATGATTATGAGAGTAGGGAGGATGAGTGCTTGAATCTAGATCTAGATACAGTGATGAAAAGCAAAGACAAATTCATAGGAGAGAAAACTGATGAGACTTGATCACTGACGAAGCAAAGAAGTTAGAATCACTCTCAGAATTGTACTGCAGGTCACTGAAAGGGGTAGGCAGTCTTCTTCCATTAGTTTATGATTTCTTTTTTTTTTTTTCCAACGTTTTTATTTATTTTTGGGACAGAGAGAGACAGAGCATGAACGGGGCAGAGAGAGAGGGGCAGAGAGAGAGGGAGACACAGAATCGGAAACAGGCTCCAGGCTCTGAGCCATCAGCCCAGAGCCTGACGCGGGGCTCGAACTCACGGACCGCGAGATCGTGACCTGGCTGAAGTCGGACGCTTAACCGACTGCGCCACCCAGGCGCCCCTTTAAATTTTTTTTTTTTTTTTTTTTAGTTTATGATTTCTAATTGTCTCACTACCTCACTACTTAGGAAAGCAAGAAAAATCTGGCCTTGAAGGATCACACACAATCAGTTTCATTGGAAAAAGAACGGGTCAGATGTTTTAAAAACACTAATGAGAACAATGAGCCCCGAATAGCACTGAAACAAAAGAGCAACTAATCCCAAAAGAGAAGGTCCTGATTGAGACTGAGCAACAGAGAAGTGATGAGAAAGGATGCAACTGGGACCAGGGAAACGTTGTAAGGCAGTGTGTTAGCCAACAGAAAGGGCAATTCAGGGGAATAATTTTCTGCAGTGTTGTAATGGAGAGAGAACACAGGATCACAACTGTGGGTCCTCAGCTCAGACATCAGTAAGTGTAAATTTAAACAAATATCTTGATGTCTCTAAACCTTTTCATTGTGTTAAATGTGAATGATAATGCAGCCTTCATAAAGTTACCATGAAGATTAAATAAGACAATGTTTGAAATTACTATACACCTGAAAAATAAGGTACCGCAGTCCTCTGGATAAGCACAATGGGGTAGGACCGTCAGGATCACTGTGGAAAAGGACACTGTACAAAGCAATCTTAGTAATCAGTAGGAAAGATGATGATTGCCTTGGCCTTTCAATTTTTTGGCAAAACATTAAATGCTTTCTTACTGTCATTTACAAATTTATAGGAAAACAACAGATAGTAAGACATATTGATTCAGTACATGTTAATATGAAACATTAACCATGTTTAAAATTTAAGTGTTTTACTTCGTTTTAAAAAATGTACAAAGAGTATAGGTAATATAATAGTAGCGAATAATGCTTGCCTTCTTGTCATATAACTAACGACAGGAAGGAAGCATCTCTTTTGCATGTTGGCCAGTTAGCATACTCCTTTGTCAGGCTGGATCAGCTTCCAAAATTTCATTCCTGGTTCTTTCAGTGCCTACAAATATCTCCAAGACTTTTTTTTTGTGTGTGTGTGTGTGTAATGTTTTGCCCAATACCTTCATCAGAACTCTCATTTACGTGAATAAATTCTCTTGCAGTAAGCCCCCCGATCTCCCATCTGGAGGCTCTCAAACAGCAGTGCCTGGGCCGCGATCTTCTCATCTCATGTCATATCCTGCACTCTTACTTTCCACTTCTGGGCTGCACTTTTATACGGTGCGCAATTCCCTCTTTCGAGAAGCCATCTTTGTAAAATGTCATGTGAGTGTGCCACCAGGAGACAAGGAGGCAACGCTACTACATGCTTTGTTGTCTGAGTGTTCACTGAGAGACAGCTATATGGTAACCACATGGAGGCGACTGGTGGCTGGTGGTGATGTGCGTCGTTTACTTACACGCAGATTTCGGAGCCAAAACACCATCAGCAGTTTGTACTTCATGCAGTTAATACACTGGAGCAAATGAAATTTGAACTGTGTCATTGACGGATTGGCATTCTTTAGCTAAACCATGGTTACTGACATACATATATATATATATATATACACACACACACACATATATATACACATGTATATATACATGTGTATATATATGTATACATGTGCATATATGTATATGCATATATGCATATGCAAAGCAAAGGATGCCAGTATTTTCAATTTTATCCTTTGGGAGAAAAGTTCTTCATTTTTCTTTAACCAGTAAAACATATGTTCACATGAGCACTGTTGCAATGAGAATACCCAGATTTTGGTGGGTGAGCTACAATATGGAGAAAGGAGGTTTGGGATTAAGCTCAATTCCTAACCCACTCTGAGTGCTCCTCCTTTTCCACAGCAGTCCAAATGTGCAATTGTGACACATACCTGGGCTGGGAACCGCTGCTCTAAAGCCCTCCACAGCAGTTGGAGGTTTAGTCACTACCTTTTTTTTTTTTTTTAATTTTTTTTCAACGTTTTTATTTATTTTTGGGACAGAGAGAGACAGAGCATGAACGGGGGAGGGGCAGAGAGAGAGGGAGACACAGAATCGGAAACAGGCTCCAGGCTCCGAGCCATCAGCCCAGAGCCTGACGCGGGGCTCGAACTCACAGACCGCGAGATCGTGACCTGGCTGAAGTCGGACGCTTAACCGACTGCGCCACCCAGGCGCCCCAGTCACTACCTTTTTAACTTGAAAAAAAAACACTAAGTAAGCCATTAATTTGGATCTGTTGTGGTTTCGCTTTTAATTATTTGTTTTTATTTTGGTTTTGCTTATTGCATTTCCAAACGGATTATTGTAAGGTAATGGCTCTAAGTGAAGGAAATTTAAATGACTTTGGCTTTCCAGGGTGTGTCCCAAGACCCCACTTCACACAGACATCTCTCCTTTTTACTCTTTCTGTCTTGAGAAGCACAATGAAAGATAAAATGCAAAGGAAGGTAGTGTGAGTAGCAAAGACCACAAACCTAGCCCCATGTAAATTAAAATGCTAAAAATAAAAGGATATGTGCATATTTAAAAAGTATTTTCCCAGGGTGCCTGAGTGCCTCAGTTGGTTAAGCGCCCCACTCTTGATTTTAGCTCAGCTCATGATCTCATAGTTCATGAGTTGGAGCCTTGCATTGGGCTCTGCATGGAAAGAGGAGAGCCTGCTTAGAATTCATTCTCTCTCTCTCCCCCTCTCCCTCTCCGTCTCTCCCTTCCTCTCTCTCTCCCCCTCTCTCTCTGTCTTTCTCTCTATGCCCCTCCCCAACCTCAAATCATTTTTTTTTAAAAAAAAAAAGTATTTTCCCATTAAAAGTAGGAATGAACCAAACATTCATGCTAAAGAAATAAATCCGGGGGGAAAACATTCCTGAGAATGTTCATTTTAGGTTTTTTATATCAAATACTGTCAACAATCTAAATAGTGGTGGATATGGTTTAAAACAATGTAATATACTAGCTAGGTAGAATATTGCACAAATTTAATCTTGATATAATGTTAAATTATAACACTATATAGTATAAATGTTAATCTCGAATAGATTATAGCAACAAGGAAAAATGCAAAGGCTATAAAGTGAAAAAAGTAGACAACAAAACTTCCAGTCCCAGACTACAATGCAAGAGAGTTGATATTTCTGCCCTTTTCCCCAGAGCAGAAATGCTGCTGCTCAGTCCTTCCCAGTCCCAGCATGATCACAGGTTGATGCTCAACCAATTCCTTAGTTATCTCTCAGATATACTTCAAGAGAAATACTACTGGCCTGACAAGTTCCCATTACATCCAGCTTCCTGACATTAATGGAATCAAAATAGTGGACAAAACCCATCCCAATTCCTGATATAAATGTAGTATTATGTTCCACTCTGAATCTCCAAGCCTACCCCCTACCCATCATATCTCAAATAGAGTACCAGTGTGGTCCATTACCAGAAAGGCTAGGATAATCTTCCTAAGCAGAGGTTATACTAAGAGAAATAGAGGGTCCATGGGCCTGGAATTCCTTCTCCCCTTGTCTATCTCCTCCCCACTTTCTTCTTCTTCTCCTCACTCTTTTTCTCCTTCTTCTCCTTATTCTTTTCCCTTATTTGTTGGTTGGTTGGTTGGTTGGTTGGTTTTAGACAGAGAGTGCTCAAGCAGAAGAGGGGCAGAGAAAGGGAGAGAAAGAATCTCAAGCAGGCTCCACACTAAGTGCAGAGCCTGATATGGGCTTGATCTCATGACCCTGAGATCATGACCTGAGCTGAAATCGAGTCAGATGCCTAACTGACTAAGCCACCCAGGCATCCCTTCTTGTCCCCTTTTATATCTATCTATTCTTTCTGCAGAATCTTAGTTCCAATCTAATCAGGCCAGGGAGGTTATCTTTTCTGGAAACCTTCCACCCTGAAATGATCAAAGTGGACCCATGGGTCAGTGATCCTATAGTCCTCTGAGGAAAACTTTTTTCTAGTGCCACTTCTTCAGAGTGGAATCTGAAGACAAGAAGACAAATAAAACTCCCTCTTGCTAATATTAATCTTCTGTCATGATATAACTGGATGTCTGCTACTTTTCTATAATTCTCTTAAGCTCCATAAGTGAAAATGGGGAAGAATAACAGGGATGTTAAAATATACATATTTTTGGACAAGGCTAAAGTCTTCTATTGAAAACTGAGGACTAGAAATGTATATAAACCCTTTGTTCTCCAAATACTGTTTTTCTTATCTCACAACCACAAACTTTATGGTAAACACATGACCAAAGACAGTGGTCATCTGGGCCAGTGTCAGATCACTAAGGTGCTTCTTAAAATGCAGACTCCTGGACCCCACTGCTAACCTACCATGTCAGAAGTGAGAGGGGGATGAAATGGAGGTGAGGTGGCATTAAGAACCTGCATTTTCAACAAGTTGTCTAGGTGATCCTTATGAACTAGAGTTTGGGCATCACTGCAAGCCCATTTTCTTCCAGTCCTAAGAAGAATGACCCACAGCCTCCAAAGCATCCCATATTACCTCCATAAGCCTTCAAAACAGACAAGGATTGAGGAAAATGGCATCATTCTTCCTAATTACTCATTTCCACTCCCCTTTCTAAAAGAGGATTACATTTGCCCCAGTTTTTGCCTTGTAACTTGCAGTGCTTCTCTTTGGGAAAAGCATTCTCCGTTGCTACCTCATTTACACCACACTTGACCATGTGACTACCTATGGCCAATGCAATGTAAGCGCAGGTAATCTATGTGAAACCTGGGCAGATATTTCTAGCACCACTGCACTGCAGAGGTCTGCAGGGCCACATAAATGGAAAAGGTCACTTGTTCTGGCCCAAAGACGATGCAATAAATGTACGTGGCCATTCCCAATGAAAGGACAGACCCAACGTGTGCACAGTTACATACTAGTCTCACCCTGCTATAGCTCCCCGGCCTGCACTGTCTCAAGGACAACAATGACAGCTCTAATCTGTCTTCAAAACACTGCAAGGAGGGCTTATTTGCCCAGCTCGTCACACACACACACACACACACACACACACACACACACACACATATATGCAGTTTGGGCAAGAAAGGATACCACTGGGCAAATTGCCTTCAAATACACAATCTATCTCATTTCTTCAAGGCTTTCCCTGTTTGCTTTTCCAAATTCACCTTCTCATCTTCCATGGCAACAGGACAAGACAGAATGGTTCTGTTTTAATATTCAAGAGCTGTTGCTCACGGACAATGTAGTGCTGTTCAGCAGAAAAATCCCATTCGGCACACAAAAAATTCCTTCAACTTCCCTCCTCATCACTTGTGAATTAAAGATACGCTGTACAATACCTTTGCCAGACCCCTGATTTCATCTTCCTGATAGCGTTGGCTACAAACACAAAGCAGGATAAAAAATAAAGTGTATGGCTAAACCATTTGCTATCTACTCATTTCTTTCTATAAATCACCAAAATGACAGGATTCTGAAATAGATATATAACATTAGCTTGATAAATACCATTTGTATCTGAAGTCCTATATATGGAAATGAATTCCCATGAGCTACCTTTCTTTAACATCGGGTCCTCTAAAACAAATAAAAACATTATGCAAATTTAAAAAAAAAAAAGAAGAATTCTAAAAGATGCTGGAAACAAGTGTGATTAATATGCTGTAAACATACATGCAAATCTACTCTGTACCTAGGTGACAAATAAGTCACGGAATTTTGCTAAAGCAATTATCACATGCCATTCGTGCTTCGTGATTAGTCTGGCATCATTATATAGTATAAAGTCAAATATCTCTGTTTGATAATAAAAAGTCACTAATTCTTCCAAGTGTAATTAGAGTCATGTCATTTGGCACAATGTGGTTTTTTTTTTAACATTTTATTATTTATTTTTGAGAGACAGAGAGAGACAGAGTATGAGCAGGGGGAGGGGCAGAGAGAGAGGGACACAATCTGAAGCAGGCTCCAGGCTCTGAGCTGTCAGCCCAGAGCCCGACGCGGGGCTCGAACCCACAAACTGCGAGATCATGACCTGAGTCGAAGTCGGACACTTAACCGAAGGAGCCACCCCGGGGCCGCTGGCACAACGTGTTTTAAAATGGTACGTGACTACCTTCAAAGCCCAAAGACTTATCAAATATAATTTTTCAAGTGGGCTTAGAGCTGCTAACATAAACTAGAGTTCTTAATTCCCAATATATTGTTTCCAATGTAAAGAAGAGATAATTCCTTAATGAATAGGGCCATTAAGAAGTCATAATCAATCACCAAGGAGAATCAAAGATCCCTTTGCTCCATGACTCAAGTCAATTGAGGTAGAGGTAATAATAGTGACAACCCTCCTTGTTACTTCACTTAGAAGCCCTTGATGGCGGCTGCACTATTTCTAGTTAACTCTTACAAGGATCCCAATGTAACCCAAGAGTTTCTGAGGCTGTGAATCGAGATTGGAAAACAAAGGAGTCCTCAACTCCAGGAGATGCCTCCAATGGGGACAGTTCTGGGCCAAGAAAACCAGTAGAAATCTGACAAATGATTCAGATTCTTTTCCCTTCCTTCCCTAACTGCAAGCATCCAAGACATTCCAAAAGTTTTAGAAGGCATTCACTTGGTCCAGCATTTCCTGGAGTACCTCAGATGGCCCCAGTATTGTTTTCTAATCCCAGGGAACATCCAGATTTCTGGAACTGACAGGAAAGGATACAAGCACCCTGATTATGGGCTGGACTATGTGCCCATTAGCTCAGACTTGCAGTCAAGCAGATGCCCGGGTAAATCCAGTCTCCCCAAAGTTCAGGGGTACAAAATGTCAGGCCTCATTCATCGAACTGGCATCACCCCCACAGGCACCTTCATCCCACACGTATCCTCACTTTAATGGGGACAAGGATGCCCTCCATTTCCCAGAGATTCTTTTACTTCCCTCCCACCTTCTTCTTATATCATTTTCTTCCCTAACCCCCTCCAAAATATATGACCATAATAAGAATGCCATCTAGACTGGTTAGGGCATTTGTTCATTAAAAAGCCAACTCTCAGCTAAATGAAGAGCCAAAGATCATTAGAGGTGACAGAGCATAGAATTTTTGAAATGAGTACCTCCCATAAGGCCTCAAATATCACCTTGGCCGTTTACGACTCTCTTGGTGTGTATTTTATACACCATTTATTTAAAACAGCTTTGAGAGAAGGTCATTCAGGTATTTGGATGTGGGTTAACATCTAAAATGAACCATGGTTTATTATTCTTCTTATTGTCCACTTAGTAAGGATAGTACAGTAGATGGTTGAAGACTATGGCCTCATTTGGGAAAGTGCAAAAACAGCACTTTTCTTCCATTCACATTAGAATGAATATCTTGATATTTAAGGCTCTAGCCCTTTAGGAATGAACGGTGATTTTGTGCATATAGTACATCTGTACCTCATCCTTCTAACTCTCGAGCATAATACCCTAGCTCAGACAGAGAAGAGTTGCAGAAAAAGGACATTAGTGTCTGCAGCAGTGTTCTGTTTAAATGAATTGGATCTATAAGACAATCTTATCAAGCTTGTTTTAGAGTAAGTGGCAGCTTTATGTTGAAGAACAAGGGGAAGTAGTGAAGCTTCATAAACCTGCAGGATTTTTACAAGCCAAGATAGATGGTGAGATAATGAGAACAGATTTACTTGTCAGAGGCTCTGATGTCAAGACCAGAGTTTTCTATGATTTTCAAAAGGCATACTTTTTAATACATTCACAACGCAATAGCACTCAACAGCAATTGATGATCCACAGAAATGTGTGTAAATTAATATTGAAAAGAAGCATCTACTGAACGTCAGCACAGCCTGTAAGTAACAGGAGAGGGACTTAAACGCTGTGGTGTTTTTGAACGTTATCTTTTGCAAGCCTATTTCAAGTTTGTTCTCATTATGCTGGAACTAATTGAAGGGTCATACATAGAAAGAAAAAGCAATTCATTTGAGAGTCTTAGCAGGATTTTTATGAAACCTCTTCACAGGTGGGAACTAAGACGATTTAGTAACCATATGACCAAAGATGAAGCTCCATCATTAAAACATCTTTGAGCAGAACTGAGAAGAATTAAATGGTTAAGACTAAGGGTGTAAAGAGGTTAATGGTGGGAGGCCCCAAGAGTATGCTTTAAAATGGTTAACGTTCAATGAATTTATTAACCTGGGAAAAGAATGGATTGTGAATTGAAAAGTTTGCTGGTGTTGCAAAAGTGTTAAGAGAATTCGGGAATGAGAGAATTTGAAGAGCTACCAGGGGCCATCTGATCCCTTTTTGTGATGTCCTGTGGGTGAAGCCCATAAACAGGCCTGATGGAGAATGCTTTTGCATTAAAAGACCACACGTGGGTCTCCTACAAGAGGACCAAAGAAAGGCACTTTAGATTCTTTAAAGAGGAAGGGGGTAAAGGGTACTCTTGTCAGAACTACACTAGAAAAAAGAAACATCTAAAGTATTGGTTGCTTACATAAATGTAACCATCTACATTGACAAAACAATCCATACAGTAACTATTAGGAATCAAAAAGAATCTGGACAATCAGCTCAAACTAGCTTAAGAAACGAACAATGAAGGAAAAAAAATATTATTAGTTCATGCCAGTGTATAAACCAGTATCGCAGACATACGGTGAACACCATTTTTCACTTTGATAAGCAAACTTAGTACAATTTTACTTAAAAATGTAAAGGGATTTCAAACACCAGTCCCTATTATTTCCCTCAAGACCAGTACCCCCAGCTGCTCGAAATGGAGCAGCAAAGTGAAATTAACCAATTCCCTTGAAAGGCTGTAGTGGGTCAGCTTCAGGGGGCTTGTTAATTTCTCTTCTCCGGGGGTTCCAAGTGAGGCCTGAGAGCAGAGCAGGGAGGCAGAGTGAAAAAAGAGAAATTAACAAGCTTTCTAAAGTATTGCTACCCCCACTCCTTTCCAGGGAATTGTTTAATTTCACTTTGTAACTCCATTCAGATGAGCTCAAATTTGAGATAAGCTCCAATTAAATAGAGGGAGAGGGGAAACAAAGGCAAAAGGGTAGGAAAGGGAGGGAATGGATAGAATTTAAATCAATGACCTCAATTCAAAGCATTCCCCTAAAATACTCAAAGCACTTCATGCATGAAAAATCTAGCCAGGGTTAAAAAAAAGTGCTGTTGTTGTTTTTTTCAAATTTTTATTAATGGTAGTCTCCTTTAGAACCTTGGTAGCACTTCTGAAATACAAATATTTTCTACTTTACCTGAATAATAGGGTTAAAGGCTATTTGTTTATATCTGATCTGTATAACACTCATTCAGTCTCTTCAAATCTGCATAACATGACCACCCATTTCCAAAAATAAGGGGATCATGGTAGAAGAGATATGAAGGGAAAAGAGGTTTGAAGGAAAGAGTGCATATAATTTACCTAAGGATGAGGTATCATTCTTTTTTTCAAGATGTTGTGAAGGGGATAGGTCAATACATGCATTCAATTTATAATATCACTAAATAATGGACAAATTTTCACTTAGAAACCATAGAATATGTTAAAAATCACCGAAATATATAATGTAATGCAGCCCTTAGCTTAGTAGAAATAAGGGCTCAATAAAGTACCATATCTTAAAATTACTTGACCATAATCTATAGACCACTTGTATTCATGCTTCTCTTCTATACGGTTTATAAAACTCTTTCTCTACAGAATACTTCACCATTGATACATTTGACTGAAACCAACCAATAATAGTGAAACAAGAATATATGGCTCAAAGTATTTTTGTAGGCACCATGACAAAAAAAGAGAAAGCACAGCTTTGATGCTACATATAGCAAATAAAATCTAAGTTGATCATTTTCTAGGTGGATTCCATATGTGGCCTTAGGCAAAGTACTAGGCTTTGCAAAGAAAGAAATTTCACCTTTCAGAAAATTAGGTAATAAGATCCATAGTAAGAGCTCTCCATCCAAATGAGAGACCATTTGATTAGAAGGTATGTATGTAAGGTACCCAAGACAATGTATATCAAGGGTCCAGCAAACAGCAGCTATCGTCATTATTAATGTTTAATATAGATAACCCTAAAGCCAAAAAGTAATTGAAGAGATCATCTAGACTAGTTGTTCCCAAAACTAGTTTTACATCACTCTAAAAAGGTTCTTTCTCAAAATTATTAGATCAGAACCTTTGTGAATGCTGTCCACATATCTATTTCCAGGCCAACATATTATTTTTACTAACAACACTTAGATAAGTCACTTCACAATATCTTACAGTGTCACACCATCTGTGATTGCGACACAAACATTAGAAACCTACGGTTCCTACATCTCAACTTCAGCTTGACTGTTATACACTCTGCCTCTATGGTCAACTACAACGCAATGTTCATTGTGTTCTTAGAAGTCTGCTTAGTCTTTTTTTTTTTTTTTTTTGAACATTTTGTGGTTTGATTCTACACATGTGGAAAATCCCACTGTCCTCTGTTTTCTAAACCCCAGATTCTCCCAGACAGACAACACCCAAACACATATTTTGCCTACTTCCTATAGATTCTTCCTGTAACTTTGTCACGGTTTTGTTTATAGAGACAGAGTTAAATCAGGAACTCAGCTATACCAGCTTCAATGAAAGCACATAAAAAGAATGTTTAACTTGTAAACCTGTACATCTAAACAAAATAGATTAACAGGGACCATATTTATCCTCCTATCTGAAACAACTGAAAATCTGGACAGAATATATAAAAAAACAGTTAAGACATTAAACATCAGGGGGTCTGAACTAGAGGGGTTTAGAGTATGCTACCCCCAATATGCTAGTTTGGAAATAGTGACTATTTTGAACTAAAGGCATATGAAAAAACAGCAGATAGCAAGAAGGGCATGCTGACTTTGCATTTTCTCCCTGAAAGCTAAAAATCCCAAGGGAAAGATGCCTCCCTATCCCAGGCAGAAAAGAATATTCTTACCACGAGAGAGGGCTCCAAGGGCGCCAAGGCCAAGAGAAATCTGTACAGACAAACCTCGTTACAACGACCCTACTCTTCCATTAGTCTCCCCATGTACATTAGTTACTTTTTCCCCATTACTACTCTTTGTTCAACCTAGTATATGAGCACTTAAGCCTAACCTCTTTTTTGGGTCTTCGTTTTCCTATTGGAGATTCACAAGTACATGTAAAGGTAAAACTGGTATAGTTTCCTCCTGTTGATATGTCTTATTCAACTTAATTCTCAGGCCCAGCTGGAGACCCTAAGAGGGTAAAGGAGAAGTTTTACCTACCTTCACAACAAATGACTGTGCTCCCTGAAAAATGGGAAATAAATAAGGTAATGTTTACAATGTCCATCCTACTCTCACAGAGTTTCCAGGTCACAATGAAGGGAAGGGAAAGCCAGGAACTAAAAAAAAGTCTAAGTCACACAAAACACAACAGAATTGAATTAGAAATCCGCAACAGATCTCTGGACAATCTCTAAATATAAGGAAACTAACCCTTTACTAAGTAACCCATGGGTCAAAGCAGAAATCAAAAGTGAAAATAGAAAATATTTTGAACTAAATGAAAACACCGATATATCAAAATTTATGTCATGCAGCTGCCTCAATACATGAGCACTAAACATACAGCACTAAGATGCCTATCTTGGAAAAAAGAAAGGTCTTGGTTTCCACATGAAGAAAAAAAAAAGAGCAAATTAAATCTAAAGTACTCAAAAATGAGAAAATAACGAAATATCAGAGTGGAAATCAATGAAAAGGAAACCGGAAAAACAAAAGTGAAAAATCAATTGCTGAAATGAAAATCTGGTCATTTTAGAAGATTAAGAAAAATCTACAAATCGCTAACCATACTGATCAGGAGGGGGAGACATAAATTATCAAAGGAGACAGAATTGAGACAGATGGTATCATTACAGATTTTACAGATATTAAAACAATCATAAGAAAATGTTACGAACAGCTTTATGCTAACACATCTGACAACTTAGATAAAATGGACAAATTCCTTGAAAGACACAAACTGTCAACACACGCTCAAGAGTGAATAGCTTGAATAGCCTTCTATAAAGAAATTAAAATTGAAATAAAAATCTTCCCACAAAGAAAAGTTGTAGGGAAGGATTACAAAGGGACATTGGGATATTTTTGGAAATTGATGGATATGTTCACTATCTTTATTGTAGTTACATTTTCAAAAGTGAATACATATGTTGAGACTTAAACTAGATTTTATGTATGTGTGGTCTATTGCATGTTAAAGAAACTGATAAAAATGCGATGCAAAAAATTCTGATTACATTTAGTAAGTCTGTGATAGTTGGCAGCCTGTGCACTCAGGAGGACACAAAAAATGAACAGTCAGAAAACATACAACTCAAATCTTGATAAGTGGTCCACAAGAGCACCTTCAACCAGAGAGTACAAATTCTTCAAGTTGAATGACATCTTAGCTCTTCTAGAAGTATTCTTTTCCTTCTTTGGGTCATATGTGATTATTTGATTATCTAGTAAAATAAAAAAATCTAGTACTTTCAAAAACCTTGTGTTTCCTAGTGAAGAGAGAAAAGTGTCTGAAATCAATCAGAGAGTAATACTTCTAGGTCAGGGTGTGGATAGCCTGTTCCTCCCAGTCACTTATCACTAATATCTGCCCCCACTTCTCTCCCAGGCCTTTGTGATGAGTGATTGTCTTCTGCCCTTTTTATTTCTTGGTGCCTCAGTATCTCTTCCCTCAGCTTGCTATCGTGGGAACCTATGTTACCTATTTAGGATCTAAAGAGAACAGGTAGAATAGAAAAAGGGGCAGGAGAGTTCTTATATAACGGGCCCCAGTATGACTGTGTTGGAGTTGAAAGCAGAACCTTTCCCTTATGGGAGCATTAATGGGTTCCTGGGAGACCCTCCTTACAGAATATCTTTCACCAGCAGCTCTCAATGCAAATACTCCTTCGATGCTTGCTCAGAACTCTTCAAGGTTTTGCACGCATGACTGTATACTTCTAACATCTTTCTTCTGAGTTTTCCTTGCCCTTTCAAGCACTCCACCTGAATAAAATTTAAAGTGATGCTCTACCATTTTTCTCTCATGTGACTCACTTTCTGTCTGTGGAAAACCTCCTAAACTTTGCACTCGTTATGAGTGCAGTGACATGCTGTGTTAGTTTTCTAGGGCTGCCATAAACGACCACAAACTGGGCGGATGAAAAGAATAGAAATGTATTGTTGCACAATTCTGGAGACTAGAACTACAAACTAAAGGTGTTGGCTGGACCATGTTCGCTCAGAAACCTCTAGTGAAGAATCATTCTTATCCTCTTCTATCTTCTGGTACTTGCAGTAATCCTTGGCATTCCTTGGCTTATAGATACACTACTCAAATCTTTACCTGTGTCATAACATGGCCATTTGGTGTCTCTGTCTCTTCTCCTTTGTTTATAAAAACACTAGCCTTATTAAATTTGAGCCCACCCTAATTCAGTATTACCTCATCTTGACTTGATCACCTCTATAAAGACCCTGTTTCTAAATTGGGTTCCGCTCCCAGGTATTGGGGTTAGAACTTCAACATAGCTTTTGGAGGGGAAGCAATTCAACCCATAATACATACAAACCATTCCAAAGGTAGCCCTATTCTCTACTACCATCAGAACCTCAAGCCGATGGGATTTCTCAGGCATGAGACAAGCGGCAATCCTCAGTGCCCTTTAAGCCTCCAAGTGGTTGCATTAGAGCTCCTCTCATTACGTCCAACATGGGAGGAAAACACCTCCTTCCCACCCAACATCCACTTCCTTTAAAGTCCCACATAGATGGTGCAGCATTTCCTTTTGGAACATGGATACGGTTAGCACCTATTATATTAGGACCTCAGTCCAAAGGGAAACAGAAATAGCTCACTATTTCATACACAATTATAAGAATAGTTTAACAATTCTTCTGTTAAGGCAGATGGAAACTAACCACATCTGGGATCAGAAATTTCATTCTCAAACTTTAAACTAAAAAGCAAGCGTTGCCCAAAGTCAGAGTTTCTGCTTTCTCTGTTGCTTCCTCAATGGGTGAAGCCCAAATGATCTTCGTTAAAAGTCGTGTGGTATTCCTGGTTTATAAAAATGTGGTGAAACTACGAGTAATAAACCCCCACCATAACTGAAATCAATAAATCGTGCAGCAGGCCAAGGTTAGTCGATAGCCTACACAGTCATCCCTTCAAATGATTTTTGTTAAACAAATAGTAAAATTTGTTAATTGGACATCTTTCACCTAATTGGCTTGTAGGTAAAATTCTGATGGGAATAAAAATGGCCAAGAATGAGCATTTTATGCTCTTCAGCAAAAACCGAAGGAAGCAACTTAAAAGATAAGAATGATCAAGAAATGGAATCAGTGTTTTAAGAATTATTGAATACATATTAAAAAGTAAAAAGCAAAAGTGGTTTTATTTCACATGACTCACGAAGATAACTAAGTTTTGTAGGATCTATTCCTTATAAGGAAATTGTTAGTGGCACACATAAAAGCTAAGATTAAATGACTGTGTTTGCAATCACTGCAGTTATAGAATGTACATGCATATCACACACTTATTTTATATGCATATCACACACTTATTTTATATATATATTATATATATTTATATATATTTTATATATATATTATATATATTTATATATATTTATATTTATATAGTTTTTATATATTTTTATATATTTATTTATATTTATATATGTATATTTATATATTTATATATATATTATATATATTTATATATATAATATATATATTTGAGTTTGTAATGTAATCGCATATGTCCAAACTACACCACTAATTATAAAAGCTACTTTGTGCTACTGAAAAACTTTTTGCATACATGCACAGCAATCGTTCTTACCTACAGATTACCTACATTTATACACACTTGCCTTACACTGATACTTTAGTATATGCTTTGTTCAGTCGTCCCTGCTTAGGACTTTTTGCAAGTCAGACCAGCATCAGTGACTTCCTGTGACACATACATGGTTAGAATTTCAACATATTCTTAAGAAAACCTAGCCGTGACACCCTCTCACTTCTTTTTAAAAAAAAAATTTTTTTTCAACGTTTATTTATTTTTGGGACAGAGAGAGACAGAGCATGAACAGGGGAGGGGCAGAGAGAGAGAGGGAGACACAGAATCGGAAAGAGGCTCCAGGCTCTGAGCCATCAGCCCAGAGCCCGACACGAGGCTCGAACTCACAGACCGCGAGATCGTGACCTGGCTGAAGTCGGGCGCTTAACCGACTGCGCCACCCAGGCGCCCCGACCCTCTCACTTCTTTACATCACCTGCTCCAACCTCTGGCTCTTTGAGACTCTCTAGTCTCTCATAAAATCTGTTACCAACAGGCTGTACTTAGTTTCTATTTTATGAATGAAAGTTGTCAAACTTTGATCTCAACTCCAGCTCCATTATTCTAAACTTTCTATGACTTTGAATGAAATTGCAAAACATATGCAATGGTGAAGGAACAAATACTCAAAGCAATTCAGGATTCACTTCTGTGCGACTAAATGGACAACCTTTGGAAATTGGGGAGCTAAATACAATTGTCTTTTCCATTGTCCGTTCACATTTACTTTTCCTAAGCATCATTTTCTTGTTGCTATCTGCCCTCCTCTGCCAGCAAAATGCTTTCTATTCTCCAGAAGTATGGTACTAACATGATGGTCAATGTGAAAATGACCCACATTTATTTTCAAGAAGGTTTCTATATCTGATAAGTTATACCTTAGGGATACTTATGTTTCTAAATAGTACTACACAAAAGGCAGAAACTCTTTAAAGATGGGAATCAGAACAAAAACTCAATGATGGAATTTGGGGTACACTCTCAGCCCCATTTAGTCACACAAAAAAATCTAATTTTAGTAATTTTAAGAGCTCTATCCAACAACGTAACAATTCTGTACCTTATCCTTTTGGAAGCTTCTCCTTTTCCTCCCTTCTCCCGTTTCGGGGCTACAAATCTGAAATGCATGAGTGGCTGACCTCCTCTCCCTTCCTAGCTCCCGCTGTTCTCCTCACTCATTGCTGCTCCTTTGATGGCCCCAGGGTCAGGCCCTGGTAGCCAGAGAGGATTAAGAGGAAATGGTTCAACTCTACCAGGTTGGTGGAATTACCGTCAGGGAACTTTGGGTAATCGATGGTCTCACTGGTGGTTTTGCAGACTCAATTTGAGCTCTTCTGATGAGGGTCCTCACCTACAAGTCACTCCTGAGCAAAGCTGCCTCTCCAGCTGGCTGCTTACAACTCATCTGTGCTTCTGGTGGTCCCCTCTGTTGAGAAGTTCCCTCCGTCCCCTCAGTCAGTCTTTTTGGGGAGAATCCCTTTCAACCTGACCTACAGTCGGTTCTCCTGAGCAGAATTCAAATCTGGAGCATGTGCAGCTCCTTCCCAGAGATCTTCTTTTGCTATCAAGTAGGGGCAGCTCCAGTCACAGCTATTCATCATTAGACTATTTAAGAATAGCTCAAATCTGGGGCACCTGGGTGGCTTGGTCAGTTGGGCATCCAACTTCAGCTCAGGTCATGATCTCACAGTCCGTGAGTTCGAGCCCCACGTCCAGCTCTGTGCTGACAGCTCAGAGCCTGCTTCACATGCTGTGTCTCCCTCTCTCTCTGCCCCTCCACCGCTTATGCTCTTTCTCTGTCTCAAAAATAAATAAATATTTTAAAAAATTAGAAAAAAAAAAGAATAGCTCAAATCTTGGGACGCCTGGGTGGCTCAGTCAGTTAAGCGTCCGACTTCGGTTCAGGTCATGATCTCACAGTTTGTGAGTTTGAGCCCCGCGTGGGACTGTGCTGATAGCTCAGAGATTGAAGCCTGCTTCAGATTCTGTGTCTCCCTCTCTCTCTGCCCCTCCCCTGCTCACTCTCTGTCTCTCTGTCTCTGTCTCTCTCTCAAAATTAAAAAATAAAACATTAAAAAAAAGAATAACTCAAGTCTTCAACATCAAGAGCTTGACCAATTCATGCCAGAATCTTAACCTGATCCTTCCCCAAAGCCTTCAGGGAGGAAAGTTCTTAACTATTCTTCCCCATCCCAGTAACATGTAGAAAATGCTCTCCAAAGAAATGTGTTTCCTAAATCCTTTCAACCTCCATCTTTTATATTGCCTGTAGATGGGTGACGGCTGATTTGGGCAGACCCTGGTTATGATCTCCCCCTTCTCAAGCCTAGTTCCTTGATGCAGAATATTTTGGGGGCGCCTGGGTGGCTCAGTCAGTTTGAGCATCTGACTTCATGTCAGGTCATGATCTCACTGCTTGTGAGTTCAAGCCCCGCATCAGGCTCTGTGCTGATGGCTCAGAGCCTGGAGCCTGCTTCGGATTCTTTGTCTTCCACTCTCTCTGTCCATCCCCTACACGCATTCTCTCTCTCTCTCTCTCTCTCTCTCTCTCTCTCTCTCTCTCTCAAAAATAAATAAACTTAAAAAAATTAGAATATTTTGTTCTCCAACTTGGAAAATACCACTGAACATCCTGTTGCTTACCTAAAATGTTTTAATAATTAAAGCAGTTCAGAAAATGTGACTGTCAACTTTGTGAACATCTAAGGAGTCCAAGCAGAGGCTAGATCTCTATCTAGACTGTCAGAGCACAGGTAAGACTCTAGCATAGACTGGGAAGTTAATGAAAACTTAATGATCCACAGGCTGCCTCCATCTCGGATGAGCCGAGGGGTTCCCCCAGTTTTCAAGGACAGAGGAAAGAACATCAACAGAAAACCAAAATACCATTCAACTCAATAAACATCTCCACGTATCCTACTTGGCTATCATTCATTTGATCTCTTCTCATTTTGTTTGAATTGGCATATCATGATAGCACCAAGCTTGTTATTTCAACCTTAACATAAAATCCCTAGAGGGATAAAAAGAGAATTCTGGGTTGTGATACATCAAGGATTCAGATAATCAAAAGAACTTTAAAAATAAACAGTAACAACATTGGAGTAGTTAAGTAATGTGGACATATTCAACATCGCTCTATTTTAAAATAATTATGAATGATTACAATAATAACAATTAAAATAATTTTGTTCTCTCCTTCCTTCCCCTCAGGCTCTTTTGTTTTAATTGCACTTTGGTATTTTCTTTCTCAGGCCAGATATTAGCAAACACAATCAGAGTCCTCCTTGCCCCCCACAAAGTTGCTTCGGTTCAATTTCTGTTCAGTAACTAAAATAAATGTTTAAACTCTAGGTTAGCTCTTTCCTAATCCTCTTGCTCTGGTGTTCATCATCACATGTGCTTTTTTGCTTCTTCTGAGAAAACCTCAATGCAGAACTCATTACTTCTCTGAGTGGTCCTAAGGAATACACACACACACACACACACACACACACACACACACACACGCACACACACACACACACACACACACATTGGAAGTGAACAATGTAGAATCAAACAAATTAAAACCCTTAAGATACTCCTGCCTCTACTGTTCTCTTTAGCTAAACCTCCATGGAAGATTTTTTTCTTCTTTTGACCTCTCCCTTCCTTTCTGTAATACCTAGACTCTGGGTTCTCTTCTCCTCTCTCCCAGATTTTCCTCAATCATTTCCCATTTTCCCCTCCTTTATATGTGCAACAAACCCACTGCGCCTCAGCATCTCCTGTAAAATTTGTACACCCAAACACATCCCAGTGACTATCTGCAAATACAATTCCCTTATAACAGCTCCTGTCTCCCTGAGAATACAATTTAGTCCCCACCTTTGATTACTAGAACATGCTCACCTGGCTTACCCTTCCTCGTCCCTAGAGGTTTATGCAGCTAGTCTTTTGAATGAGATGTTCTCCCTCTATTTGGATATGCAATCTGATTGAAATAATGCGAATTTTCTTCATGATTTGTTTCTCTGTTCTGTCAACTGAAATCTAATGGATCATTTCTGGTGTTATTGTCTACTGTAGTCACAACAGAGAATTCAATAAGATGACACGAATACATGACAAAGGAGGGCCTGACTTAAGCTGTGGAAAATGAAATGGATGATGCCACCACTGTGCTGGGCTCTGCATTTCAAAAGGTCATGAGTTGGCAAGCCCTGGACTCTTCACCAGCAGGACGCTTTTCCTTTCTGGGGTGCCCAATTCCCATGGCCCTGAAGGATTACATTCCACAAGACTATTTTTATTTCCATCTATACATCTAGAAACTTGTTTAGATGGAAATAATGGCAACAATGATCCAGGTAATTATACCTTGAATTTATAGGGCACTTTTCTGAGGAACTTAGAATTCTTCTTGAGGATCTAAGGCTCCCCGTCATTTTCCTTCCCTAAGTATCATAATCCAAAAAGAAGTGATTGCACCTATAAATGCGGACTTATTTCAAATGGTTAACCCTAAATACAGAGCACTAGAAAATTCCACCCATACCTCGCTCCAGGAATGACTTAACAGGAAGCTGGCAGCGAGTTATGATGCTTATGGTGATTGTAAAGTAGTTTACTTTCTGCCTGAGTAAGACATTAAGGCATGCGTCAGGTGTCATTAAAGAAGGTGTTCAGCAACTGTCAGCCTCCAAATAATTACAGACCACGGTTTCTTTTAAGACATGCTCCCCACTTTCCACACTGTGGTAACTGCCTTACACCACCTGTTCCGTCAGCACTGCATGGAGAGAATTTGAGGGGCAGGCCGGCTGCTCACCTGAGGTTAATGATTACCCTGTGGCTTTTCTCTATGGTTTACACATTCTAATGTTTTCCTGCTGTATTATCACCTGGCAACCTCCACAGGGAGAGAAAGAAGTACACTGCAGGTCCAAATTACCCACAGACTTCTTCATTGACATGTGTGTATGGGTATGTGTATGTGTGTGTGTATGTGTGTGCACAGCCAAAAATGTTGTTGCAGTACCTTTAAACCAAGTTGGAAAAGAAAGAACCAAAGGTAAGGACATTTCTTGAATCAAAATCCTCTCTCTAAAGATATATTGTGGAACCACTGAAGGGATGTCCTTCCAGGGGTACAAACCAATGTTCATGTGGGCTTTCTGCATGGGACAGATCCTACTGCTCTGTTGCCTTAAACTGATGTTTTGAAATGTGCACATAGGCATAAACACACACACACACAAAAGCACACATATCAAGAACCTGCATCGGTATTCCTTCATCTACATTCCTTAATACTGCCTTTACTAGGAAAGCACAGGTCTTTATGTGGTTAAGAGACTATAATTTGAGCCCGGCAAGGCTGCTCGTTATGTTGAGTAAATGAAAGCCCTTTTAGATTAATAGGTCTGTGTGTCTTCCTTCATTTTGCAAGGGCACAGCCATGCTGATTCCTGAACTGTAGCAATTTAAAGAGAGCAAGTATTAGCATCACCTGAGAGATATGAGTCATGATGCAATTTTCTACAGATCGCCCCCATTTGTTCAATCTTCTGCAACCTCTCCAATTCACTATGTCAACACCCATCTCCTCCAGACACTTCCGAGAAAAGTTCAAGCTGGATTTCTCAGTAAATATAAAAATATATGAAGGGGTCAGACTTCTTGCCCAACAAGTTACCATGTTTGGTTTAGTATATATTAAAACTCCCTGAAATGGTGTTTTGGGGTTTCTTGGGACATTTCCTTCCTTAGGCAAATGCAGTACAAAAAAATTGTGTATTTCCCCACCATGCATCCATCCTATGATTCAGGTCCATCCACAGGAAAACAGCTGTCCTGCTGTGGCTTCCCGTGCCTGGGTCCCTAATGAGGCTCTGCTAATTTCCAATTCCTATAAGGGGCTCATTTTTTCACTACATCTTATGCTTACAGCTGTGTGGCTTTTGGGTTGGGATTCTTTTTTTTTAAAGCCATGTCTAAAGGCAATCCATTTGATCAGAGAGTAATATCCTGACTTCCTCTTTTATCATTTCCCAGTCAGACTCGGGCTGCAGGTAGAATCCTGCAGTTACTTTGTTTAACATTAAAAATAATTTCATTTTCCTGCCAAAAGCTGGTCTTACTAATCATGTTGCTGCTTAGGAGCCTGGAGAATCATGGCTTTCACCTAACTTTAAGTAGTGAGAAATGGCAGATGATCCTAATTAAGAAAGAAACACGGACAGGGAGAAAGACTGTGATATAGAACAAGAAGAATAACAACTCTACGGTAGTAGCTATTTCCATAACCCAAAAGAGAAAGGGAAATTGTCAAGGCAGCAGGAATTGCTTTCAAGAGAAGTCTCTACTCCAAGGCTAAGGCAGGGATGCAGCTAAATTTACTCAGAACTACGACTTCTTTCTTCAGCTCAGTTGAGAAGTTCAGTTTAATCTAGTACTGCCAAACCACTAGGTCAGTAGAAAACACCAGATCCTGAAGGAAAGATGACTTGTATTCAAGAAGCAAAAAGGATGCATTCGATTTGAAATCAAAAGATCTGAAGATACTTTTCCATAACTATTATTTCTTTTCTCCAAATCATCACTTAAAAATCTTCCATTTTAGACTGAGACTTGATGTAGGAAATGTCAAAACCTGCAGTACTGTGACCTGGAACAGTTCATAGCCAGCCTTTTATTATTATTATTAAGGTTTTTAATTCCTGTGCAGTTAACATGCAAGGCTATATAAGTTTCAGGTGTACAATAGAGTGACTCAATTCTATACATGACTCAGTGGTCATCACAAGTGAGCTCCTTAATCCCCATCACCTCTTTCACTCATCTCGCCACCAACCTCCCCTCAGGTAACCATCTGTTCTCTCTAGTTAAGAGTCTGTTTCTTCATCTGTCTCTTTTTTTCCTTTGCTCGTTTGTTTTGTTTCTTAAACTGCATATATGAGTGAAATCATATGGTATTTGTCTTTCTCTGATTGGCTTACGTCACTCAGCATTACACTCTCTAGCTCCATCCATGTTGTTACCAATGGCAATATTATATTCTTTTCAGGGCTAAATAATAGTCCATTGTACATATGTATATCACTTCTTTATTCGTCAATCAGTGGACACTTGGGCTGTACCACATCTTGGCTATTGTAAATAATGCTGCTATAAATATAAATATAATGCTGCTATAAATAATGCTGCGTGTATCCCTTTGAATTACTGTTTTTGTACTTTTGGGGTAAATGCCGAGTAGTGCCATTGCTGGGTAGGAGAGTAGTTCCCATTTTAACTTTTTGAGGAAACTCCATACTGTTTTCCACAGTGATAGTCAGCCTCTTGACTTGGGTGTCTGATGCTATTGCCAAACGGTTGAGTGTTTATTAATTATATATTAATTGTTAATATAGGGCGGCATGATATGAAGGCTAAATCTGAACACAGCATAGAGAAAATCCAGGAATCGCAGCTAATCAGAACCTATTTGTTTGTACAGCTCTCATAATATATAACAGATTTTCTATGTACCTGTGATAAAGAATAAGAAGTAAATTTATAGAATTTGATAGATAGGGCATGGGTTTTAGGCTAGGACAAACCTATGTCTATGTAAACACATAAAGACTACACTGCCCACTGGGTACTTGAGAGTGTTAACATTTGGTATGGTTTCTAACCGGTAGAGCCAATGCTCAATGACCCAAAAATGGAAGCAACTGTGGAAAAGACCTTGGCCAAAACAATGTTGAACACCAAGTATCTCTCATTCAACACTGAAAATTTACAGATTTATTCTCTAAAATTCAGAATTTAAAAGACTCTTAACAGAGTCTAAAGGACTTCCCCAGAACAGAGTCAAAGGTCCTACAACTGACTAAAGATATAATTCAAGTTCTGATTTGTCCAGAAAGAAGAGAAATAATTTCAGTTCAGCTCCTATTGCATACCAGATATTTACGTACAGCCCATTTATTTCTCAGTGTAGGGCAGGCATTATTGTCTCTATTTTACAGGAAAAATAATTGACACTGATAGTAATAACACCCATGTTTTTTGTAATTACTATTACAGTTAACATTTGGAGGAACAATATGTCAATTACTGTACTAAGTGCTTTAGATGTATTTCTTATATAAACCTCCCCAATAAAGCAAGATATATTTTTATTCTCATTTTAGAAATAAAGAGGGGCACCTGGGAGGCTCAGTTGGTTAAGCATCTGACTTCGGCTCAGATCATGATCTCGCTGTTCATGAATTCCAGCCCTGTGTTGGGCTCTGTGCTGACAACTCAGAGCCTGCAGCCTGCTTCAGATTCTGTGTCTTCCTCTCTCTCTACCCCTCCCCCACTCACACTCTCTTTCTCAAAAATAAACATTAAAAAAAGAAATGAAGAAATTGGGGCTCACAGAGTTGGAATAACTTGCCTAAGATCACATAGCAAAACAATCAGGTCAAGATTAAAACCCCAGTGACTTCCACTAGGCCACAAATACCTGGGAGGCAGATATAATATACTTTACTCGCTATAAATCTTAGCATTTTTTAGTTACCATTTATGTGAAATATGGTACATCTCTCTAAATTACTGCTAACTGCAATAATTAAATGCTTATAGTATTCACGGGAGGTGGCGGGGGGGGGGGCGGTGGGCAGGCAATACTGAGAGTATGAACTCTAATGTCAGGTATCTGAGTTTGAGCCAATGGTGTGCTTAGTTGTTAGTGGCAATTTAGAGAGGTCTACCTACTTTAGTATAATAAATAAGAAGCTTTGTGTACACAACTTCCCTAAACATCTTACCAAGAAATTTAGTGGTGATATAAAAATTTCTTTGAGTGCCAATAAATATATTTTTGTACCCATTTCCCTTTGTCATTTAACCTGAATTTTATTAAAGCATAATTATTGACTTAATTATTAAAAGTTGTTTTCAAAAGTGGGGCCTTGAAGATTTTACATCAGCCAAGGTCACATTTCCCTCTTGATTATGCCCTAGAAAAGTTATGAAATGTCTTAAAATCTATAAATTATTTTTTTAATCCTACAAAGAAGTTTGGAAATATCCTCATGTTGTCCTAAAGCATCTGTAGGATTTCAAAGTGATTTTGCCACACACGTTTTCTAATGTAGGTTTTGGAGTCTTTGGAGCTCTACTTACTGGCTGTGTAACAGGTCCAGGAACTATTAGAGCTCATAGGTATCAGTGTGCACCTCTCTACTTCCCAGCATCCCTCACAGGTTGACCATGTAACTGACAAGACACAATGGAATATGGGCAGAAATAATATAAGGCCAGGCTCCTAAAATATGCCAAGTAATTTTCCAAATATACTCTTCCCAGTCCATGCATCAAGAAATGAATGTCTCATAGATAGGGAAATCACATAATAGAAAGACTTAGATCCCTCAGTAGTCACTTGGATTAAAGCCACCCAAATAGGAATCTCTGTACCAGTATTATAGATAAGAATTAACCTTTACTGGGCTAAGCCACAGAGAATGGTTCAGTAACAGCCAGCCTTATTTATATTGACCTTGGATCTTGGAAATTATGGTATTTACTCTCTACTTCATAAAGGCCCTGTGAGGATGGCATGAGATAATGAACTTTAGGTGCATGGCAATTATCTCTCTCTTTCTATGAGTTTGAGTTGTAGCCTATAAATTTTTGTCTGTTAGCTAACAAATGTATAAAGTTAAATATGTGCTTTATGGCATATGTTTATATAAATAAATACACATGCACGCGTACACACACACACACACACACACACACACACACACACACTTATCTCACCCAGTCCATACATCCCTCTACTGCTAACCTATGGAAAGGGGACAGTCTTTAGGATGACCATTTGGTGGTTTACCAGAAGGCAATAAAACATGAATTTTAGGACAATCTTTTCATGCTCATGGCAGATTCCCCACCAGCATTTTTCCTTCCTGGAGCAACAGAAGACTATGATTCATATAGAATCATGAAATCACAGAAGTCACTTGATTTGATATGGATCAATTTTACATATGATTCATGGAGAATTATAGAATGACCAGGCACAGAGTGAACCTAATGTAGCTTCTTACATTGAAAGCCCAGAACTAACATTCAGGTCTGTGTATCAAAAAGACTGCCCTCAATAGAGAGCTACCGTAACTGGTTTCTGGGACTTTTATAAGTTGTACCATACTCAACTGAATCAGCTAACTGAAGAACTCTAACAGTGGTGGTTTCTGCACCAGATAGTAAGGAATAGGGGGAATCAAAATTTTAGAGATATCCCAATACTTTGTCACCAGAAGTTAGAACAACTGAAATATACAGCATGCTTGAAATCAGTTGTATCTATAAAAAGAATATTACTGTTCAAGTCTAGTGCATTAAATATTTAAGCTATATAGACACTGGGTCAGATTGGTGCAAGAGAAAGATTTAAACTCAGAGTCACAATCTGTCTTAGCAGTTAATCTCTATATGGTCCTGAAGAAACTAAACCAGGAATCCCAGGCAGGCTAGAATTTAAATCTCAACTGCCATGAATTTTATACACACACACACGAATATTCAGCCATTAAAAAAGAAGGAAATCCTTCCATTTGTGACAAGAATGAACTTTGAGAGCATTATTCTACTAATGCTTGAATAAATTAGACAGAGAAAGAAAAACATGGTATGATCTCATTTATATGTGGAATCTAAAAAGGCCAAAGCTGGAGCACCTGGCTGGCTCAGTCAATATAGCATGTGACTCTTGATCTCAGGGTCAAGAGTTCAAGCCCCCCATTGGGTGTGGCGTCCACTTACAATTTTTTTTTTAATTTAAAAAACCAAAGTCATAGAAACTAAGAACAGATTTGGTTGTTGCCAGAAGCAGAAGATGGAAGTGAGAGAAATAGGTGACAATGATCAAAAGGTACAAACTACCAATTATAACTTGTAAGTTGTAAGATGAATAAAGTTCTGGAGATTTAATATACAGCACAGTGTATATTAATAGTTAATTAATTTTTATAGTTAAAATATAGTGTAGTGTAAGTTATAGTGTAATTTTTATAGTTAAAAATACTGGGAGCCCTGGGTGGCTCAGTCGGTTGAGAGTCCAAATTTGGCTTAGGTCCTGATCTCACAGTTTGTGAGTTCAAGCCCCGCATTGGGCTCTGTGCTGACAGCTCAGAGGCTGGAGTCTGCTTCAGATTCTGTGTGTCCCTCTCTGTCCCTCCCCCACTCACACTCTGTCTCTCTCTCTCTCTCTCTCGGAAATAAATAAAAATCATTTTAAAAATACTGTATTATATACTTGAAAGTTGCTACAATTTTTAAAGCTGTTACTACAAAAACAAAAAATTGTAAATATGTGAAGTGATAGATGTTTTAATTACCCTTATTGTGATAATTATTTTGTGACACATATATATGTAAGATCACTACATTGTACGCCTTCAACCTATATGATGTTATATATAAATTATATCTCAGTGAAGCTGGAATAAATACATTAATTAATTAATTAATTAATTCCTAAATACATTCATTCATTCATTCCAGGTGCCACCAGTGACTCATCCCTCCGAGCTAAATGTCTTTCTGATATCTCGTACAGATCAAGTTTCTTGTTCAAGACTTTATCATTGTCTGCTTTATTGGTCCTTAGGTTTTATTGCTTAACTTGTTAGCTTGGCTCCTAGGTTCTTCAAATCTAATTTCTGAAGATGGATGGAAGCTGAAAATATATCTGTGACCCTCGCCTCTTGACACGCTGCTCCCTGAAATCTTTTCCTTCCTGCATTGCCGTGGTTTGAGCCATCTAGTGCTACATAGGGATTAAAAGAAGCAGAAGCATGAGCTCACTGCATGAGATGATGCAAAGTAAGGAGATGAAGACAAGTAATATAGGAAAACAGCACAAGCTCTCACAGTAGTGACAAAAGTGCGTCATAAAAACTCTGAAAGTTGCCATCCCTCGGATTGGAGTCTGATTCCCACCTGAAAATTTCAAGAAGCAGAGTGGGGCCGGATAGCCATTCCAGGCAGGAGGAGGGAAGGAGAGGCAGCAAATTTCACTTGACTGGGCTCCGAGTCATAATTGACACCAAGTGTGCAAGAATCTTTTCCATAACTAGATGTGGGCCACATTAAGCTCCTCTGTTAGAAGGTCACCCCAGGACAAATAGGCCTCAGCACAGTCATGCTTCAAATACGATGGTGCTCACTTCAGCAGCACACATACTGAAACACGATAGCGTTTCTAGAATCAGAGAAGAGTATACCACTTACATCAGAGGAAATACAGGCAAGAGCTCCCCGGTGTTGAGAGTTCTCAGAACACTCACGGCTTCACTATCCAAGAAGGAAGAGGCTTTTAACTTCAGTTAGGTCCTGAGAGTGTGAAATCAGATTTTGTATTTACTACTAATAATGTAAGAGATGTCCAACCCACATACCTCTTCCTCCACCCTGATCAGGAGGCACAGAGACCACAGCTCCTAAGTTGAGGGAAGAAGAGCCAGTTCCAAAAGGAAAAGGTGACTGCATAAACTTCCCCAACTGCAAGCTTTCTACCAGTTGGTGAGAAAAGGAGAATAACTGTAATTGGACTGGAGCTGGATGTTTTGTCTGTCATTGGGAGCTAGACAAATTCAACAGATGCCTAACAGGCAGAATTGACAGCTCCTGATGGACATTTTAATAGGTAGTGAGGAAGAGAGGGTTTGAAGATTATGCCCGGGTTTCTGTTTTGGGTAATTCTCTCCAGCTCTGTTTGATAATCCTATGACTTTGTATTATCTAAGATTGCTTAGAAAAGCCAAAGGACCTCTAGAGTTTCCATGGAGAGTGGAGGAAAAAGTAGCTCCAGATAGCAAAGTTTTAAGGGAGTGTAGAGGACCAAATAATTACTCTGTATCCATAGTTGTGCATATTCTGTGTGCCAGACACATACACAATTATTTCAAATGGTTGTCCAGTGAGAGGGAGAGGACATGACCGCTAAAGAAGCATCTTAGAATCTTGGAGAAGGTGAGTGAAAATTTGCATAATTCAAAATGCCTTTAAAAAAAAGGTTCTGATCCTCCCGACCCAGATAAGAATCACAGCAGTGACAGATGTGGAGTCACTAAATGATTACAAACGGAGAATAACATAAACATATTTGTGTTTTAGGAAGCCCACCCTGATGCTTGAATGGAAAATAGAGAAGGACTAACTCTGGAGATTATAAACATGAACACTTGTTGGGAGATAAATGTAATTGTTGGGGTGACAAATGATGGTAATCTGAGCTAAGGTAAGAATATGACAAAGGGAAGAAATTCAGGGGATATTTAAGAGGCAAAATTAATTGGACAATATTGGACACAGGTGGTAGGAAAGAGAGTCTGTTTCATAATGATGCTCAGGTTTCTGACAGGGGTAATCTAACTATATTTTTTTAATGTTTATTTATTTTGAGAGAAAGAGTGCAATTGGCGAGGGGCAGAGAGAGAGAGAGAGAGAGAGAGAGAGTGAGAGTTTGAATCCCAAGCAGGGTTCACGCTGCCAACACAGAGCCCAATGTGGGGCTCCAGTTCATGAACTGTAAGATCA
The DNA here is from genome assembly GCF_014898765.1 of Herpailurus yagouaroundi. Lineage (NCBI taxonomy): Eukaryota > Metazoa > Chordata > Mammalia > Carnivora > Felidae > Herpailurus > Herpailurus yagouaroundi. The sequence continues at coordinate 49,929,053 of NW_024412376.1, read as the reverse complement.
TGACCTGAGCCAAAATCAAGAGTCAGACACTCAACCAACTGAGCCACCCAGGTGCCCCAATTCTAACCATATTATAGTAGAGGTCCCAGAGATGTGAGCTGAGGTTTAGATGAAGGTGATTCTTACAGTTGTCAAGTTAGAGCCAGTCTTAGGTGAGCATTCCACTGTATCATAGGACTACATCCTATCACCTTACTATGGTAGACAGAATAAAGATCCCCCCACCCCCATGTCTATGTTCTCACCTTAGAAAATTTTAGGTTATATGGCAAAGGGGAATTATGATTCAAGGTTTACCCAGGTGACCTTGAAATAGGAAGACTATCCTGGATCATCCAGATGGGCCCACTGTAATCACAAGGGCCCTTAAACATGGAAGAGGAGGGCAGAAGAGTCAGGGCCAGAGTGACACAACATGGGAAAGACTTATAAGCCATTGCTGACTCAGGGGGCCAGGAGCCAAGAAACGCGGACACCGTGAAAGCTGGAATAGGCAAGAAAACACATTCCCCTCGTCTAGAACCTCCAGAAAGGAATGCAGCCTTGTTGATGCATTGGTTTTATCCCAGTGAGACCCATTTCTGACTTCAGACCTCCAAAACTATGAACTATGATACTATATACCGCCACTGTTAGAGCAGCAAGAAGAAACAAATACACTTGCCATTTAACCTTCTTTAGCAAATCACTGGCCTCAGATCTACATCCCTAATTTGTTTACATCTAATGCTTTTTGCTTCTCTTAACTATTTGCCATTTGCAATTTGTTTTGAAAAGTATTTATGAGCTGGTTACTATGTGCCTACAGCTGCATGACTACCGCTATAGTAAGTAACACAACCAGGTGTAGGTGTATTCCCCATGAACAGTCAGGCCCATCGAATTATCGCAATACAAACAAGAAAGAAAAGAACACTTTGTGATAGTCATTTTTTGCCCTGCTTATCCAATCACCGTTCAACTAAAACATTCCTTAATAAATAATTGAGTTATAAAATTTAGGCAGCTTTCTGTCACAGGTATGATACTTATTTTGCTGTTGAATTAATTAATGTTTGGGAAATGCTGTGTAAATGTTAGCTATTACCCTTTTCTTATCTATAGTAAGTACGTAACCCTAAATTTACTTCCAGGCAACAGGAAATCCTGTGAAATACATGTGGTGATGATGGATGAACGTTATTTGCCCTTATGACTTTATCTATGACCTGCATAATAATATTCAGAGCTTGAAATGATGAGGATACTATCTCTCAGGCCTAGCTTAGCCCAACACTCAAGAAACATAAATGTGAATGATTTTGGCTGGAAGACTTAAAAATGAATATGAAGCCATTACTTACATCTTTCATATAACTTTAATGGGGGGAGGGGGGGGAAAGGTGGGGCAAGACTCTGTTAAAATTATGTCTTTTGGGAAATGAAAATATTATATGTAGTTACATAAAGTCCAAAATGTATTTCCAAATCAAGATAAAGCACAGATAATTCGGATTCTATTTTAAAGTCCTAATTGGCCTAACATTAGGTTTATATTGCAGCTCACCCCCCCGGAAGATGGTTCCATCTGGAAGAGTATATTATATTTATTGTACCACTGCCAGATGTTCCTATAAGTTAACAGAAAAGAGCAATGGGCCTCCAAAGAGAGAAGCTGTATCATAGTCTTCATAGGACTAGGAGTGATAAGAACATTACGTTCTTGCACGAAGTGGCAGCCAGCCAGATAGGCAGGGGACCAAAGACTGTGGCCTCTGGGTTATCCTTAGTTTATAACACTACCACCTAAAAGGACAAAATGTGAAGTGGGTCAGGAAAAAAAAAATGCATGAATTATATAAGTGAAGGAAACTAAAACTTGATTCCAAGCACAAAGCAGGCTAGAGATACTCCACTCCACAATTCCAGAATCTTCCACCCTAGTCTATGCCCTTAAGCTACAAAGACACCAAATCCCCTCTGAGAGCGATACTGGAAGCTGTAATTTGATCAGGGTTGAGATACCGTGGTTATAAATTGCACACGAAATAACAAATATTTAAAATATTTGAAAATTGCTTGTTGTGTTTCTTAAAATTGAGCCAGATGCCATAAGCCTCAAAATGCAGGGAAATTGCCGTCTCCGTGGCAAGTCTGTTTGTACAGCAAAACCTGTATTTGAGCATCTCCAGAGAACTAAGGTGTAATCGGCCACAGCTGTGTAATTGAAGACGCTCTGATACATGGGACTATACAAGTTATTTTCAACGAGCAGAGTTCAGGATATTTTTCTTTAAGAATGAATGTGCAGAGTTCTGGGTTATAATTGTATTTCTACCACACTAAAGGAGCTTACTAATGCTAACACTATGATAAAAGCAGGGCCTGAAAGGGACCGTCCAAATGTATGAAGTTTCACCTCTACTTGACAATGTAATTTTTAACCAGCTTTTAAATACCATAAGCTAAATGCACCTGAGCCCATTTAAACAGTGAATCCTAGGGGCGCCTGGGTGGCGCAGTCGGTTAAGCGTCCGACTTCAGCCAGGTCACGATCTCGCGGTCCGTGAGTTCGAGCCCCGCGTCGGGCTCTGGGCGGATGGCTCAGAGCCTGGAGCCTGTTTCTGATTCTGTGTCTCCCTCTCTCTCTGACCCTGCCCCGTTCATGCTCTGTCTCTCTCTGTCCCAAAAATAAATAAACGTTGAAAAAAAAAATTAAAAAAAAAAAAAACAGTGAATCCTAGGTTGGAATGTTAATTCAAATGTGTGCTTTGCAATAAGTAAATATCCTGAACTACATCGCCTTCCTGTTCATGTCATCAGCCCCTCCCAAACCTTGAAATCGAAGTTATTTCATGGTATATTTGGAAGAATATTGTTTTCTGTCTACGGATACATGATTGTTCCAATCGTTCATGCAGACTCTCCTGCAATACTCAATATTTGGAATCTTCCAGAGCTTATGCTATCTAGAAGCTGTGTAGCCGCATTTCCACTTTACTAATTTGAGAGTACATGATCTTTCCCTGAATTTTCTTGGGTGAATTGACCTTCCACCAAGTATCATCAAGGAGATTTGATTCCTGGATCTTGCCTTAATGAATAGCAGTTCCAAGTAATTGGCTATGACCCACACCTAAGTATACCTCTGAAGTAACCTTAGCACAACTGTAGATGGTAAATATTCCAATTCCTTCTCTACTGTAGGAGAAACTAGCTAAAAGGATCTAGTCACAGGATCACCAGGGACTACTAAAGACCTTCTAGGTTTTTGGTGGTCATTTAAATAACACCATATCATTTGTAGGGCTTGGAACAGTGAGGACTCTCTATTCTCCACAAATAGACCTTGAGCTTTAGATGCACTATCAGGGAATGTGGCTCTTTACATAGTCCCCTTTCAAGGTCAGTATCTATGCAGCAGAGTAACCTCTCTAAGAACAAAGCTTGGAAAGAACTCACATGAGGAAGTGAGAAGAGGAGGCTAGTAAGTCAGCTGCGCCGATGCCACAGGGAGATTAACTGGACTTTATTCCCTTTTGTATTCCATTGTTTTAATTTGAAGCCTTGTTTGGGTACAATAAAATCCCTAATTTGCATAAGGCATAAGTGTTTTAATAACAGCACTGTTAACAGGTTAGAATTAGTTCACATAGAATTAACCTGTAAGCTTCTTTGTTAGACGGTGAATACTGTGAGGCAGAGACACATTCATTTGTTTATGTACACAACTTAGCGTGACCTTTGGCAGATAGGGGGTCCTAGGGAAGTGTTTATCAATTTGAGTTTTTGAAAAGATGTCCCTTAAGTGTCTAGTGTCTATGTTTTCCTTAGCATGTACATTTCTTAGTCCCTGGAAACTTACATAATAAAGTATAAAACAAATATTTAACATCATACGCAATGCTACAAGACTGATAATACCATTTCTTAGTTCTTTTGTACCTTTCATTTTACTTAATTAATCGATGTGAGTAAATGCCTCAAGGAAATATACATATTTAAGAATTTTGGACACATTTAGAATGTTGGCATATTTATAATTTGAGACATACTTAAGAAAGTGAAATTAGACACATCTTAGACATATTTAAGAATTTTGGACATATTTAAGAATATGAAAATTCTCCTTAGCCTGCAACAATTTACCATGGTTGGAGAGCAACATGATATAATGGAAAACTATTGGTCCCATTCAGGGGTGTGTTCATAGTGGGTACTCAACAAATGCCATTAAGTGCTTGACTGTTAAAGGAATAATGGAAGGTTTTGGCACTCAGTGAAAATGAAAGCCTAATTAATGATGCAAATGAGTTTCTGATCAACATGGGAAAAGTACCAGTACTATTAAATCCTGCATAGTTACAATTGTGTCCACATTCTCATTCTTCAGTTCTGTTAAGAAGATTCAGAATCCGAGAAAATGCGCAAAAGATTCAATAATATGACTCTAAGAGCATGGTTGTCTTGATTCCCCTCCACCCCCCTTCCTTCAGCCCCAAAGAGAAGTCCCACAAAAATATAAGATTGCAACTTTGCCCGCATCAGTTACCTCTCCTCTGCCTAGCTTTTCTCTCATGGAACACAGAGGCAGCTTGTGATTTAGATCCCTTTCTATCCAGCTCCGTGCAACTGAGAAACCCCTTAGGAGGAGGTCAGTGAAGAGAAGAGGGATCACTGTGCCTCCAGCTTTGCTCAGCCAACAGACTGCAATGGCTGAGTAGTCCAGAGTGAAATGATCATGATCCAAACCTGAAAATCCCCATTAGTAAAAAATGTGCTTTCCTTTAGGGGTGCCTGGCTGTGGGGCTGCTCTCTGTTAGGCAGGCTCTGAAAACCTCCCTCCCTGGGGATGTCACATGCCAGGCAGCTCTGCTCTGCTCTAGGGGTAGCACTTCATATGCTCTCAGTCAAGGTAAAATCTGGGAAGATGAAAAAACTGAAGTATTTTTGACCTAAACCTCCATAGAGATCTGGAAGCGGTCAGGTAAGATGCCTGCAGCCCTGGGCAATGAAGCATCCCCTAGCTTAAATAAGGGATGAGTGGTAGGGCAGATAGATATGTGGTTATTCTTGCCACTGAACTTGATTAAAGAATTTGGGTCAGTTGGATGCTCAATTTGTTTCCATTTTGTTGGACAACTAAGTAGAGTTTATGAGGTTACTATATTCTCTACTTTTAACATACATACAAAAAAGCATAGTTACTCAATGTCCAAAGAGGAGACTTTCAACAAACCCCTTATACAGTGGAGCCCTGAAGAGACTTTCAAGTGCTGATGGTGTTGAACATAGCAGGTCAATATCCATGAAAGTTAGACAGCCCTTGAAACAGTGAAAGACACTGTGAGTTACTGGTTCAGAGCATGGCTTTGCATATATACTGTCAGACTTGAAATCCTCGATCTTTTCTACTCAATAGTTAGATGACTACATAAATTATTTAACTTCTCAGTGCCTCAATTTTCTTATCTGTAAAGTGGGGATGATAAAAATGTACCTACTTGACAAGAATAAAAGTGAACTTGGAAGATGAACTTGGAAGAGTGTATGAACTTGGAAACACTTAGTGCCTAGTAACTTTTAATATTAATATCTTAATTGGCATTTAAACATCTTGTGAAAAGGAAATATTGAAAGAATATAATGTCTAAATTCTGAGTTCTTATTGAAGGATGAGAAAGTTCATTTGAAAATGGTCTTTAAAGGGGTGCCTGGTGGCTCAGTGGGTTAAGCATCTGACTTCGGCTCAGGTCATGATCTCATGGCTCATGGGTTCAAGCCCTGCGTTGGGCTCTGTGCTGATGGCTCAAGGCCTGGAGCCTGCTTCAGATTCTGTGTCTCCCTCTCTCTCTGCCCCTCCCCTGCTCACTCTCTGTCTCTGTCTTACAAAAATAAATAAATGTTAATTTTTTTTTAATAAAAAAAGAGAAAATGATCTTTAAAAAGAAAAAAACAAAAACCCAAGAGCATGAAAGGGAGTAAGAGCCAAGGCTACTGTGGTTACAGATTATATGCAAGAAGAAAGGTCCCTAAATTATGGCAATAAAGTTAAATGTGTATTTCATGAACAATTGAAAAATTCTGTGATTGAATCAGCCATTCATTAAATTTTAAATTAAGAAGAAGTTTTACACAGTAGACAGCCATCTAGACAACTACAATGAGGATTTTTTAAAAAACAGTTAATTTAATTTTCACATAATTTCTTTATAAGATTAATATAAATGCCTGTAGAACCATCTATGTACATTAAATTTTATATAAAAAATTAAGCTTAGATTAGGTATTCCTAACACATCAAGGAAGTTGTCCATATAAAATATACCCTTGCTTTCAACATCTAAATAGCTTTTCCAAGAGAGAAAGAAGAAAAATTCTTGCTCTTTTTTAATGTTTATTTATTTTGAGAGAGAGAGAGAAAGAGAGAGAGAGCACATGTAGGGGGAGAGGCAGAGAGAGAGGAGAGATAGAGAATCCCAAGTGGGCTCTGCAGTGACAGCAAACCATGAGAACATGCCCTGAGCTGAAATCAAGGGTCAGGCATTCAACCACTGAGCTACCCAGCCATCCTGAAAATTTTTTGCTTTTTAAACGTACCCCAAGGTAGCATAATGTTATTCTTTCCATTTAAGATTTATTTACATATTCATTCTATGGATGATAGAAATAGATCAATTTCCTGACTATCATATTAGGATTGGCACAATCCAAGAGTATTGTAGGAATTTGAGACATTTAAATTCATTGACCACGAGCCCTAATTTTCAGGTTTTAAAACTGAGGCCCATAGAATATAACCAATTTGCCTAAAATTATAAATAAAATAATTCATGAGTATGATTGCTTCACATATAGAACTTGCTCTCACTTAAGGAGGACAATACAACACTGCACTACCAGCGTATGAGTTTTCTAGAGCTGTCATAACAGATTGTCATAAACTGGTGGCTTAAAATAACTGAAATGTATTTTCTCATGGTTCTGAAGCTAGGTGTCCAAAGTCAAGGTGCAAGCAGAACTTCATCCCTAAGGATCATCCATCTCTTGGGTCTTCAGCTTTGTGGTGGAAGCTGTCAACCTTGGTTTGTGGCTTTCTCTCTCTCTGTTCCCTCTTTAGTCACCTTCTCTGAGTGGGTCTAACTCCAAACCTCAGAGACCAACCAGATAATTATGAATAGATCCTCCTCTCAAAATCCTTAACTTCAGCACATCTTTTGCCACATAAGGTAATATCCACAGGATCTAGAGACTAGATTGTACATATATTTGCAGGATGAGGGAAGAAGGATGGGAAGGGCTATGGGGGGCAGGGCATCATTGAGCCCACTTCAGCCAGGCAGTTCTAATGAGCCTGTGGATGCTTCTAAACCAGAAATTCCATCTCTGAGAAGCTTCAGGTGATACAAGCTTAAGAAATTACTGTCCTTTACCAATTGCCCTACAACTTACTCCTCTTAATTAACTGGATTGTATAGAACTCAGAATTCTATCAGTAGCAAACCATTTTTATCTAAATCTCAGAGTCCTAGTTAAACTTGACATGTGTATTCTAGTTAAACATGGCAGATTACATGCATCCGATGATCTCCATGTATTCCTGAAACTCCACAAAGAAGACTGTTAAAGAATAAAAACATACAATGTCAAAGATTACAGTACAGGATACCAAAGCAGAAGAGATCTATCAATCAAAGTCTGGAAGATGGAAAGCAGACGGACAAGTGATGACTGACTTAACAGAGCAGGGAACAAACAACCCTAAGTTTGCAAAGCAAGAAGTGAATAATTCACATATGGATTCATACCTAAAAATCCCATAATAGCTGAGGAGTTGAAGGCAATACTTACCCTCAAAGGCCAAGTGAGAGGTAAAAATTCAATAATACTTTATTTGCAACTCCTAAATTCAAAATTCTGAGAAGTAGAATTTTTTAAAACTCAGGTGGCAGCAAAACTTGACATTATGTGAACTAATTTACTATCAAAGTGACTTAAAATGTGCAAAACTAATTATAGTTTTTATTCACTCCCCTTATGTGAATATTCATGTTTGATTAAGGAGGCTGTGTTAAGCCCCCAAGGTAATATATGGGCCATGCACTATATTATTATCTGAAATCTTTAAAAAACTGTATAGAATTGCCTAGCACTGGCACAGAAGAGGAAAAAATATAAGAGAGGTGGGGGGGGGTGGATTTTTGCGCTCTTTCTGGGGGTTTTAAATTCTCTTTTTAGCTCCTCAAGCCTAAAGTTTCCTCTGTCTGCACCATAGTGCTCACTTTCAGGGTTCTAGCTCTGTTAGATACAAGCCAGGGGATACCAGAGGGGAAAAAAGGAAAACTCAATGTTGATTCAGATAAACATCACAGTGAACGTAGGAATCATTAGGGTGACAAAATCAATAAAATCGGAAATAAAAGAGGAGACATAACTAATAACACAGAAATTCTTAGGATCATATGAAACTACTATAAACAATTACCAACAAATCAGAAAACCTAGAAGAAATGGATAAATTCCTAGAAACATACAATCTATAAAGACTGGATCATAAAGAAACAGAAAATCTGAACAGACCAATTACTAAGTAAGGACACTGAATTAGTCATCAAAAACTTCCCAACAGAAAAACAAAAAACAAAAAACAAAAAACATATCCAGAGATGGCTTCTCTGATAAATTTTAGCAAACATTTAAAGAATTAAAGTCAATACTTCTTAAACTCTCCCAAAAAACATGAAGAGGGGGGAACACTTCCAAACTCAGTTTATAAGGCCAGCCTTACCCTGATCCCAAAGCCAGATAAGAATATTACAAGAAAAGAAAATTGCAGGCCAATATCCTTGATGAACATAGATGCAAAAATCCTCAACAATGTATTAGCAAATTGAATTCAATAGCATTTTAAAAGTATTATATACTATCATCAACTGGGATTTATTCCTAGGATGTAAGGATGGTTCAACATCTGCAAATCAATGTAATACACCACATTAACCAAATGAAGGATAAAAATTATATGATCTCAATAGATGCAGAAAAAGCATTTGACAAAATTCAACATAATTTATGATAAAACCTACCAACAAATTAGATATAGATGTAGTGTGTCTCAACATAATAAATTCCATGTGTGACAAACCCACATATATCATACTCAATGGTGACAAATTGAAAGATTTCCCATGAAGATCAGGAATAAGAAAAGGTGTCCACTCTCATCACTTCTATTCAATATAGTGCTAGAAATCCCAGAGAGAACATTTAGTCAAGGAGGAGAAATCAGACTGATAAGTCATCCAAATCAGAAAGGAAGAAGTAAAACTGTCTCTGATTGCAGATGATATGATTTTATTTATTGAATACCCTAAAGACTCCACACACACGCGCACACACACACATGCACACACACACACACACACACAGTTACAACTAATAAACAAATTCAGTAAAATTCAGGATACAAAATCAACATACAGAAATCAGTTGCATTTATGAACACTAATAACTAATTATCTGGAAAAGAAATAAAGAAAACAACCCCATTCATAATAGCATCAAAATAACAAAATACCTAGATGGTGAAAGATGTGTGCACTAAAATTTACAAGACAATCATGAAAGAAATTAAAGAAGACACAAAATTGGAAAGTTATCTTATGTTCATGGATCAGAATTAATATTGTTAAAGTGTTACTTCTACACAAAGCTATGTATAGATTGAATGCAATCCCTATCAAAATTCCAAAGGTATTTTTCACAGATATAAAACAAAACAAAACAAAAATCCTAAATCTCATACAGAACCACAAAAGACCCTCAATAGCCAAAGCAATCCTGGAAAAGAAGAACAAAGCTGGAGGCATCACACTTCCTGATTTAAAACTTCATTACAAAGCTATAATAATCAAAATAGGATGGCACTAGTATAAAAACAGACATAGACAATGAAACAGAATTGAAAGCCCAGAAATAAACCTATACATACACAGTCAACTAATATTTGACAAGGAAGCCAAGAGTACTCAATGGGGAAAAGATAGTCTCCTCATTAAACGGCTTTGGGAAAACTAGATATTCACGTGCAAAAGAATGAAATTGGCCCCCTATCCTATACCATTCACAAAAATGAAATGGAAATGAATTTACAGCTACTATAGAAAACGGTATGGAGTCTCCTTAGAAAATTAAAAACAGAATTATCCTATGAGCCAGTAACCACCCAGCAATTCAGGGTATATGTCAAAAAAAAAAAAAAAATGAAGTCACTATCTTGAAGAGATATCTACACCTCCATGTTCACTCCAGCATTATTTGCAATATCTAAGACATAGATACAACCTAAATGAATGAAGAAAATGTGGTATGTACACACACACACACACACACACACACACACACACACTATTTAGCCATTTAAAAAACAAACAAGCAATGCTGCCTTTTGTGACAATGTGGATATACCTCGAGGACACTATGCTAAGTGAAATAAGTCACAGAGAGAAAGACAAATACTGTGTGTTCTCATCAATATGGAATCTAAAAAAGCCAAACTCATAGAAATAAAAAATAGAATGGTTGTTGCCAGGGGCTGGAGAATGAGGAAATGAGAAGATGTTAGTTGAAGGGTATGAGCTTACACTTATTCATAAGAATAAGTTATGGAGATCCAGTATACAGCAAGGTGACTACAGTTAACAATACTATACTATATACTTGAATGTACTAAGAAAATGTATCTTAAAGGTTCTCAATACAAGAAAGAAATGATAGTTATGTAAGGGGATGGAGGTATTAACTAACCTTCTTATAATCATTTTGTAATACATACATGTATCAAATCATCACATTGTACACCTTAAACTTTTATATGTTATACGTCAATTATATCTCAATAAAGCTAGAAGAGAAAAAAAAAGGAGCAAATTTGAGACATCCCATTTCCTGATTTCAAACTATATTACAAAGCTATAGTAATTGAATTAGTATGGCATTGGCATAAAAACAGGCATATAGATCAATAAAACAGAACAGAAAACCCAGAAACAAATCAATGCATATATGCTCAATTAATCTTTGACAACGTTGTCAAAAATATACAGTGGAAAAAGGATAGTCTCTTTAATAAATGGTGTTGGGAAAACTAGACAGCCACATGGAAAAGAATGAAACTGGAAATTTATGTTACACCACAGACAAAATCAACTCAAAATTGATTAAATACTTGATCTGAGATTATAAACTTCTAGAAGAAAACATAAGGGATAAGCTTTTTGGCATTGGTCCTATGATTTTTTTCTTATTTGACACCTAAAACAAAAGGAACAAAAGGAACAATAAACAAGTGGAACTACATCGAAATAAAAACCTTCTGCACAGCAAAGGAAACCATCATCAAAATAAAAAGGCAACCCGTGGAATGAGAGAAAATGTTTGAAGACCACATATAAAGGAGTTAATACACAAAATATGTAAGAAAACCATACAACTCAATAGGAAAAAAAAGTGACAATAATGTGGTTAAAAATGGGTAAAGTTTCTGAATAGACATTTTTCCAAAGAAGGCATACAAATAGCCAACAGATACTTGAAAAGATGCTCACCATCATTAATTTTCAGGGAAATGCAAATCAAAATCACAATAAGATATCCCTTCAAATGCCCATTATCAAAAAGACAAGTATAACAAGAACTGGCAAGAATGAGGAGAAAAGAGAACCCTTGTGCACTGTTGGTACGAATGTAATTTGGTGCAGCCACGATAGAAACAGTATGGAGGTGCCTCGAAAAATTAAAAATACAATTACCGTATGATCCAGAAATTCTACTTCGGGTATATATCCAAAGCAGATGAAATCATGATCTCAAAAAGATATCTGCACTCCCATATTCATTGCAACATAATTCATAATAGCCAAGGTATGGAAATAACCAAAGTGTCCCTTGATGAATGGATAAAGAAAATGTGATGTGTGTGTGTGTGTGTGTGTGTGTGTGTGTGTGTGTGTGTACATACATACACAATGGAATATTATTCAGTCTTTAAAAAGAAAGAAATCTGCCATTTGCAATAACATGAATGAACCTGGAGGGCATTATGCTAAATGCCAGACAAAGACAAGTCACTTACATATGGAAGTTTTAAAAAATAAAAATTAAAACCAAAATTTAACTGAACTCGAAGAAACAGAACAGTTGGGGTGGGAGGGACAGGGGAAATGATATTTCCACCTAATATATTAATTTCAACAGCAGCATGTAAACACATAATCCTTTAAAAATACTATCTCCCAGGCATCATAGAAAGCTATTGAAGGACATACCTTAAGAAAACCAGGGAGTAAAGAAGAAATCATGAAATCAAAGAAATAGAGTCAACAGGAAAAAAGGAAACTGAAATTTCAAAGATAATATGTCTTGGAATAACATTATCCTGAGAACAATCTTAGAAGCATCCAGTCTAGACCAGCACAAGAGAATGACTATTCTACTGAATATTGAAATATTATTATGTTTTGACCACATTGAAAGTGCCATAGAAAACTAAGTAAATAAAAAACAAGGCAATTATTATTATTATTTTTGAGAGAGAGAGAGAGTGCATTGGTTGGGGGGGGGGGGGGGAGTTGCAGATAGAGAGAGATTGAGAGAGAGAGAGAATCCCAAGTAGGCTCCGTGCTGTCAGTGCAGAACCCAAGGTGGGGCTGGAATCCACGAACCATGAAATTGTGACCTGAGCCCAAATCAAGAGTCAGACGCTTAAGTGATTGAAACACCCAGGCACCCAAGGCAATTATTATCTTCAATAAAACCAAAAGGTATATAAGAAAGGAAACATAATAATTGCAGTAGTCCACATGGCTTTGCCATACACAAGATTTATACAGAAAATGAAAGCATCAAATATCAATTTGCTATATGGTTAATACATTCCCAAGAAGGGGGAAATGAATTATGGGACTGAATATAGGAGATTATGGATTGGTGTGAGAAAATAAAATTTTCCAGAGTAGAGAGTCAAAGATACTCTTTAAAGTTTAAAATAAAGAAACTAGACATATGCATTTAAATTTAGAAATAAAGAAGCAGGTATTGGAAGAGGCAAGTAAAAGAGGTGAAAACTGTTAGTTCCATGACAGAGACCTGAACTTGTTTGACTTGAGTGGGAAACTTATTTATCTTTGTAAATCCCTGACTTTTTAAAATATACGTTAATTGTACATAAATAAAAATATAATTTTTAAGAGAGACTAATGTTTGTGTTAGCAAATAAATAAGACTAATATAATTGCAATTTCATGCCTGTGCAAGTGTAATATTTTTCTTCATCTCCTTTTTTTATCTAACCTGCATTTTCCAAACTAAATTGCATTTTTTTACCCAATTACTCTTTCTACAGTATAGTTCAAATCGTTTTCTCTCAAAAAATTGTTTAGTGACAAAACTCACTAATTTAGCATGCAAGTTATCCACAACTTATTCCTCAACTATTTTCCTTCCACTTAATCAACAGATATTTGTGGAACAACTTCTGTGTGTTCTGTTGGAAGCCGGGAAGACACGAACATGACAGACAATTCCAATCTTTGAGTCACTTAAATTCTATATACTTATGATTAACACCCTTTTTTTCTGAACCTTTGTTCTAAGACTGGTTGGCTTGTCAATCTTCTGCTTCCTCTTCAAGTATGTATATACAAACCCTGGTCATTCTTCAAAGCAGAATGCAAATGTCACCTCTTTTGTGAGGTCTTCTGTCACCTCCCACCCCTGAGGGAATAAATTGTTTCTTAACCAAACATCTTTGAACTTTTAGCCATGTGGCTTGTATGCACTATGGCTTTTCCCTTAGATTACAGTGACTCATCATGTTTTCCCAAGTGGAACATTAGTTCCTACAGAATAGGGTACTTGACAGATTCATTCCAATATGAATTGGAGCATGGGGCATGCTTAAGACTCTCTCTCTCTCTCTCTTCCTCTGCCCCTCTCTCTCATTCGCAGGTATGTGCTCTCTCTCTCTAAAATAAAAATAAAAATAAAAATAAAAAGATGTGGCAGACAGAATACCCCCCAAATATATGTGTGACCTAATACCTGGAACCTATGAATATGTTAGGTTATATGACAAAGGAAAATTAAGATTATGTATGCAATTAAGTTTTCTAATCAGCTGACCTTCAGAGAGGGAAGTTTTCCTGAACTAGCTGGTTGGGTCCACTGTAATCAAGAGACAGAAAGGAGTCAGAGATGTGATGAAGGTAGCAGTTTAATGATGGGATGTGAGAACCAGACCTGTTGTTGCTGGCTTTGAAGGCCGAGGAAGGTGGTCATGAGCCAAGGAATATGGACAGCCTCTAGAAGCGGGAAAAGGAAGGAAACATTCTCCCCTAGAGCTTCCAGAAAGGAATGCAGTCCTGCCCACCTCTCAGACAATACCTTGATTTTAGCCAAGCATTATTAGACTTCTAACCCACAGAACTAGGAGACATTAAAGTCGTATTGTTGTACACCACTAAGTTTCTGGTAATTTGTTACAGCAGCAATAAAGACTATATCAGATAGTATCAGATTCTTCCACTGAAAAAATTATTCTTTTATCCCCTTTCCACAGATCACTCTTTGGAAGGAAGGCACTCCACACAGTCCATATGTGACAGTGGGACTTGTACTCTACATCCCTGAAGGTAGAGTAGCTACATAAATTATTAGGAATTCTTTTGCAGAGGAAAGTTATCTTTTCCCCCATTAATTTATTCAATCATTTATTTCAGTGTGGACTTAGGGATATTTATTTGATATTTAGGATAATTTAAATCTTCACTTATATCCCCTTGGCCAAAAATGAGTCATATACCTAGCCCTGGACCAATTGCTGGCAAAAATAACTCCACGACTGGTTTTGATTGACTGTGATTCACCGCTGGGGCTGTAAAAAGTGTCTATTACCCCCCTCTAACACACACACACACACACACACACACACACACACACACACACACACACACACTATAAATAAAAACAAGGAAGAGGGAAAAATGTATACTTTGCTGTTCAGTGGGCAATAAATGCTACAGGCAACTAACTGACAATCTATTTCTATTGTTGCTTTGTTTTAATGTGAAATGTGTTCAAAAGACACTGGTGCTCTAAATCTATCAAGCAGAGACACTGGACTGATTGATTTATCATCACATTTGAAAATAAATGTCTTATGGTCTTGACATATATAGGTAGCTTGGAAAGACAAAAGCATACTTTTCACATTTAAACAATGTGAAAGTCAAAAGGTTTTTTGTTTGTTTTTTGTTTTTTTTTTAAGTGAAAAGTCTTTTAAGATTTCAGGAGTTTGCTATACAAATCCCAATAAAGATTCCCAGAATACAAATTTACAGGGTGAATTACCTAGTTTTTTTTCTCCCATCATTCTAGCTAGACTACAGTTCCCAGTCATTCAAAACTATTTTAGGAGTTGCTGTGAAAGAACTTTTCAGATGTATTTAAAATCCCTAATCAGACGACTTTAAGGTAAATTATCCTGGATAATCTGAATGGGCTTGATCAAATCAGCGAGAAGAATTTAAAAGCAAGCCTGCAGAAATTCTACCATGGACAACCACCACTTCTGCTCATATGTTCAAGCCCATCTATGATCTTCCCTTCCTGATTATCTGCTTGATAGATTTTGGACTTGCCCAACCAGCTCTCATAATCAAGTAAGGCAATCCCTTGTAATAAATATCCCTGCCTCTTTCCTTCCCTCCCAGCCACTGATCTATCTACCTACCTATCTACTTATCCATCCATCCAACCATCCAGCCAGCCATCCAACCATCCATCCATCCATCCATCCATCCATCCATCCATCCATCCATCACTCCTACTGATTCTGCTTCTCTGGTTGAATTCTGATGCATCTAGAGACACATTATTTCAGACAGGTTCATCTTCTGCTTAGGGTTAAAGTAATATTCCTTCTTCACTCTGATATCTCTGTAACGCTTTTACTCTTAAAACTGTATCTTCTTAAAGCTAAAGAATCAAATGGTTTCACTGTCATCCATTAAGTGTTCAATGCACTCTTTATTAGTCACATTCTGTAGAAGATTTCTTCTGAGCTTGGCAAATTAGAAGGGAAGGCTTGAGATGGAGAAAAACTAGGGCAGAGTGCAGCAGGTGAAGATCCGTATTCAAAAGAAGAAAAATAATACATGTTGATGTTTTGACAAAATGAAAACATCTAAAACATCTGCTGGTTTGGAGGTGTTTTCAATACTCCACAGGCTTCTTGACACAGTGCTAGAAGTAAACAAGAATTCGAAGCCAACTAACTCTGGCTCCTGCCTTTCAATGAGGGCCAAATAACGGTTGTTTTTATTTGCTTAAAACTTAAACCTCTTTAAATTATGTAGCTGTGATGAGGAAACTTTGTTCTCTCCCTTATAGTTATTCAGTCTTCATTTCCTACCTGAACAATAATTAATGAACCACAGAAATTATCCTTTCCCATGAATCCCCTTGGACAATCTTTTCAGTCAATAATCCCATGTTCCTGGTATCTTTTTGTAATCAAAGTGGCACAGGGTTTGAAAACAGAATTCCTGGCTTTGAGTCCAGTCAAATCTTGTATCAGAACACTCTTGATTCCCCACCCCCTTAATTTTTCACCATAATACTCACCACCCTCTTACATTCACTATCACTTATTTATTCATCTTGTTTGTTATCTTTCTCCCTCACTAGAATCTAGAATATAAACTCCGGAAGGGCTGGGATTTTTGTCTATGGATTTACTGCTAAATTCCAGTAAGTAGTACAACACCTGGAACATAGTCGATGTTTACCAAATACTGAACAAACAAACCTCGTCCTGTTACTGAAACTGTGATACAGACATAATAGTAGTACCTAATTTATTAGATTATTCTGAGGGAAGAGATGATAATAACCACACTGCTCCACAATATCCTAGCCAACCTGAATTCTGAGACTTTCTATAGGGATTCCAACATCGGCTTCCTTCCACACAGAGTATATGAGAGACAAAGAAATAAGGGACAGAATTAAGAATGATTAATTTTACCCTTTTTCAGAATTAACTACTCTGCTAGAAGTTTGAAATTATTCATCTACAACATTGTCTTGGGTTGGACATTGGAAAGTTTGTTAGTTTGCTTTAACCTAGTACTATACCGAGTAGGGATTTAGGGAGAAGTTTTACTGCTTATCATTTAGTTAAGTCAGCCAGCCAGTCAACAAAAGATAATAGCTGCCTGGCATTCTGCCCCAAGTGGTGAAGTATTAAAGTAGCCAGTAAAAATATCAAGAAATCTTTCCTCGGACATAACCCAAATACCTTACACTGCACTTTGCACATTATCCTTCTTATTCTTTCTTTAGTGGAAAAGGAAGAAAAATGGATATCCCTTCTAAAATAAAATACTGAAAAGACCTTGCAAATCAGCTCTTTTGAATATTTAATTTTAAACCCCGAGACCAAAATTTGCAAGGATTATTATTGTCCAGTATTCTGAAATTGAGAATGAATGATCCAGTGTTAAATAACAAATACTCACAAATGAAGTCATCAGGGACACACAAGAATGTTAACAAGTGGTTCTCTCTGGGTCACAGGAGAATTGTTGTTGATATCTTTATTTTTTTCCACGGTGAGCTTGCATTATTCATGTGCATATATATTAATTCTAAGAAGGGTTTTCTTTCCCTTTAAAATAGCATTTTAAATCTTGGGGTAATAGAAATTTTGCAAATGTCTGCAAGGTCTTATTATCATTAAGTAGAATGGGGGAAGAGATAAAAGGCAAGCAGGAGTTTGAAACATGAAAACAGATAACCACAGGTCATATAAGAAATATGTAGCCAAAAGTTCAATAAACAAACTGTTTCGGCAACACAGCTAACTCAAACCGTTTATAAGCAACCTCTCTTGGCTCTTCTTATATTTTCCCGTAAACACTAAGACATCACTGTGTTCAGGGACTGCCAGGCTATTGGCAGGGGACAAAACACAAAGCACATTTTTCACTAATAATATTTTGTTTTAAAATGTCATTGGTCTTAAGCAACCTCCACAATTGCAAATTGGGGGCTTTTTCAAGTAATTTATAGGGAAAAACTGTGAAGTTTATCTGTGAAATGAAATGAAATAATACCTACACTTCCTACTTTGGGGAAATTTTATGTTAAATCACCCCGACAGGCAGAGATGACAAAGCATTGAGAAATATTTAAAGATTTCATTTCTCTTCCTGATCACGACAAGGTTCATTTTGCGCCCTCAGAGGGGAAATCAAATCTGATTTACCGTCAACTACCTCAGTGCCACGATTCACATTTCACATTCTTTAAACAGCCTCAGCGTAGCCACGATATTACTGTCCTTTCACAGTGGGGTTGATCAACTGCCAAATGCCTGACAAATCATCAAATGCTTTCATTTAAAGCTACCTGTTTCTTTATCATGATAAAGCATGATGCATAGCATGTGGCAACCCATCATAATTTTACGGGTAAAGAGAAACTGTATTTACACAACCTTTCTTTGAAAGGGCAAACAGTAGCAGGAAAAGGACAGCCTGCAACTGTAAGTATTCTGCTAAACTCTCTTTTCCTCCTTTCTTTATTTCACCCACACAGCAAAATACTCCACTTCTTTCCTCGCCCCGGGAAAAACAAAGTCAGATTTTAAGCAAGCCCCCGAAGCATCTGAAAAGGAACACTGACCAGCCTCACTCTCCTAATCCTCAAATTACTATTCGGATCTTGAATCCTGAGCAGACCAGTGGTGAGTGAGCTTAAGAGGAAACAGTGGTGAACAGGCTGGGAATTTAAATGTCGTCCAGCAGGAAAGGAATTAAAATGTTTAATCATTCTACCAAGTTCGTAAGGTGCAACAAAGTGAAAGCTAGCTGTCTCGACTGATTTGCTGTTTGGAGCAAAGATGTTTTGCCATTCTCTGAGGGTGGGTGGGAATTACGTTTTATTGTTTCCATGTTTTCCAAGAGCTGGATCCAAGTTGGTCAAAATCGTGGTGCAAGGTCAAACTCCTAGGGGCACATTTCTATTCCTGCCTCCCCGAGTCATTGTTATGTCACCTTTGTGTTTTACTCTTCTGTAACAACTGCCATAAATTCTACATGATAAGATTTGGAAGTGGAATGAGGAAGGCAAAAGACAATATACCGTGTTCTTGAAGAGATACCAAGATAAAGGATATAACTCGATCCATCAATGTTCCTCTCTTAGATAACCGAAGGTGGATAACTGAAGGCAAATAGTAAGGAAAATGTTAGGGGAGCCAGGCTAGTGGCGCCAGGAAACTGAATTCATCGCTCAAGGAAAGCAAAACAAAACACTATGAGAAGTGCTCATTTTAATACAAAGTATAATAAATACCTATTTTTCACTCTCCGAAGCCCAAAAAAAAGTTTGAAAGAGTTATATCAAAATTGCTTGGCCTTCCCATTCAAAATCGTTGCTTCTCTTTAGAATCATAGATTTCCCACCAAGATATGAATTTCCTTCCATTCACTGAAGATCTACCTAATTTATTTTTAAATTCGGCCATGCAGTCTGGTTTGACCCACTTTTCAATTAATTTTTTTTCCATTAATTTTTTTCAGGGGTGGGGGCCGACAATAAACACTGAAACACTTCACTCTCCTTCACGAGTCCAAATGTACACAGAGAAGAGGAGAAAGGTTAGTCCCCTTATAAAAAAGGTTTCTTCTTCGGGAGCAAATAACCCCACCCACTTCTCTCAACTCTGCAGCCCGTGGATGGCCTTCTACTGAAGGCAGCATCCCAGAATTTGACCTTCAGTGGTGTGCAAAACCACAGTGATTTGTCTTGCCACAGGGCAGCAGGGCTTGCTGCCATCCCACATCCCTGCTCCACTGTTGGTGCAGTCCAGATTTCCAGGCTAATACTGGTGTTTTTCTGTGCCCACTCTGCTACGTTCATAGTTTTGCAACCAAAACCCTGGGTACCTGCTGCAACATCCCTTTAGACACCTGCTTCATGACCCAACTGTCTCTCTCGTCATCACCTTTGGTCATCTTATATCCTTCAATCATGAGACCCAAACCCCACTTATTCACTCAGTCCAAGAGCACATGAGAAGGAGGGTCCATCAATTTGCTACGCCTTTATCACCAGCATAGTCCCGACCATAATATTTATTTCTTCCAGACAAGAAACAATTCTTCTGGACTCCTTACCTGGGCAGTCTTGCCTCTTGTGGCATGGCCCTGGCTGTTGGGTAGGGCTAAGAGGTCCGAGGAAAACAGGCCAGGTGAGCAACACTGTTCAGCTACTTGCCTTCATCTCGGATTACCAGGAAACGTGGAACTAGGATTATCTACTCAGATTGCCAACCCCTATTCTGTGGAGAAAAAAAGAAGCAAAAACTGATGCTGCCATGTGTAGGTAAAGAAATTCATGGCAAAACTTGGTGCACCAATTAGGGTCTGTCAATTTCCCATTTGCTAAAAGTAGATAGAGCAGATCGTTTTAAAGAAATTCTAATCAGCTGTGTTTGTAAAATGTGCAAGTTACCTCTCAACAAACGTGTTCAAGTGGCCATCATGTCCTTGTTAAGCCTCTGTTCCCTTGGTTTTGAACACTTTAGTGCTCCTACCCTTCAAGTTATTAGACAAATCTCCTTTTGTACCTCTTCCTTCACTACTGAACTTTTCAATGTTGAGAGTCCACTCTGGCTTACGTTATCATGTTACTAAAATGTTTATTTTGCAGGAAAACAATTTATTATTTACAAGCCTCCCTTTCCCTCTCACCTCTACCACTCTTTGGCAGGTAGCTTCTGAAACGGGTCTTTGTTTTGCAGGAAGAACTGACAGGTGACCTTAGAAATGGCAGGAGGTCCGGAAAGCTACATACAGAAATAAAGGATTTGTCATGGAAGATGGGTCGGGAGGTCAGTGGTAAAGGTAAAAATAAGGATCGTGGAAAGAGGGTGAAGAGATCAGGCAGCTACCTATGAGAGAGAGCCTTTGGGAAAAAGCTGAAATATTGAAAAGGAACTACATGAAAAGTTTGGCCTTATGATATGTAATACATCCTTTTTTTGTCTCTCACAAAACCTTAATAAATCCATGGTATTCGTCAATATTTCTGGAGACAGATTTGTGTGGGGGCGGTTTTTATTTTTTGTTTGAGGTATGCAAAGATATGTGGAAACTGATCTCAATGGAGGAAAAATAAGAACAAAAGCAGCCTACATTCTGGGTCCCCTCCAGGCCAGTTCTCTCAGATATACATTGAATATCCAGGGGGCGCCTGAGTGACTCAGTCGGTTGGGCGGGTGACTTCAGCTCAGGTCATGATCTCACGGTTTGTGAGTTCGAGCCCCGCGTCGGGCTCTGTGCTGACAGCTCGGAGCCTGGAGCCTGCTTCGGATTCTGTGTCTCCCCCTCTCTCTGCCCCTCCCCTGCTCATGGTCTGTCTCTCTCTCTCTCTCTCTCAATAATGAATAAACGTTAAAAAAAAAAAATTGAATATCCAGTTGCCTTTCCCACAGGACCACTTCACACAACTGAAGCTCAGCATGACCCAAACTCGAAAACCTGCTTTTCTTCTACCATTTCCCTTTCAGTAAATGATAGCACTGCCCACCTAGTTGTGTGCGCCGCAAATCTTGAAGGACAGCTCCTTCTAACTCTTGCCTGCAAAGCAGCGGTCTAGGTTTTTCCTCATGGATCACATCTTGAATCCATCTTTTTCTGCATTGTCTCCGTCACAGTCCTGATCCAGGCTACTATCATCTCCCTCTAGAACTACTGGAAAGGCTTCCTAACGTGGTCTCATGCTTTCTGTCTTGCCCCCTTTCAATCAGTATAATCTTTAAAATATATCATCTCCAGGGGCACCTGGGTGGCTCAGTCAGTTAAGCCTCTGACTTCGGCTCAGGTCACCATCTCGCGGTCCGTGAGTTCGAGCCCCGCCTCGGGCTCTGGGCTGATGGCTCAGAGCCTGGAGCCTGCTTCCGGTTCTGTGTCTCCCTCTCTCTCTCTCTTCCCCTCCCCTGCTCAGGCTCTGTCTGTCTGTCTCTCTCAAAAACTAAATAAACATTAAAACAACTTTTAATGTGTCATATCCTAAGAGCAGGGTTTCTCATAATTTTTAGACTACAATTCAAACTCCCAATTTTTACCACCAAAGCCCTTCATGATGTGACTCCTGCTCACGTTTCCACCCAATCTCACACATCCTCCTTTCCTCTCTTGGCATTCTCAAGGTGCAATGATCACTTTTTTTGTTCCTCTGAAGAGCTAAGTAACTTCCGGCCACCAAACATGCTGCTTGCTTTGCCTAAAAACTCTCAATTCCCATTCAATCTCTGATCTCCAACTAGCTAACTTCTCTTTTCTACTCACACTGGGTCTCAGTTTGAATATCACTTCTTCAGAGTTTTCCTAACCCTGCCCCTCCCCCGACTCCTTTGTCACTCCCGGACTGATGGGGCTTTTCTGTTACGTGCTCTCCTTGCACAGTGCACACTTAGGTCATGGCATTTATTTCATCTCTAATTAAATAACCTTTTCTATAATTATTAATGTCTGCATCCACCATAGACTCTCAATTATATGATCCATATCGATGTTGTCAGAATTATGTTGGTGACTATTTAATATTGTGTAGGCAGTCATTTCTGGGCTCACCATTTCTGTAACAGATTCTTTTAAAGCTAAGACATTAAAAACTAAGCACATAAATCACATTTACATTTGCTATGTCTAGTTCTCTATACTTTAGAAGAAAGAACATACCCACAATATCCAATGTATATAGGAAATTAGGCTTGCGATGAGGATGAGACTAAAATAAAATTTCTTGGAATTTTCGGGAAATGGCATTTTTTCTTCAAAGGACGTGTCAGTCACTAACAAGGACAAGATCTCCCACCTTCAAACGTAGTCCTCACACCGCTAAAAATAAAGATCTAGTATCCATTTTAACTCAAATATCACTCTCATTGCTGAGGGAGCTCACAAAAAGGAGTTCATTAGTGTCACCTGGGGTGACAAGTTTATGGTTCCATCATTACATCTGCTAATAAATGAACTGATGATATGAATCAAATTCACTAAAATCTCTGTTCATCTTGAACTACGTTGTAAAAAATCCAAGTCAAGATGATGTGCTCCATAGTATCTCAGATGTAATAAAGCCTAACGCTCTCACTGTGAAATGAGAGTTATGTGCAGTCAGCTTTCCTATTTAACCCAAAATGTTTCGAGGGCTAATAGCCCATGTCATACTGCTCATCAAAATGGACCAAGAAAAAAGACACGGCCGAAATCAGTGGCTTACTCTATTGCCACTCACGACGGTTTCCACCTCTAAGAGAATTAGTATAAGCACAGCGATCCACAGATATCTCAGAAGCTTTTCCCTGGGAAGTCACTTCAGTCCTTTCCTTCATTTAACTCTCACTACTTCTAATTCTTGATTCCCTCATTTGATAGGAATTTAATGTGTATTCAATAAATGTTCACGGCTGCTTTAGGCTCTGCGGAAAATTGTAACATAAAATTAAATATAGAGTCAAAGCTTTAAAACTAGTTAGCAGGATGGTATTTCTATCTTTCATACACACACCTAAACAAAACTAGTGAGCAATTATTTTAAAGAGTGGGGACTCCTTTTGTAGAGATACCATGGTGGGTTGTAAGTGAATTTCAAAATAAAAGAAAGGCCACTGTGGGATAATTTAAGACTAAGAAATATTCTCAGAGGAACACCAGAGAGTATGGAATATTACCTGTGATTGTACCTATAGCTTGTTTACTGTTTCGAGAAGAGAGTTGAAGAGAACAAGCCACCAATGTTGAAAACAGTAGGAGAAAATATTGATAAGGTGAGGCCACATTAAGAAAGATTTTAAATACTTTGATGGGATCTGAACAATATTAAAAGGGCTAAGGGGGGTTATGCTTGGAGTAAGTAAGTATGGTATTTCAATCGACAAACTTGGAAAATCAGAGGGGGACATCAGTGTGGGAACCACTCATGTTTGGTATATAGGATTTCACAGTAAAGGGCAGAGATTCAAGTGGAACTCCCCAAAGTTACGAGTGGAGAAGACTTTAAGGTCCATGGGGTTCAAGGTTCCAGCACAGGATTCAGGAATCCTTTTTGTATTATTCCTAACAGAGGTGTAGATACGTTCTGTATTTGGAGACATTACTAGGAAAAGCTTCCTTATATTGAATTAAAATTTACACCCCTGTAACTTAAAATTTTCATTTCTACCTTTTGGAGCAACACTTCAACAAGACTATGTCTTACTACATGTGATAATTATTCAAATATATGACAGTCATGTATCCCTCTTTTATTCCAGCTTTTTAAGAAGAACCACTTCCTAGTTCCTTAAAGTATAGCTTATTAACATAACTTATACATTTCTTATTTATTAACAGAGATTAGGCATCACAAATACCTACCAGCTATCAGGATTACTGATTGCTGTTTCAGTTTTATGGCTGAACTTTATAATACTTTCTCACAAAAGAGGACAGGCATCTTTTTTTTTTCCCCTGAGAGTAAACAATATAAAAACTATATGCAAAGCTAAAATATCTTACGTCTAATGAAAACTTCAGCAAGTCTGAAGAATTTGTGGTTGGGCTTCCAACTTAAATTTTAAAAATAAATTAAAAAGAATCTAATTCAATTTTCCAAAGGACTGTATTTCTCTTCTTGTATTCATGCTCCAAATTTGACAGACCATAAAGATCCCAGAAAAATTATTGTTATTATTGTCTGATATGTTCAACAGTGCATTTGCTTCTAAACCTTGAGGTGCATTCATGAAGAAGAAAAATCCATTTAAGTATCTATTATCTCCGAATGGAGACTGAATTTGATGAAACCCCCATACAACTAGCAAATGTTTGCCTACCCAAATGACTTTTGCTCTGGCATCGTGCCTCAGAAAATAAATTATTATTATTTATGATCACAATAATGTGTATTTACATAATAAGTTCCTCCAAGGAGTTGAAACCAGTTTTTGCTTATTCTATAACACCTCTCATTTGTAGAAGCCAGAAACCTGCAGCTTTGTTGTTCCCAGAGGGAAAATGTGTCAGAAAGGCACAGGCATATCATTCTTTTCTTTTTTAATTTTTATTTATTTTTGAGAGAGAGAGAGAGAGTAGTGGAAGGGCAGAGAGAGAGACAGAGGCACAGAATCCGAAGCAGGCTCCAGGATCTGAGCTGCCAGCACAGAGTCTGTTGCGGGACTCGAACTCACAAACCTTGAGATCATGACCTGAGCCGAAGTCAAATGCTTAACTGACTGAGCCACCCAGGGCCCCAGGCACAGACCTATCAAAGCAAAAGTCAGTATTCAATGTGCCAGCAGTCAGAGTATACCCAGGAATGTCTTGAATCAACAATCGTGATGTTTAATCTTTCTATTCGGTGTCTGCTACTCTGATGAAATAAATATCTTAGAAACTTAAAGATAAATGCCAGACACTGCAAGCACCTACTGTGTGACCAATGTTATGTGATACGCAAGAAACGGCCCAGTCTCAAATCTGAGAAGACTAAACACCAAAATAAGAAATATCTTGAGACTCTTGTAAGAGAGAATGCAATGACTTGTTTAGAAGAAACAGCAGCAGGGGCGCCTGGGTGGCGCAGTCGGTTAAGCGTCCAACTTCAGCCAGGTCACGATCTTGCGGTCCATTGAGTTCGAGCCCCGCGTCAGGCTCTGGGCTGATGGCTCCGAGCCTGGAGCCTGCTTCCGATTCTGTGTCTCCGTCTCTCTCTGCCCCTCCCCCGTTCATGCTCTCTCTGTCTGTCCCAAAAAAAAAAAAAAAAAAAAAAAAAAAAAAAAAGAAGAAACAGCAGCATTGCTAAATTACGAGGTACAAAATAAAAAGAGCTCTGTTTTATTCCCTGCTCTGCAACCAACCTGAAGCTAGTTATTTATCGTACCCACAAAATGTAATAAACAGCATACGCACATCCTATCCCAGAAGGATAGGTGAGGATTAATCTCTTGTAGGTGTCTGGAGTTTCACAAACGGTCTTGTGATACACAAATTGCAGAATTTTCATTTTGCTTTTATAATACATTCATGGCCCTTACACACTGGAGGGTGCCCTCAGTTGTCCAGATTGTACATCAGCATGGATCCAACATCCCTCTTCAACATCTCCTGAGGATTAGCTGCACACCAAGCCAAAAATATGATTCAATGATTACACATTATATCATGCAAGGTTGAGACATACAGAGCCTCAATTTACTTTTGTAATACAAAATTAACCTTGTAGGTACAAAATTACAGTATTATTTTATAATTATAGATATAACCTCTATGTTTATGAGACATGACAAAACACCTGACCTTCTCAATGTAGGTTAGCTAATTATTTTGTGTCTAGCAAGTTCATTAAACCTGTATCTCAATGTAAGTGTGATTAACACTTCTTCATCTTACCAGTTTCTATTACCATCGCTCATGACATATTAATTAAATTCCATATTCAAGTATGAATTTAGAATTAACAAATTTAGCCAAGTGTACCCCAGTGACCACTGTTTATAATATCATACTCTCAGTGTACAAAAAATCCATAAATGACTTTATTTATCTGTATATTTGTTTTATCTCTCTCTACTAGCTTCTAAGCTACCTTGGGGCAATGAAAATTATTTTTTTAATTCATGTTTGCAAACGTAGCTCCTATGACACTTGGCACACGGCCAAAATAATAAATATTTGTGGCATTCTTGAACAGTATTTGGATTGAAATGTAAGATACAGTTTTTTCAGTGAATTGCATTGTTACGTGAGTAGAATGTTGCCAATTTAAATTAGTCAGGTTTCAACCCTGGTCATATTTGGATTTACATGGGTTTTAAACAATTACAATCCAAAACCCAAGATTCCATCTAACATAGCTATAGTTACTTGTCTTCCCTTTTGATGATCATTTCATAAAGAGCCCAGTGTACTGCAGGCATATAATATTGTGTGATACTCACTGAGAAATGCAGTCTTCTCAAAGTAGCTAGAATCAAGGCAAGGCATGGACTCATCTTTACAGCAGGCAGTAAAAGATACAGAAATCCCCCTTTCTTTTTCTTCAATTATAAATATTCATTTAGAAGAGAAACATCTCACTATCGAATGTGCATAAAAATACTTTATTATAAAATAAGTTGAAATTATAAAATAAAAGCTGAACCTTGAAAATTACCTTCTAAGTATAAAACCAAGAAAACACTCCGTGTCAAAGTTTTGATAGATGCATTCTCCCTGACCATTGCACGATCCTTGCTTAGATTTTTTTCAGCTGCAACTTTATCTGTGACTTTCTTCTCTGTTAAACATGTAAGAATCATTTGGTTTCTACTTTCTTCCTGTGAGTGAAATTTAGTAAACCTGTATCTTTTATATGAAAGTTTAAACTTAAGAATTCTAATATATATCATAGAAGTCCTTTATATAAAATGAGAGGAGCACCTGGGTAGCTTAGTCAGTTGAGCTGCCCCACTCTTGATTTCGCTAAGGTCATGATCTCCCGGTTGGAGCCCCTTGTTGGGCTCTGCACTGACAGTGCAGAGCCTGTTTGGGATTCTCTCTCTCTCTCTCTCTCTCTCTTTCTGCTCCTCCCCTACTTGTGTGCTCCTGCTCTCTCCCTCTCTCTCAAAATAAATAAACTTTAAAAAAATAAAAGAGAAAAATAAAAAGAGAAAAATCAAGATCCACATCCAAGACCCAAGATATGACTATGGAATCAGGTGAGATATTGTAAAAGAACTTTTCTTTTTAACGTATATATTTCACATACCTTGTAGCATTGGTACACAATCAATTTGACATTATTCAAGTGAGCTGCAATGTCAGTTATCTGAAGGTAATTTGATTTCCAGTAATAGAAAATTATTAGGTGCTGATAGAAATACAAATGAAATTGGGGCGCTTGGGTGGCTCTCTTCAGTTAAGCGTCCAACTTTGGCTCAGGTCATGATCTCACAGTTCATGGGTTTGAGCCCCGTGTCAGGCTCTGTGCTGACAGCTCAGAGCCTGGAGCCTGCTTCGGATTCTGTGTCTCCCTCTCTCTGCCCCTCCCCTGCTCACTCTCTGTCTCTCTCTGTCTCTGAATAATAAATAAATGTTAAAAAAATAAAAAAAAAAAAGAAATACAAATGAAATAAAGAAGCTTCATCTTGAAGAGCTTAAAGGAAATTTGTAGGAATAAATCATAGATTCAAGAAATGAGTAAGAATAATTATCAATAGTCAATAAGTACAAGCAATACTCTATTCATTGTATATGTAAACCCTTTAGGAAAAAAAAAGCACTGCTCATTAATGATGGTGGTGGTTTGATAGGCTAGCATTTCCTACAAGTAGACGTAACAGGTTATAACAGACCAGGATCAGCTTCATTTCACATTCACTTGTACCAGGTGAATTAGCAGTATCATTGGCCACAGTGTACATATTGAAACGACAGATGAATAAAGTCAAGAAAATGACAACAATCAGGCTCTAAGAGTTTTCCTATGACACATCAGCTTTGATTCCGAAGCACTGGTGTATTCAATCTCCCTCTTGAAGGAGGAAAGGGAGATTTGGTGAACACACGATAGCATTAATATTTTGAAATGTAAGCATCGGAATCCTGGGAATATGGCGGTGTAGGAGGACACTGGGCTCACCGTGCGTCCTGCTGATCACTTAGATTCCACCTACACCTGCCTAAATAACCCAGAAAACCACCAGAGGATTAGCAGAACGGAGTCTCTGGAGCCAAGTGCAGACGAGAGGCCCACGGAAGAGGGTAGGAAGGGCTGCGAGGCAGTGCTCACTCCACAGACTGGCGGGAGGGAGCCAGGGCAGAGGGGCAGCCTGCCGGCCAAGCAGAGCCCCCAAGTCTGGCTTGCAAAAGCGGAGGGGCCGGACGGAGTGTGTTCCGACAGCAAGCGGGACTTAGCATATGGGAGGTCATAAGTTAACAGCTCTGCTCCGAAAGCGGGAAGGCTGGAGGACAAAGGGAGGGAGAGTTGCTGAGCCCCCAGATGACAGAGCTGTTTGCTGGGGAACAAAGGCGCTCACCAGCGCCATCTCCCTCGCCCATCCCCCAGCCAAAATCCCAAAGGGAACCAGTTCCTGCCAGGGTACTTGCTTGCTCCGCGCAAACACCCAACGCAGTGCTTCTGCGGAGCCAACCCTCCGGCAGCGGGTCTGACTCCCTCCCGCTGCCACAGGGCCCCTCCTGAAGTGGATCACCTAAAGAGAAGCAAGCTAAGCCTGCCCCTCCCACCCCTGTGCACCTTGCCTATCCAACCCAGCTAATACGTCAGATCCCCAGCACCACAAGCCTGGCAGTGTGCAAGTAGCCCAGATGGGCCACACCACCCCACAGTGAATCCTGCCCCTAGGAGAAGTGAAGAGAAGGTACACACCAATCTGACTGTGGCCCCAGCGGTGGGCTGTGGTCAGACATCAGGTCTGACTGTGGCCCCGCCCACCCACTCCAGTTATTCAAGACAGCACAGGGGAAGTGCCCTGCAGGTCCGCACCACTCCAGGGACTATCCAAAATGACCAAACGGAAGAATTCCCCTCAGAAGAATCTCCAGGATATAACAACAGCTAATGAACTGATCAAAAAGGATTTAAATAATATAACAGAAAGTGAATTTAGAATAATAGTCATAAAATTAATCGCTGGGTTTGAAAACAGTATAGAGGACAGCAGAGAATCTATTGCTACAGAGATCAAGGGACTAAGGAACAGCCAGGAGGATCTAAAAAAATGCTATTAGTGACCTGCAAAATAAAATGGAGACAACCACAGCTCGGATTGAAGAGGCAGAGGAGAGAATAGGTGAACTAGAAAATAAAATTATGGAAAAAAAAGAAGCTGAGAAAAAGAGAGATAAAAAAATCCAGGAGTATGAGGGGAAAATTAGAGAACTAAGTGATGCACTAAAGAGAAATAATCTACGCATAACTGGTATTCCAGAGGAGGAAGAGAGAGGGAAAGGTGCTGAAGGTGTACTTGAAGAAATAATAGCTGAGAACTTCCCTGATCTGGGGAAGGAAAAAGGCATTGAAATCCAAGAGGCACAGAGAACTCCCTTCAGACATAACTTGAATCGATCTTCTGCACGACACATCATAGTGAAACTGGCAAAATACAAGGATAAAGAGAAAATTCTGAAAGCAGCGAGGGATAAACGTGCCCTAACATATAAAGGGAGACTTATAAGACTCCTGACTGATCTCTCTTCTGAAACTTGGCAGGCCAGAAAGGAATGGCAGGAGATCTTCAATGTGCTGAACAGAAAAAATATGCAGCCGAGAATCCTTTATCCAGCAAGTCTGTCATTTAGAATAGAAGGAGAGATAAAGGTCTTCCCAAACAAACAAAAACTGAAGGAATTTGTCACCACCAAACCAGCCCTACAAGAGATCCTAAGGGGGATCCTGTGAGACAAGTACCAGAGACATTGCTACAAGCATAAAACATACAGACATCACAATGATGCTAAACCCATATCTTTCTATAATAACACTGAATGTAAATGGACTAAATGCACCAACCAAAAGACATAGGGTATCAGAATGGATAAAAAAACAAGATCCATCTATTTGCTGTCTACAAGAGACTCATTTTAGACCTGAGGACACCTTCAGATTGAGAGTGAGGGGATGGAGAACTATTTATCATGCCATTGGAAGTCAAAACAAACCTGGAGTAGCCACACTTATATCAGACAAACTAGACTTTAAATTAAAGACTGTAACAAGAGATGAAGAAGGGCATTATATAATAATCACAGGGTCTATCCATCAGGAAGCACTAACAATTATAAATGTCTATGTGCCGAATACACGAGCCTCCAAATATATAAAACAATTACTCACAAACATAAGCAACCTTATTGATAAGAATGCGGTAATTGCAGGGGACTTTAACACTCCACTTACAGAAACAGATAGATCATCTAGACACACAGTGAATAAAGAAACAAGGGCCCTGAATGATACATTGGATCAGATGGACTTGACAGATATATTTAGAACTCTGCATCCCAAAACAACAGAATATACTTTCTTCTCTAGTGCACATGGAACATTCTCCAAGATAGATCACATACTGGGTCACAGAACAGCCCTTCATAAGTATACAAGAATTGAAACCATACCATGCATACTTTCAGACCACAATGTTATGAAGCTTGAAATCAACCACAGGAAAAAGTCTGGAAAACCTCCGAAAGCATGGAGGTTAAAGAACACCCTACTCAAGATTGAATGGGTCAACCAGGCAATTAGAGAAGAAATTTAAAAATATATGGAAACAAATGAAAATGAAAATACAACAATCCAAAAGCTTTGGGATGCAGCAAAGGCAGTCCTGAGAGGAAAATACATTGCAATCTAGGCCTATCTCAAGAAACAAGAAAAATACCAAATACAAAATCTAATAGCACACCTAAAGGAAATAGAAGCAGAACAGCAAAGACAGCCTAAATCCAGCAGAAGAAGAGAAATAATAAAGATCAGAGCAGAAATAAACAATATAGAATCTAAAAAATCTGTAGAGCAGATCAATGAAACCAAGAGTTGGTTTTTTGAAAAAATAAACAAAATTGATAAACCTCTAGCCAGGCTTCTCAAAAAGAAAAGGGAGATGATCCAAATAGATAAAATCATGAATGAAAATGGAATTATTACAACCAATCCCTCAGAGATAGAAGAAATTATCAGGGAAAACTATGAAAAATTATATGCCAACAAACTGGACAACCTGGAAGAAATGGACAAATTCCTAAACACCCACACGCTTCCAAAACTCAATCAGGAGGAAATAGAAAGCTTGAACAGACCCTTAACCAGCGAAGAAATTGAATCAGTCATCAAAAATCTCCCAACAAATAAGAGTCCAGGACCAGATGGCTTCCCAGGGGAGTTCTACCAGACGTTTAAAGCAGAGATAATACCTATCCTTCTCAAGCTATTCCAAAAAATAGAAAGGGAAAGAAAACTTCCAGACTCATTCTATGAAGCCAGTATTACTTTGATTCCTAAACCAGACAGAGACCCAGTAAAAAAAGAGAACTACAGGCCAATATCCCTGATGAATATGGATGCAAAAATTCTCAATAAGATACTAGCAAATCGAATTCAACAGCATATAAAAAGAATTATTCACCATGATCAAGTGGGATTCATTCCTGGGATGCAGGGCTGGTTCAACGTTCGCAAATCAATCAATGTGATACATCACATTAATAAAAGAAAAGATAAGAACCATATGATCCTGTCAATCGATGCAGAAAAGGTCTTTGACAAAATTCAGCAACCTTTCTTAATAAAAACCCTCGAGAAAGTCGGGATAGAAGGAACATACTTAAAGATCATAAAAGCCACTTATGAAAAGCCCACAGCTAACATCATCCTCAATGGGGAAAAACTGAGAGCTTTTTCCCTGAGATCAGGAACACGACAGGGATGTCCACTCTCACCACTGTTATTTAACATACTGTTGGAAGTTCTAGCATCAGCAATCAGACAACAAAAGGAAATCAAAGGTATCAACATTGGCAAAGATGAAGTCAAGCTTTCACTTTTTGCAGATAACATGATATTATACATGGGAAATCTGATAGACTCCACCAGAAGTCTGCTAGAACTGATACGTGAATTTAGCAAAGTTGCAGGATACAAAATCAATGTTCAGAAATCAGTTGCATTCTTATACACTAATAATGAAGCAACAGAAAGACAAATAAAGAAACTGATCCCATTCACAATTGCACCAAGAAGCATAAAATACCTAGGAATAAATCTAACCAAAGATGTAAAAGATCTGTATGCTGAAAACTATAGAAAGCTTATGAAAAAAATTGAAGAAGATATAAAGAAATGGAAAAACATTCCATGTTTATAGATTAGAAGAATAAATATTGTCAAAATGTCAATACTACCCAAAGCTATCTACACATTCAATGCAATCCCAACCAAAATTGCACCAGCATTCTTCTCGAAACTAGAACAAGCAATTCTAAAATTCATATGGAACCACAAAAGGCCCTGAATAGCCAAAGTAATTTTGAAGAAGACGACCAAAGCGGGAGGCATCACAATCCCAGACTTTAGCCTCTACTACAACGCTGTAATCATTAAGACAGCATGGTATTAGCACAAAAACAGACACATAGACCAATGGAATAGAATAGAAACCCCAGAACTAGACTCACAAACGTATGGCCAACAAATCTTTGACAAAGCAGGAAAGAACATCCAATGGAAAAAAGACAGTCTCTTTAACAAATGGTGCTGGGAGAAATGGACAGCAACATGCAGAAGGTTGAAACTAGACCACTTCCTCACACCATTCACAAAAACAAACTCAAAATGGATAAAGGACCTGAATGTGAGACAGGAAATCATCAAAACCCTAGAGGGGAAAGCAGGAAAAGACCTCTCTGACCTCAGCCCCAGCAATTTCTCACTTGACACATCCCCAAAGGCAAGGGAATTAAAAGCAAAAATGAACTACTGGGACCTTATGAATATAAAAAGCTTCTGCACAGCAAAGGAAACAACCAACAAAACTAAAAGGCAACCAACGGAATGGGAAAAGATATTTGCAAATGACATATCAGACAAAGGGCTAGTATCCAAAATCTATAAAGAGCTCACCAAACTCCACACCCGAAAAACAAATAACCTAGTGAAGAAATGGGCAGAAAACATGAATAGACACTTCTCTAAAGAAGACATCCAGATGGCCAACAGGCACATGAAAAGATGTTCAGCGTCGCTCCTTATCAGGGAAATACAAATCAAAACCACACTCAGGTATCACCTCACGCCAGTCAGAGTGGCCAAAATGAACAAATCAGGAGACTATAGATCCTGGAGAGGA
Source organism: Herpailurus yagouaroundi (assembly GCF_014898765.1). NCBI lineage: Eukaryota > Metazoa > Chordata > Mammalia > Carnivora > Felidae > Herpailurus > Herpailurus yagouaroundi. Next base: position 49,895,116 of record NW_024412376.1, on the reverse strand, counting down.
TGTGGAGAAACAGGAACCCTATTGCACTGTTGGTGGGAATGCAAATTGGTGCAGCCTCTCTGGAAAACAGTGTGGTGGTTCCTCAAAAAATTAAAAATAGACCTACCCTATGACCCAGCAATAGCACTGCTAGGAATTTACCCAAGGGATACAGGAGTACTGATGCATAGGGACAGTTTTACCCCAATGTTTATAGCAGCACTCTCAACAATAGCCAAATTATGGAAAGAACCTAAATGTCCATCAACTGATGAATGGATAAAGAAATTGTGGTTTATATACACAATGGAGTACTACGTGGCAATGAGAAAGAATGAAATATGGCCCTTTGTAGCAACATGGATGGAACTGGAGAGTGTGATGCTAAGTGAAGTAAGTCATACAGAGAAAGACAGATACCATATGGTTTCACTCTTATGTGGATCCTGAGAAACTTAAGAGAAACCCATGGGAGAGGGGAAGGAAAAAAAAAAAAAAAAGGTTAGAGTGGAAGAGAGCCAAAGCATAAGAGACTCTTAAATACTGAGAACAAACTGAGGGTTGAGGGGGGGTGGGAGGGAGGGGAGTGTGGGTGATGGGTATTTTGGAGGGCACCTTTTGGGATGAGCACTGGGTGTTGTAAGGAAACCAATTTGACAATAAACTTCATATATTGCAAAAAAAATGTAAGCATCATTTAGAAGGATACATTAAGAGGGGCGCCTGGGTGGCTCAGTCGGTTAAGCGTCCGATTTGGGCTCAGGTCATGATCTTACATGGTTCAAGGGTTTGAGCCCCATGTCAGGCTCTGTGCTGACAGCTCGGAGCCTGGAGCCTGCTTCGGATTCTGTGTCTCCCTCTCCCTCTGCCCCTCCCCTGCTCGTGATCTGTCTCTCACTCTCTCAGAAATAAACACAAAAAAATTTTTTTTAAAAAAAGGAAAGATGCATTAAGATATGGAAAATATTTTCCAAGAATCAGCAGGGAAACCTTATCCTTTATCTCTAATGTAAGAGAAGATGAGGCATTGTGGTAGATCATCAATAGAACATATAGCATCAAACAGGAGGGGATGAATAATGTCAGGGCTTAAAGTGGGATTTCAACAGGAAATGTGTATGTTCTATTCTGGTACAGGAAATCTTAGACTTCCCAGCTTTTAACATAGAATTGAGAATGAATACAGTCACTTATGATTGCCAAATCCTATTTCAAAGTTCATAACACACAAGAAAATAGTAATGAAATTATTTATATTAATTTAGCTAGCTGTTCTTACAATTTAAACATCCTGTAATTCAAATTATTATCGAGCTCTTATTCTTTGACTGTAAAACATTAGCCCCTAGAAGGCAAAGACTAGAAATATTTGTATATAAAGTCAATGTAAAATCATAAATAGGAGGAAGCCTCAGAAAATATCTCCACCTTTTCCTGGTATGATGACTTTTGTAGTGAAAAGAAGATATAATTGAGATTTATAATAAATGAACACATAAAAACAACGGAAGACTTCGTTTGTTAAAATGGTATTACATTACTGGTGACTTCTTTATTTTATATAAAAATCCACTGCATTTCTAAGTAGCCATAAATAGAATTGTATTAAACATCACTTATTAATTAATAAATATTAACCCTAGTGTAAGTTCAGAAATTAGTATAGTTGACGTCGTGTCTTTTTTTTTTCCCTGCCTCTAGATAAAAACATAGCCTTTTTTTATTACTCTTCAATTCACGGTGAATATCAGAGTGGGTTTGCATTGCCATTGTGATCAGAGAATTTAATAAAAAAAAAAACAGATTTGTTTTTCCTTCTGGAAGTTAAATTGCATGTAGAAAAATAGTTGCATATTCTCTTTCTACCCTCTAATTCTGAATTTCAGTTTTAACTTAATTTATTGATTCCACCTTATGGTGTTTCAGTCCTTGATGAAGCACCTCTCAGGGGCTTTGGGCCTGGAAAACAGAAACAATATCAAAACTACAACTTGAAACCACTGCTAAAGATAAAAATAAAGAAATTCAAAAGCAAGCAAGAATTATCAAAAGGGACCAAGCATGTGAGATTTAGCTTGTGCACTCATTTTTTCTAGAGAGAATTTAAAGTAGAAGTGCTGTTAGTGTCAATTATAAAAGCACACTTTTTCTCAATGGCATAATTTGGTGTCTATTGATCCAATATGGTGGACAAAAAAAACTGTTAGCCATATCTGTCTCTAATAACTCCATCCAGAAGGGAATATAGGCTGAGGCAGTGGTTCCCAAATGTTTGCTGCAGCTGCTTCAGAACCATCTTGAAGTTTTATTAAACAGACTCGTGGGCCTTCCCACCTCAGAGTTTCTGATTCAGTAGGTCATGAAAGTGAACTTGGGTGGTTAAGGGAGCTCAGATTTAGTTTTCCAATAAGTTTCCAGGTATTGTTGGTGTTGCTGGTCTGGGACCACCCTTTATCAACACTGGTCTAAAGGAAATGGAGAGAAAGGAAACTGAAGAACTAAAATATGTAAAAGATTTAGGCTTCTTAATAATCCAGCTGAACAAAGAATTCCAACTCAGAAATTTAACTGTTGATGAATGTCCTATGTAAAGGGCAGTAAATATTTTCAGATCCTTCAAGAAATGACCTAATAAATACTCCCCAGATGTAATGTCTAAGTCAATCTCATGGACCTAGAAACCAATTTTATTACCATTAAGAATGAAAGATCCAGAACAGGAGCAGTGCTAGATAATTCATGTGTTCTATCACCACCCACCCTCTCTTCCTCATTGTGTACGTCTTCAAACAAATGAGTGCATTGCCTATGCCTCAAAATGCACTCTCTGCCAGGCCCACCAGTAACAACTTCAGGGAAGGCACCAGCATACAAATGGAGGCCCACTGTATGTCTAAATATTTAAAAGTTATACATCCACCTTAAAAAACTATTAAATATGTTCTATCCACTTACCTTAACAAATACATATTTTTTTTTTTTAACATTTATTTATTTTTGGGACAGAGAGAGACAGAGCATGAACGGGGGAGGGGCAGAGAGAGAGGGAGACACAGAATTGGAAACAGGCTCCAGGCTCTGAGCCATCAGCCCAGAGCCCGACGCGGGGCTCGAACTCACGGACCGCGAGATCGTGACCTGGCTGAAGTCGGATGCTTAACCGACTGCGCCACCCAGGCGCCCCAACAAATACATATTCATAACAACTGGGTTGCCCAAGTTTTAATTTAGAATATGTAGACTCAGAGTTTTGTGCCTAAATATTGAAGTACCAGAAGAACCAGTCCCCAGCCCACAACCACTCTCCTCTTTTTAACCATGGCTCTGACATATATTGTGAAGAGTCTGGGGATTTGTCTATACCCCATGCCCCCCCCCAAAAAAACAGCTGCTACCCCTTGAGCCCACAAGGTGGACACTGTGGCAGGTCTACGAAAGGTGGTCTCATGGATGATGCCTTCACAGGCTCCCTGAAACAGGACCTGAGCATTTTGAACAAGGAACTCTGGGATTCCTGGTTCCTAGTCTAGTCTAGAAGCAGGAATGGGGACTTAAGTGGGAAAATCTCCTTGGCCCCTGCAGACTTGTCATCCAACCCAGGAAGGTATGGGCAGAGAAAAGTCAAAGTGGGCCCTCTAAAGAACAGAGCTCAAGGTAGTTCTGTACTCCTCTTCAGAGACCTAGAATCTTCAGTGGTTACCTATTTTTTCATGAAAACCTCAAATATTTCATTCATCCTAGACTTACAAGTAACTGATTTATAAAGCATAAAATGGTTTTTCTCCTAAAGACATTTTACTTGTATTAATGATTCCATTGGAATTTCAGGCCTTGATAGAATGGGAAGGAAGGGCAGGAAAAATAAGTCAAGCAGAAACAGACATTTCTCCTTGATGGCTACCAAACATCTACTCACATATTACTCTAAAGCAAATCCTTGTCAGTGAAATTAAAGAACACAAAAATCAGGAGGCCTGAGTTCTAGTTTCATAACTCATAAACTCATAGCTACTTAAATCAAGAAACTGTAAATCGCATTTCTACCACTCAATGTTTTCATTTTAAAACCAGAAAAATTAGACTGAGTCTTAATTGTGCAAAAGGTGTCCTACAGGCAGCCAATAGACATGACTTGAAAATAGGAGTGGTAGAGGTGCACATTGTTCTATGGTCAAATGTAGTTCACACGGAGTTAAACACTGCCTAATTGATTCACTTGCTGTTAATATATATTTTATTTTCCAAAGAGTAGGCATAGGATATATAGCATTCCTTCAAGTGGTTAGAATAAGGGATTACTATTTAAAAGAGCATCTCACTGAATTAGTGCTTCTCAGAACACATGTTGAAAATGGTGGACTAGATGATTGCTTATCTATTGCTGTACAACAAATAACCCCAAACTGTGACTTAAAAATATGTATTACCTCCTATAGTTTCTGTGGGCCAGGAATTTGGGAGAGACTAAGCTGGGAGACTCTGACTCAGAGTCTCTCATACAACTGCAGACTAGATGTCAGGCAGGGCTGAGTCAGATGAAGGCTTGACTGAAACTGGAAGATTCCCAAAGTAGCTCACTCACACAACTTCCCAGCTGGTGCTGGCCAGCTTTCTAAGGACCCTTTTCATAAGGTTGCTTGAAGTTCCTTACTACCTGGTGGCCAGTTTCCCCTAGAGTGAGAGGCCGAGGCAAAAGCCCCAATGCTTTCTATGACCTAGCTTCAGAAGTCGAACACTCTCACTTCCACCATATTTTGTTGGTACAAAGTCAACCCTGTTTTAATATCAGAGGGGACTCTGCAAGGGCATTCATACCATGAAGTGTGGCCCATTGAGGGTCATTTCGAATGCTGGCTACCACAAATGACCTCTATGGACTCCAAGTTCTAAGATGTTATGATTGTAGGAAATTTAGAATAGTTATTATTAATACTGAAATACATTACATTGAAATAGGCCAAACATTACAGATGCATAAAATCATCTATAGTAGACAAAATGATGTTCATTCCTAATCTCTAGAACCTGTGAATATGCTATTTTACATATAAAAAGAGACTTTGCAGACAGGATTAAGTTAGACTTTGAGAATGGGGGAATTATCCTGGATTGTCTAGGATGGCCCAATCTAATCATACGGATGGTAAAGATTCTTTCTTGACTTTAGTCATAGGGAAATGTGAGTATGGAGGAGAGAATCAGAGCCATAGCAGTATGAGGAGAACTCAATCCCTCCTACCACCACCACATGCTGACTCTGATGACAGACAGAGGGGTCAAGAAATGTCAGTGGTCTCTAGAAGCTGGAAAAGGGAAGAAGATGGATTCTCTATTAAGCCTCCAAGATGAAACACAGTCCTAAGAGGCCTTGATTTTTAGCCCAGTGAAACTCAGATTGGGCTTCTGACCTACAGAACTGTAAGAACATATAAATTTGTCTTCTTCTAAGCCACTAAGTTTGTGGTGATGCATTACAAGTGGAAAGAAAACTTTAATCACCATAGAAATTTAATTTTTAAAGCACTTGATAATATTAAAATCTTGAGTTAGTTCATCATTCAAGATAATATAGAATATTATCCAATGGAATTTACAGTCCCTGTATCATTAGCATTACATTTGATTCATTACATTAACACTCAAATTTTGCCTTGAGATCAAACGGACAAAAATGAAAATCTCCTGGTTCAGAAAATGCATTGAGGTGAAATTGTTTTGAAGGGCATATTCTACTTCTCAGGAAACCACGCTGAATTTCATTTTTAACAACAACTCCTGTAAAAACTGTTAAAAGTAGATGAGATTTTGAAATTGCAAGGACAAGCTTTGAATAGGATTGAAGGTTGAGAACACCTACATGAAAAGTGAATTTGATTATATAAAAATTGTATAAAAACACTTCAAACTATTTAATGTCATGTTAGATTTTAAATTTTTTTTTCAACGTTTATTTATTTTTGGGACAGAGAGAGACAGAGCATGAACGGGGGAGGGGCAGAGTGAGAGGGAGACACAGAATCAGAAACAGGCTCCAGGCTCTGAGCCATCAGCCCAGAGCCTGACGCGGGGCTCGAACTCACGGACCGTGAGATCGTGACCTGGCTGAAGTCGGACGCTTAACCAACTGCGCCACCCAGGCGCCCCAGATTTTAAATATGTGTAGGGAAAAGCTGTTAACCAGTAAAATGTACTTAATATTATTTATCATTTGTAATCTTTGTATTTGAATACCTAATAGCAATATGCTATCAGGGCCTAGGGAAGCTATCAAGTTTAAGACTTTATTATTATTCTCAGAACATGGACAACCAAAATGGGAATACCAGACAAAATATTCAACATTAAATTGCTATGGAAATTTGCAATAGAAGATGACACACCACCAGATGATTAATTTCCAAACAAATGATCCAGAGAAAAAAATTATATGAGACTTCAAATAAAGAAAATATGATTGAGATGAGGGAAAATACCACGAGAGAGATGCAATTTTACCTGGCTTTTGAAAATGGTGAGCAATTGTATAGGAGGTGAAAGGAGGGGAAGAATTCTGAGTGGATAATCTAGAGATAGGATAATATGCCTATCGCTATATGAATCACCCATATTATAATTATTGGTGACCTATTTAGGAATTCCTTAACAAGAGCCATGTCACACTTAGGTTGTACTCCAGGATTTATGACAGTTCAAAACATATAATATAAACTCAACGAACATTTAGTGAGTGACACAGATGGCTTTTAGAAGAGTGAAGTCAGGGGCACCTAGGTGGTACAGTCGGTTGAGCATCCGACTTCAGCTCAGGTCATGATCTCACAGTCCGTGAGTTTGAGCCCCGCGTCGGGCTCCATCCTGACAGCTCAGAGCCTGGAGCCTGTTTCAGATTCTGTGTCTCCCTCTCTCTGCCCCTACCCCACTCATGCTCTCTCTCTCTCTCTGTCAAAAATGAATACGCGTCAAAAAAAAAATTAGAAGAGGAAAGTTATAGGAGGGAAAAGGGTATTTTCACAAAATTATTCTGAAGGCATTTTCCAAGATGAATTGAGGTCCAAAAAGAGTCTTGGATGTCTGTTAAAATGGATTCACTTTCTGAGAGAAGAGAATAAAAACATGAACTGAAGGTTGACATACGAAAGAAGAGATGTGGGGTGTCTGGGTGGCTCATATGGTTAGGCATCTGGCTCTTAGTTTCAGCTCAGATCATGGTCTCATGGTTCATGAGATTGAGCCCTGCATCGGGCTCCATGTTGACAGTGTAAGCCTGCTTGGGATTCTCTCTCTTTCCCTCTCTTTCTGCCCTTCCAAAATAAATAAACTTTACACTTGCACTCTCAAAATAAATAAACTTTAAAAAACTTCTAACTCTCTAAAGAGAGAGAGAGAGAGAGAGAGAAGAGAAGAGATGTAAGACATGTCAAAGAGGAAATGACAGAATTAGGTGTTGGAGTAAGGGAGGAGTCCAGAAAAAATTTGACACTTCAATCCAAATGACTATGATAATAATGCTGCAATTAACAAGGATCAGGAAAGGAGAATGAGAATACAAATTGTAGGTAAAGATATTCAGTGTGATTTACAACATGTTGGGTGGAGTATAAAACACATGAAATACATATGGACGGTGGCAGTGTGCTCCAGTAGTGTAGGAGAAAGCCCACATATTGGAAAGCTATGTGCACACAAATCCTAATCAGAACCATTAAGAAGGATGAAATCACCAAACAAATTCATGGAAAGAAAAGAGAGGATATAATTTAGGAAAGAAACATTGAAAGAGGGGCTCTTGGGTAGCTCAGTTGGTTAAGCCTCTGACTTCAGCTCAGGTCATGATCTCGTGGTCCATCCATGAGTTAGAGCCCTGTGTCAGGCACTGTGCTGACAGCTCAGACCTGCAGGCTGCTTCCAATTCTGTCTCCTTTTCTATGCCCCAGCCCAGCTTGTGTGCATGCACTCACTCACTGTCTGTCTGTCTCTCTCTCTCTCTCTCTCTCTCTCTCTCTCTCTCTCAAAAATAAATAAACATTAAAAAAAAAGAAAGAAACATTTAAAGAAACAAAGGAAAGAAGAGAGACTAGGAAAGGATACAGAGAAACAACAGAGATTCCCAGGATAGGCCTGGGAAAGACAGGACAAGTCAGCCATCAGGGCCCAAGGTAAGGGAGTGTTTGTATTGAGGGAGTGTTTTTGGATTTGTTAGATGGCTGGCTGTGATCCTTGAAAGATCACTTTCAGAAGAATGAGAAGAGAGCAATTAATACTGTGTACCTCAAAAGTCTTTTGGCTTCTGAAACTAATTAAATAAAAGGTTAACATATTGAAACTAAAATAATAGGGCTCTACACAAGTGTCCAATATGCCATCTACTCCCTTCTCGGTAGATTCTCCTAGGTATATATCCAAAGTAGTCCAAGTGGTTGCAGATTAGTAGAGCAGTTAATGGCAAAAATGCCCACCTGTGTGTGTATGTGAGGAGAGAGGGGTGACCATACATTGAACATTGAATCCAGTGAAGCTGACAAGAGAAAGGGTCTAGAAAACTCAAATTTATCTTTGTGGGGACAGAGATCTATACATCTGCATGGACCCAAGGATCCTTTCATAGAGAATTCAACTCAGTGTGGCCATTTCCTCATTCCCTCACTCTATTGGGGGCACCTGGTATCTAAACCACAGAGAAAATGGTAGCCATCCCCCCACTGAAATAATCAGTGCCTCAACATTAACCCGTGATATATACCATGATACAGAACTGAGGTGGTTTATTCTAAGATAAGCACTACCTTTACCAAATTTACATTGAGGATTTATAGTATGCCATCAAGATGAAAACATGGTAAATTAGCAAAACTCTGGGTTCAAAAAGGTGTATCTTATATGCCAGTAGATAAACCACACTGCCTCCGCTCATGCTGACATTTTTGTCAACACACTCTGCTAATTATTCAGGATAACATTTTTCATAATTGGCAAGGCCGTGCCCCCTGTGTGGACTTTCTCAGTGAATGTTGAAAATTGCTAAATATTATTTATGTAATTTATTTTTGTCAACGACCTTATTAGTGCTTCCATTGCTGAACTGTGTTTGTGGGTGGATGTGTGCATGAAAATGCAGTCTTGACTTTTTCAAAAAAGAAGTTATATAACTTTACACTTCATAAATTTAACAACCAAAATGTTATCTGTAATAAGCGTTTCTGGGAAGCACTGTTTTACCACTGACTGGTTTGATGGGAGTTGATTAGATAGTGGTTTTTCATCTGTGTGTTGTTACTGATATTGGCCCCATTCCAGTTGGCTGCTGAGGTGTCTAAACACTCACAAACAAAAATTACCCATAAAACCTGTGACAGGGTTCTCTGGGTTCATAGCTACAGATCACTGCACATCTGGATGGGTTGTTTCAGCTGAGTTTATAATGTCACATCCCTTGTAAACATGATACACCTGTCTTTCTGTTTAACAGACAGTTTTTGAAGCCGAAGCATTTATTTTCTCCCAGAACCCAGCAATGGCATATTATTTACCGATATTGAAACTGAGAGTCCCTAAAACATTCCAGGATTTACATTCTTTTATCTTTAGATGCAATAGCTCTTTACTTAAATAAACCAGGAGAGAAAAAAAAGTGGCTTCATTTTGACATAAAGGTGGAATTAAAAGGAACAAAATGAAAGAATCAAATATTTGATGAGTCCCGTGATCTTTCAGACTCAAGACAAGGATTTGTAACTATTTTCAGCTTTCACATGCTGAAAGTCCCTTTTTCTGTCAGTGTTACAAAAGATTAATCACCAAACCATCTGTGAGCATCAACTATGTGCAAGGCTCTGTAACAGATCCACAAAGTTACAAAGAAGTCTATCACTGTTGTCACCCCACTCCAGAGGGGCTTACAACCCATTTAGGAGAAAAGGATGGATATGCACTAAAAGATACCAGACTGGACAGTAAATAGGTGTAAATTGTGTGCAAGACAGCAACAGAGCAAATGATGAATGGCAAGTGACTGGGTCCATAGGAAGCAAGAATGAAATCTGCCCCTTGATTTAAGGCTGGAGTTGCTACTAGCCAAGTCAATCACTGGTTGCCCCTCTGCCCCTCACCTCAAAATCATTGATTTCAAATGAGTCATTTTATTTGTGTAGGCCTCAGAATTTATTTCCAGCAATGGCCACAAGAAATATAGCAGGTTTTCTAGTCTCCATCCCCAGTGTTCTTTTGCTAAGCCTCAAAGAGGAATTCCCATCTCTAAGGTACATATCCTTGTTCATCCTTGTCTTTACTGTTACCAATATCAGTGAAAATAATTACATTGAAAAGGAAGCACAGTTGACAATACTTAAACACCACTAGGGCATTTGGAGTTGGAGGTCAAATAATTTTCAGAACAAATCTCTTGGAGGTATATCTTCATAATTACAGTTCATATAAAGTGGTTTAAGACAACAAAATGGAAGATCGCATCTGAAGAAAAAAATATTCAGTTTCTTTATGACCAAAGAACTTAACTCCTATAATTCAACATTAATGGATTAAAATTGGATTAATGGATTAAAAATTGCCTTAGATTTTTTCATTATTCATTCACCTCATTCCATACACCTTTACTGAGTATCTACTGTATGCAAATTTCGTGACAGGTGCTAGGAAAACAACAATGGACCAGTCTCTGCACTCAAGGAGTTTGCAATCTGAGAGGGGAGAAAGACAGGGAGGGAGATGAAAAAATAAGCTAAGGGGAAGTATACATGCAATTCTACAGAAGCACAGAATAAGAAAAAGGGAGGAAAATCAGGCAGGGGTAACTCCTGAGTTGAGTTTTAGAAAGATAAGCAGAAGAAGGAAAAGGACATAGGAGACAATATATGTTTTGTAGGTTCATGGGGACCCAAAACATAGTACCCCTTTACCCAAAACAAGAACCAATTGAAAAATGATCCAAAGCAGACAACAGATAGGAGCCAAAAAGAAAATCTTTGTTACCAAAGAAGAATGGGGTGCAGGACATATGTTCTGTCTGTGGGCAACTGTACATTAACGGTGAGTTGGCCAGACCTACTCCTCCAGTCACAGGCGAGGTGGGACCAGGAGACCACAGGCAGCAAAGGAGAATAAGCTAGCTCCCAAAGAAAAGGAGAGAGAAGGGGCTCAGCTTCTCTTTCCAATCCCTCCAATTAGGTAGGTAAGTCCCAAGTTACCTTCTCTGATGCAAAATGTGCAAGGGCACAAAGAAAGGTCAGATGTGTCACTCTAGTGGAACTCTACATGCACAGATGCTCTAGAAGTGGGAAAGAAATGGTACTCTCTATTCCTGCACCAGTGCCATGTCATGAGAGCGTGGGGCTCAGAAACCCCAAATAAGTTGAAAGCAAGGCATTGTAAGAAGCAAAGTATTGTAACAGATGCAGCAGAGGATGAGACTGTTGGGAGCTACACCACAAAGGGCTAAACACAAGAAGCCAGGAGTTTTTCATATTTAATGCCTTAGTGCTGTGATCCACCTGTGCGAACCCTGCCCCTAATACCATCACCCCATTTCTGAACTAAATCTCACCACAGTTTCAATATTTTGAGGCCTGTGACTAAATGTTGGTGATGCTGTAAATCTGTGGGAAATACACAATTAACCAGGAGTCAGTAAATGGCTAAATGATGGAAATAATATGAATATTATTCCCTAGAAGCAATAGGGCATCCATCCGCCCATCTATTCATTTTTGTCTTTGAAACCATAGTATTACTCTAGAGAGTTACAGGAATACTATTTTCTACATCTAAAACCAATCAGTCGTAAGACTCTACAGGGACATGTTTTAGTTACTAATTATTAACCACTTTGTAAAAGATCAATTACGTCAAGATATTTCCTCTTATCCAGCAAAAACAAGATTTCATTTTGACTAACAAAAACAATTTTCTGAAAAAAAATTAAGAAAAGTTAAAATAATTGTCTTTGTTGAACTCCATTATTAAGATGGGTAATAAGGCTTAACTCATTATTCAGTCAAATACTCTGAAATATTCTCTCTGGTTCTATTCATAAAAGACAATCTGCAAATCAAAACCACAGTGAACTATCACTTCACACCTGTCAGAATGGCTATCCTCAAATAGACAAAAGACAAGAAATGTTGGTGTGGCTATGGAGAAAAGGGAACCCTCGTATATTGGTGGGAATGTAAATTGGTGCAGCCGCTATGGAAAACAGTATACGTTCCTCAAAAAATTAAAAATGGAACTAACATATGATCCAGCAATCCCACTTCTTGGATATATATTCAAAGGAAATGAAATCACTCATCTCAAAGAGATCTCTCATCCACATGTTTACTGCAGCATTTAATTTATAATAGCCAAGATATGGTAACAACCCAAGTGTCCATAGATGAATGAATGGATCAAAAGATATGGTATATATGAATACATCATGTATTATTCAGGCTTCAAGAAGGAAATTCTGCAATTTGAGACAACATGGATGGACCTTGAGGGCATTATGGTAAGTGAAATAAATCAAAGAAAGACAAATACTGTATGATCTCACTTATATATGGAATGTAAAAGAAATGATTTCATAAAAACAAAAAATAGATTGGTGTTTGCCTGAAGCAGGGGTGGGGGGTAGGAATCGGTGAAAGTGATCAAAAGGTACAAACTTCCAATTATACAATAAATAAATTCTGGGGATGTAATATACAGCATGATGACTGCAGTTAACAATACTGTAGTATGTATTTGCAAGTTGCTATGAGAATAGAGTTTAAAAGTTCTCATCACAAGAAAAAAAATTTGTACTTATGTGAGGTGTTGGATGTTAATGAAACTTATTGTGGTGATTATCTTGCAAAACATACATATACCAAATCATTATGTTGTATACCTTAAACTAATATGATTCTATATGTCAATTATATCTCAACCTAACTTGGAAAAAATATTTAAAGACAGTCTCGGAGGTCTAAACCAAAAATTTGCACACTCATGCACACACACACACACACACACACACACACACACACACACTAGACTGAGCTACTATAAATTGTTTTCCCAACAAAAATAAGAATCTAAGTATAAGCATAAATATATATACACAAACACCAAATATCAAACAAAATCTTTCTAGCAATAGTCCTCCATGATTTCTCTATCCACTAAATAAAAATTGTGTGTGCATGAAGTTTTCTCCTCTAAAAGTGCTCAAATGTCCTGAAGAAAAAAAACAAAAACAAAAACAAAGGAAGGGTGCCTTTATTTGCATAGCATCACCTCACCTCAAGAAAATCCCTCCCTTGCTTGCTTCTCTCTACTCTGCTTGGCTAGTGAAGTCCTTTGATTCCTGCTGATAGAGTTCCTGTTTGCTCTCAGGATTGTTTGATCACTCAGGGCACAGCGGAACAGCATGTAGCTATTGCCTTTTTGGCACAGGCTTGATATTCAACAGTAGGTGGTTTCTCACCAGTTTGGCTTTTGCTTTAAGACAATGAGTGACAAGATGTTAGTTCACACAGCACGACTTATGTAACTTACAAAAATAAAAAAAAAAAATGGGCTGGAGATTTGTTCTGCAAATCAGCAAGATTTTCAAAACAATAGAATAAGGATTTTCCCAGGATCCCAAGATAAAGATGACTTGGCTAAACCAATGGGCAACTCAGTCAAGAAAACAAGTCCATCTAGAGAATGCCATTTTCAGGATAATGCCATTCAAAATAGCCAGACCGGTATCCCTAAAAAATATGTTTATTGAAGCCTGGGACACCTGGGTGGTTCAGTCAGTTGAGTATCCAACTTCAGCTCAGGTCATGATCTCAGTTATTGAGTTCAAGCCCCTGCATTGGGCTCTGTGCTGACAGCTCAGAGCCTGGAGCCTTCTTCAGATTCTGTGTCTCCCTCTCTCTCTGTCCCTCCTCTGCTTGTGCTCGTGCTCCCTCTCTGTCTCTCTCTCAAAAACAAATAAATAAACTTTTTTAAAAAGATGTCTTCTGGGATGGGGGGAGATGAAAACAGAACATATTATTTATCAAGGTGCTCACTTATTAAAACAATGGCCATGTTAATGTAAGCAATATAAACCTAGAAAACGTATCTACCCTAGAATTGCAAGAAACCAAAAATTACGTAGTATAATTTTGCATGATCCGTATAAAACTCATATAAGTTCTTGCTTCTTGCTTGGAGATTTTAGCTTCACAAAAAAAATGGTTATTATAAAGTCAAACATCCCTTAAGAGGACAGCTCTAAAGTAGTTGTTCCTTGAATGTAACAACTAGTGTCTTTAAGGTTTCAGTTGTGATTTGTTTTCATTGCTTGTGGATAAACTTCTGAGAAGTTATACAATAATTGTTCCAACTTGGGTCTAGATTTCTCAGTGAATCATAATTCCTGCTTCCTAGGAATAATAGCCATACTGCACACAAAATTTTCCAAGATTGCTCACGTTTGGCTATCCCGTTTTTCGTGAATTTAAAGCACAAAACTAACAAACAAGAGTCTGTGAGTCCTTCCAAGATCTAGAATACAAATGTTAATATACCTTTCTATAATTACGCCTGAAAGTGGTGATTGCCTTCCCAAATTTAAGAAGGCAATTTGGTTTCCCAGGCAAATTAATGTCTAGTCCCTCTACCAGTCACATACATGTCCCTTTTTAATATTGCTTTCTATTGGCAATGAATGGCTTGTAAGATTCCTTCACCTTACCTTCCAAAGTTAAAATCTTTCACATGTTTGAAAATAAAAATACAATAATTTCCACAATTCTATCATCTATTTTTCAAAATATGACTAGAATAGAGGTCCAATACATTGAAAAAAAAATCCAAAAATGGTGTCAGTCACCTAAAAGCACACAATCATCCTACATATTGCAAGATTCCCTTTATGAACTTATTCTTATTAAAGTACAGTTAAAATACAGTATTATATTCGTTTCAGGTATATATAAAGATTCAACAGTTCCATACATTTCTCAGTGCTCAAGGGAAGGCTCTATTTATTTTACGTCTGAAAAAGTACTGGAAGGGTTATTAGCAGTAAATAAAGTAGAGAGGTAGAGTTGTACTGTGGAACTGTTATTGTACTAGTGACAAAGGAAACAAGTTCATGCCAGCTCAGCCACTAACCACCCTGACTTCTCTAACTTGACCTTCCTGAGACTCTGGACAATAGCTTCTCTATCCACCTACTACACTAGGTGATTGTAAAGTTCAAACCATATCATGTATAAAAGATGCTTGATAAATGCAATATACCCAGGAAAATGTTAGGTGTTATTGTGCACATGTAAGGTGTTACGATTTTGTTAAGGTCAAGGGAAAGCTGTCATTCTTGTCCTCTATTTCCCCTTTCATTCCTTATTTTAAAAAAGATTAAAAAAACCAAGTGCATGATTGTAAAGTCTCCACGAATCAAAGTAGCAAAGCTTACCACTTTATTACTTTAATCCTCACATCCACCCTATGGTCAATTTATCATATAATTGTATACTTTAAATATGGAAAGGACATCAATCAACTTCTAGTCCCAAATCACAATTTTACGGACAAAGACTGAGGTACAGATAAGAAATTAGCCGTTAGCCGTGGTGCCCAAAAGGACCCAACTGCAAGCAAAAGAAATCCGAATGCAGCCTTAGCCTTCATCCCTTCTGGCTCCCTCTGTGGCTGATGGTAGTTTTAAGAAAGAATGATAAGTCCTAGGGTCACTGGCGGCTAATAGGTGTCCGCAAGAGCACAAGGACTGTAAATATCATTTCTATGAAAGTTAAAAATACAATCAAATTTGATCAACTGCATTTTTGTGTGTGAAAAGTGTCCATGCTGACTGAACGAACACATTCAGGCACTGCACATCTGTGCTTTGTAGCATCACAGGGCTTTCATCACACTAGGCCCGTTCTTTGAGAGAGACTGGCTTCACGCTGCACTCAGCATGAGGACCACGGGGCAGGACACCAATTAGTGGAGGCATTTGCACCAACTTGACAGGACCACTGTGCAGGGAAGTTCACCAGACCCCAAGCAGTGGTAGACGCATGTCCTTTGGCAGTAAATAATTAAACTTGAAGTAAAAACTTCATCCTTCATCGACAGAGATTGGATTTATGTTCAAGAAAATCTGCAGCCTTCAGAAAATCTGATCGGTTGCCAATCCCACGTGATCGAGACGAAGCCACTAGAAATTGCACTGGTTTCCTGTAACACACTTCCTGTGTGATCTACATTCACTTTCTTGACCTTCAGCAGCATAGGCATGGAAGCGGAGGTCACAACCGAATTAGCACAGTAGCAGGTAGAAGCCATCAGGACCCCTAATCCTGCGCCTGACAATAAATCCAGCTATAATTATTCGCCTCTCTGGCCAGCTGATGCCATCATACTTTTATAGTTCGCAAGTTTCCATTTAATTATAATTTTTAAATATTATATTTTCTAGGCTTTTACACCACAAATTGTTTTTTAGAGGAAAAAAAGTGAGATAAGTTAGCCATGTGTTGGCTGTCTTTTTTGTAGCACATGTTTTGCTTTTAATCCCAATCTCCAGATCTAATTCCCTCTCGGTCTATTTCTATTCCGACTGATCTGCTAGAAATTACTAAGAAAAGATCACAAACCAAATCTTATGATAATATCCTCAGAAATTTTAAACAGCTCTAAGAGGTTTGGCCTCAGACCCAAACATTAACATGATCGCTCAATTTTAATGAGGTCAAACAAGCTGCTGGGCATCTGGCCAGTGATCAAGGTCTTGGCCTGAGTGGGGAGGGCCATCTTGTTCTTGCGAAGAACTTAAGAAATAGTGACAGGTGATAATGTAATGCATGAAGCTACTGCCCTCAGCCACTTCATCCTTTCACCCCACTGGGATCCCAGAGGCAACAACACTTTCACCAGCTGTAAACAGTAGCTAAAGATCTGCAGAAGAAGCATATCCTTGCAGAGAAAAATTTTAAGGGGCTTAAATAACCCCCTAACAATCATCACAATGAGTTCATCAACCTGAGGAGACCAGAAAGAAAATAGACCTTTGGATATATTGGCAGAGATGAAGGCCAATAAAGAGCCAAGGTAATACAGCTATATTTTCATCTTGACTTTAAACAGTAAACTCTAGGGCTTTAAAGACACATCAGAGATCTGTATTCCCTTACAATTCCTCCCTCCTTAATATTATCTTTGAAACAATTAAGTCATTCTCGAGTAGACTTCATTCCTTTGAGTAACGGCAGTATATTTAGGTCTGAATCATTTACTAATTATATAGGGAAACTCATTAGGGCCAAGACTGAAAAAGAAAGAAAAATATTTGAGCCTGAAATCTCAGAAGTGAGTCACTTAACAAACAATTTACATTTTTCCTTCTAAATGTTCACATGAAATCTTCATCTTAGTATCATGAACAACACAGAGCATGCCAAGGCACCAGTGGGGGCCGTGTCACCAAATATGAGAGGAAGAAAAGCACCTATAAACAGCTTTAACATTTGCTTTTAAAATAAAACATTGAGGAGCACTTGGGTGGCTCAGTCGGTTAGGCATCCAACTCTTGATCTTGGCTCGGGTTGTGATCTCATGAACTACTGTATGATAGAAGGAGCAGCACATCGGGCTCTATGCTTACAGTGTAGATCCTGCTTGGGATTTCCTCTCTTCTCTCTCTCTGCTCCTCGCCCGCATGCATGTTCTCTTTCTCTCTCTCAAAATAAATCAATATGGGGCGCCTGGGTGGCGCAGTCGGTTAAGCGTCCGACTTCAGCCAGGTCACGATCTCGCGGTCCGTGAGTTCGAGCCCCGCGTCAGGCTCTGGGCTGATGGCTCAGAGCCTGGAGCCTGTTTCCGATTCCGTGTCTCCCTCTCTCTCTGCCCCTCCCCCGTTCATGCTCTTTCTCTCTCTGTCCCAAAAATAAATAAAAGTTGAAAAAAAAAATTTTAAAAAAAAGAAAAAAAAATAAATCAATAAACTTTTAAAAAGATGAAAAATAAAACATTAACACATACCAAAATGCATAAGCAAAAATAATGAAGTCATTCTCTGTTAGTATTATGTTACTTTAGAATCTGCAAAACTCTGCTATTTGGCTGACACATTTAAAGTGTTAGGAATGAAATGAAAAGGTTTTAAAATCACAGAATGTAGCTTAAGAACCTGGAACTTGGTTCAACTGACATATAAACAATATCAATCTTCCTTATTACAGAAATCACGAGTGTTCTCTAATAGTATTTGAAAAAGTACTTCATCAAAAAAGGAATGATGAAAATATAAAGGAGGAAAAGTGAAAAACTCAATGGCTTTTCTTAATTCCTAGTGAGAGAAATAACACATAAATAAGCAGCCATGTTGATAAAGATGCCTATTTTCTGAGACTAGACAGAGACTCTCTGAGCCCCTCTTGTGTTAAGCCCTGTCCCACTGCGAACAATATGTGTGTGGGGTAAAAATTATTTCACCAACTCCAAGAATGTGTTCAACAACCTAAGAATATTGTCACGAATATTTTAAAAGGTACTCTACTGTGTCACCAAGAGCACGTAGGCAGGAGATCCAGGCTGCTTTTCACTAAGGAGCACCATCGGTTAGAACTTTCTGCAATGTTGTAAATGTTCTAGAGCCATGCTGTCCGACACTGTAGCCATTAGCCATAGGCAATTACTGAGTATATGAAATGTAGCTATTGTGACTACAGAAATGAATTTTTTATTTTACTTTGATCGACTTAAACTCAGCCACATGTGGCTAGTAGCCGCCTTTATTAGATGGGAAAGCTGTAGACAGTAAGCATGATGCTCGTGGGCTGGTAATCGACTGTATCCACTATACGTACACAGTCTGCATTGTAAAGAAGAAACCTTATTCTTCTTTGATAGCTCTATATTAGCTCCACCACCACTGTTTCAGTTCTCTAACATCACCTGCTGCTGGATTTCTGAAAGTTGGGAAATTAAAAGCTAGGGTAGCTTAGCTCTCGTTAAGTCAGAGCATCCCAAGTAACGGAAAATATTAGCAACATGGCCACTTATGTACGTACCCCATGTGTAAAGACCATGTCACATATTGCATCATGCAGCCTACTCATGCATATGGCAAATATGTCCACCAGCAACTAGGAATGACAACGGATATTTAGCCTCGAAAAAGAAGTATACACCTGACTTAAGGGTCTTCAGGCCAGGGGAGGCATTTTTTGAAGAATTAGCTCTGTTCCTTCCCATATAGATAGTCTAAGCAGAAATAACCCTAAATTGTGTCAAGGGAGATACAAATCGCATGCAGAGAGCCTTCCTCAAACGTCAAGATTAGACAGTGGAATGGGTTCGCAAAGGGTGACTACGGAATCTGTCACACAGGACACTCTCATACATGCCATGTGGTTTCATTTACTGGTGTCATTCACCATATGCTATTTCTAGATTCATATATTTTATTTCAGCTAAATATGTTTAGCTGAGTATCTTACATAACGGTCTTGCTCTATCTTTTCCAGACTTGCAACTCCCACGTAGTCTAGTGTGAATGCATAATTGCTTCTTAAAAGTATAAGTTAAAGTTAATAAGCTTTCCAATATGTTGTTACTAAGGCTGTTGTTTAGTTGTAAAAGGAGACAATGTGGTTGGCACTGTGTTGAGGTACAAATGATGCAATTCTTAACCTGAGAGCATAATCTAAAATTTAGCCAAATGAAATATAAAGATGGCTATGATTTGATTATTCAAAACCTTTGTTGGTAGGTAAACTCTAAGGGGAAAAATGAGTTTTTAGAAGCACTTACAGAGCAGTATGAAATGATATTAATGTAGACTTTTAAAAATTAGGGAAAATGAAAAAGAAATAAGAAAACAAATTGACATATTGGACAAGAATTTAGAACGAGTAATAGACTTGGTATGTATTCATTACTAGTCAACAATAAATTTAGAGGATTAATTATTTACTGTGTTGCAGAGAATAAAATCCTGCTATGGGCTATATTTATTAAACATGGTTTTGACAAGCAACAATTTTACGAGCACAGCATTCCTTCTCAAAGCTTTTTTTAAGCTTTCACCGTTCGCTATTTGCCCCCCAAATGTGAATAATACCACAGATGTAAAACCTTCAGGTAGCCTGTGTGCATATTTTCAGACTTCTGCAAACACTTTATGCCCTGCTCTCAGGAATCAGTGAGTCTTTGAGACAAGCTCTTCCCTACACGATTCCCACCACCACCTCACCCCTGTAGGCAGCAAGCCAAATGGAAGATACAAACGGAGGTGATGGCATAGAACGAGAGAGACCTAAGGATGGTGAACAAAAAGAAGATAGATTGGAGAGACTGCAGGTGATAAAACGCACACACACACACACACACACACACACACACACACAACCTGAGACAAAGAGTGAGAAGGGTTGGAAAGTCAGGAACCCTGCTTTCCTATCTTATACATGATCGGACTGAAAGTGTAAAAAGTGCTCACAAGGGCTTGTCACAGATGACACCTTTGCAGTACTTTCAACAGATCATCTGACTCCTACCCACCAGCATGGCAAAGACCACGGGAAAGTCTGGGCTGAAACTCAGATCACCCAGCCTCTAACCGGTAAGGTTGCCATTATTAGATTTACCCTAAGACTCCGGGATATTGTTTAGAGCAGGTGCCACTGGGTAACTCACTGGTAGGAACTGGATTCTGGAGTCAGACTGAGTTCCACCATCACACCACTGACCAGCTGTGTGACCTTAAGCAAGTTAATTAATCTTTCCAGCCCTCAGTTCCCCCAGTTGTGGAGGACACAATGCTGATCTTATAGCCTTGTCAGTACTAAAAGAGATCATGCTCAAGAAGTCTATGGAACAGTGGCTGGCTTATAATAAACACTCAACAAATATTACTTTTAATTATTACTTGTAGTTTTCCTACTGTGTTGGAATAGTTTAACTGTATTTTCCATAACAAACAAAATTATTGATATTTAATGGCTATTTAACAGATAGACATGGTGGTTTTAGTGGTTGGTAAATCTCATTAAATAGGTTTCTAATAGCCAGCTGGTATTTAGTGAGCATATTAATGGTCTTATTGCCTTTAAATGAAACCCTTATTTCAACCATTTAATTTCTGTTTATAACTTATACTTCCATCCTTTTAAAAGAAGCATATAAAGCTTCTCTTATAAAAGAATAATGATATCCATTGACTCCTTTTCTTTCCTGTTTTTAATGACTACCTAAATCTTTAGAAGCATTTGGGCAAAGACACTTTGAGCTGTTTAATCCTGCTAAATCATATGTTGTTGTGAAATTATTTTCTGCCTAACTACAAATACAATATGCTTGTATAACTTCCTCTTTTACATTTCAACAGTTTCTGACTCACAGACAATCCTAACCTCACATGCAAACTTTCTTTCCATTTGCCAACACAGTTCTGTCTTTATGCTCTTCTTTCTTATTCCCCATTTACTTTTTTCCCTTGTGGGTGACTTTAATCCCATCATTTCTGCTCCTGTCTACTCGCAATATCAATACTATTTTAGCAATGTGTTAGTCTGCACTTTTTCTGCCCCATACTTTTTACCTGTATAAACTCTTTCCCTAGACTGACTAACCAGTCCAGTTTAAGGTATGGTTTCTTTTTCTTTTTAAGATTTTTTTAATGTTTTTATTTTTGAGACAGAGAGCATGAGCAGGGGAAGGACAGAATGAGAGGGAGACAGAGGATCTGAAGCAGGCTCTATGCAGACAGCAGAGAGCCTGATGCGGGGCTCAAACTCACGAATAAGCTACTGTTTCTTAAGTGCAGAAAACTCACAAAAGCTCCCATAAAAGAGCCAGACATAAACACCTGCCATGATGTTAGATCACAACAGAAGGAGCAGTGAAGTAACTAACATCTTTCCTGCCTTTGTTCCCACTCCTCTCTCCCTACTCCCAGCCCCTTAAGAGCTAAACACTTCTGCTGGTGAGTTAGAGAAGGAGTAGATTAGGTAATAAATCCTCCCCCCATCCACTTCAACTTCAGGCTTTTCACTGAGTTGCCAGACAGAAAGAAGCATCAGCTATAACTCAAAACTGAAGTTTTTATTAATTCATGCAACTAGCAGTTAAATTACTAAACTGAGGTAGTTTTCTGTGACCTAAAGTTACCAGAAAACCATATTGCCTAAGAGTTACCAGAAAAGTCATAGAGCTTCTTCATACAGTGATGGGAAAAACTAATCCCACAGACTACACTTAAAAGGATAGAGGGAGACAAAATCACAACTGATTTACGACCATTCTCTGCAAGTCATTTCTGTCCAATGTGTCAGTTGCTTTTTGGAAGAGAAATGGTGATACTAGGGGCCAAAATGGCTTTCCCCAGAAATGAAGATGGCATGCCCTGGCCAAAACAGAGAGTCAGAGCCTCACTTTGTGACTGTCTTGAAACCATGGAAACCATCCTGAGAAAGGAACATTTTACTTGTCATCACTAGGTCAAGGATTGCTAGTCACTCCTTCACATTTCATCTCTACCTAGGGACGTGGGAAGGCACCAGACTTCAAGTATCTTCATTTTCCTGAGCTGCTGAAAAGGAATCATGGAAAATTCCTCTCTCTTGCTTACCAGGAAGGTGTTTTGAAATCATCTCATGAAGAATGATTACAATTATCCTTTTAAATAACGACACAGGCATTAACATAAACTTTATTCTTCTGCATGACAATAATGCCATCGTTTAAAGATACAACTTATGACGGCATGAACTGCCCAGAGAAGGGGCTCTAAATCAATGCAAAATAACAAAAGGATAAAACACATATCCCCAGAGACGCACCAGGAGATGCACATTGTTTTGCATTTATTAAAATGCAGTTGTATGGGGCGCCTGAGTGGCGCAGTCGGTTAAGCGTCCGACTTCAGCCAGGTCACGATCTCGCGGTCCGTGATTTCGAGCCCCGCGTCAGGCTCTGGGCTGATGGCTCAGAGCCTGGAGCCTGTTTCCGATTCTGTGCCTCCCTCTCTCTCTGCCCCTCCCCCATTCATGCTCTGTCTCTCTCTGTCCCAAAAATAAATAAACGTTGAAAAAAAAATTAAAAAAATAAAATAAAATAAAATAAAATAAAATGCAGTTGTAAGCATAAGGCATGAAATGACAACCTTAAACCAAGAACTTAAATTATGTAGAATATTTTATGAGAATATGACTTCACTTTCCTTTGGGGGAAATAAGGGAGGTGAGAAATGTAGCTCCATGAGTCTGTTCACTGTTGATCAGAAGGTATCTAGTACAATATTTGGTATTGATTTTTTCACGAATGAAGGACAAACAAAAAAGGATTCAGCATCATTCAAGAAAAAGACCTATGCCGTGAACATTTTGAAATAATATTGAAACTTCAACATGACATGTAACTCCCCCAATATAGCCTAAGTGGTAGGCACCTTGTCGCAATTTAAGAGACAAGACTCCAACTCTATTTCTCTCCATTGAAACACTGATCTACATTAAATATTTCCCAACGTATGCACAAGATATGTGGGTATTGCCTCTGTTTAAGTAGAAAAACGTATAACTGATTGCATTTCATTTCTTAGGCCTTAAGGAACACACCACAAAGACATTGTCCTAGAGGAAATAGAACTATCCTAGGCCCAGAGGCTTTAGTGATAACTCTTGCTCCCTCACACTTCAGATGTGCAAGACATTTACCTTTCCACAGCTTATGTAGCTTTCAAAAAGCTTAAATAATTGCAATTTAACTTAATGCACAAGTTACTAAGAAGATCCAACACAAGACAATGAACATGAAATTATATGAAGATTTAAGGTAATCTAAGTTACTGATGTATTTTATTCTTTTTTTTTAAATAGTATTTCAAGGAGATTTCATCTTGGTAAAGGACAAGGGAAATAAATAGAAAGATAAAAAAGAGAGAAAGAAGGTTTAATGTTATGGATAAGGATGACATCTCTATATATCCTGCTTACTCTAATATGTAAATAGAGAGAGGTACAAAGAACAAATGACAATTTAAAGAAAAGGGGCATTTAAGATTGAATCACAAAGGCCTCTAGCAAATCCAGAACCCACCCACTTTAACTAGCCTTGGGATAACCTGTTAGTTTCTCTGTGTAATGTACAATGGTAGCTCTTCCATACCCCCTCCTTCTTCTTCACCTTGCTGTGATCACTCCTCCAAAGGACTGGCTTAGTTTGCTCTCAAATAACTCCTAATGTCAGGATTTATTCTCCAGATCCATGATAGTTTGCTCCATTACGGTGATATTTTATTTTATTCTGCATTCCAGTCCTACATCAGAACAAAACTGTGCTATTTCCTTCACTCCATGTTTGGAGCTTTTGCCGTACCTGTCTGGGGCACGAGTAAATTTTTCATCTGCAATTTGAGACTTCTTCTCCTTTAGCAGTACTTTGCAATTGGGGGGAAATGCTAGCAGAAGAAAAAAATGTTTCTGAATTTTTTTTTCTTAATTTTATTTTTCAGATCTTAAAAACAGTAGGGGCAGTTTGTGAGGATAGCAAAATACAAGGATACTGAGCTCACCAGGGTGTCCCATGGACACACTGAGGCAGAAACTATATCTCCAGCAGTGAACTTTAAAAGCAACCTGAAGGCTGGCCCAACAGATCTTCCACAGTTAGTAATAGACAGAAGGCCACATAGAAAAGGGTAGGAGGGTGGAGATGTGGTCAGGAACCAATCCCCAGCCTGACTACCTACAAACTGGAGAGATATCACAGGCACAGAGGAGCAAAGGAATCAGACACCACACCAAGTACCCCAGACCCTGGGGACCTGCAGTGGAAAGAATTCCCATAATGTCTGGCTTTGAAAATCAGTAGGGTTGAACTCCAGGACAGCTGGAGGGAAACTGAGCCCTGCCTTTAAAGAGCCAGCATGCTAAATAATTGAGCACAAAACACAGCACAGAAGCAGCACTTTGAAAAGCATTTGGGGTATATGTGAAGGAGATTTACTGGCTATTCTTAGGACATATGCTGGAAGGGCAGGGATTTGCAGATTTCTCCTGAAACAAAAGTGTTGGCTATTACCATTCTTTTTCCCCTCCCCTAGCCTAGATAGCTGGAAACCTGTGGGGACCAGATTTAACACTCTGTATCTCCCTTGATAGCACCATATGCTTGACTCACACCACCCTACCTGTGCCCTGGAAGGCACACCTCCAAAGGATCTCCTGCCCTTCCACACTTGGCAGGCAGCACCAGCCTGGACCAGCACGACTACAAAGTGACTCTTCGCCTGGGGAAGCAGGGAGAGAACCCCAATCACCAGCACCTCACAGCTCCTACAGCTGGGCCTCTTATCTGGTTGTGCAGGAAGCAAGCCCTGCCCTTCCAGGGCTGTAACAGAGGCTAACTGTAGACAGCTAAGCTGGCTGCCAGCCCCACCCACCCTTGTATCTGCAACTAGGCCTCTCAATAGCACAGGGAGCAAACTCTGCCCAATGTACTCACAGCATGTGAAGGTCATTGCAGCCAACTGGGCTGAGGCCCAGTGCCACCCGTGGACATGCCCACAACAATTGCAGCTCTGCCACAATAGAAGGGCACATGCAGTCCCAACAGGGGACACCCCTGAAAAACATGTTTCTGATGACAAGGCGGGGGCGGATTGTAGTATAAGGCTCCACAGGACCTCTTCTACATAAGGCCAGTTATTTCAAGACCAGGAGTTGTAGCCGACCTACCTAACACATAGAAACAGACACAGAGTTAGAGAAAATGAAAAGACAAAAGAATATGTCTCAAATGAAAGAAAGAGACAAAGTAAAAAAAAAAAAAAGAGCTAAACAAAATGGAGATAAGCAATATGCCTGATAAAGAGTTCAAAGCAATCGTCATAAAAATGCTCACTGTACTTAAGATGGATGAACTCAGTGAGAATTTCCATCAACAGATGGAAAATACAAAAAAGAACCATTCAGAAGTAAAGAAATCAATAACTTAGGGGCACCTGGGTGCTTCAGTCAGTTGAGCATCTGACTCAGGCTCAGGTCATGATCTCAGGGTTCGTAAATTCCAGCCCCACATCAGGCTTGCTGTTGTCAGCCTGTCAGTGCAGAGTCCACTTTGGATCCTCCGTCCTCCTCCCTCTGCCCCTCCCCCATTTACACTCTCCCAAATATAAATAAATATTTTAAAAGTCAATAAGTTACGGGGCGCCTGGGTGGCTCAGTCGGTGGAGCGTCCAACTTTTGCTTATTTCATGGTCTTGCAGTTCGTGAGTTCGAGCCCCACGTAGGGGTCTGCGCTGACAGCTCAGCTTCCGCTTCTGTGTCTCCCTCTCTCTCTGCCCCTCCCATGCTCATGCTCTCTCTCTCTGTCTCAAAAATAAAATAAAAAATAAATGAAAAATAAAAATCAATAAGTTAAAATGTAAAAAACATAGTAAAGAGGATCAACAGCAGATTAAAGGATGCAGATGGATGGATCAGCAGTCTGGAAGACAGGGTAATGGAAAGCAATCAAGCTGAATAGCAAGCAGACAAAAGAATAATGAAAAATGAGAATAGGATAAGGGGCTTCTGTGACATCATCACACGTAATAACATTTGCATTACAGTGATCCTAGAAGGAGAAGACAGAGGGGAGCAGAAAACTTATTTGAAGAAATAATAGTAAAAATTTCCTTACTCTGGGGAAGGAAATAGCTATCCAGGTCCAGAAAGCACAGAAACAGAAAGCTCCATACAAGACGTTCCAGTGAGGTCCACACAAAGACATATAATAATTAAAATGGCAAAAATTAATGATAAAGAGAGAATCTTAAAAGCAGCAAGAGAAAACAGTTACATACAAGGAAAATAGTTACATACAACCCCAAAAACGCTCAGTGGATTTTTCAGCAGAAACTTTGCAGGTCAAAGGGAGTAGCATGACATATTCAAAGTACTAAAAGGAAAAACCCACAACCAAGAATACTCTACTCAGCAAAATTATCATTTCAGACCTCAAGGAGACATAAGGAGTTTCCCAGAAACAAAAGTTGAAAGAGTTCATCACTATTAAACCAGCCTTACAGGAAATGTTAGAGAGAATTGTTCAAGTGGAAAGAACAGCCCATAATTAGAAGAAAATTATGAAAGGAAAACTTTACAGGTAAATGCAAACATATAGTAAAGTGAGCAGATTAATCACTTATAAAGTATATGGAGATTAAAACATGAAATAAAATCACTTTATATCCATAAAAACTAATTAAAGGGTACAAAAAACTAAAAGATGTAGGGGCACCTGGGTGGCTCAGTTGGTTAAGCGTCCGACTTCATCTCAGGTTGTGATCTCAAGGATCATGAGTTCGAGCTGACAGCTTGGAGCCTGGAGCCTGCTTCAGATTCTGTGTCTCCCTCTCTCTCTGCCTCTCCCCTGCTCACACTCTGTCTTTCTAGCTCTCAAAAATAAACGTTAAAAAAAGATAAAATTATGACGTCATACATATAAAATGCAGATTAGTAAAAATTTAGTGCTTTTAGAATGTGTTCAAACTTAAGCAACCATCAACTTAATATAGACTGCTATACACATAAGATGTTATATGTGAACCCAATGGTAGCCACAAACCAAAAATCTATGGTAGATTCACAAAATTTAAAGAGAAAGGAATCCAAGCATAATACCAAATAAAGCCATCAAACACAGGGGAAGCCAGCAAGAGGGGAAAAAAAGGAAAGGAACTACAAAAATAACCAGAAAACAGTTAACAAAATGGCAATAAGTATATATTTATCAATAATTTCTTCAAATGTAAATGGACTAAATGCTCCAATCAAAAGAAAGAAGGTGACTAAATGGATAAAATACCAAGACCCATCTATATGCTGCCTACAAAAGATTCATTTCAGGCCTAAAGACACACACAGACTAAAAGTAAAGGGATAGAAAAAGATATTCCACGCAAATGGAAATGGAAAAAAAGTCATGGTAGCAATACTTACATTGGACAAAATAGACTTTTGAAAAAAGGCCGTAGCAAGTGACAAAGTAGAGTGTTACATAATAATAAAGGGATCGGTCCAATAAAAGGATAAAACAAGTTTAAATATTTATGCATACAACATTGGAGCACTTTAATACATAAACCAAATATTAACAGATATAAAGGGATAAATTGACCATAATATAATAATAGGGGATTTTAAAACTCCACTTACATCAATGGATAGATCATCCTGACAGAAAATCTACAAAGAAACAATGACTTTGAAAAAAACCTTAGACAAGACAGACTAAACAGATATAGATAGAACATTCCAATCGAAAATAGCAGAACACACGTTCTTTTCAAGTGCACATGGAACATTCTCTAGGATAGAAGTTAGGCCACAAAACAAGTGTCAATAAATTTAAGAAGACTGGAATCATATCATGCATTTTTTCTTACCACAATGGTATGAAACTAGAAGTCAATTACAGAAAAAAAATGGACACAAAAACAAACACATAAACCAACATGCTACTGAAGAACCGATGTGTTGACAGAGAAATCAAAAAGAAAACTAAAAATTACATGGAGAAAAATGAAGATGGAAACACAATGATCCAAAATCTTCGGAATACAGCAAAAGCAGTTTGAAGATAGAAGTTTGTAGAAAGAAATAAGAAAACTTAAACAAATAATCTAACCTTACACCTAAAGGAACTAGAAAAAGAAGAACAAAGCCAAAAATTAGAAGGACAAAAATAATAAAGATTACAGTTAAAATAATGAAAAAGTGACTAAAAATAAATAGAAAAGATCAATAAGCCCAAGAGTTGATTCTTGGAAAAGATAAAATTAATAAATCTTTAGCCAGACTCATCAAGAAAAAAGAGAAGACTCAAATAAATAAAATCAGAAATGAAAAAGGGAAAATAACAAATGCCACAGAAATACAAAGAATGATAAAAAAAAAAAACTACTATGATAAACTACATGCTAACATGGTGAACAACCTAGAAGAAATGGATAAATTCCTACAAAGACAATCTTTCAAAACTAAATCAGGAAGAAATAGAAAATCTGAACAGACCAATTACTAGGAGCAAAATTGAATCAGTAATCAAAAATTCCCCAACAAACAAAAGTCCAAGACCAGGTGAATTCACAGCTAAATTCTACCAAACATTTAAAGAATAGTTAATACCTATTTTTTCTTAAACTATTCCCAAAAAAAACAGAAAAGGAAAAAAAGATTCTAAACGTATC
Source organism: Herpailurus yagouaroundi (assembly GCF_014898765.1). Taxonomy (NCBI): domain Eukaryota; kingdom Metazoa; phylum Chordata; class Mammalia; order Carnivora; family Felidae; genus Herpailurus; species Herpailurus yagouaroundi. Next base: position 49,865,937 of record NW_024412376.1, on the reverse strand, counting down.
AGGCCAGCAAAATCAAAGATACCAAAAATAATGGAGAAGAAGAAGAAGAAAAAGAAAGAAAAGAAAAAAAAAGAGAAAAGAAAAGAAAAAAAGAAAACTATTGGCCAATATTTTTGATAAACATAGATGCAAAAGTCTTCAACAAAATATTGGTAAACTAAATCCAATAATACATTTAAAAAAATAATTCACCACAATCAAGTAGAATTTATTCCTGGGTTGCAACGGTCATTCAATATTTGCAAATCTATCAACATGATACATCAATAAGAGAAATGATAAGAACCATATGATCATTTCAATAGACACAGAAAAAGCATTTGACAAAGTACAACATGCATTTATGATAAAAACCCTCAACAGGGGTGCTTGGGTGGCTCAGTCAGTTAAGCATCAAGTCAGGTCACAATCATCCCATTGTTCATCATAAGCTTGAGCCCTGAGCCACCTTCTGGGAAGATAGCCCAAATCCTGCTTAGGTCTCTCTCTTCTCTCTCTCTGCCCCTCCCTCCACTTGAACTCTCTCTCTTGCTCTCTCAAAGTAAATAAATAAACTTTAAAAAAAACACCTTCAACAAAATACGTTTAGCGGGAACATACATCAACATAATTAAGGCTGTATGTGAAAATCCCACAGCCAATATTATCCTCAATGGGGAAAAAATGAGAGCTTTCCCCCTAAGGTCAGGAACAAGACAGGGATGTTAACTCTCACCACTGTTATTTAACGTAGTACTGGAAGTCCTAGCCACAGCAATCAGATAACAAAAGGAATAAAAGACATCCAAATCAATAATGAAGAAGTAAAACTTTCACTATCTGCAAATGACATGCTACTCTATATAGAAAACCCAGGGGTACCTGAGTGGCTCAGTCAGTTCAGCAACTGAATCTTGATTTTGGTTCAGGTCATGATCTCACGGTTGTGAGATTGAGCCCCACGTTGGGTTATGCACTGTATGTGGAGTCTGCTTAAGATTCTCTCTCTTCCTCTACCTCTGCCCCTCCCCTCCTAGGGCTTTCTCTCTCAAAAAAAAAAAAAGAAAACCCAAAAGATCCCACCAAAAAACTTTTAGAACTGATACACAAATTCAGTAAACTCATTGGATACAAAACTAATACCCATAAATCATTTGCATTTCTATATACTGATAACTAAGTAGCAGAAAGAGAAATTAAAAAACAATCCCATTTAAAATTGCACCAAAAATAATAAAATAACTAAAAATAAACTTAACCAAGGAGGTGAAAGACCTGTACCCTGAAAACTATAAAGCACTGATGGAAGAAATTGAAGATGACACAAACAGAATGATATTCCATGCTCAGGGATTGGAAGAATTAATATTTTTTAAATGTCCATTCTACCCAAAGCAATATATAGATTCAATGCAATCCCTATCAAAATACTAAAAGTATTTTTCACAGAACTAGAACAAATAATACTAAAATTTACATAGAACCACAAAAGACCTGAATACCCAAAGCAATTTTGAGAAAGAAGAACAAAGCTGGAGATATTATAATCCCAGATTTCAAGATATAGTACAAAGCTGTAGTAATCAAACAGTATGGTCTTGGCACAAAAACAAACACATAGGTTAGTGGAAAAGGATAGAGCACCCAGAAATAAATCCATGCTTCTGAGGTCAATTAATCTTTGACAAAAGAGGCAAAAAGATACAACAGGGAAAAGACAGCCTCTTCAATAAATGGTGTTAGGAATACTGGCTAGCTACATGCAAAAGAATGAAACTGGACTTCATTCTTAAACCACATGCAAAAAAAAAAAATGAACTCAAAATAGATTGGAGACCTAAATTGAATCCTGAAATCATAAAACTCCTAGAAGAAAATATAAGCAACTATCCCTTTGACATTAGCTTTAGCAACAGTTTTCTAGGTATGTATACTGAGACAAGGGAAACAAAATCAAAACTAAATTATTGGGACGACATCAAAATAAAAAGCTTTTACATGGAGGAAAAAATCATTAGCAAAACAAAACGGCAACCTTACTGAATAGAAGATATTTGCAGGGCACCTGGGTAGCTCAATCTGTCAAGCGTCCAACTCTTGATTTCTGCTCACATCATGATTTCACAGTTTGTGAGATTAAGCCCCACATTGAGCTCAACACTGACAGCACAGAACCTGCTTGGGATTCTTTCTTTCCCTCTCGCTGCCCCTCCCTCACTTACTCTCTTTCTCTCAAAGTAAAGAAATATTTTTTTAAAAAAAGAAGATACTTGCAAGTGATATATCCAATAAAGAGTTAATATCCAAAATACATAAAGAATTTACACAACTCAGCATCAAGAAAGCAAATAATCTGAATATAAAATGGGCAGAGGACATGAATATTTTTCCAAAGACATTCAGATGGCCAACAGGCATGTGAAAAGATGCTCAACATCACTAATCAGCAGAGAATGCAAATCAAAACCACAATGAGATATCACCTCACACAAGTCAGAGTGGCCAGAATCAAAACAACAAGAAATAATGTGGTATATATGGAGGAAAAGTAACACTCGTGCGCTGTTGGTGGGAATATAAATTTGGGCAGCTATTGAGGAAAACAGTATGGAGGTTTCTCAAATAATTAAAAATACAGGTACCACAATATCCAATAATTCCACTACTAAGCATTTACCCAAAGAAAACAAAAACATTAATTTGCAAAGATATATGTACCCCTATGTTTATTGAAGTGGTATTTACAATAGCCAAGATAAGAAAGCAACCCAACTTTCCAGTGACAGATGAATGGATAAAGAACAAATTGTGGGGCATCTAGGTGGCTCAGTTGGTTAAGTGTCCAACTTCGGCTCAGGTCATGATCTCGTGGTTCATGGGTTCAAGCCCTGTGTTGGGCTCAATGCTGACAGCTTGGAACCCGGAGCCTGCTTCAGATTCTGGGCCTTCCTCTCTCTCTTCCATGCCCCCATTCTCTCTCTCTCTCTCTCAAATAATGAATAAACATTAAAAAAACTAAAAATTAAAAAAAGAAATTATAAGATGGTATGTGTGTATGTACATATATGTACACATATATACATACACATATACACACACACATATATGTAATGGAATATTGCTCAGCCATAAAAATTATAAGATTTTGCCATTTGCAGCAACATGGATGAAGCTAGAGGGATTTATGCTAAGTGAAATAAGCCACAGAAAGACAAATACCATATGATTTCACTTGCATGTGGAATCCAAAAAAACAAACATGAACAAACAAAAAGCAGAAACAGACCCATAAATACAGAGAACAAACTGATGGTTACTAGAGGGGAAGAAGGTGGGGTGATGGGTAAAACAAGTGAAGGGTAATGGGAGATAATAGGCTTCCAGCTGTGGAATGAATAAATCATGGGGATGAAAGGTATAGCACAGGGAATATAGTCGATGGTATTATAATAGTGTTGAATGGTGACCGTAGCTACACTTGCAGTGAGCATAGTGTAACACATAAACTTGACAAATCACTACGTTGTGCATGTGAAACTAATGTAACATTGTGCGTCAACTATAAGTGAATAAAAAAATTTTTAAAGACACTGGAAAAGATATTTAGTAAGATCAAAAAAAAAGGAAGAGAAAAGAAAAATGAAAGCAAGGCAAGATGTGTGAGAAATACTCAATGAATATTACTGTGTATTTCTCTTATTCCATTCATCAATTAATATGTTTCTATGCTATGCACTAAACACAGGCATCAAGCCTCGGACCTCTGAACACGAACACGTGAATAACCCAGATCACCAAACGGCAGATGACGTATACCACTGTTTAATTTTTCAGACTTTATTCTGAAGTTTTTTGAATGTCTTACTCTCTCAAGATGTCCTTCCTTTTCTACAGAAGTTTCCATCCCACAATCTTGACTCTGGTTTCAAGTAGAAGACTCCTAATCCAACACTTCTGGGCTGAATAGCAAGTGACTGTAGAAGCTCATCCTGTAGGTTTCCTACAATGAACTGATCTTAGGTTTTACTGAGTACATTTCCATTGTGAACAACATTTGTATGGGGAATTGTTCCTCTAATTTCTAAAGTACTTACAAAACCAGTTTCCCTGAATAGAATAATTTTCTGGCCCATAAAACACACTAAATTTGGTTTAGTTGAGAGCATCAGTGGAAGGCTTTGTCATGGATTCCACCAGCAGGGCATTCTTACAACATGTCATATAAATTTTTCTGAAATTTTACAGAGTTGAGCAGATGGTACAGCTCTTTGGTATTGGCCATAATAGCCTCACAAAGCTTTTAAATTCATTTGTAAAATTTTAATCTTTAAACAATGAATCATGAGGGTGGGGGAAGGAGTCATTCAGAAGCATTTTTTAAAATTATTCAGTGATATCATCCTGTGTGTCCACAAGTGGTCAGCTTCTTGTTCACAATCTTCCAATCTACTGGATTCAAAATGTATGGGGAGGGAAGCACAAAGTTTCAAAAGTTTAATATAGTACTATGTCACTTGCTGAAGGAAGAAATAAAAGTGGAGACCAGCAGCCAGAACCTAGGCAACCAATACGTTCAGTGATCAATTGCATGATTCTCTTTGCTATGAGGGCAAATCATAGCCCCTCCTCCTCCATAAACTGCTTTGGGGTCCACTGGGATAAAGGGTCTGATGACATTCAAATGGCCCTTGTATTCTATTCACAAGTTAACACATTTTCAGAATGTTATTTGAAAGGGAAACTAACAACATATGTTAAAAAAGAGGCCACAACATTTCTTGAAGATCTATAATGTTATAAAGGAGTCATGATCTTTGTTCAAGGAAGTAAAAAATTAAGAAAATTTGTGTTCATGGCATTCTGAATTGAGTGTGTGCTATGAAGTTCTTCTGATTATGAAAGCTGCATTCCTATTCAAAAACAAAATAAAATGTTCTTAATTTTCAAAAGATTAGAATATCCTTCAGTATCAAATAATATCTAAATATAAACTCTGCAAACTGTCTCACAACTATTTACTTAAGGACATTGTGGTCAAACTTCAAGGTGCAGCCTACAGGCAAGTATTAACCCAGATTATCTGAAATAGAGTTTTCATTGATCTCCATTGTCCAGCTTTGTTAATTTCTATCATTCAACTTTATTTTTCAGTAATTTCTGAACCTTGCCGCAAGAAAATATTAAAGTTAAGAGGCCAAAATTAGTAATGGAATTCAAATTTTTCTAACAGTTAACAACTCTTCAACTAACTGTAGCCGTGAGTCACACAAAGAGTCGGGACACCGAGGCTTTTCTTTCTAGGAAGCAGCTTTATTTGTGCCAGCACGGGCTCAGTGAGCTAAGACCCAAAAGGTTGAGCCCCAAGCGCAGTGGGGGGTTGCCTTTTGTATAATTTTTGCTCCTTTGTCTCCCATATATGATAACATACAGTCTGATTGAGTGGTCTATGTTACAGGGTCATGAGGAATGTCACGTATGCATGCATAGACAGGTTGCCTTCCCTTATCTTGAGGTTTTCACCACATTCCTTAGGGAGGGGCTCTAGCACATAACCACAATGAACTACCTTTAGTATACAAATAAACACAGAAGCTGTATTTCTCCAGACCACAACAACCAGGACAGCAAACTGACCCAATAAAAATCACACACACACAAAAATCTTCTTAGAGAAAGAGCAAAAGATGTGGGAATTGGAGTTGTAAAACTTCTTCCACTAGCTGAAAAAGGTTTCCAGGTTCTTTCACTTGATTTAACTACAGGATTATGACCACTGTCTTTTCTAACTTCTATCCTCCATTTCCTGTGTTGTTTCAGCAGGTAGTTCTTTGTGTATACTACTGTATTCCAGTGAAAGCTATTGCTTCTCTTGGTGGCCCTGTCAGCTCAAATGAGCCCAGGAAGTCTGCCCTGCAGTGATACATTCTGTCCTGAGGGCATAGCTGCTCTCCAACTCAGTGGTGTTGCTGGTTGAACTCTGTTACTAGGCAAAATGCCATGTGACCATGGATGCTGGTTTCATATGGATAGATCTCTTCTGTTCAACTCACTTTCTGTAAATAGTCTCCTCTCCCTGGGGTCTGAGACAAGTCTTTGGAGACTGGTCAGGAAGACAATTAGAAAGATCAATACAGTTTATAGAAAATTACTAATAATCTTCCACGGCCATGCCCCCATCCTAACCTCAGTCGGAGGCAATCCCTAAACCAAAAGAATTTATTCAAAGCTGGCACAATTCTGCCATAGAGAAAAAGATGCAACATAGGAACATTAAAACCTAGTGCAGCTAGTTCTTTTGTCAAGACATAAGCCTCAGGCAGAGCCTGCAAGAGCCCATTGTTTGTCAACCATCCTTTATCTGAAGCTCCTAAGAAGAGAATGATGCTCATTCTGCAGAAGCCTTGGGTGGTTAAAAGGCCAGTTTCTGAAAAATAGAAGCCCTGTGTTTGAATTCCAACTCCCTTATTCCTTGAGCACATTTTTAAGCTCTTTTGGTTTGAATAAGTGCCTAAAGGACTAGGGAATCTCCCTCTCAGAAAACCTTTAGAAATAAGGCATTTTAAAAGAAGGGAAAAACTTGTCTGAAACATACTAGAAAACAGAAGAATGGATGACCTTTGAAGCCACAAATGATAGAGGTATAATTTGAAATAAACCTTTGATTTTTACATTATACCCTTGTTACCTTTCATTATACCCTTGTTACCTTTCATTATATATCTGTAAATCAAAGCACTTACAAATTCATTACTTACTAATAAGATTTGTTTAATTTTAAAAATAACAACATCTTATCCTTAGGTACTTTAGGTTTCAAACACTGTCCCTCCAATTATTCTCATATATTTTTTTTCTTATTTCCCTTGCCACATATTTGTGAGACATAAAATATTCCAAGTAGCCATTAGCAATTTTAAAATAAGGACATGCAGAATTGTACAACATGTGCTTCGTGGTTGATTATTATTTTTCTACCTTTGTCTACTACTGTAACCCACTCTATAAATTTAACAACTTGGGTGTCGTTATAGCCATGGCAGGGCTAGTGCCACGTGGCCTCCTTTGGGAGTAGCGAACTTGGGAGGCCAAGTAGGAGCAGGAGACAGAACAGGATAATAGATCTGAAAGTATGTGGATCCTGACAGGATGACTTTTATTCTGGTTTATATGGATATTAAAATTATCAGACCATCGGTGATATCAAATGCGCAGTGAATCAAATTCTATAGGAAGCAGCCTCTTAATGATGCTTAGAACTTCCACTTGAATAGCAGTTCACCATAGCCTCTTTTGGCAGCTGGTTGATTAGGTTCCTGGTAGCTGATATTGTGTCTGCTGTGAATGCTGCTGGACTCTTAAACACACTCAAATATTTAAACCCTAAAACTTAAGGAAGGTTTAAGACTATCCAAAAGACCACAATAACAAGGAGATTTCCAGCAAATTAGCTGCCCCAAAGATTAGACACATCAGCAAGGGATTCCCCAAGGTTTGGAGGCACATTTACGAGATTAAAACCAGCCACACACGTTGCCACGTCCATGGTCCACAGCAGACAATATCTAATCAATATTTATCAGGCTTCTCCAGAACGAGACAAGGAGGACTAAGAGCTAAGAGTTCTGTCCAAGTTCTGCCACTAATGAGCTGTGTGACTTTGGGAATGTCACTTAGTGTTTCCTGGCCTCGGTTTCTTCTGCTGTAAACTGGGCAAGATAATCTGCGATTCTATCCAGAGAATTCTTCTGCTTAGTTAATAGGGTCATGGTCATTCACGAGAAAGTTTTATCTGAAAGTCTATGGGAGGCTAGAACATAACACTTTATAATTTCAAGCACTTTTCTATTTTAAGCATCATTATATTTGAGGGAAAATAGTCCCAAATGTTTTTAAACTGATTCTTCCTAGCAACTTTCTAACAGTTCCCAAATTATTCAAATTAAGCAGCAAATTGAGACATCGTAGAGCAGATATATATTTAAATTGCTGCCTTTATATTTTACATATCATTGAATTTTCAAATAATACAATTAGCAACAGGGCAAAACTATAAGTGAACTGAATTTAAACTGTGAAGCGATAGGGATAGAAGTTTTTAATCACTAGATGTTCTGTAGCATAACTGAAGCAAGTTGTTTATGATAATTTTATTACCTTGGCCCTCTCTTTAACAGAGTTCTTATATTTTCTCCTGATGTATGATATCATACTTTCAAAGCCCTTTCAGTAATTGGAACTCCATGAACCTGGCTTCCAAGGCTCATTAATGTGAAAAATTATTGTAAAAGTTAAATAAGTACGTTTGCTTCATTTCAGTTTGGAACTTCTAGCTGTGAAAGATATCTTCTATCTTTATGACAGTATTTCTGATTAGAGATCCCCTCTTTTTGTCAACACTGTGTCTTCATGACTTCCATTTATATTAGAACCTGTTTGCAACAGGAGGATTTTAATTTTTCAGACGAAAAATGCCGATGTGTCCATTTTGCAAACATTGCAAATTTTGTTCAAGAAGCCCTACCAGCAGTGCTTTTATCCTTGACTGCTCTTTAGAACCACCTTGGGAATTTGGTGG